>NC_049252.1:26499231-27104146 GCF_011100685.1 Canis lupus familiaris
CCAACAGAGGTTGCTGTTTCCCTCAAGATTTTAAAACACGACACCCCTGTGAATTCATCACGGCATCCCAGAGCACCTCAGCATGCAATCTAGAAAACAGCCCATTAGGATTCACGCTACAGGACAAAAGTGCCCATCTATGTCCCTCAAATTCCTCCCCCCTCACCTGCCTGGCCTCATGCCTTGTAGGTCCCTCTCACCTATCAGTTTTGGCCATGTTCCTAGGCTCCCAATCCCCTCCCCAGCACAACCTTTTTGATTAAGTGAGGTCTTAGTTAACTCTAAGGGCTCATCTCTATCTCAATGGCCTGGAGAACACCTGTCTGACCTCTCTGTGTTGGGAGGTTAATCACTCCCAATATATACTCTCCTGGCACCTTAAATTGTGTGTGCGCGTTTCATTTATGACTCTCTGATGCATGTCTGTCTATAAGTTCCATGAAGTCAGAGGCCTCCATCCTGACCATTATCTACCTAGTGTCTGGCAGCTTTGCCCTCCCTCCACTGTCCTTAGTAGGCTCTGCTGAAAACCAGGTCTGGAAAGCCCAAAGATTCCATGGTAAAAAAGCTGACTAAGCTATTTAACATCGCATTCAATCCTATTACAAAACAATGAAGTTCCCAAAGTAGGTATTGAAGGAGGACATCGAGAGGACATGACCTCTAGTTGACACTAGAGCTGCACACAGGCAATCACAGGTTCCCCACCCTGGCCCCTGTCCTTGGAATGGATGCTCTACCCACCATCCCCATAGCTGGAGCCATTTTCAAAGATGCAGCCTTGAGAGAATAATGTGTTATTAAGTCCATCTGCCCCGTGTACATGAATTAACCCCATTAAGTCCTCTATATAAACTTAAGATCTGGCAGGTGGGTACTGACATCTACTCATCTTGCAGCCCCCAAAATAACCCTCATGTGTCAGCTTCCTTACTTACTAAATATACCACCTATAGGGGCATCTGGGTGGCTCAGTCAGTTAAGTGTTGACTCTTTATTTTGGGTCAGGGGTCAGGTCATGATCTCAGTGTTGTGAGATCCAGCCCTGCATTGGGCTCTGTCCTGGGCACAGGTCTGCTTAGGATTCTTTCTCTCCCTCTGTCCCTCCTTTCTCTCCCTTTCTCTGTCTTCCTCTCTGCCCTCTCTGTAAACAAAAACAAACAAACAAACAAACAAAAAAAAAAACAAGCAAAAAAACAAACAAAAAAACCCACCTGCTACCTATGGATCTGCAGTGGTCTCTTTCTTTGGCCTCTCTCTGTCTTCTGCATACAGGAACCAGTTTCAGATTTCATCCAAAAAACTTCCAAGGTTGGGAATCAAAAGCAGGCATCACTGTCTCAATTTTACAAAAGATAAAAAAAGAAATGGCCCTGGAAGACATTTATGGTAGACACTTGAGGCAAATTAAATTATTGTTTCATTACCAGTTCCAAATGCTGGAAGACAATGTATAATTCCATTAGTCTTTTGTCCCGCTATCATCTCCATGAGAAGAACATGTCCAGGTCAGTCTACTGGGCCAGGCAGGAGTACAAGAGATGTGTATTGTAGGACCACATTAGCTGGACCCAGCATTCATGGGTAACCTTGAACCAACCCACAGGAAAATGAACAAACTCAGCAGAGATCAACAGACACCATGGATATGTAAGCCAAATACATTCATTATCTGCTACTGAGATTTTTTTTTGTGGTTGTTCGTTATTTAGCAATAGCTAGCCAATTTATATTTTTCAAAAGAATGAATGATTAAATGAATGACTTGACAAGGGTAAGATACCTAGCAACTTACACATGGAAGGCTTTCTGAGTCCTGTCTCTTGCTTATTCTACTCCCCCTTCTCTCTCTCTCCAGCTGGAGAAGAATGGGCATTGAAAGAGAATATTAAATAATTTAAAAGTTAGGAAATAGAAATGATATGCAAAAAGTACAGTAAAGGAAATAAAACTAGCTATCTAAACAAAAGAAATAGTGAGGCTTGCCAGGCTCCCGTATGCAAAAGATGCCTGAATATCAACAGTTGTTCTTTAGTCTCCAAAACAAAATAGACTTAATCTGAGCATGAAGGACATGGGTTAGATCTGAAAAAGAATTTCCAAACTATAAGAGTTGTTAAGTTTGAAGTCATGCAGCCAAAGATATCTGAGGAAACTAAAAAGTTCCTATAGAATTTTCAAAATAATGTGTATGCCCCTCTTTCCATGCAGCTAAGGGCTAGGCTAGCTCTCCAGCCTCTAAAAAAGTACCAATTTCTAGACCCAGCAACCCAAGATTTGAACTCAGAAGATAGGAATAAGATCCAGGAATCCATATGTTTTAGAAGCTCCCCCAGGGTTCTGCCATCCAGCCATGTTTGAGAACCACTGGTTTATGTGGGACTCAACCATGTGACCTGTAGCAGTGCCTTCAATGCAGCTTCTTGTTTGTCTCAAGGTATTGTGTGAAGACCGGTGTTTCTTAACCAGACTATGGTGGATAAAGGGATGATTTCAGAGGAGAAAGGCAATGATACTCTTTTGTTCAACTATGGTTTACAAATTTGAATGTAAATGTATTTAGGATTTCAACAGACATCTCATGAATTTCTTAATTGTCATTTTCTCAAAGGTTATGCATACCCTGCAAGGACTAGTTTAGTCACTATGCTCCAGATTAGATTTAGTTAACAAGATGCAGTTTATCTCAGGTGTGGGGTTCCTATCCTTAGCTTATATTTGAGGGTAAATTTTTTATTTTAATCATTACCATTAGGTTACATTTTTCTCCCAATTAAAGTACATGTACCACTGACTCAAAGGAGGGTCCTTTAAGTGCATAAGTAGATATTTTTAAAGGACTATGAATGATGGAATTCAAAATAATGTAAACACAAAAGGTGAGCAGAACCTTAACATGAGTATGGATTGTAAATCTGCATGTACTAAGATAAGTGAATCTGTGAATATAATTATTTTATATAGAATCAAAAAAAGAATGGATGAACACAAAGTCAATAAAGAATATCTTATCATTGCATTCTGTTAGACTGACCACTCTAGTGAGTACTATGAAATTTTATGAAATATAGTTTGGGGAAATCAAAGCTTTTACATAATTTTTTAAAGATTTATTCATTTGTTAGAGAGAGAAAGAGCATGAGCCCAGGGACGGGGTGTGGGAAACAGACTCCCTGCTGAACATAGAGCCCAATGCAGGACTCCATCTCATGACCCTGAGATCATGACCTGAGCCAAAACCAAGAGTCAGACAGTTTATCAACTGAGCTTCTCAGGTGCCCCCATAATTTTTAAAGGAAGTCCAGTAACATCTTTTTGCTATAACTACTTCACCTACTCCCTAGTTAGCACATGGTTTCTAATCTATTATAAACTGAACTATTGCCCATTATCTATTCCAATTTATATCATAGATGAGACACAGAGAAGTTAAGTGACTTAAGATCAAAGAATAAATGATTGCTATAGCCAGGACTAAAACTCAGATCTTCTGGTTTGGTGCGTGTGAGTGTGTATGTGTGTGTGTTGTCTGTTTGTGTGTGTGTCTCTATATATGTGTGAGTTTCACATTTAGTAAAATAGTTCAAAAGCTGTCTTCTCATATTATATAACATTTTCTCGTATCATTTTCACTCAGAGATGTCATATTTCATATCCCCACCCAAATGAATTTAGGGGCATCTTGGGGTAAAACAGAGATTGCCAAACACAGGGTCTACCGAGGACAAGAGACAGCCTCCATATGAACTCTCTGGCCATCCCAGCCTGCCTTATTGGTCAACTCTATTCTAGAAGATACATCCTGGTTTCTCATGGAAAAGCTTTCTAGGTGTCATTAGCCATGTAAGAAACCCCCTGGCATCCAATCTTCAAATTTACATTTGGCAATTCTGTGCCCTGTATTCAGCCAAATCTACTTCAAAAATACCACCCCAGGGTTTTTGCAAGGGAGTTCAAAGTCATGTATAATGATTTGTACATTTGTACTTTCCCTTGTGAACTGCTGGGATAATCACCTAGGAAGTGGAAGCTAGCTTATAAGCTTTGATATTCAGCAATTAGCATTAGCCGCCATGACTGATAATATATTACATTCCAAATAGATCAGATAGAGGCCTGTGTGTCATGGAACAAATGTCATGGAGCCCTAGATGAAATGACTATTCAACGACACATTAAATCAGGTGGCAGTTTATACATCTAGGGAGTGAGCAGTGCCAGAGTGCAACCAAGCAGATCATCCCAATCTCCTCAAATCCATAAATTCTAATGCTTCCCTTCTTCCTAAACCCTCCTGGATTCACACCACTTCACCAGGTCATAAAAATAAGATATTTCTCCTCACTCACAAATCTCAACGGACTTTCTGTGACCAGGGGCATGCCTCAACTGAAACCTTCTTATTATTTTTAGATTTTTTTTTTTAATTTTGTCAAGTAACAAGAACCTCATCCAACAAACCAGAAGTTTTGTTTTAAAAATTTTTTTCTAGTCTGGGTAAATAATTCTATTTAATAAAACATGAGTAATTTTCTCCTTACACTATACCTACCTTTCTTCATATGCAAGTATATCATACTCAGTTACCTGGTTTCCCATTTTACAACTAATTTGAAATATGAAAAAATAGAATTCAGGAGATAAATGTTAAGAAAACAGGAACATTTGGAGGGAGGAACAGTCTGACATCAAGGGAGAAAAGAAAACCATTAAAATAGGAAATTATGAGAATAAAAGCATAATTAACTATACCTTTAGGGTAATGCCAAGTAACCCCATGTTCTTCAGTGACCTTGAAAGACACCAGATTTTAAGTAACACCACATAATATATATGCTTAATAATAGCCTATATAAAGGTGCTCATCATGATAGCATTCATGAAAAGGAGGGAAAAAAGTTGAAATAGACTTATTAACCAACAATAAAAAAAACTCTTTGGTAAGTTATAAATTTTCATGCAAGTGAATAGTATACAATCTTTTAAGTGGTGTGAACAATAAAAAAATTTTATATAATCATAAAAAATATTTTATATAATCATAAAAAAATCTTTTTTCTTCTGAAAAAAAGATAAAATCGTGTCCTATATATTCTATTCAACAAGGCTGAGAAGTGTAACAGATTTCAGAAAGATGCTGTTTAAGATGCTTAAAATTAAAAAGTATGATACTTAAATAACATTTGGGAAAACTTAAGTTACATGGAGTAGCTCAATTTTTCAAGATTTAAGACAAGTAAGGTATCCTAGGAAGTGGACCAATCACAAAATGCTTTGGGATCATTTTCTTAGCTGTCTTAAATCCAGTCTAAGAATATAATTGATATGTTAATCTTATATAGAAATCATAGCAAAGATGGCTTTTTCCTTGGAAGGCCTCAAGAAATATTAAGCATAAAGCAAAAAGGCTAACAGATCCTTCAACCACAGGTGAGAACCAGAAGCACATTGCCTTACACAGTATGGAAAGTGTGGAAGTCAGGAGCTGGTATTTATAACTACAAACATATATTGTTCATCAGAGATGGAGGAGTTGCATGACCTCAGATGTCCCTTCTGTAATTCTAAGTGTCATACATAAGGGAAAACCCTACTTGGGAAAGCTCATCAATATATAAAACAAGAATCAACTCTGCTATCTCCATTATATCTACTCTAAACTAATTTACCATCTTACATTTATTTCTCTGAAGTTCTAAAAGATTTTATTTTCTAGTCACTGTTTATTTTCTCCTTTAACAAGACTACCTATTCTAAATGCTCCTTATTGCTCTAGTTTCTAGCAATAGCTTCTCCTACTTCTGACTATCAATGGTCTAACTTTTTGTGCATTCTCATTTTGTCCAGCAGAGAATTCATAATGTCTAGTTCTTCACATCACATACTCTAGAATTAAGCATTCTATTAAATGAACATTACTATTATTCTAATTATCCTACATTTGCTTCTAGTATTTATCCAAGAGTCATATTTTAAAAATTTAAGATTGGTACAGTGCAGGCACTAACCAATCAGAATGAAAGTAAGCTCACTTCCCATGGATGTAGACTGGGCAACTGATACACCTGTACAACTGCATGGCATCTGCATGTGAGCACCATATTTATTCCAAAACATTCTTAAATATCATAGTTACACTTTTCCCCCTATCGCTTATAGACAAATCAATTTTGGTGGGTTCTTTCTTATTTTCCCCTAATCCATAACTATCTTCATCATATGTTCCCATACTACAACCTTCAGCAACTCTTACAACTGCCTGTGAAAATAAGATGCTAATCATGGTTACTTGACAACCAATTAGATGACCTACATAAAATGGCCAAGTTCCTGGACATATAAAAAGATTAAAACTGACCCAAAAAAGAAATAAAACTCTGAAGAAACACAAAAAAGTAAAGAAACAATTAGTAATCAAAAAATTCCCCACAAAGAAAAGCCCAGGCCCAGATGGCTAGTGAATTCTACATAATGTTTAAGAAGAATTAACACCAATCTTTCACAAATTCTTATGAAGAATAGAAGATCCCAATACCAAAACTAGACAAAACCATTATAAGAAAACTATAGACCCATATCCCTAATGAATATAGATGAAAAATTATCAACAAAATACCAGTAACTAAGTCCAATAGCATATTAAAAAGATTATAAACCATGGTCAAGTGGGATTTATCCTAGGAATGCGTGGTTTGTTCAACATGCAAATATTAACCAATGCTATATACTATATTAATAAAGAACGAAATCACGTGATCACTTTAATAGCTACGGAAAATAGCATTTGACAGAATCTAACATTTTCCATTATTTAAAAAAAAACTTTCAAAGGATAGAGAGAATTTCACCTGATAAAGGAAATTTACAAAAAAGCTATACTAACATCATACTTAATAAAGACTAAAAGTGCTTTTCTCTAAGATCAGGAACAAAACAAGATATCTATGCTTGCCATTCTATCCAACATTAACTGGAGAGTCTAGCCAGGGTAAAAAATAAGTAAAAGCTATCCAAGCTGAAAAAGAAGAAGAGGGACACCTAGGTGGCTCAGTCAGTTAAGCCCCTGCCTTCAGCTCAGGTCATGATCCTGGGCTCCCTGCTCAGTGGGGAGCTTACTTCTGCCTCTGCCTCTGCCACTCCCCCTACTTGTGTGCTCTCTCTCTCTCTCTCTCTCTCCCTGTCAAATAAATGAATTCTGCTCATTTAAAATAATATTAAAATATTAAATAATATTTAAAAAAAATAAATATTAAAAAAAGATAAGCAAAGGAAGAAGTAAAAACTATCTCTATTTGTAAACTACGTGATCTTGTATGAGGAAAATCCTAAGAAATCCACAAAGAACTAGTAAAGCTAACAAATGAATCTAGCACATTTGCAGGATACAAGGTTAATATACAAAAATCAATTGAAGTTTTATACACCTTTACAATAAAAAATTAAGAAAGCTATTATTAAGAAAATGAAATTAAGAAAACAACAGGGGATCCCTGGGTGGCTCCGCGGTTTGGGCGCCTGCCTTTGGCTCAGGCCGTGATCCTGGAGACTGGGGATCGAGTCCCACCTTGGGCTCCCTGCATGGAGCCTGCTTCTCCCTCTGCCTCTCTCTCTCTCTTCTGTCTTTCATGAATAAATAAATAAAATCTTTAAAAAAAAAAGATAAGAAAGAGAACAACTTCAATTTATTATAACACCAAAAAGAATAAAATGGGGGAGACCTGTGTGGCTTCAATAGATTTAAGTGTTGAACTACTGATTTCAGCTCAGGTCATGATATCAAGGTTGTGAGATCAAGACTGTGTTGGGCTTCCATGCTGGGCATGGAGCCTACTTGGGATTCTGTACCTCTTCCTCTCCTTCTGCTCCTTTCCCCTACCTACACTCTCTCTCTCTCTTTCCCGTCTTCTCTCTCTCAAAAATAAAAAGTAATAAAATAAATAAATAAATAAATAAATAGATAAATAAATAAATAAAACAGGAATAAAATTAACAACAGAAGTGTGAGAATTTACATTGAAAATTTCTTTAAAAGTTAAAGAAATGAAAGACCTAAACAATGGAAAGACATTCCATGCCATTAATCAAAAGACTTAATATTGTAATATGGCAATACTTCCCATATTAATCCCAGATTCAATGCAATCCCTACTAAACTCTTAGCTATATTTTTTGCAGCAATGAATAAGGCCTATCCTAAAAGCATGTAGAAGTGCAAGGAGCCCAAAAATACCTAAACAGTTAAAAAGAAATAAAAAGAAAATTTGGAAGACTCATCATTCTTCCTTTCAACTTACTACAAACTTACTATAATCAAGACTGTGTGGTAACTAGCAAAAGGGCAAACATTGACCAATTTGATAAAATTGAGTATCCAAAGTAATATTTACATTTATAGTCAATTATTTTTGACAAAGATTTCAAGAAAATTCAATGAGGAAATAAAAGCCTTTTCAACAAATGGTGCTGTAACAAATGAATATCCACATGCAAAAGAATAAAGTTGGACCCCGACCCTCACACCCATATACAAAAATGAACTCAGAAAATTATCAAGACCTAAATGTAAGAACTAAAACTATAAAACCCTTAGAAGAATACATAGACATAGTTCTTTTTGTTTTGATTCAGGCCATCCTCATACATCTGGGAGTTAGAACCTTCTCTAACAGAATGAGTTTTATTTTTTTCCCAGATTAATCATATCTTTTTACTTTCTTCATGGTGATTTGCTAGATAATATTTTTTTATATTTATAGAGCTAAATTAATCAATTCTCTTATGGCCTAGGGGTTTTGCAACTTATATAAAAATGGCCTTCCACAATCTGAAATTATTAAAATATAAAAGAATAATGCAGAGGAAATTGCTTAAATATCCACCAAAATCTGTTTTGCTCACTTGTATAGTGGAAGAATTGAAGTCTCAGACTACAGTGGTTATAAAACTCAAACCCCAAAACGATGGAGGCTGACATCCATAGTTTTGACTTCTTACTAAGAACCCAACAAACAGGAAAAATACCTTGTGTTTTGTTTGTCCCAGTGGGAAATAATTTTCTAGTCCACAGGTGGGTCACTTAAGTGTCTAACTTAGGGCAGATGTGTAAGAGCCACCTCACAAAGGAGCAACACTTATCCCCTTTCACTTCACAAGGGTTAAAATCCATGCTGTAACATCAAAGCTGACAGCCTCAACTCAGTCAGCCACAGCAATTCACATGTTTTCTGCTCTGGTTTCCCATTCTAGCTTAGTTTCCAACACCTGAGATTTTATTTTCTTGCTTTTCTCAGTTATGCATTTAGAATAATATGCATTAGATGTTACCCCACACTTCTGAAAACCGTAGTAGCGAATTTTTAGTTAATTTACTTCGCCATGCTTCTGGACCAGAAACCCACTCTTTAATTTTTTTAAGGGTTTCACTGCCAGTTGCTCTGGGAAATCAGAGATTACTAAAATAAAAGAGATGAGGAATCACAAAGACTCTCGAAGTCTTACAAATTGTTAATGCTATAAACCTCAAAACAGTAACTTCCGACACCTTTTGTAAATGGGGATCAGAAGCCAAATTGTCAACTGCTCCTCTTTCCTGAGAAAGGAGGTCATAAACCATCCTAATTACTGACTCCTACACTTTCTACAAGTCAGGTCATCTCTCCTTCATAAAGGCCCCTCTGTAGCATAAAAGGTTTATTCCTTCTATGAACATGAATGATGGAAAGGCTTCTGGTTTACAATGGGTAATTATAATTCCAGGAACTTCTTTTTTTTTTTTTTTTTTTTTTTTTTAATTTTTATTTATTTATGATAGTCACACAGAGAGAGAGAGAGAAAGAGGCGGAGACATAGGCAGAGGGAGAAGCAGGCTCCATGCACCAGGAGCCCGATATGGGATTCGATCCCAGGTCTCCAGGATCGCGCCCTGGGCCAAAGGCAGGCGCTAAACCGCTGCGCCACCCAGGGATCCCTCCAGGAACTTCTTGATAGCTAATTCCCATATTAGGTGAAAGTCAATTTCCAAATGGCTTTCTGGTACAATTTCTCTTAGGTAGAACTCTGTAGAATACAATAATGTTCAATGACCCGAAGTCTAATGAAGTATGTAGAATGCACTTATGCTAAAAAAATTATTATTTTTCTGGAATTCAAGTTTGACTGTTTCATATTTTTATTTTCTAAATCTGGCAGCCCTACTCTCCAGCAGTGCATGGATCCTCTTTTGTGGCTTGTGGTCCTGCAGATTTCTGGGACAACTTCAGTGAAAACAGAGACAGATTTAGATAGTGAAAACCTACTGGACTTGATTAATATCCTAGTGCCTACAACTGCACAGGAGATCAGATATGCCTGTATTCCAATGGATAATTTTACCAAAGTTTATGAGAAAGAAAAAAAAAAATTTCCAGTACGTTTTACAATCTCTCCCAGATTCAAGTCCCTAAAGACACATCCCTTAGGGTAGCTCACGGTGGAATGAATAGATCACATTACTATTGCAAGTGTCTCTCTTTTTTTAAGTTTTTATTTAAGTTCCAGCTAGGTAATATACAGTGTAATATTAGTTTTCAGATATACAATACAGTGATTCCACATTTCCGTACAACACCCACTGCTCATCACCACAGGTGCCTTCTTTCAACCCCATCACCTATTTAACACTGTAGGTATCCACAGACTGTTTCTGAGGAGGTCCATTCCTACACTTGCCTTATAATCTCTCCCTAACACTTCTCAAATGCACTGAAGGATTTAGCCCTTTTGACATTTGGGTCCCATCTCCATGCTCCTACCAGCAGAACAGTCAGATACCCAGACTTAGGAAATCCTGCATATTACCCGGGGGAATGCTAAAACATTCTGAGACAGAAGTTGGTTTTTGCTTTACCAAGTGACTCCAGTGATGAGAGGCTGGTTATTAAATTTATTTCCAAGCAAGTAGAGGGTAGGAATGTTAGCTTAAAATCTGAAGACCCCAGTTACAGCCATGATACCATTTGCCAATCTGCTGAATCCAATGTAGGTTTTAGGTTTCTGACCACTCGATTTTATCTCTAGACTCCAATGTAATCACAGGGTCCAAAATAGGCCCCTCAAGTTCCTGATTGAAGCCTCCTAATGCTCCTAGCCTCAAACAAAATAGTATTAACTTCAGAATATTCCTCCTTAAAATAATATTAATCCAAAAGAGTAACCAAAACATAACAAACCTATCAGCCAAATCCTGCCACGGATGTGCTGTGAGGCATACGATGGGGAGACAGAGTTTAATTTTCATTTCCGTTGAGTGCCTTTAGATGAGGCAAATACTCTCCAGAACCCCACAGCTTCTACATCCACAGACTGCCTTATACTATAACTTCACTATAACTTCACTATAACTTACTATAATGTACCTCCATGTCAGTGTTTTTCACTGTTTGTATTTAAATTCCTAAAGATTAGAGAACTTATCTGTTTATAGCTTTTTATAGCACCTAGCACAGTATCTGGCACATAGAAAATTCTCAATATTTGTTCCATGAATTAATGAATAAACTGAAGGACTGTAATTTAGTTGAACCAGAGTATTCCTGAGACTAAAGTGACACTTTCAAGATTCATATAGACACATTAGTCACATTTTCCTTAACAGCAGCATCTGCACCCTTGACCAGTCCAATGCCCTCATAACTTACATGAGACAAGTCAGATTTCATATTAAATGACTCTGTGTCATTCCCTCACCACTATTCAGAAAAGGTGCTGCTTGCAGGGACTGATGGTGGCATTATCCCTGAGTTTAAATGACAACATATTTTCTTAAAGTTGAAACATCCATTATTCTAGGTTTGCTATGGCTGTCTAAACATTTACATTCAATTGCTGGCGTGTGCTCACTCATTTCCTATTGCACTTTATGCATAGAAGGAAAAGAGCATTACTTTTTCAAAATCTTTCTCCTTTTAGGAGGGGTGAAGTTTGTCTCTGTCACAGATACAAGATAGCATAAAATCAAAATGAGACTTCTCAGGTTTCTATTCTCTGAGTCAAATAGCATTTCTACAGTATTGTATCCTAGAGAACTCAATCTCAAACTTTCTACCAAAAAAAAAAAAAAAGGGGGTTTGGTGTTTTTTTTTTCCAGAATAGTAATTGGCTCAATGTTTGGTGGCCTGACCTAAATGGAACCCTGGTAGAGGAAAGTTGAGTTGAATGGGTTTTTAGCCTCCAATGTTTGGAATCGTGGTCTGTAGACTAATAGCAGTGGTATCTGCTGGGACCACACAAAAAATGTAGAATTTATGGTCTGAGGCCAGAACTCTTCAATCAGATCTGTGCTTTAACAAGTTCCTCAGATTCAAATGCACGTTAAGTTTTTGGAAATGCTGCCCTGGAATCTCCATGCTAACGTACAAGTTGTCTCCTCAAACTTCTGAGCTGTGTCCATGAACTCCAAATGTGAGTAGGTGCCATTTTCTTTCCAACTCAGATCATGAATCAAAATCGATTTTCATATGACAAGAGGTCCTGAGATGAGGAGGTTGTAGGCTTAGTCAATCAGAAAGCCCCATGAGCTTGACAAGGACCCAGGTTTCCTTCTATGTTTCCGCTCAGTCATACTTAGCATGGTCTCCTCAGGTTAGTTCCTTTATTATCTCAAGATGATAGCCACAGTTCCAAGCAACACATGCAGGAAGAAATATGTCAGCAGCAGAAAATATCTGCTTCTTCATGAACATCTGCTTTTGAGAATGAAGAAAACATTTCTCCAGAAACCCCCTCCACAGACTTCCCTTTGTATGGCATTGACCAGAATGATGTCACATGACCTTGCCTAGACCAATCTTTGACAAAGACACAGATCCTCTTTGATTGACTTAGACCAACCATTTTCCATTCCTTGTGGCTGATTCTAACACTTGCTTTCATGTAAAGAGCAGAAACTTGTGCAAGATAGTGTTTGGTTAACAAGGGAGAGGGGAGGCAAGAGATGGAGAGTAATCTGATACGGAAGTAGTAGCAGAACAGCTAATAGAAAAAAAAAACAATAATCCCAAACATAAGTCACATAAACAAAAGAAAATTTGTCTTTTTTATCTAAAAGGACACCACTTACAAAAAGCACACATAGGAATCAAAACAGATCTCAGTCCCCAGATAATTACCAGAGTCTCTCTGAGACTCCCTCTTATCTTCCCTCTCCCCATCAAAGTCTGACCTCCATCCTCTATGTGGAATGCACTCAAGAGACAGACTCGGGGATGCAGCCACATGGATGTCTAGGGCATAACTCAGCACCCTTTGCAGGTTTTTTAGATCAGACTATAATTCCTTTTCCTATCACTAGTTAAACATGAAGGAGTTATGGGCTAAGTGCCCACAGCAAAATAAGTCTGTAATTGATCTCTACCATAGCAACATTGGTATCTTCAATGGACATGGTAGGTAATAGGGAAGGGAGAGTATATATATATATACATATATCAACCAAAGAGCAAGTTAGTCAAGGACAGTGCTACTCAAATATTAGTATGCTTAATTACCGTCTGCTTCAGAGGTCTGGGCAACAAAGAAAAATCCTAATGTTTAGTAAGCATCCCAGCTTATGCCTGAGGGGTACTTATCTGAGGAAGAAAGTATTCCTTTTCTTTATCATTTGACGCAGTGTTGCCCCACTATCTTTTTGGATTAAACAACAAAGATCATTTCCCTGTTATAACATGCCATTCTTACTGGGGCAAGTTGTACATTCCAGTCAAAGCATTCAGACAAGAAATGCAGAGGTAGGGGTGTGTGTGTGTGTGTGTGTGTGTGTGTGTGTGTGTGTCAGTGTTAAGCCTTTGAGAAGGGTTTTGTCAACCATCACAGTAGTGTAATGTAGTGAAAAGAACACTGGGTTCTACCTGTCTCATAGAACTGTATATATTCAGATTACTATAATATATTCATATATGAAAGAAACTTGTAAACTGGATAACATGTTAAGA
Organism: Canis lupus familiaris; assembly: GCF_011100685.1. Taxonomy (NCBI): domain Eukaryota; kingdom Metazoa; phylum Chordata; class Mammalia; order Carnivora; family Canidae; genus Canis; species Canis lupus. The sequence goes on from NC_049252.1 coordinate 26,513,199, forward strand.
ATATTCTTCCCTGATGCTGATTTATCAAATTATTTTCCCATGATATTGAAGCATTTTTTAATTTTATATCTTTGCTGCATGCAACATCTTCTGGGACTTGGTAATTTTACAAGGGCTGTCCCTTCCACTCTGTGGCCTCACACAGGGTCTTACCTTCTTTCACTCACTCATGGGCTTCAAGAGAACAACATTTGTGATATGAACTGGCAACGTCTTCTCTGGAGTCTTTGGTGTGCACTTTGCAAACCCTGAAAATGCAAAAGGAATGCACATTTAAACACTGTAACCAAGGAAACACTGAAAACAAGAACTAATTCCATTTCTGCCTTATTAATCTTATACACACACACACACACACACACACAATACTGCCAACAATACTATTTTAGAAGTTTAAAGAAGACTTTCAACTGAGAGATGAACAAAATCACTTCCAGAAGGGATGAAAGATTGAGGCATCAGAAACAATAATGGAAGAGGCAGCAACTTTTTACTGAATCAAAAATTGATCACGATGTGAAATATATATATCACTTGCCCCTGCTTACAAACAATTGTTCTATTCTCTTTTTCAACACTTAACTATCTTCCCATACTAACACATTTAGTAAAATTGCTTTTTTTTTCTTATTTGTGATTTGCACTACTGATTCCAACTGAGATAGAAATAAATGGAATATGTATACCAGGATCTCCCCAGCGTCCTGTACCAGCTCGTGTGGTTCTGCCAAGGAATGCAATTATAATTCTAAATAAATATGCTGTATGCTCACTTACAAGGAAACTGAACTCAGAAAAGATTTGTGCCCTTTCATTTAAATGTACACAGCAGCTGGCTCCCAAATGAGTCTAAAACAAATGTCCCCTGCCCTGTTTTTTAAAGAAATAATAATAGTACCAGGAGCTATCAAATAAAAACTCTTTCTCAGGCATAGAGTAACTTGAAGGGGTTACAAGGTCCAAGGGCCACATACTTGTTGTTGCCCAAAGGCACAAGGTAGGTGCAATAAGCCAATAAAAAGTACCTGTCCAAGGTGAATGCAGAAGGATTTATTTACTAGATGACATTATAATAACATTCATAAATCCTTGCATGGTCCAAATCCTCATTTTCTAGGCACAGAAAGCTCAAGGGCTCACTTTCATGATCTGGGTTCTTATAGGTTGAATAATGGTCCCCAAGGCACCAGATCCTAATCCTTGGAACCTATAAATGTCACATTAAAAGGAAAAAGGACGACGAGGGGCAAGACGGCGGAAGAGTAGGGTCTCCAAATCACCTGTCTCCACCAAATTACCTAGAAAACCTTCAAATTATCCTGAAAATCTATGAATTCGGCCTGAGAATTAAAGAGAGACCAGCTGGAATGCTACAGTGAGAAGAGTTCGCGCTTCTATCAAGGTAGGAAGACGGGAAAAAAGAAATAAAGAAACAAAAGGCCTCCAAGGGGGGAGGGGCCCCGCGAGGAGCCGGGCTGAGGCCGGGGCGAGAGTCCCCAGGACAGGAGAGCCCCGTCCCGGAGGAGCAGGAGCTGCACCAACCTTCCGGGTGGAAAGGGGCTCGCAGGGAGGTGGAGCAGGACCCCAGGAGGGCGGGGATGCCCTCGGGCTCCGGGGACGCTAACAGGCACCTGCGCCCCGGGGGAGTGCGCCGAGCTCCCTAAGGGCTGCAGCGCGCACGGCGGGACCCGGAGCAGCTGGAGGGGCTCGGGCGGCGGCTCCGCGGAGGGGGCTGCGGGGCGGGAGCAGCTCGGGGGGCTCGGGGGGCTCGGGGGCGACTCCGTGGAGGGAGCTGCGGGGCGGGAGCACCTCGGGGGGCTCGGGGGCGGCTCCGCGGAGGGGGGGCGGGGCGGGAGCAGCTCGGGGGCGGCTCCGCGGAGGGGGCTGCGGGGCGGGAGCAGCTCGGGGGGCTCGGGGGCGGCTCCGTGGAGGGGGCTGCGGGGCGGGAGCGCGAATCCACCAGCGCAGGCTCCGGAGCACAGGGCGCCGGGACACAGCCCAGGATCCGGCCTCCCCCCGGGACAGGCAGAGGCCGGGAGGGCCCAGGACCGCGAGGACGCTCCTGCCCCAGCTGAGCAGATCAGCGGCCCCGCCCGGAGCCTCCAGGCCCTGCAGACGGAGAGCTCCGGAGTTCCTGCGGGAGCTGACTCCAGGTTTCCAGAGCGGCCCCGCCACTAGGGCTGTTGCTCCTGGGGCCTCACGGGGTAAACAACCCCCACTGAGCCCTGCACCAGGCAGGGGCACAGCAGCTCCCCCAACTGCTAACACCTGAAAATCAGCACAGCAGGCCCCTCCCCCAGAAGACCAGCTAGACTGACAACTTCCAGGGGAAGCCAAGGGACTTAACACAGAATCAGAAGATACTCCCCAGTGGTTCTTTTTTCTTTCTTTCTTTTTTTTTTTTTTTGTTTTGCTTTTTGATTTGTTTCCTTCCCCCACCCCCCTTTTTTCTCCTTTCTTTCTTTTTCTTTCTCTTTTTCTTCTTTTTTTTTTTTTTCGTTTTTTTCTTCCCTTTTTTTCTCTTTCTCTTTTCTTTCCATCATTCTCTCCTCTCTTTTTCTCCTTTTCCCAATACAACTTGCTTTTGGCCACTCTGCACTGAGCAAAATGACTAGAAGGAAAACCTCACCTCAAAAGAAAGAATCAGAAACAGTCCTCTCCCACAGAGTTACAAAATCTGGATTACAATTCAATGTCAGAAAGCCAATTCAGAAGCACTATTATACACCTACTGGTGGCTCTAGAAAAAAGTATAAAGGACTCAAGAGACTTCATGACTGCAGAATTTAGAGCTAATCAGGCAGAAATTAAAAATCAATTGAATGAGATGCAATCCAAACTAGAAGTCCTAATGATGAGGGTTAACGAGGTGGAAAAACGAGTGAGTGACATAGAAGACAGGTTGATAGCAAAGAGGGAAACTGAGGAAAAAAGAGACAAACAATTAAAAGACCATGAAGATAGATTAAGGGAAATAAACGACAGCCTGAGGAAGAAAAACTTACGTTTAATTGGTGTTCCTGAGGGTGCTGAAAGGGACAGAGGGCCAGAATATGTATTTGAACAAATTCTGGCTGAAAACTTTCCTAATCTGGGAAGGGAAACAGGCATTCAGATCCAGGAAATAGAGAGATCCCCCCCGAAAATCAATAAAAACCATTCAACACCTCGACATTTAATAGTGAAGCTTGCAAACTCCAAAGATAAAGAGAAGATCCTTAAAGCAGCAAGAGACAAGAAATCCCTGACTTTTATGGGGAGGAGTATTAGGGTAACAGCAGACCTCTCCACAGAGACCTGGCAGGCCAGAAAGGGCTGGCAGGATATATTCAGGGTCCTAAATGAGAAGAACATGCAACCAAGAATACTTTATCCAGCAAGGCTCTCATTTAAAATGGAAGGAGAGATAAAGAGCTTCCAAGACAGGCAGCAACTAAAAGAATATGTGACCTCCAAACCAGCTCTGCAAGAAATTTTAAGGGGGACTCTTAAAATTCCCCTTTAAGAAGAAGTTCAGTGGAACAATCCACAAAAACAAGGACTGAATAGATATCATGATGACACTAAACTCATATCTCTCAATAGTAACTCTGAATGTGAACGGGCTTAATGACCCCATCAAAAGGCGCAGGGTTTCAGACTGGACAAAAAGCAGGACCCATCTATTTGCTGTCTACAAGAGACTCATTTTAGACAGAAGGACACCTACAGCCTGAAAATAAAAGGTTGGAGAACCATTTACCATTCGAATGGTCCTCAAAAGAAAGCAGGGGTAGCCATCATTATATCAGATAAACTAAAATTTACCCCGAAGACTGTAGTGAGAGATGAAGAGGGACACTATATCATACTTAAAGGATCTATTCAACAAGAGGACTTAACAATCCTCAATATATATGCCCCGAATGTGGGAGCTGCCAAATATATAAATCAATTATTAACCAAAGTGAAGAAATACTTAGATAATAATACACTTATACTTGGTGACTTCAATCCAGCTCTTTCTATACTCAATAGGTCTTCTAAGCACAACATCTCCAAAGAAACGAGAGCTTTAAATGATACACTGGACCAGATGGATTTCACAGATATCTACAGAACTTTACATCCAAACTCAACTGAATACACATTCTTCTCAAGTGCACATGGAACTTTCTCCAGAATAGACCACATATTGGGTCACAAATCGGGTCTGAACTGATACCAAAAGATTGGGATCATCCCCTACATATTCTCAGACCATAATGCCTTGAAATTAGAACTAAATCACAACAAGAAGTTTGGAAGGACCTCAAACACGTGGAGGTTAAGGACCATCCTGCTAAAAGATGAAAGGGTCAACCAGGAAATTAAGGAAGAATTAAAAAGATTCATGGAAACTAATGAGAATGAAGATACAACCGTTCAAAATCTTTGGGATGCAGCAAAAGCAGTCCTAAAGGGGAAATACATCGCAATACAAGCATCCATTCAAAAACTGGAAAGAACTCAAATACAAAAGCTAACCTTACACATAAAGGAGCTAGAGAAACAAACAGCAAATAGATCCTACACCCAAGAGAAGAAGGGAGTTAATAAAGATTCGAGCAGAACTCAACGAAATCGAGACCAGAAGAACTGTGGAACAGATCAACAGAACCAGGAGTTGGTTCTTTGAAAGAATTAATAAGATAGATAAACCATTAGCCAGCCTTATTAAAAAGAAGAGAGAGAAGACTCAAATTAATAAAATCATGAATGAGAAAGGAGAGATCACTACCAACACCAAGGAAATACAAACGATTTTAAAAACATATTATGAACAGCTATACACCAATAAATTAGGCAATCTAGAAGAAATGGACGCATTCCTGGAAAGCCACAAACTACCAAAACTGGAACAGGAAGAAATAGAAAACCTTAACAGGCCAATCACCAGGGAGGAAATTGAAGCAGTCATCAGAAACCTCCCAAGACACAAGAGTCCAGGGCCAGATGGCTTCCCAGGGGAATTTTATCAAACGTTTAAAGAAGAAACCATACCTATTCTCCTAAAGCTGTTTGGAAAGATAGAAAGAGATGGAGTACTTCCAAATTCGTTCTATGAGGCCAGCATCACCTTAATTCCAAAACCAGACAAAGACCCCACCAAAAAGGAGAATTACAGACCAATATCCTTGATGAACATGGATGCAAAAATTCTCAACAAGATACTGGCCAATAGGATCCAACAGTACATTAAGAAAATTATTCACCATGACCAAGTAGGATTTATCCCTGGGACACAAGGCTGGTTCAACACCCGTAAAATAATCAATGTGATTCATCATATCAGCAAGAGAAAAACCAAGAACCATATGATCCTCTCATTAGATACAGAGAAAGCATTTGACAAAATACAGCATCCATTTCTGATCAAAACTCTTCAGAGTGTAGGGATAGAGGGAACATTCCTCGACATCTTAAAAGCCATCTATGAAAAGCCCACAGCAAATATTCTCAATGTGGAAGCACTGGGAGCCTTTCCCCTAAGATCAGGAACAAGACAAGGATGTCCACTCTCACCACTACTATTCAACATAGTACTGGAAGTCCTAGCCTCAGCAATCAGACAACAAAAAGACATTAAAGGCATTCAAATTGGCAAAGAAGAAGTCAAACTCTCCCTCTTCGCCAATGACATGATACTCTACATAGAAAACCCAAAAGTCTCCACCCCAAGATTGCTAGAACTCATACAGCAATTCGGTAGAGTGGCAGGATACAAAATCAATGCCCAGAAGTCAGTGGCATTTCTATACACTAACAATGAGACTGAAGAAAGAGAAATTAAGGAGTCAATCCCATTTACAATTGCACCTAAAAGCATAAGATACCTAGGAATAAACCTCATCAAAGATGTAAAGGATCTATACCCTCAAAACTATAGAACACTTCTGAAAGAAATTGAGGAAGACACAAAGAGATGGAAAAATATTCCATGCTCATGGATTGGCAGAATTAATATTGTGAAAATGTCAATGTTACCCAGGGCAATATACACGGTTAATGCAATCCCTATCAAAATACCATGGACTTTCTTCAGAGAGTTAGAACAAATTATTTTAAGATTTGTGTGGAATCAGAAAAGACCCCGAATAGCCAGGGGAATTTTAAAAAAGAAAACCATAGCTGGGGGCATCACAATGCCAGATTTCAGGTTGTACTACAAAGCTGTGGTCATCAAGACAGTGTGGTACTGGCACAAAAACAGACACATAGATCAGTGGAACAGAATAGAGAACCCAGAAATGGACCCTGAACTTTATGGTCAACTAATATTCAATAAAGGAGGAAAGACTATCCATTGGAAGAAAGACAGTCTCTTCAATAAATGGTGCTGGGAAAATTGGACATCCACATGCAGAAGAATGAAACTAGACCACTCTCTTTCACCAGACACAAAGATAAACTCAAAATGGATGAAAGATCTAAATGTGAGACAAGATTCCATCAAAATCCTAGAGAAGAACACAGGCAACACCCTTTTTGAACTCGGCCACAGTAACTTCTTGCAAGATACATCCACAAATGCAAAAGAAACAAAAGCAAAAATGAACTATTGGGACTTCATCAAGATAAGAAGCTTTTGCACAGCAAAGGATACAGTCAACAAAACTAAAAGACAACCTACAGAATGGGAGAAGAGATTTGCAAATGACATATCAGATAAAGGGCTAGTTTCCAAGATCTATAAAGAACTTATTAAACTCAACACCAAAGAAACAAACAATCCAATCATGAAATGGGCAAAAGACATGAAGAGAAATCTCACAGAGGAAGACATAGACATGGCCAACATGCATATGAGAAAATGCTCTGCATCACTTGCTATCAGGGAAATACAAATCAAAACCACAATGAGATACCACCTCACACCAGTGAGAATGGGGCAAATTAACAAGGCAGGAAACAACAAATGTTGGAGAGGATGCGGAGAAAAGGGAACCCTCTTACACTGTTGGTGGGAATGTGAACTGGTGCAGCCACTCTGGAAAACTGTGTGGAGGTTCCTCAAAGAGTTAAAAATAGACCTGCCCTACGACCCAGCAATTGCACTGTTGGGGATTTACCCCAAAGATACAGATGCAATGAAACGCCGGGACACCTGCACCCCGATGTTTATAGCAGCAATGGCCACGATAGCCAAACTGTGGAAGGAGACTCGGTGTCCAACGAAAGATGAATGGATAAAGAAGATGTGGTTTATGTATACAATGGAATATTACTCAGCTATTAGAAATGACAAATACCCACCATTTGCTTCAACGTGGATGGAACTGGAGGGTATTATGCTGAGTGAAGTAAGTCAGTCGGAGAAGGACAAACATTATATGTTCTCATTCATTTGGGGAATATAAATAATAGTGAAAGGGAATATAAGGGAAGGGAGAAGAAATGTGTGGGAAATATCAGAAAGGGAGACAGAACGTAAAGACCGCTAACTCTGGGAAACGAACTAGGGGTGGTAGAAGGGGAGGAGGGCGGGGGGTGGGAGTGAATGGGTGACAGGCACTGGGGGTTATTCTGTATGTTAGTAAATTGAACACCAATAAAAAATAAATTTAAAAAAAATAATAAAAATAAAAAATAAAATAAAAAAAGGAAAAAGGATATTTGCAGATGTGATTAAGCCAAGGATCTCAATGTGGAGTGATGATCCTGGATTATTCAGGTGGCTCCAGATGTCATCGCAAGTGTCCTTCTAAAGGGAAGGGAAAAGGAGATTGGGCATGGAGAAGAAAGGCAATGTGAAGACAGGCAGTGTTCAGAGTGATACAGGTACAAGCAGGTATCACCTTTGATACAGGAATTTTGGCAGCCACCAAAAGCTAGAAGAGATAAGGAACAGATTCTTTCCTAGAGCCTCCAAAGGGAGCATGGCCCTGTGGACACCTTGATCTTGGCCTGATAAAACTGAGATTGCACTTCTGGCCTCTAATACCATGAGAAAGTGAACTTCTGTTTCTGAAACCACCCAGTTTGTGGTAATTTGTTACATAAGCCACAGGAAATTAATACAGGGAGTCAAGCCCTCCTTCTTTCTCTATTCCTCCTCAAGCCCCCTGAGGACAGCCACAGTGGCATCCCTGTCACTGTCATACAACCCATGTCTCCATCACCATGCCTTCCTGACTAGCACACTCTGCCCGCCCTATTTCTCAAAAATAAAACATATGCAGACTTCAAGGAATAATTCAAAAGTCATGCTCTCCACATCTTGGGCTCAAATTTCAATGTCTAAATAAAGATTTTGTTTTTAATTTTCCTCAATGCTATTTTTATGTAAATTGACTTCTCATTACAGGTATAATAAATCTACTGCTCCAGCAGGAAATTTCCAGTTGATGTGGTTCAGTCAACCAGGGCCAGAAGATGGATACCCATCCTCACAAATTGACCAATGCCTTCATCTTCAACATCCTGTGGACTTGCGAGGCTCTGAGTTGTTGGACAGTGACCCCCAAGGATGGGTTTTCAGAGGTCCACACTCTGGGATGGCTTGGTGCCAAATCACATCCACCCCTCTTCCTGCTGTTATGATACTTTCCCATCCACCGTGAAGACTGTCCACTCCTTCCTCTTAGTTTCAAGAAACACTTTCAGAGCCTTCTTCCATCTTCTTCCAGCACCAGTCATCATCTAGAGTTGGAGAGCAAACACATGTCTCACACAGAGGCCAGGAACGTATTTTTATCCCATGTCTTGATTTTTTCATTCTTTTTTTCAAATCAGTCTTTCATTGTATAAGCAAACCATATACACCATAAGAAAGAAGTTTAGACAGAAGCATAAGCTATGAAATGCAAAATTTTCCATTTCATCTCCCAATACCTCCTCCCTCTCTGAGTTAACAGTATCTCTTAAATACTTTCAAATACTTTAACTATATTATCATATATATAATCTATATATCTTGAACAGTTCTTCTTTTATAGTTTATCTTTTGTTATGAAATAGGATATTGAGGAATATGAGAAAATATATATGTACAGCTTAAAGAATACTCTTTTTTATAAACTCACCAACCAGATTATGAGACCATTGAGTATATCAGAAGCCCTCAGATGTCCCTCCCAAGTTGTGTTTTACTTATAGCCTCTAAAAGTATGTTGATTTTTAGGTAAATCATCCCTTTGTTTGTTGTCAGATTTGCTCACAATTATGCTGGCTCTCTCCTTCTGGCCACACTGTAGGACTGCACTTGCCCACACATTAGAAGTTTAGTTTGGCCATATCACTTTTTTGGCAAATAAAATGTGGTCAGAAGGGACTGGGTAGAAGTGTTGAAAGTCAGTGTGTGCTTTGCCACCTTCTCATTTTCTGTCTGCCACAGGCGATGGTTCATATGGTGGCTGTTCCATCAGTGTGGATCCTAAAATGAAGATAATAATGTGAAAGCAGAGTGGTAAAATTTATTTCCAGCCACAGAAGTTTTGAGGTTGTTGGTGGCTGCAGGAGAATAAAGGATACACTGATTGATACAACCCTTGGTTTCTCAATAGAGCTTCATCACCGGTAAGTACACCTGCAGTAAAATATAGTTCCATTTGCTTGCCCATTATCTTTACATAAAAGCAAGTGTGGTGAATGCTCTGCTGTGACTTTTCAATATTATATTTTGAAATTCAATCATGTTATATGTAATATTCATAACTACATGGCATTCCATAGCGTAAATGTACCATGATTTATCCATTTCACCATTGATGGACATTTACATAATCTCCCTTTGGGAACATTCATTGACATGTGTCTCTTCAAGAAGTATGAGTTTCTCTAGAAGCATATTTAGGCACAGAATTTTACCTGAATTCCAAGACAGCTCAATAGCTCACTTTTACCCACCTCTAGCAATACATACAGGAAGTAATTTAAGGCCAGGATATTTGATCTACGTGTTGTTCTAGTTTAAAATTTCTTTTGCCTGGGGCATTCCCACATAAGTCAGTACAGTTAGTGGCAAACTGAACACCATGGTGAAGAGGTGGCATCTCTGTACCCATCAACACTATTTCACAAACAGTGTTTCTCTTAAATCACTTTTAAATTTTTCAAAAGAAGAAGTAAGTCCCTTTAAAACATTTATGCTTTTTATAACTCTTTTTTTATAACTCTTTATTAATATGATTTGAGGGCATTTACTTTTCTCTAGACAAGTATATTAAAATTACTTTAAGACAGCAACTATTTATTTAACAATGATTATGAATACAGAATATGCTGGGCATTGTGAATGATGGCAAGTGACACAAAGCAGAGTCCTGGTTCTCATGAAGCAGCCATCTGCCTCACTGAAAAAAATATTTAAGCCCTGGATGCCTGGGTAGCTCAGCGGTTGAGCATCTGCCTTTGGCTCAGGGAGTGACCTGCAATTGAGTCCCACATCAGGCTCCCTGCATGGAGTGTGCCTCTCCCTCTGCCTATGTCTCTGCCTCTCTCTCTCTGTGTGTCTCTCATGAATAAATAAATAAAACTTAAAAAGAAAAGAAAAGAAACTATTTAAGCCCTTCCATCCATTCAAAACCACATGAAATAATTCCACTTTCCTCCTCCCCAATCCCAATGCCTGACAGCTTTATCTATTTAGGAACCAGCCAAGAAGCAAACTCCTTATAAAATAGATGCCACAAAATGCATGCCCTACCTGGAGGAGATTCCCTTGGTCCTTACTCATAACCTAGTAATGCTTTTGAAATGCCCATAAGCATAGTAAGTTAGCCATCTGGTTTGCAAACCTACCACAAGTCAGGACTCACAAGTAAAGAGAGGCAAATAGGGTAGCAAGGACGAGTGACAGCAGACTGGTGACAGCAAGGGAGAAGGCCAAAGAGCAGAAAAAGCAGATAAGCACACTGACATCTTAAACGATGTACACAAGGACAAATTGGCCTTCATGAATCAATAGGTCCTGGGGCATTTCATCAGAGCTCAAGAACAGCTGTGCTTATTAACAGCCTTGGAGCATGGAGATAAAGTAAACTCAGTCTATTCTAGGTAAGGAGGAAAGCGAATGTGTAATGAATTTTTAAGGACTTTTATCTAAAGGGTTATACTTTTAAGAAGCTTTGATGCTTAAATCAACAATATTTTTTCTAGGTCAAAAACTCAAGTACCTCATAACTAACATTTCTTAAGCTCTGTCATATGCCATGAGCTATGTACCTATTCCTCCTCCTCAGAGGGAGAGAGCATTATCTTCACTAAATTGAGATTCAAAGAGGTTAAGAACTTTTCTCAGAGTCACACACTTGATACCTGATTGATCCAAGATACAAACTCTTCTCTTTCTGACTCCAAAATCCATGTTGTGTCATCATACCTCGGGACTTTATTTATCCAAGAGTCACCTTTCTGAGGGCTATTCAAATGATGAAGATTTTCTATATATATATTTCATAAAGTTAACAGCAAAGGGTTTAAGTATGTAACCCAGCGTTTTCAGCATGCTTCATCTACATATTTGCCTCAGGGAATAATTAGCTATCCAGGTTACTACCATGTTTAATTTGTACCTACCATATGCCCTGGTGCCCTGTGGAGGGACATATGAAGAACTGTGTCAACTGACTGCTGAGTTTTCCAGATTCCTGAGTTCAGACACCAGAACTTCTGGAAGTCAGCCTTGTGGTGAATGAGGGAGGGTGTCCTGTCTCATCTTAACACAGAAAGGGGGGCCATAGCACATGAACATATTTACTTGTCAGATGAAAAGACTTCAGAGTTTTGTTCTAGAAAAGCAGTTTACATAAAAAGCTGGGGTAGAAAGTAATCTCTTGGGTACACTCAGCAGTATCCTCTTGAGAGGGAGCAGCATCAGATCCTTGGAAGCCACAATTCACCCAGGCATACATTTCTGAAGAACAGGGCCTAAACTAAGGGAGAGGGAAAAACTCAGCCATAAAATAAATAATATTTTAATGCAGTACTTAAAAAAATAAAAAGTGGTGAAAATAAGTTCCTGATGAAATATCATAATAATCACAGGATTAGTGTTACTAATTTTTTTTTCCTTTTGCTTCAGGATCCAATATGGTTTTGGACGAGACCAATGGAGAGTTAACATAAATATTTAAAAAAAAAAAAGGAGGGTGAATGCATGGCTGTAGAAAGATGGTGATTTGGGAGATTATTTTTAAATTACAAGCTTCACTAGATGGAAGAAACAATAATTACCTTCCTGGAATCTTGTTAAGCCTGGGAGGGAATTGCAGCATGAGATAATAACTCAGTTGTAGCTCTGCTCAAAATATCTCCAGTGAGGCCACAGCCAAGGAAAGTAGCCTAAAAGAGCTATTAGAGGCACCTAGCTGGCTCAGTCAGTTGGATGTCCAATTCTTGATTTCACTTCAGGCCATTATCTCAGAGTGTGATCTCAGGGTCTTGGGATTGAGCCCCACATCAGACTCCATGCTCAGCAGAGAATCTGCTTGGGATTCTCTCCTTTCCCTTTGCCCCTCTCCCCCTCCTCTGCTCACATACTCTCTCTCTCTAAATAAATAAATCCTTTTGTTTGATATTGTAAAAAAAAAGTTTTTGTCAAGATTCTTGACAAAAGTTGACTTAAAAAAACTCATTTTAGTAGTATTATCTAGAAATGTATCATCCTTGATTAAAACTAAATATTCATAAATGTTCTGAGGTCACAGAGGGCATTCAATAGAACTTCCACTTAAATGTTGTTATCTAACAATTATATTTACAATTTTAGTTATGAAGTTACATTTACTTGAATTAGTTAAGAACCTTAAATCGTATTGGTTAATAATAAATCCTTTAAAAAAAAAAAAGTACTATTAGATTGCAGAGCCCACTGTTGTTAGGCTAGGCCATGTGACTTACTTTGGCCAGTCGAGCATGAGCATAAGTGAAAGTGTGGCAGTACAAGCATAGGCCTTAGAAGACATCACGCGTTTCTACTCACTTTCCTAGCAATTCTGTCTTTGCCATGAAGAATGCATGCTCTGAATAACCTTCAGGTCTCCAAAGAATAAGAGTCACATGAACCCAAGACAAACTAAACCTGTGGTCTGAAGCCAACCACAATCATGAGGGCTGCCCAGTCACCCTCAGAGATGCATACATGAGTAGACAATGCTTATTGTAGTGAGATTTTTGTGGATGTCTGTTACACAGCAGTAGCTGACTAATCCATTGTTAATAAGCCCAAACATTCAGTAGCTTCTTAAGCCTTTGCATAGATCAATGATTCTCAACCCTGAGAGCACAACATAATTGCCTGGATAGCTTTTACAACTATGGCTGCCTAGGACCCCACCTCAGACCAATTGTTTCATAATGTCTAAAAGTTTAATGGGCATAAAGCATTTTTAAAGCTCCCCAGGTGATTTCAAATGTGCAGCCAGGATCAATAACATTGACTGATATATTGATACAAAAATCTGATCACCAGTACAAAGAAGTATATCTATATCCCTATTTGCTCTGGCTGGGCCATTCTTCTCCCCTATTGGGGAGGACTGATAAAAAGCAGGACTGGCAGGAGTTAAACAGTGTCTAGGATGGCCATGAGGTGATGTTACTAAGATGCCTGGTAAAGTATTAGAACCAGATGGTTATATTAGAATTTATGTGCTATGAAAATATTGCAGGCATATCAAGTGCAAACAGATTCATCAATAAAAGAGAACAGAAAGAGAATGGAAGTTCAAGTGTGGAGCCAAACCAAGGGGGAAAGAGGGCTGATGAATCAAAGGAAGTAAGACTAGAAGTAGAAAAGCAAAATCTGGTTACAAGTTTGCTATGGATTCCAACAGCATTGGATTCATCTAGGAAATTCAGGATCCCAGACCCATTGCAGAACTCTTTAATCAGAATCTGAATCTTAATGAGATCCCCAAGCAATCTGTATGTATACTCAGATTAGGGATATACTAATCTACAGGGATCCCGGAAACGAAGTACATTTATCTCCGGATGATTTTATATTCTTCCACAGTGTGATTGTGTGACCAGCCCAGGTATACTTAAAGGGAATGAAATGGGACATTAAATGCAGCTGTGCATACACCAAATAATCCAACAGCTATTCTAATTATTTAAATTTCATATTTCAAAAAATGAAAGTTAAGACACTAGAGATTCTGATTTAGTTTCAGGTGAGGCACCAGCATAGGTATTTTTTAATAGCTATTGAGACAATTCTAATGTGCAACCAATGTTGAGAATCACTATTCTTTGCCTCTTAAAACTGAAATTTGATTTGCTAAAAGATTGTCTTTATTGATGATGATTCTGAAGTAGTGTTGTTATATATGCTTTTTTTTTTTTTAAGATTTCATTTGTTTATTTATGAGAGACACAGAGAGAGAAGCAGAGACATAGGCAGAAGAAGAAGCAGGCTCCTTGTGAGGAGCCCAATGCAGGACTTTATCCCAAGACCCCAGGATCACGACCTGAGCTGAAGGCAGATGCTCAATCACTGACCCACTCAGGTACTCCAATATATATGCTTTTAAAAGCTGAGTACAAATCCTGGTTCAAACACTTGCTAGCTGTGTGACTTTGGGCAAGTCACTTAATCTATATGCCTCAATGTCCTCATCCCTGAAGTGGGGATAAAAATGGGAACTACTTCACAGCCGTGTCATGGGAAGTAAATGAGTTATGTGCATAAAGTACTAAGTACTTAAGAAAAACATCTATCTGCTCAACATCACTCATCATCAAGAAAATATAAATCAAAACCAAGATGAGATACCACTCACATCTGTCCGAATGGCAAAAATTCACAACACAAGAAACAACAGGTGTTGGTGAGGATGTGGAGAAAGAGGAACCCTCTCCCTATTGGTGGGAATGCAAACTGGTACATCCACTCTGCACAACAGTTTGGAGGTTCCTCAAAAAGTTAAAAATAAAAAATAAATAAATAAATAAAATAAAAATAAAAATAAAATAAAATAAAAAGTTAAAAATAGAACTATCCTACAATCCAGCAAGTGCTAGTAAATACTAGGTATTTACCCAAAGGATCACATATGATATATATATATGTGTATATATATATATATATATACACACACACACATCAGGCTGCATGTAGGACAGTGTTGCTAAGAAACAAAACAAAATGTCATCTCTTCTAATAATATTATACTAATTTATATATCATATATATAAATTATATATAATTATATATTAATATATTATTTATATATTTATTTACATTATAATAAATTATATATTTATAATATAAATATATAAATAATATATTAATATATAATTATAATTATATATAATTATAAAATATTATATATATATCACATCTTCTTTATCCATTCATCAGTCAATGGACCTTTGGCTATTCTTGATAATGTTACTTGGACTACCTCAGCCATTAAAAAGAATGAAATTTTGCAATTTGCCATGACATGGATGGAGCTAAAGTGTATTATGCTAAGTGAAATAAATCAGAGAAAGACAAATACTGTATGATTTCACTCAAATGGAATTTAAGAAACAAAACAGATGAATATATGGGAGGGTGGAGGAAGGAAAGAGGGAAATAAACCATAACAGACTCTTAACAATCAAGAACAAACTGAGGAAGCAGCCCTGATGGCCTAGTGGTTTGGTGCCACCTTCGGCCAGGGGTATGATCCTGGGGTCCCGGGATCGAGTCCCACGTCGGGCTCCCTGCATGGAGCCTGCTTCTCCTTCTGCCTGTGTCTCTGCCTCTCTCTCTCTCTGTCTGTCATGAATAAATAAATAAATAAATAAATAAAAATCTTTAAAAAAAAAAAAAAGAGAACAAACTGAGGGTTGATGGAAAAAGGTGGGTGGGAAATGGGCTAGATGAGTGATGGGTATTAAGGAAGACACTTGTGATGAGCACACAGTTTTGCATGTAAGTGGTAAATTACTGAATTCTACTCCTGAAAGCAATATTGCACTGTATGTTAACTAAGATTTAAATAAAAATAAAATAATCTGTCACAATGTTGGCACTCAGTAAATGTAAGCAAAAATGAATGTAGATAAGGCAATTCTGGGATCAGAGAAATTTTACGTGTGTATGAACCAAGTGCCCTGGGCTGAATATTTGCTCCTCCCCACCTCCAGAATTCGTATGTTGAAGCCTTACCCCTCAGGATGATGGTATTGGACAAAGGTGGGGCTTTGAAAAGATAATTAGATCTAGGTGAGGTCTTGAGGGTGAGATTAGTGCCCTTTGAAGCAGTGGAAGACGGAGAGTTCTCTCTGTTCACAGGTGTGTACTGAGGAAAGGACCCATGAGCACACATTGAGAAGGTCTGTTAAACAGGGAAATAGTTCTCATCTGACACATCTGTGGGCACCTCACTTCCACCCTCTAGAAATGTGAGAAATAAATGTCTGTTGTTTAAGCCACCCAGCCTGTGATACCTGTTATAGCAGCCTGGGCTAAGACATAAAGTGAAGTTCAATTACAGGCAGTCCAAGAGGATTATACCAGAGGGTTTCTAAATTGGGATAAATTAAGTTGGCAAGAATTGAGACCCACCATTCTGGATAAGATCTAAATAATCTCTTTTCATGGTGAGAGATTTTTCCTGAAGTCTTATTCAGTTCCTTATGATTGATCTGCTATTTTAAAGTGGATGAGCCAACTGCCCTCGCTGAGAAGAAATCCCTTCTAAAAGGGAAGGAAATGGGTCTGGTATCGGGGGTCTCAGGTCCTACCCCAGATCTCCCACCCGCTTGCTTTAGAGTCCTTCCAGATGTTGCTTAACCTCTAAACTCTAGCTTCTCTGAACCTTCGATTGTTCATCTATCAAAAGGAGATAATGGCAAATATGATATAGATATAATTAAATAAGATGGTATAAGAAGAAAACATCCTGAAAGTATCATGTGAATCTCAATTGGTATTATTAGTGCAGAAGCCCTTTCCAAAATACCTCAAGCACAGTACTGGATCTTCTTTAGGTTTTGAAACGTTCCTAAAGAAACTTTATATCTTGTGTCCAGCTCAATCTCTCTCCCTATAGTTTCTAAATTCCTGTTACACAACTGGTCAGACTTTAAAAGAACAAGTTTGAAGGGGATGTAATCATTTTCAGTGAAGCCTTGGTTAATTATCTAATACAGAAGTAAATAAATAAGGACTTTAAATTTAAATAATCGATCCATCTTAACCTTGACCAGAGACATCCATGCATTTTCCTTCCCAGCCATGTCCCACAGGTTACCAGTCAGCATCTATCTTGACTCAGGGTTACCCTGTGTGGCTATGCAGGCTGAGCACTGCATACACAAGAGGATGACATCACACAGATTGACATCCTCTAGAGCAACACACAGCAGAACAACCCAGCCCTACCTGCTAGCCTGACTTGGCTAAATACTTTGTTCGCTCACACAGGGAGCTATCTTCTATGAAAATTGCCCATAGATAAATGGTCTTCACCTTCCAGGTTTGCTGCTAATTGAATTTTGGAAGTGTTGTTAATCCCAGCCTTCATGTCTCCTATAATCATTGCCAGCTGTTAGATGCTTAGCGGTGCTGGTTTCATAGGCTTGCTGCCTGTGTAGTGGCCCCAAGCCCCGCACTTGGTTTAATGCTCTACTGCTCCCATCTTGAAATTCTTACTTTTTAAAAAAGGGGCCCCTATGTTCATTGTGCGCTGGGCCCTACAAATTATGTAGTCAGTCCCGATGCTTAGAGTAAATAAAATTCAAAAGCTCATCAAATGGCATCCAGATCTTGGAGGCTTATAAACAGATTGCTAGCAGGGATTAATATATATTAAGACAGCGACCTACAAATATCTCCACTTCAGAATCTTTGGGGATATTGTAAACTGTGCAGGTTCCTGCCCCACAAGCTGGAGATTCTGATTCAGTAGATCTGGGTCTCAGGGGTATTCTCAACCTGAGAATTCCATTAGTGTCACAAGTCATTCTGATATGCAGCTGGGTCAAAAAATTATTGCTCTGGATATGCCAAGGTGGTCTTACCAAAAAGCAGAATCAGGAGTCAATCTGAAAGCTCATAAGCTCTCCTTAGAATATTCACTCAGGTAAGGGCAACTACCTACTCTGAGCCTCCATCAAAATTGCTTTTCCAGGAGCCTACGAAAAGGACTTTTAACCTCAAACATGAGAGAAATGGCTTTTCAAAGTCAGAGGTCTTTTAATTACATGATACTAAAACTTAAAATTACAAAGTAGGAGAGTTTTTCCTTTTTTTCCCCCTGGTCCTCTCACTAGAGAATTTTTGATGACTGGAGACTGTGTCCCAAAACACCTCCAAAGGATTACAACTTCAAAAGAGAGAAAGTGTAAAGG
This sequence comes from Canis lupus familiaris, assembly GCF_011100685.1. Classification (NCBI taxonomy): domain Eukaryota; kingdom Metazoa; phylum Chordata; class Mammalia; order Carnivora; family Canidae; genus Canis; species Canis lupus. The sequence goes on from NC_049252.1 coordinate 26,531,511, forward strand.
GAAAGTGAGGGGAGATGTGTTGGTGCACGGATGCTACTCTGGAAAGTTCCACAGGTGTAAGAATGTTCCAGGTGGGCATCTCAAGCAGTAATTTAGCACAGGATCAGATTGTGAGATTCAATAAGCTCTTCCTAGCCGGGTTTCCGATGATGACCTGTCTCTCACATGACTGTCATTCTTGCTAGATGGTTTCCAGCTCCCCCAAGATGGCGGCTGGCTCTCCTCAATGAACTCAACAAAAGTTCCTCTTCTGCTGCTCCCAGGACTGAGAGACCTCCTCACAGGAGACCAGAGCTCTGCATGGTCACAGGATATCATATGTGTTCTGTTCTCAAGTCTCTTTTTTTGTGTTTGTGACAGTTTACTATGTGTTGTCTAGATAAATAAACTAGTAGGTAAGCCACTACTTTACTCTAAAGTTCCTTTTAGAGAGAATCATTGCCAGATTTCCCCCCACAGGGAGGAAAAAGGTTCTATATATTAGGAAACTCTTTGAAAGTCTTTCTGAATAGAAATTAAATGCATTTGGGGCACCTGGGTGATGCAATAGGTTAAGTGTCAGACTCTTGATTTTGGCTCAGGTCATGATTTCAGGGACATGAGGTTAAGCCCCACATCAGTCTCCATGCTCAGTGAGGAGTCCACTTGGGACTCCTTTTCCCTCTGCCCTCCCCATCTGCACTAGTTCTCTCTCACTCAAATAAATAAATATTTTTTTAAAAATTAAATGCACATATTCAAGCTCTGCTGATGTCAGGAGAATTGTGATAGAATGTCTATAAATCATTATAGAGGATTATTTACAAGTGGGGGTAGAAGAACAGGAACAGAAACATCTCCCTAGCCAGTTTATATCCCCTCCCACACTGACAATCACCCACTTTAGAACAGCTAGATCTCAAGTCTCCTTTCCCAGAGCCCTACAGAAGTCTTTTGGAACCCCTGTTTTTGACAGGAAAACTTGTGAAAACTGACCCCAGGGGTCTCCTCCTGGTGTGATTTCCTTCACTTTGCAGGGCATGACATAGCTTACATGGGGGCATGACATAGCTTACGTGGAGACTGGTCCAAGGTCAGAACTGATGCACAGTGGACTCCAAAGCTTTCATGCACAGACTTTCTGTACAGAGCCAAATCCCCTTCACCTGGGAATCCTCTGAAGCACCATGCTGCTATCTTAAGGGAACACTCCAGCTTTTAATTTAATGGTTGCCGAAAGCAACAATCTTAGAAGTGTGGTTGTCAAGTCTCCACAGAGACTTCTTCAAAGTTCAAAAGGACCCTGAGGAATTCTCTCAAAGTAATAAAAGGGACCACGCTGGGCTCACAAATCAGAGGGAAAAAAGACATCGAAACTCCCCTCTGGGAGACTATAATCGAGGCTGTCTCCTACACACTTTGTTATCCATTAAAATAATTTAAATGTGAAGAAATAAAATATTAGTGAAAGAAAGTAAAATACATATTCCAATAGAGTTTTTGAAAGCACTAAGCCCATGAAGAAACCACAGACATATCTGGAGAAGATTGGCTTTTTTGGAATCCAGGGGCCTGCAGATATGAGTGCAGAGTGAACAGGAGGAGGAAATGGGCTGAAAACTGGGGATTCCTAAATGGTCTTTACACTGAACAGCACCTATTGGCACCCAAACCCTGCTCACCCAATTCTGCACAGGCTTGAGACATTGAACATGGAGGGAAATGTAATTTAGCCCCTGCAGAGGTCAGGAATAACTCCTCCTCACAGCCATGTAAACTCTAGCTAGTGGCTTTCACCTTTCCATGTCAACTTCCAGACACCCGCAGAACACGATGTTTGCAGAACAATATAAGAGTTAAGGATTCGGGACAGCCCCGGTGGCCCAGCAGTTTAGGGACACCTTCAGCCCGGAGTGTGATCCTGGAGACCGGGGATCGAGTCCCACATCAGGCTCCCTGCACGGAGCCTGCTTCTCCCTCTGCCTGCGTCTCTGCCTCTCTCTCCCTGTCATGAATAAATGAAATCTTAAAAAAAAAAAAAAGTTAAGGATTCTGGCAATGATGTGACCAGACCAGGGAATAAGTTGGAGAACAGACAGGAGTGTTACAATATATAATATACAGAGAAGGGAGCTGTGATAAGATTTATGGAATGCAAAAATGAAGGACTGCACTATAATTTAAGGTTACATCGATGACCAATAGCAGTAAATAATACCCAAAAGCACTGAGATGAGAGAAACAAGGGGATCACATGGTGTGAGTGAGCTAAACCTTTATCATCACTGAGATAAATAAATCAATAAACTGCACCAAATTTTTTAATGAAGTAATTATTTTGAGTTTTGGACTTAAGAAATAGAAGTAAAACAAAATTGATTAAAGGACTTTCTCTGAGGAATGGAACCCCTGCTTAGAGAGATGTAGGGGAGAGACTATTGCTTTTTATAAAATCTTTGGTACCATCTAATTGACTCCATGCATATGGATGAGGTGATAAGGTACATGAACTCTGGAGGCCTTACCATCTGTGTGATTTTAGGTAACTTCATCGAACATCTCCTGCCTCAGTGACCTCATTTATAAGGTAGGATTGCTAATAATGCTTTTCCCATATTGTTGGAAGAATTAAATGGGATGATGTAATTAAAGCATTTAGCACGATGCCTGACCAAGGGTAACAAACATCTCAATAAAGATTGGCTACAATAATTATTATTTTCACTCGGTAACTTGCTTTTACTTACTTATTACATCATGCAAGACTCTACAAAATTAAAACACATGGATCCAAGTCACTCTTTAGTAGCCACTTTATAGTCCATAGCATAAACTGTCAGAGCTATTTTCAGCCTTTTGACTGTTAAGGATCAAACGTGCTCCTTCTCAAAATATGAGTTTCTCTTCCTTAGCACTACTGGCATTTTGGGTCATATCATGCTTTGTAGTGGGGGACTGTCTTGTGCATTACGGGTTGTTTAGCAGTATCCCTGGCCTCTGCTCACCAGATACACCATCACCCCCAAATTCCAGCAACTAAAAATGTCTACAGACATTGCGAAATGTCCCTGGCAGAGGAGGAAAGGAACAAAGTTGCTCCCAATTAAGAACCATGAATCCAGGGGCACCTGGGTGGCTCAGTGGTTGAGCATCTGCCTTTGGCTCAGGTCGTGATCCCGGGGTCCTGGGATTGAGTTCCACATCAGGTTCCCAGCGGGGAGCCTGCTTCTCCCTCTGCTTATGTCTCTGCCTCTCTCCCTGTGTCTCTCATGAATAAATAAATAAAATCTTAGGGGGGAAAAAAGAACCACAGATATAAACTGACATGGCTAAAATCCATCCTAAAAACTTCAGTGACTGCCCACCTAGAGTCAAATTTCTTCTCATGGGAAACCTTTGTTCCAGGCAAATATAAAATATTACAGTATCTTTAGGGTTTCACTTTTCTGAAATTCAGGGTCAGAGAGACAGTTGTATTGTGTCTTTGGTCTACAATGCACTTTACAAGACTTTGGGAAAGAAATAAGGGATATTACTCAAGAAATAATGCTATCAGTCAAGCCAACCAATGGCAAAACTATTGAAGCAATGTTATTTATGCTCTTGGCTCTTGTAAACTCAATCATAATTTTATTAAATGGGGTTAAAACAGATACAATTTCTAAAGGACCAGTTAATAGTTTGGCATAAATAAGCTTGTTCTTTCACAAAGTTTCTTCCCTAACCAAGCCCAACAGCCTTGCGATTATGTGCCAAATGATCCAGAGGGACCCTGCAAGAGAAAACAAGCAACTCCACAGAGACCCAGAGCAATAACCAGAGGAGAGCAAAACATGAAATCTGTATCTAAATAACACAGCTCACTCCTTCATACAAGGAGTGCAGCAAGTAAATATGAGCAGAAACCCATGATTATATAGCATTTTAATTTAGAGTTCTGTTTAGCAAAACTATATCCATGTCTTTGGGGATGGCTTATTATAATAGTACTTTGCTGATGTGGTTTCAGAAAATCATATTAAATGAAAAATCCTGTAGAACAGATGTGTTCACAAGTCCCTGTCCACATAGCAGTTGATCTGCTTAATGAAAACACTGCTATGGTTCAGAATTAGTGCTTTATACTGTTACAGTATTGTTATATTAGGGTCTCAGAGGAGTAAAGAAGGTTGGGGAGAAATGAGAGTGAGGAAATTGCCAGAACTAAGGGTCAGGGATAGAATATCTCCAAGGCAGTTACCTTAATATGGTACAGAGGAAGGGAGATTAAAAAAAAGAAGTATTATTTAGAAAAAGAAAGAGATAGCAAAACTAAGACCTAGAAACGAAATGCCTGCTTTATTCAGATAAACTAAATCAAGTAAATAACACCACCTCTGTGCTCTGTTTAATGGGTTCCATTTAAATATAATTGGAATATAACGAAACTACTTGCAACTCCCTCAAATTCATTAAAACGAGACTTTACCAGTATTCACGAGCTATTGCTTACCCAAATCATCTTCATACCAGGGGAGTCCTAGGACCACTTAGCTTGTGCTCAAAAGTTGTAGACAAAATTTTATGTGGTTTCTCCACATCAGTTCAATTTGCAGTGACTATTCAATCAGCTTTAGAGTAATTGTTTTTGTTCTGTCTCCAAAGCAAGTAGGAACAACCCCATTTGAGGATCTGCTGCAAAGAAGCTGCCTCTACAGCTATGGACTGAATTGTGCTCCCCTACCTAAAATATGTATGTTGAAGGCCTAACTCTCCAGTGTGATGGTATTAGGAGCTGGGGCCCTTAGGAAATAATTAGGTCACAAGAGTTGAATCCCATGACAGAATTAGTGCTCTATTAAAAAAAAAAAAAAGTACATTCTCTCTGTCTCTCTGTCTCTGTCTCTGTCTGTCTGTCTCTCTCTCTCTCTCTCCATCATTCTCCCATGCAAGGACACAATAAGAATGAGAAGGCAGCTATCTACAAGCTAGAAAGCAAGCCCTAACCAGGAACAAAATGAACTTGCATCTTGATCTTGGACTTCACAGTATCCAGAACTATGAGAAATAAATGTCTGTTGTTTAAAACACCCAGTCTATGGTATTTTGTTATGACAATCTGAGCTGAAACATACAGGTGTGTGTCCATTTCCCTTTCTTCTCTGTGTGTTTGCATGTAACAGAAATCACTCAGTATGATCCTTATCCCCAAAGAGCTGCACTTCTAAATAATGCACAGCCCAAATCCTATGTATACTCCACCCATCTTGAACCAGGGGAAGGCAAATTTTATCAATTAAATATAAGACAGTTTTTTAAAAAGCCAGTAATTTAATTTTAGATGATAGCGGATTGGGCTGGTAAAAATAAAGATTAACCTTGGAAGAAAAACAATCTTGGCAGTTTTTCAGTTTTATTTTAATTCCAGTGTCATTGACATACAGTGTTATATTAATTTCAGGTGTACAATATAGCGATCCGACCATTCTAAACATTTCACAGCACTCAAGATAAGTGCCCTCCTTATTCCCTCCACCTATTTCCCCCATCCCTTCTTCCTGCCTCCTCTCTGGTAACCATCAGTTTGTTCTCTATAGTTAAGAGTGTATCTCTTGGTTTGTCTCATTTTTTTCCTCTTTGTTCATTTGTTTTGTTTCTTAAATTCCACATATGAGTGAAATCATATGGTATTTGTCTTTCTCTGACTGACTTATTTCACTTAGCATAATACTTTCTAGCTCCATCCATGGCATTTATTTACAAATGGCAAGATTTCATTTTTTTATGGTTGAATAATATTCTGTGATATATATATATATATCACATCATCTTTATCCATTCATCTATCAATGGAAACTTGGGCTGCTTCCATAATTTGGTTTCTATATATTGCAAATAATAATACAATAAACATGGCAGTTTTTAAAAACACCAAGCAGAAGGATAAAACATCAATTTATTCTTGAATGTTAGAATAGCATTCTTGAACCCTAGATTAAGAACCACCAAAAGTATTGAGATTTTTAGTAAATAGCATGCCTCCTCCCCCGAGAAGCCACCACACACATTTTTAACTTGAGTACTTGAGTTTTCTTCTAAAAAAGTTTAGAGCAAAACTAGAAAAATGCTTGTCATCAAAAGGAATGTAGAACAAATATTTTAATAAAATCTATCCCCTAAGACATTTCTGAGGTGACACCAACTCTCTAATTTCACAGATCTCCAAAACCATCTGCGATAGTGGTTGTATTATTAGCTGCCTTCCAGCTCTTGTTGAAAAATAAATAAATAGCAAATGTCTTATCTGAATTTGCTGATGCAAGCAGCAATATAGCTCCTTTGCATTTAAACCAAATGGTACAGCTCGATTTGTCTTTTTCCACTGACTTTATTAAAAGAGATTAATATATGTACGGTTCTTTCATAGTTTACAATGCACATCCATTATCTCATTCAACCTTTCCAGCAAGCTTGTGAGTTTTGTAATATTATCATCTCCATTTTTCAGAGAAGTAATTGGACACTAGAGAAGGAAAGGAATTTGCCAAATGTTAATCAACTCAAAAGTGGTGTAGCTGAAATTTAGCAGCACCAACAGGCTTCTACAGGGCACATCTTGTCTTCCCCACATAAACGAAGAGTGCCCTTCCCCAACGCACACAAGGGTGTACACACACACACGTATACACACACACACCTAAGACATAGCTTGTTTCGGAGACTGATTATAATTGGCCATATATTTGAGAAAATTTTCACAGGCTTGGGGTCTTTGATGACCAATTTTCTCCTTATGGTTTATAGCCCTTATTTTGATTACTGAGTGAATTGCAACTTGATTGAAATTAAAACATTTTGCTGGTTCGGGGCCTGTATTCCCCTAGGAATTCCCCAAGGACAACCATTCCCACCAGGTCCCCAGTGGACCCCACCTCAACAGCACATTTTATTATAAATTCAAATAACAGACATAAACCCTTGAAGCCTTCCCTATCTTCAGTATCAATCAATTAATTGACCAATTAATTTTCATTTCAAAAAATTTTTGGAAGCCTCCCTATGGTGACTGACTTATTTGCTAAAACTCTTAAGAATTTTTTTATGCAATGATTTTTTAAAAATATGTATTAACTTGAAATAAAAGATGGCTCAGCAGTTTTCTCTCCCTCTGACTTCAAAGACCACCTCAAAGACAGGTTCCAGATGAAAACATCCTACTCAATTGTCTGCATCTTGCAGAGAAACACGTGGCAGGCTTTACCAGATGTGTGACTAAAATAAGTGAGAAACTAACAGTACAGTTGACCCTTGAGCCACATATATTTGAACTAAGCAGATCCACTTACATGTGGATTTTTTTTTCAATAAATTCAGTATAGGACTGTCCATGTATTTTCTCTTCCTTATAATTTTCTTAATAACACTTTCTTTTCCCTAGCTTACTTTATGGTAAGAATAGAGTACATAATACATAAACACAAAATGTGAGTTAATTGACTGTTTATGTTATCAGTGAAGCTTCCGGTCAAGAGTGGACTACTAATAGTTAAGCTTTTGAGAAGTCAGAAGTTATTCATGGAGTTTTGACAGTGTCAGGAGAGGTGGGTGGGTACCCATCACCCCCACATTGTTCAAGGGTCAACTGGAGATAAGTGCACCCAGGCTGGAATGAGACAGTTTGGGTTCCCATGTTGGCACTACTATTTCTACTAACACTGAGAATTTGAGCAAATTATTTAAATGCTGTGCCTCAGTTTCCTTATTTGTAAAATGGGCATGGTAATAATAGTATTTATCTCATTGCCTTCTCATGAGAATTGAGTAAGTAGAGGTAAAGTAGAGGTAAAGTCAAAAAGTTCCAGGCACACAGGAAGTGCTATGCAAGTATTGACTGTTGTTACTATTACAGTAATGTAAAAAAAAAAAAAAAAAAATTCTTCCTCTTGATCCTGCAAGGACAAAAAATAATTTTTATAGCAGTTTCATGATAAAAACTCACTTTCATTTTTTCCCCCTTCCTGTTTCCAAATCAGGGCTCAGCAAAGTACAGCACATGGGCCAAATCTATCCCACTACCTGTTTTTGTACAACCAGCAAGCTAAGAATGGCTTTTCCATTTCTAAATGGCTTAAGGGGAGGGAAAATCAAAAGAAGAATGCTATTCCATGACACATGGAAATTATATGAAATGCAAGTTTCAATGTCCATGAGTAAAGTGTCACTTTAGGTGCCTAGCAGTGCCCGTTCATTTACATAGCATCTGTGGCCTCCTGAAGGACATGAGGCAGGGTTCACTAGCTGTGACACAAATAATGGTCTTTAATATCTGGCCCTCAGAGAAAACGTTTGCCAGCCCCTAGTATAGATGACTGGTGGACTCAAAGTAATCCAGCAAACTGAGGGAGATCCAGAGAGATCCCAAAAGGGAAATTTTATACTCAGGAAAGATAAAATTTACCTGCTTAGTATTATTCCTTCTGAGTTTAAGGAAAGATGCGGCAAAGATGTTCATTGAAACTATAGGTTCAATTTTTTTTAAGATTTTATTTATTTATTTATTTGACAGAGAGCACAAGCTGAGGGGTGGTAGCGGCAGGCAGAGGGAGAGGGAGAAATAGGGAGAGGAAAAGGAAGAAGCAGACTCCCCGCTGAGCAGGGAGTCCAATGCAGGACTCTGTCCCAGGACCCTGAGATCATGACCCGAGCCTAAGGCAGTGCATAACCTACTGAACCACCCAGGTGCCCTCAATTTTAATTATAAACTAAATTTTGTAGATTCTGTGAGGTTTGATTATTCTTAATAATAAGAAATTATCTGAGCTCATATCATAGATGCTCAGTTTTTAATCATAAAAATTTTGTACAGGGGCACCTGAGTGACTCAGGCAGTTAAGCAGCCAACTCTTGGTTTTGGCTCAGGTCATGATCTCAGGGTTCTGGAACTAATCCCCTCACGGAGGGCCACACTCAGTAGGGAATCTGCTTCCCTACCCTCTACCTCTGCCCCTTCCCCTCCTCTCTCTCTCTCTCTCTCTGAGATAAATAAATAAATCTTTAATAAAAATTTTGTACAGTACCTAAAAATGTAGAGGAAACACCACTCCGATCACCCTGCACTACCAGCTCTAATGCTGGTTTTTTTTTTCTTGTTTTAATTCATTGCATGTTTATTCTTGTATTAAAAGTTCAAGTTTGAATCTGAAAAATTAAAGATGAAGCATGAAATAAGTTTACCTCACCTACACACTGTCTCATTTGTCTCCAGGCTTCTGCTCATTTCCCCAAGAACTTGTTCTTTCTTTTCTCAATAGTAATAATCCTGTACCTAGGCTTCCAGGTTATTTTTCACACTTTGATACTAAAATATTCACATTTAGACTTTTCCCGTCATGATGTCCTCTCACCTTCCCACTTGTGCCTTCCCCGTCACCCATAAAATCTTGTCTTACACTTTGCTGAGGCAAAGTTAAAAACAATATGATAGAAAATTCTGTTCATGTATATAGTGTCTACTTGTTTAACTGTTTTCTTTTTTCATTATTTTGATGGAATTACTTTTCCTCTAAAAATTATTTTTCTGACAACTTTTTTGCAATGATGGCTCTGGGGATGCTATGGTGAGGCAGGAGCTAGAATCCTGGAGTTCATTTGAAGGTGAAGGGAGAAAGGACCTCTATCCTCAATCCCCCTGCTCTCTCCACTGTGGCTGCTACGTCCACCCAGAATGGAGCAAAAGACATTGGAGCAAAAGCAAATGGAGGGAAGGAAACACGGAAGAAACCACTGAACTGGCACCTCCATGCTTTAGTTTTGAATCTAGATGGTGTTTAAAGTTGATTTTTTTTTTTAAGATTTTATCCATTCATTCATGAGAGATAGAGAGGCAGAGACACAGGCAGAAGAAGAAGCAGGCTCTGTGCAGGGAGCCTGATGTGGGACTCGATCCCGGGACCCCAGGATTATGCCCTGAGCAGAAGGCAGACGCTCAAGCACTGAGCCACCCAGGCATCCTTAAAGCTGATTCTGTTGTGGGATGCTTTGTGAGTTCTTTGGACAACATCTCCAAGTTGAGGATTTCTCACCTGCAGTTGCTGTGGTGAGGGCAAATTTATTGTCTCACAGAAAGTTGAAGATTGCTCCTTCACCCACTGGCATCTGGGACCACACTTCTACCTCTTTCTGGTGATGGCTTCTTGCTTCTCCCAGAAGTACTCAGGGCAAGATCTAAAACAACTCCAAGCTGGTACTCTCACATGTGGCCTTCACCTGGGCCCCAGGTGGCTGGAACCTCTGACCTGCCATCAGAGAGTGTGCATCACCTCCCACACACAGCCCTGTCCTTAGCTGCCAAAGGCCAACTCAGCCAGCCTCTTGCACATGCAGGTTTTTTTGTAGGCATAGATGATAAACCAAGATTCTTAGTTCACACTCTGCAAATGAACTCCTTAAAGCCCCCTCTTTTGCCTTGAGAAAGAAAAATCCCTTTAATGTTGGGAGGTAGAAAATAATAGGGATATAAAACATGGGCAAAATGTGAAATGCAAAGCCCAGGTTTCCCAAGTAAATTCTCTCCGACTTCCTGGTTCTTCTCTCAGACTCCATGACCTCATTCGTAGGCTGGTATAGGTGGCCAGTTAAAGGTCACAAAATGGGATTTTGCCTACCTTCTTTGCAAGTCCTGATGAGGAAGCCCAGTCTTTCACTATTGGACTACGGGAGAAGACAAGACTTATTACCTTGGAGTCTCAACCAAAAATGAGACAAGAAAGAGTCCTGATCAAAGGCATACGATTTGTCTCACACATTTAAATTTACCTAGTAATGTTTTTATTTGAGAATAGATGCAAAAAAATAAAAACCAAAACCAAAAAACATGTGGTTTTCTCATAATGCTTCTAGTTTATCAGTGTTTATAATCCTTAATCTTGGAAATAAATTGTATAATAACCCACTTAAGCATGTTTTTAAAACAAGCCAACAGAACAAACACCTTTGAAGTATAGCTAAAATCTGGGACCATGATGAAATCTTAATCTCATTTTTCTTTTCAGTCTCTAGGCTTCTGGACTTTACTTTGATCCACCCTGCATAAAGCTATGGGCAAATGTATTACGATTTTGATCTTATAAAGTGTATGTAAATTCACACACCCTCGTATTTGCCTTGTAATAGAGACAGCAACCTATAAATGATGACATGGTGATGACTCAGCAGTTTGAAGCCCTGCCAACCACTACGTTGTCACCTCTTTATATGGAGCTTCATCCAAAATTCTCCCCTGGGAACCTTCCTTAATGATTGAGGGGCCACTAGACAAACAGGCATCCGCCTTCCCCAAATGCTGACAGACATCACCCAAGGAGAATCTCAAATAGGAGGAGAAAGGAAAATAAAGAGAAGAATTCTTTTAATGCAGAAATAAATATGGGGCATAATTCAGTACATTGGATACTAGAATGAACATAGAAGAGAGGTTGACAGGGGACATAAGAAGCAGGGTCACATTGTGTAGGTATCTGGTCCACCACCAATCATCTCCAAATGCAGGGATGAGGAAAAAAAAAAAGATTTCAAAAATGCTGAGATCATAATGTTGAAAATGATTATATCTTCATTCTGTTGGTTTTCTTTGAGCACCAATTCTAACTAGATTCATCAGGGCACATACAAGGAACATTCTATGATTCCCTACCACACAAACAGACACATTACTGGCCACCAGCCAAATCCAGGCTGCTGCCTGTTTTTGAACAACTTATGAGACAAGAGTGACTTTGTTTTTAAATGGTTGAAAAGAACCATGACATGTGAAAGCTATGTGAAATTCAAGTTTCAGTTTCTATAAATGGTTTAATTGGCCGCCAGCCATGCTCACTTGTTTATGTATTGTCTAGGGCTACTTTCACACTACAACAGCAGGGTGGAGTAATCTTGAAGGAGACCAAATGGTGCACAAAACCCAGAATATTTTTTCTGTCCCTTTACAGAGAAAGAAAACATCGCTCTATAATTAGTAAGAATGCCATGGACAAGGAGGTTGCATTGGTAGGAAGAGGTAGTCTGTGTCCCAATTCACTCCTTAAACCATAGTCTCTAATTCACTCCTTAAACCAATGTCTCCAAATTGGCATTGGCATCTCTGCCTTCTACTCTAAATTAAGACACCCCCAGGGAATCTCTTTGAGTTTGCCAGAAAAATAAAATGGAGTAGGGAGAAGGGGTGGAAGAAAAAAAAAATCAAGAAATTTGCCTTAGTCGTTTCTTACATACAAATGATTTAAAAAACTGAAACCCTGAATTTCTGGTAAGCAACATGACCCGTGCTTTATACTAACCAAATTAGTCAAAGTAGCTCTGAATTCCTCTCTAGTTTTATTCTCTTTAGGCCTCAGATTTTTGAAACCTTGCTGTTTCCTATTTATGAAAATAAATGAAAAGTCAGCCTCAGAATATTAGTTTTGAGATATCAGGGACTTTTGTATTAGAGACCTGAAAACTTTAAAAGGATATTACTTTTCTGTCTCCAAATGCCCACTTCTGAAGATTTGTCTGGAACATGTAAATGAACAAGGAGTTCATACTTATTAGTTGACTATCAACCCATAATTTCCATGAGAATGTAAGCTTCTCAATGAAACTGTAAATTCCCTCAGTTAAATAAATACCTCCTCAAGGGTGGGATGCACATTAGCTATTCTGCTAAGCTCAAAGAGCCTAGTACTTGGTTAAGCTGCAGTCATAAATACTGGGTGAATAAATGTTTTATTTATTCAGAGAGTTTATTTTTCATCTCCTATTGCAATTTTGTATTAATTCATAACATAATTCCAGATATTTTCATATTTTTAATATGGTTATATTCATTTAAATAAGGATTTGCAGCACTATGGAATACAAAAGGAATCTAAACATACGAATGAACTACAATAGACATACCACCTGTCCCGGAAGGCCAATCCAGAGATACTGTGCCACATGGACCAAAATAATATCCAGTCACTAAGTGAGAATCTGTCATGTGAAATAAGCACTGTGAAAATAGTTCCCACAAAGGACAAGTAAATATAATCCATTTGTAAATATGCATGAAGCAAACACCAAATTCCTAGAGAAACAACACAGACCATTTCCAACTTTTGAATCTGAATGAGCATTTGGGAGTAAGACAAACCAAAGAATACATCTCCAAATGGTGAAGATATTCTTTGGATAACCCTCCACTAGAAGTTATTAATTTCCCTCCTAAAATCAAGAAAATCTGTAGAATTTTTCTCATCACAGCATGAATTCATAGACAATTGCAGCAGGGTGAGCTACAAGCGGCATTAGAGGAGCCTGTAGCATTAAGAATCTGGAGGAATTTTGTGCCATCAGCATCTGTGTACAATGTGCAATTAGTCACTGAGAGCATCAAACATTAAAATAATAGAAACTCAGTAGCTAAAGGTCTTTCTACTTCAGAGACTTAACTTGGAACATATGTTAGCTGACACAAAGTCTCACTCCCAAGTTCAAAGAAAACTTTCTCTTACTGTTACAGAGAGGTGCTGGGCCAGACAGATTCTACTAACCTTGGTAATCAATATACTGGGCACAGAGCAAGGGTGCTGTTCAGGATTCTTGGCTCCGTAATGGAAACTCTGATTACTGAAAAGCATAAGGCAATTTGTTTTTTTTTTTTTTTTTTTTTTTTTTTTTTTTTTTTTTTTTTTGCATAAGGCAATTTGTATGCAGGATGTGGGATAGATCACAAGATTCAGACGAAGGCTAGTCAACCAGACATAGAAAGTGGGCAGAAAAAGGTGGCCAGTACCATAACCAAAATCATGACAATGGAAGACTCTATGTAGGATCCTACCATGGCCCCATTTTATCAGCCCCACTGCTGGCCCTGGACAGGGAATGCTGCCACAGGCATCACTGCCACTAGACACTGGAAGCCACAGCCATCCCTCTAAGTCAAATTCTAGAATGCCCCTGGAGGGGACCAAGGTCAGGTCACCCAAAAATGTACCATTTTGGCATATTGATTATTTTTAAATAAAATTTGCTTAAGAAACAGCCAGTGTAAAAAGAACACTCTGACCCCAGGTTTGTCTCCAGAAAACAAGAATAAATCTCCCTTGTAGAGGGTACACTCCCTGTACCAGGAGATAAAGAGACACAGGAATAGAGATAGGGAATTTGGAGTTGAGAAGAGTGTTCAAACAAATGTTGTTACTTTCTACTAATTTATTACCCCACCCCAAATTCTGTTTAGAATTCCTCACTAATAGAAGGTCCCAAACAACTTTTATTTTCCCTGTCAATTCCCCACAGATGTCTTGTCTCTCCACCTAAAAAGCATAAAAACTGCCGGCCTTGATCATTTCTTTAGGTCTCAACTTTATTATTGGACTTCCACATACATGTAATTACATTTTGGGGCTTTTTCTCATGTTAATCTGTCTCATGTCAAGTTAATTCTTAGACCAGCTTGAAGAACCTTAAATGGTAGAAGAAAAACTTTCACTCCCAAACCCCTCCTGTTTCTTTGCATCACTTTCCTAGAGTCAAAGTCTAAGGAAAGACAATAAGCTTAGCTTTGGTCAAAGACCTGTTTCCTAGATGCAAAGGAATGAGAGAAGAGCATCTGGAATAGACTTCAGTGGGAATCAGGGTTCTGCATCCACTAATCTTAAGCTTTCCCCAAATTAGAGATGGTTTTCAGATGCTGGACTAATGTCCATTTTAGAGGTGCCTCCCCTTTCTCAAGGAATTGCAAAATAAATACAAATATCACTATTACACTAGAGAGGAAATACATAATGAAACATTATGATTCTAGGAACTATATACCTAGAACTATATAACTGCCCCATGGTCAATCTTATTTCATAGAGGAATAGCACTTCACTTCTTCATGTTTTTTTAGTCCTTCCAGAACTGAAGCCAGCGAGGTCCATATCATGTCCTGAAATCCCTTCAGGACAGTCCCTACAGGCGCTCTGGTCCCACTGAACTGTAGTAGTTTGGGTAGTGTAGGAAAATGGTAGAGGACAGCAAGAGGATTAAGCTTCAGTAAAAGGAAGAAAGGCCTAAATGTCCATGTTCACTCTAATAATGAAGGGCATGGAGAGACATGTGCAGAACCATTCTGCTTCAACTCTGCAACAGCAGGAAAGTGATCCAGAACTGGAGCATCCTTAACTAGCAATGGAACAGTTACAGATGTTCAAAGCAGCAATGTTTCCTTGTCAACTCCTCACCATTCCAGATATGGAAGGCTAGTCAATAATGCCATTATATGAGGTCAACACACTGACTTTTGCCTTGGGCTACATGGTCTCTGACTCTCTCAGACCACACACATAAAGGACCCTCACAATCCCAGAGTTTATCAAAATTGAGAGCAATTCCCAATTGCTTCTGTTTCATAATTTAAAAGAAACTCAGACTGCATTTCTAAACTTCTCTGGACAAGGAATGTTTTGTTTACTCATTGCTCAACTGGGTTATGAATTTTGACGGTTAATACTGATAGATAACAAGACAAGAGGAATGGCTTTGTGTATTTGGAGGAAAAATGACCCCCTTTTGAAAAGATATACATTCATCAGCACAATATACATAGCAGTATGGTACATACCTCCAACTATATTATTTAAAAATACTCTTTAAACTATCCATATGTCTTTGACTGGAGAATTATTTCCTAGTAACTGCAACTGTGTTTGTCAGATCCAAGGAAAGGAGGTGGTCCTTGCTCCTGAGAAAAGTAGCAAGTACCCAATCTTCATAGTAGAAGTTGGTAACCTGGTATCAAAAGACTTAATACAGCTCAGGATCAGGTCAGGTTTTCCCTGCTTTGCTCTCCACTCTCCTGTCATCAGGGCACAGACACACAAGAGGCTGGTAGTATACTGTGCTGATGAAATCCAGTATACTGGATGAACCCACATTCATTCAGCCCAGTAGGGGAAAGGGGCTGGGTACTCCACCCCAGAAGCCAAACATACCCAGGCAACCCTTCTAAGGCTTGGCAAAGGCATCCTGTAATTAAGCATTAACATCTAATAAATAATAAGTGAATACCAGTGTAAAGCACTTTGCAAATGGAGAAGACGATATGAGTACCTATCATTACAACTGGTACTCTATGTAATCACGACATCCAAAAAGGAGTTTACACACATGCAGCTTTGGCAGGGAAAACACTAGCATCCAAAGAGCTAGGCACTAAATGTTTCAAATCCCTGCCCTGGTTGGATGGCTGCCCAGAATAGAAGGCAAGCCTACAAAGCTCTTGAGATGATTTCTGGGAGTTCCACAGAAGACACAAACATTGCCAGGGAAATCATTTCATTTCCTTAATGAATACTTGCAGCAGCAATCTTGTTTGTATATTTACAGAAATATTCCCCTTCAGAGCCAGAAGAAGAAGAAGAAAGAAGAAGAAAGGAGAAGGAGAAGAAGAAGAAGAAGAAGGAAGAGACAGAAGAAGAAGCCCTAGGATAGAAAGAAGAAGAAGAAGACGAAGAAATACGAGGGAGTAAGAAAAAAATAATACGAAGAAGCTAAGAAGACTCAGACTAGAAAGCAGATAACATCCGATCCGCTTCGACTCAGAATCCTCAGACGCTCATACCTCATCCTAATCCTCATCCTCCTCAGCCTAGCTCTCCTCAGAACACTGAGAAATATTAAATAATACCAAAGGCTCAACTACATGGCCAACCACCTTCATAATCACAATAAATGTGAATAAGAAGGACTTCATGAAGGTCAAATGGTAGATGTTGTCCACCAGCACAATTTTAAAGGGAATTCTGATTCTTTTACATCCTGGTTTTTTGAATGAATCACTTTCCTTGAAGTAATTGTGGCATTTTGCAGACTCAGATTTTTATTTATTTCTAGTTATGCAAAAATTTGCATTGTTGTGTTTATCCAAATCCAGCAGGCTTCACTCATCTATCCAGTTTTTAAATGTCTACAACGCTGAAAGTAAGCAGAGCACAGATAGGTTACATTTTGTCTCACTACATTCTCTAATTTTTATGTGTATTTAATCTTTTCTCTTCATCCCAGGACAAACTCCCTAGAGACCAAGGACAATGTTAAGGGCACTGCGTTGGGATCACTCTGGGACTAACATAGTAATGCTCATTAAGTAGATTCATTGTGCTATGAAATTGTTCTAAAATGGGATTATCTAATTAAACATTTCCAACCTCAATATTCTGAACACTTCAAGCAATTTTTTTTTAGATAATTTAGGTGGCATTTAAGTGAATTCCACTTTTGCTTAAAGTCCCCATTTCATAAGGCAGGTTAACCATTTCAACAACATCTCGTGAAAGAGCATTCTGTCCGTATCTGAGAACAAAGCAAGTATATCCAAGAACTTCCTAAGCTTTTGTTTGCTTCACATTTGATGGCTCACCATGGATCACTTAAAGGGTAGGGGGAAAAAACAGTAGCTTTTCTAACAAAATATTTTGGAACACTTCAAGGCCTCCCTCTCTTGAATGCTTTTTAAAAGAAATACCTTATTGAATTTTCCATTTATCTACAAAACCAATATAGAGTCAGTGCCCCTGAGCAAACAACACAGAAACATTTAAAGGAAAAACTGAAGCTTCCTCCTCATTCCAGAACCAACATTTTGAAGTATTCTTTCACGCTTTTTCTGATGCTCAAACATATCAAAACATGTTTCTTCACATGTGGTTTTGCTTCTTGTTTTGTTTGGGTGTTTTGGTGCTGTTTTCTTTTGCAAAGTTAAGATCACTCTATACATATTACTTTGTAATTTGCTCTGTTTTTATTCAAAAAGGGGCATGCCTTTTTAGGCCAATCTTCTTTTGAATACATTTGTTAGATTCCTTTGCATAGGTGCACTATCTTTCCCCCCCCCCCCCACCTTTCTTTTCCTCTTTTCCTTCCCGTGACCATTCAAGCTTTTTCCACTCATTTCACTTCACTCATCTGGACCTCAGTTTGCAACTGGAAGCTTCCCTCCAACTCTAAAATTTAGAATTTGCCTAAAATAAAATTCAGCTCTTTCAGAAAAACACCAAACTACTTTCTGGGTCAAATTAACAAATATTTATTGAATTGAATTTCTTAAAACTACCTTGGATTTGAACTTTAAGCATTGAGCTATTCCGGAGGAGCATTAGGATGTTCTAAAATTATTCTTTGAAACAGGGAATGTGCACACTTCTTTAACTCCTTTAATATAATCATAATAAGGGCTTAAAAGTGCCAACACATTTCCATTACTACAACACAGAAATTCAGTTGTTGATATGTACAGTTACACAAACATTTTCTACAGGGTGTTCTGGGGATGACTGTCCAGAGAAATACTACTAATGACCAAAGTAAGTCTGGGAAAATTCTGTTTAAAGCTAAATATATCATTTTTTAAAATTCCGATTTCCTTGTGAAGAGATTTCCTAATCTCTTCCCCTAGCTTCTCCAAGAAGTCATGGACATACCTGCACAGTCTGGTCCTCACCAGAGAGAAAGAACCTCATACTGCAAACCCTCTATGCCATGTGCACAGTGTCATGGGGCAAACACAGGCAGCACTGCCCGCTCTCCTGCCCCTCTCTCTCCATGCTCCCCTTCATCCCACACGCATGGTTCTTGATCAAACCTTAAGTCATCACTCAAGATAGAAGTAAAAGTTCATCTTCCTTACTTCTCCTGTGCCCTCAATCTTTCTTACTCTTAAAGCTGAAAGGAATGTGACATTTGGAGTCACTTTTTAGAGCTCATCATTCATAAGAAACAAAATGACTTGGTTTTAACTTTGAGATCAGAATGTACCTTAAACATAGGCATATGGCGATTTCGGTCTCACCTCAATCGGTAAGAGAGATGTGAGGTGTGCCCTTCATATGCCTACATCAAGAAAAGTGAAGGCACCCTGGGAATTCAAAATGGCCTGAGTCTTTTGCACAAAGCCCAGCCCCAGCTCTCCTACTCATTTAATTTAATGCTTCCTTGCTTACATCAAAAGAATTCATAAGAATTAATAATTCACAAAACTTAGTTTTCTAACTGTATGAAATCTAAAAGATTTGTCCTGAGTATCTACCCCATGGGAATAATTGTGCTAGAGCCTGAGAATAAAAAGAAACTCTTTCCAAGACACTGGCTCTAATTGAAACAATGGACCAAACTCTCAAAGATGCTAAGTGGTAAAAGCCAAATGAGATCACCACTATTCTCAGAAATGAGAACTCCTGCATTTTCCAGAACAAGACTTCTCAGGCAGACATGAAGACCATCTGAGTCAGAACTACCCTGAGTCTGACTTTAAAAAAAGATCTGGCACATCCCTGACCTACCACATCAGACCATAAAGCTGAGGGCCCTGGAATCTACCTTTTTTACCAGCACCCCAAGAGATGCTAATGGACATGATGATTTTAAAGCAATAGGATAGCAGTTCTCTGAGGGTGGGGCCCACACTGGCAGCATCCAAAGCACCTGGGTCTCAGTAGAGATGCCCATTTTCTGTCCCACCACAGACTTATGGAATCAGACATTCTGGCAGGGACTCAGCAATCTCTGTTTGAGAAGCCACCCAGGTGATTTTAATGCAAGCCAAAGTTTGAGAACCACTGCCATAGCATGCTTCTGCAGAGCTCAGTTTGGAAAGTATTGGAATGGCCAGTGAGGACATAAGAATTTAAAGAAGGAAGCCATCATCCAAAGCTGTGACAACATGTAGGCCCTTAAGAAAGGAGCACAGGCTTAGGGCAGGGCATTTAAATGATGGGTTACTTAGTGGGAAGAAGAAGAAAAGGCATTCAAGATAGAGGGCAGAATGAGAGAAAATTATAATAACAGTAGGCATCTTCCTGGGGTTAATAATCAGCTCAGTGAACATTAAGATTTTGGGCCATTTTTGAGTGACAAGAATTAGAGTTGGCCAGGCATGCTAAGCTGGGGATCTAGGAGAACTTCAAAGTAACCGTAAAGAGTATGCTTGCTCAGGCATTGACGAAGCATTGAAAGATGATGGGTTGGGGCATAACAAGACACAGGACTGTGTTTAGGAAGTGCAGTTATGCATTAGTGTGCATAAGGAAACACACTAGGGAGTCTAAAAGCAGGTAATTAAATACAGTCTTGTAATATTACAGAAATAAAATGATAAAGGTCTAGGTTAGGATGACGGCTCTGAGGAGTATAATTACCAAATAGGTAGAGGAAATTTAAAGAATGAAAAATAGCGTGCACTTGGTTGTGGATGGGGCAGCAGGAGAATGAAGGAAGAGCAGGGAAAGGAAGTGGCCAAAGGTGACAGCCCAGGCTCAAGGCTAATAAGCCAGGAGTGTTTAGGAACATGGGCAATTCTGAGGGGTGCAGATTTGGGGGAACAGAGATTGGACCTTCCTATGACCTTTCAGTACCATCCCCACTCTTGTTATCACTTTCAATTCTCAGAACAAATCAGTCTGCTGTGAAGGCGACATACATAATAATACTACAAGATGTGTAGCAACTAGATACCAAACCCTCCGGCTTACAAAGAGAGGAAGTCTAAAATTACAAAAAAAGGTTTTGTTTCTTCATATTGCATCTGGAGAGCATTCGATCGTAATCCTCAAAATCTGTAAGGAAATTCCTCAGGGAAACCAGGATGCTAGCTTTCATTTAAGCTAGTTAAAGACACCCCAGTTAACGTGCGTGTGCACCTGACCTAAGGTACCTGAAATTTCGAATTTACCAACAGAAAACCTTTCCTTCCCTTGGTCTTCTCATGAAAACCTATCAGTTAAAGAGGCCAACTCTGAAGCCATCTGAAAGCACATTTTTGCTTCTGCCTCCTCTCATTAATGCTATGCAAGTATGATGCTAAGATTATAAAAAAAAAAAAAATTAGGGTGAAGAAAAACCTGCACAGTGCCAACATTCTTGATTAATTCTTTCCTCCTCTGGCAGGCCTTCTGGAAAGTGGTGCTTAAACTCCTAGGTGAGCTGATAGGTGGCAGAATGATTAAAGAATAATAAAGCATTAAGGTCACTTTCTGGTTAGGATTCAGAGTTGGCCAGATTCCAGGCAGAACTGACTCAGAGGCTCTGCCGAGCAGGATTAGGCCCTGGACCTCCCAGGTGGCACTCAGAGGCTCAGCAACAAACACCAGGACAGGAGGTAAAGAGGCCCAGGAAAAGCTTCTGCAGCCAACAAAAAGAGCTCCCAATGTCCAAAGCTGAAACAATTTGAGCAATAAAATCTGGCTGCCATAACAAATGACCACAAACTAGGTGGCTTAAAATGATTGGAATTTCTTCTCTCACAGTTCTAAAGGCCAGAAGTTGGAAATCAAGATGTTAGTGGGGCCAGTGGGGCCATGCTCCTGTGGGGATCTTTGGGAGAATCTATTCTTTGCCCCTTTCAGCTTCCGGTGGCTCCAGACAGCCTTTGGCTTATGGTTGCATCCCCTCAACCTCTGCCTCTGTCTTCTCATGGCCTCTCCTCTGTGTCTGTGTCTTCTTTCTTTATAAAAATACTTGTCCTTTATCATGGTGATCATTTCATAGTGTATATAAATGTTGAATCACTACACAGCACACCTGAAACAATATAAAATTGTATGTCAGCTAGAGAATACTTGTCATTGGATTTAGGGCCCACCCAAATAAACCAGGATAATCTCATCTAAGATTCTTATTTAATTGTATATGCAAAGACCTTTTTCCAAATAAGGTCACACTCAGGTTACAGGGGTTAAGATGTGGACATATACTTTTAGAGGCCATCATTCAATCCACTGTGCAGATAAATAAATGACTGAATACATAGGTAAATAAGGCGGGGGGGAGGTAGGTAGGCAAATCTTTAGAGTTTAAAATTCCAAATAACTTATGTAGATAGATACTCCCTCCACAAAGAGGTGGCACATAACTCCCCTCTCCTTGAGTGTGGGTTGCACATAGTGAACTCCTTCCAAAGAATACAGCATGGAAAGGATGGAGAGAGTAACTGCCATAAAGAAACTTGACAAATGCTAGCTCAGCCAGGTGATCAAGGTTAATGTCAGTGGACAGTCAGGTGAATAGTAAGTCCCCCTGAAACAACATGCTAAGAATCATATTTAACTCTGTGGTCTTCCTTCAAAAGCCTGTCACCCCAGTCTAGCCATAAGAAAAGCATCAGACAAACAGAACCTAAAGACATTCTACAATATACCTAATCAGTACTTCTTGAAGTTGTCACTGTCATCAAAACCAAGAAAAGCCTGAAAATTGTCACAATCTAAAGAGAGGGCCTACAGATACATGACAACTAAATGGACCATTGGATCCTGGAGCAGAAAAGGGACACTAGTAAAAACTAAGGAAATATGAAGTATGGACATTAGTTAATAATAATGTATTAATATTAGTTCTTTAGTTGTGACAAACATATCATACTGATGTAAGATATAAATACTAGATGTAGAATGTAAGGGATCTCCCTGCACTGAATTTGCAACTGTTCTGTTAATCTAAAATTATTCTAAAATTAAAATGTTATTTTAAACATAGTAGTATTGCTACATTCTTGTGATAAAGGTATGAGGGCCTAATACAGGGTTCCTCAGCCTCAGGACTATTGACATTTTGTTGAGGGGACTGTCTTGTGCTTTATAGGATGGTGAACAGCACTCCTGTCTTCTATACACCAGATGCTAGTAGAACCCAATCTCCCCTCCATCCCACAGTGGACAACCAAATATGCCTCCTGATATTGTCAGATACTAGTTATTATAATTTATTATGTGTTTCATGTTATCATAATTTCTCATAATTATTTCATAATTCTGTTTCTCACTCCAAGAAAAATTAATGATGCCTTACCAGCAAATGTGAGGAGCCTCTGAATTAAGATGCAGGCCCTCAAATCTTAATAGTGGATGCAGCTCAGGAAAGCAATGCAGTGTGGGTTGACAGCTTGTCCCTAACATCTGCATCTGTGACCTCAGCCAGGTAACCAGCTTATTGAACAGCTGATCTTGATGAGATTATCAGGAACAGGCCTTATTTTCCTAGGTCCCTTACTCCCAACCTGCCTTGGTTGAGCTCTGTTCCCACTTCTTGATGATGCCTCAGACAAACAATAGAGCTTTTTGGCCAATTTCAGTAGTAAGAAGAGCTGACTTATGAAATGATTCCTGTAGACCTGACTCACTCATCTGATGTAAGTTTCAGGCTCAGGTGGGTTTCACAGAGCAAGCCTGGCCCTTGAGTGAGGTCATGGGGTGTCCACCCATTCCCAAACTGTCCCCTGAATTAGCTTCTTCCCACCACCATGACAACCAGGAGGAGTTGGGCTGGCCCAAATTTGGCAATGTTTTTGCTTGAGGCCTATCTTCTCCAGAGCCCAGGGATCTTGTGTTGTTCACCTCTATGTCTTGGCATTTGGATTCTTCACACTCAGCATCAATAGATCAAAAAAGATCCCAAATTATGCAGACCCTAAGTAGTCAACAAAAGAAGAGTATTCCAAATGTATGGGGCAGAAGGTTATCACAATATATTATTTAATAGGCAAGCAACTAATGGATGATAGAGGGTTGTGACATTACCCATCCAGGAGAAAATTTGGAAGGAAATATTACCAGAGCAGCCCTCACTCCAGGAAGTCGTCCATTCATTGGGGGAAAAGAAGCTTACAGAGAATCAGAACAGCTCCCAAATTATCCATACAGATTCCTGGATTCGCTCAATTCTAAGATGCCATCAGTTGTGAGACACAACCAAAGAAATTGGGGGAAATAAAGAAATATCAACACCTTAAACATCTATATCAATAAGAAGATGCCTTCTGATTTGATAAATATTAAAATGTGAGGCAGGAAACATTACAAGAAAGCAGAAAAATTAAATGGCTCTTAGACTAGAAAAAAAATCTTTGGCAAGTCCTTTAGCTGACCTCATGCATTCAGGGAGACCACTAGAGCCCCACCCAAATTGGAGAAAGTCTGGCTAATTTTAAAGATTAAGTTCTTTTCATTTTTCAGTGGCATTCCTTCAATGGGAACGAATTACAATTTGCTACTGGTATAAATGACAGAAAGAAAAAGTGCATACAATTTGCATACTAAAAAGTGGAATACTAATAAAGACAAATCACTCTTCTCAAAGGAATGGTCCATTACTAAGATCCTCTCTTTTACTCGGCTTTTAACTTGGCTTAGAGAAGAAACTTTTTGTTGTTGTTGTTTTTTTTAATAGAGGGGAAGAAAGAATTTCATTTAGGAAGTACCCTAGTTTTCTGCATTTCAAGCATGAATTTCTGTAGGCACATTTATCTTTTTAAATATATTGTGCATGCATACTAAGTTTCTTATGCTTAAAACCAGTTCTTACAAGAATTAGAAATGAGGACTTACCCAGTTAGAGAGAAAAGTCTGATTCAGGATTTAATAAATCATACACTGAAAATTCTTCATCGTACATATGGGGTCATAGTGACGCTCAGTCTTTGGAGTCAGCAGGAACTAGCTTTGAAACTGAACTCCATAACTTACTTGAGTGTGTCACTTCCACTACAGAGTTTCTGTTTCTTGAGTTATAAAATGGTGTGACTCGTTCCCATATATTAAACTCAGGATTAAATAAGATATTGTCGAGAAAGCACTTTACCCAGTGTCAGGCATTCAGCACCCTTTTAATCTATTCTATCCTCTCTAACCCCTAAAAAAATTATAGAGTTTCAAAGGAAATGTTCATTTTAAAGTGAATTGCATTAATTAATGCAATGTCATTTGAGGAATAAAATAGCTTCATGGGAATTGAGGAATAACTTTGTTTTTAGGTAACAAACAAATGGTGCCTACTTTATGCCACGTACCATATGGGGCATAAGCATAAACATAGAGATGGCTATGGTACAATTCTATGACAGAGGAGCAGAGCAAAGCCTTGCCATACTTGGTGGCCCCAAGAAAGGCACAAAACAAGGGGCAGCTGAGCATGGCCGGTGCCCTCAGGGTGGTGGCTGACCACCTAGGAGCACTGAGGGAGGCTCTACAGAGATGGGGGACTAGAGCATAGCGAGCTGTTGGGGAGGCAGAGGTGGAGTCAATGAGTCACATGCCATGTTCTTCAGAAGGGAAGGAATCTACTATCACTATGTTCACCAGCCAAGGGACCCAGGGAGTGGGTATCCCACGTCTACTCTTGAGTTTCTTTTTGATTTATAGAATGGTGCAAATAATTCCCATATATTAAATTTGAGATTAAATGATATAATCTGCTAGAGAATCAAAGGTCCAGAAATCTGAACTCCAAGTTTATTCATCCAGGGATCTCTGGCAAATCTTCAGATCAACTTCCGGCCCTGCTCAGCTTCCTGTTCTTTTGTTTCACGATTCCATTTCCTGCTGCCCCTGTGCTTTCTTTTTTTTTTTTTTTTTTTAAGATTTTATTTATTTACTCATGAAAGACACACAGAGAGAAAGAGAGAGGCAAAGACACAGGCAGAGGAAGAAGCAGGCTCCATGCAGGGAGCCCAACGTGGGACTCAATCCTGGGACTACAGGATCACACCCTGGGGCGAAGGCAGGTGCCAAACTGCTGAGCCACCTAGGGATTCCCTGGGCTTTCCATTGTGTTCCACAGCTCTCCTTGATACTGAGATCCGATTCCTGAGGCATCTTCCAGCAGAGCCTTGGGAACTTCCCTGGGATCTAAGTTTAGAAGTGCAATTTTTTTCTGAAAGGGTCCTCAGAGGGTCATGCTAGACCAGTGGCTTACCTTTTGGGTCTTGATGATATTTCCACAGAAATCTCCATTCTCCACAGTGGTCTTCTAATGCTATTGCAAAAGAAGGTCTAGGATCAAAATCAGAGTCCAATGTATAAAGAATGTGAGCATTAACAGCAAGGGGGCCTGGGGGGTGCAGCCACTCAATTGCCATGGAAGAGAACAAACATCTGGATAGACTGAGGAGATGAAGCCATTGGTCTCTGAAAGAAGGACAGAAATTCTAGAAGTCAACACACCAGAAAGAACATTTGAAGAGTCTTCAGGAGATCTTGGAAGCCCTGCCCTCCCTCTGAGCCACCTTGTTCTTGCTTTGACATTTCTCTGCCTGCTTGGATTTTTCTTTTTAAGCCACAGATTCATACCTGGCACAGCAATGAGCAGACTCAGTGGCCTGGCACATTTTCCACCTGATATTCACCCCTCATGGGGCCTGATTTATGTATAAATTGTCTCAGCATAACAGGTGACACCCTGTGACTTGGCTGTCCTTCATTGTCAACAGAGGACCCAAGTAAGACCTGAAACATTTCTTTCTTGCCTGCCTGGTGACTCTGCACCTGTGACTGGCGGCGCCTCCTCACTCACCCCTCGACTTGCTGGCAGAGGCTGAGGCTGCTGGTGATTAGTGCTCACCTCCCCACCTCTGCAGCTTTCGGGTCTCCTCTCCAAAATGCAGGAGGAGGAAGGCAAGAGACGGACACCTCCATCATCACATCTGATGAAGCAGTCACCAGGTGTTGGATCAAGCAGGGCCCTTGCTGGGGGACTTCTGTTCCAGAACCATCCCCAAGCTGTTATCACCTTTGGATCTCATTTGGCAAATATTCTAAGACCAAATGACTTTGGGATAAACTCTTCCCCAAGGTTGGGTCGCTAGGTCTGACTGGAGGCTTCTGAATGGGATAATTGAGAGACAGCGAGAGAGAGAACAAGTGCAGGAATTTTCAGGGCAAAAACCTCCCAGGAAAATAATTTGAAACTAATTAAAAATAATTTAACTTAAATACAGGTGGGGTTCCCCAGGCAAAACACATCTCTCCTGACTACAAGGATTAGAAAAATTGCATTCAAAAACCAACGCTGTCAGACCCCAGTGTGCAAACATTTGGCTTTCCTCTGGATTTCTGCAGGAAATATAAATTGTCTGTAACACATTCCAAAGAGCCTCACCCAACAGCCCAAGCCAAAGTGCTTACATAGCACAATCTTGATGTTTTCAGCCCACCCTCAATAACTGATACATTGTCATGACATGAATAATTTGTTTTCTCAAGTGCAAGTATGATTAAAAGTTTCTCCTCTTAAGAGCCTAAAAATAATACTATAAGAGCCTCTTATAAATTGAGGCAGTTGCTCTTTGGTTCTTAAAATGCAAGAAAAGAAGAATATGTAAAGTGAAGAGTGTACACCTATAATCTTCTTGTTCTAACCTAATTATTGTATGTCATGATCTGTAGCCTACCAATTGCAGGTATCTGAAATAATAAGAGTTAGTGCTTACATGGTACCTACAGTCTGCAGGCTACTGTTTTTTTTTTTTGTTTGTTTGTTTTTCCTTTTTTTTAAATTTTTATTTATTTATGATAGTCACAGAGAGAGAGAGAGGCAGAGACATAGGCAGAGGGAGAAGCAGGCTCCATACACCGGGAGCCCGACATGGGATTCAATCCCTGGTCTCCAGGATCACACCCTGGGCCAAAGGCAGGCGCTAAACCGCTGCCTGCAGGCTACTGTTTTAAGTGCCTTCATAAACTCATTTATTCCCCAGAGCTATCTTCAGATAGGCATTATGATTATCACCCCTCTTTTAGAGATTATGAAACAAAGGCACAGAGAGGTTAAGGGACTTACCCAAGATCACATAGCTTGTCTAGTAAGAGGCTGAGCCTGGATTCCCACCCAGATATTTTAGGTTGAGTGTCTGCTCTTTATCCATTATACTGTTAAGTCTCTTTTAAAATGTCACACAGCTGAAAAGTTAAATTTCTCAACATGGTTGGAAAAATATTTTTGTTTGTTTTGCTAATTTGGGAAGTGTTCAGAGAATCTCCAAGCAACATTTGATAATTATTTGATTGCTTGTATTGAAAAGGACCTTAGAGATCCTCTAATCCCACCCTTTCCTGTTTTTTTTGCAGCAGGGATACTGATGCTCAGGGTGATATAGAGACTTCCTTGGGAACTGGGATTTGGGTCTTTTCCTCCCAGTCATCACAATGAGGAAGTATCAGAAAACACGTGCCAAAATTCAGGTGCCCAATACCACTAATTAGCCTTGGCTTAATCGGAAACAATCCCCTTCTAAACTAAGAGGAGTATGGAGGAGTGGGACACACACTGGTCTCCTTTTTTTCTGTTTTCTTAGAAACTGATCAGAGACCAAGAAAGGAAGAAATCAGAAGGTCAAACCCTTCATCTGATCTCTGTGTAAGAAAAAGCAAGACCTAGAGGGGATGGCCCCCTGTAGAGTGATGCTCAACACTGAATCTCAAATTATACAGAGGGAAATCTGGAGATAAATGGACCTAGAATACTAAATTACTGTGCTCAGTCCAGTCCAGGAGAATTGGATTTCACTGGGACACCTGCAGGTTGAAGGTACATAAAACTACAGAGGATTGTGAAAAAGAAGGAAAATGGCCAAGCAACCTGTGGGGATGACTAAAGAAATTTTTTTTTTTAAAGAAATTTTAATAGACTGTTCTGTGACTACAAAAAATAAATTCCCTTCTCCAAGATATTACCCCACACACACACACTAAAAAAAAAAAAAAAAAAAAAAACGAACAAACAAAAAAACAAAGTCAGCAAAGTCTGTTACAACTAATGCCTTTCACAAGAAGGTTTTTGTGAATATAAAAAAGCAAGGAGGTCAACTTCAATGTCTGGCTTAGAGGGGAGCAGAGAGAGAATAACAATGGGAGGAAAGGGGCACCTGGCAGGCTGTGAGAGTTGTGAGTTTGAGCCCCATGTTGGGTATAGAGTTTACTTAATTTAAAAAAAAAAAAAATGGTAGGAGGGAAGATGGGATTAGTGCCATCCATGCATCATGAGGGATTAAGCAACAGTCCCAGACTCCATTAACTGGATGCCTGTAGCAATGCCCACCCAAACTGTGACAATCCAAACTGTCTCCAGATATTGTCAAATGTCGCTTGGGGGGCAAAACTTCCCCCAGTTGGAAATCACTGGAAAAGAGCAAAGTGATTAGAAAGTCATCCAAACTCAGAGGTGAGGAGCTGATGATAAAAACAAAAACACAAAAAGACAATAAAGCAAGGAAAAGAAAAAAGAAAAAACCAAAACTTCATGACTTACTTTCAGACACTTTACTTTTGTTAATCAAGCTAAAAAAAAATACTTGGAGGGGATTTGAGATTCAAAGCTTTATATCACTAATTATTTTAACAAGTGTTTTAACAAGGACCCTTGAGATGCCAATTGTTTTTTCAAATTTTATTTTTTAAATACCCATCATGTCTCCCTCCTAGGGCTGTTAGCTTTCTTCTCTAGTTAAAATTTAGCAGAAGAGTTATTATTTCCCTTTATTTTTTTCTTTATGCTTGTCAAAGTTTAATCAGCCTGATTACCAGATTGAAAATGAATGCCTGTAAAATGCTGGTTTCTAAAAACAGGAGATCAATCAACACAATTGTGCACACCTGATAGAGGGTTCCAGTGCCAGGCTCCTGATTTCAGGAAACGGTGGCCTTCAGAACAATTTCACCGCTTAATAGATTAACCTTCCTACTATCAGAAAAGTCTGTTAACTAATGCCTCCCTCCTGGAGTGAACCATAATAGCTAATAAGTGAAGTGCTGTATCACAGATTCTTAACTCTCATTGGCAAGGTGCTTGGAGTCTAGGAGCAGAGTGTCTGGGAATCTCAAGCCAACACAACTGTTATACCTTAAATATGTCCCCCCAAATTCTTATGTTGAAGCCCTAGCCCCTAATACCTCAGAAAGTGACATGATGTGGGAAATGAGTCTGTCTTTGCATATATAATTAGTTAAGATGAGGTTATATTGGAGTAGGGAGGCTCCTCATCCAACATGACTAGTATTCTTATAGAAACAGGAAATTTAGACATAAATATTCACACAGGGAGAAGACCATATGAAGATGAAGGCAGAGATTGAGGTGGTGCATCTATGAGCTCAGGAACACCAAAGATCGCTAGCAAACCACCAGAAGCCGAGAGGCACAGAACTGATTTTCCTCGAAGCCCTCAAAAGAACAAACTTTCCCTACATCTAGATCTTAGACTTTAGCCTCCAGAACCGTGAGACAATAAATTTCCATGGGACTCTATTACAGCAACCCTAGCAAGCTAATTTTTTTTATTTTTATTTTTCCTAGCAAGCTAATTTAAAAAGCCTATACATACCTCTGCTCGAGTTTACCCTGTCCTACCTTATTCAGGATATGCAGCAAAATGGTCTTCTATAGGACTGATATGGTGATACAGGAGAGCTAGGCTCTTGTCTCATGGAGTCGAAGGATGAATTTCTTGGACAACGGAGAGTGAGTAAGGTGATAGAAGTTTATTAAGCAAGGATATAGAGAAAGCTCTCCGAAGTGAGAGGGGTCCCAACAAGATTGCCACTGAGAGCTTGTAGGGTTGGTCTTTTATTGAAAGCCAATAAGGGAACCTAAATCCTTTTAATATCTCTACTGACATCACCCTTGAGTAAGGACTAGTGATAACATTTTTAATGGCTTACTTCATTTTTAGGGTCTGGTAATTCTTTGTTGGTCACAAGTAGCTGTTATAACAAAACCCCACCTCTGACACCTGGGACAGGATGGTCTTGTTTATTTATCTTTAGTTTACTTTCATCTCCACATTTTTGGGATTTTTGTGAGCCTGATTACATGGCCCCCTACCCAGCCCTGCCTAGCCCCATTTGTCCCTAACTCAATGACTACAATAAAATCTCTCCCTAGACTCAAGCAAACAGCACCAGAGTAAATTACCTTTAAAAAGTGAGTACAGTTCCAAAACTCACTCATCTACAGTCACATCAAAACTCAGAAACCTTAGAAACTCTGTGGCTTCCCTGATCTGAAATTTCCAAGTTTCAGCCAAGATTGTTTATGTAACTAAGCTCAAAACCATTGGCCCTCACAATTTCCTTTGCTGCTATGTGTGTTAGGATCTCTAGAGAAACAGAACCAATTAGGGATATACCTAAATTACTGATCTATTATATAATACCATATAATATATATATAATGTAGATGTATCTCCATGTTATATGTATATATATATCCTTTATATATATAATCTCATTTACATATATCTATATATCTATATAGATAGATATGCATTTTACATATAGATTATATAAATCCATTTATATATAGAATTTTATATGTCTAAAAATAATAGAGATCTATTATGAGAAATTGGCTCATGCAATTATGGAGGATGAAAGTCCCACCACATGCCCTCAGCAAGTGAAGACCCAGGAAAGCTTTGGGTATAGTTCAGTCCAAGTGTGAAGGCCTGAAAACCAAAGGAGACTATGGTATAAATCCCAGGCCAGAGGCAGAAGCAAAGGAAATTAAATGTCTCAATTCAAACAGTGAGGCAGAAAAAAAAGGGATGAGTTTCTCCTTCCTCCACCTTTTATTCTATGCAGGCCCTCTGTGGATTGGATGATACCCACCCACCCTGGGGAGGGCCATCTGCTTTCCTGCATCCACTGATTCATAGTTTAACTCATCCAGAAACCCCATCCCAGACACACCCAGAGACCATGTTAGTCTGGACACCCAAGGCCAGTCGAGGTGACACACACCATTAGCCATCATACTCCAGAACATAGTTTCTGCTTCTCTGGTGAGCTCCACAGGTTTGTGTGAAACAGGCTTAAAAAAATGTACTTTTTTTTTTTATTTCATGTATAGAACTGCAGCTAAAGGAAGGCACAAATAATGCCTTATTTAAGTGGTTAAGAAGAAAATTACTTCAGAAAATGCACAATTTTTTCCAAAGGGGCTCAATTCCCTTTTCCATATCTTAAACGTTCTGAATTAATAGGTTTAACAAAGGCAAACCAAAACTTCCACATGGACTATGTTCTGCAGACTATAAATTGGCTACATGATGCAGTATTTTCCCATAGTAGTAATATTATGAATGAAAGAATCCTAGGCTGGTCCAAAAAAACCAAACAAGCACCAAAACTATTTAATCTGTAATGTCACTGAACTGCCATTCTCAAAAGAGAAAGCTGAACTTGAGGTTCTAGGAACAAGGGTTCATGTGCTTCAAAAGGGAAAATGATTTTTAAAAACTCTTAGTTCTCATTTTTATTTTCAGGCTAGGCAGAAGCAAGTGTTTATATATACTAAAGTGCAATAAGGTTTTAGGATGTGGTTTTCCTGCCTCGGTGTTGACATGAGCACCATGGAAGACTACAGGCGTGACAGCTACATCCAGAACACAGGGAAAATTTATAATGTGAGTTGAAGACCTCTTCCAAGACTCTTGACTCTCCTCACCAATCTCAAGAATAGAAAAGTATAAGAGAGGGGACATTTAGTAGGAAGATTTATTTGCCAAAAGCTGCTGCCATGTTTTAGTGGAGAGCTGCCCCTCAAAGGGAGAGGATTGTGGGGTGCTACCTTCCCCATCTCAAACTGGTGAGAGGGCTCCTTTGTACTCTCAAGGTGCTTTAAAGTGTGTTTTCTGATGTGGAGTAACTCTCCCCTCAGACAAAGCAAAATAAAATTATGAAATTTCAACTACTGGCTATGATAGCATAGCTTACATCAAACCAACTTCCCCCTGAATAAACTATAAAAGTTGAAATTTTGTTCAAAGTAGTTGTTTGAAACCATGAAAGATCAAGAAGGCAGCCAAGACTCGATGGGTCAAGATTCAGAGAGAAAGGAAATATACTGATGTGATCTTATTATTCTCTGCCACATTTCCCCTCCAGGTGTTTACCAATTTCTCGGTTGCAAGGAAGAGGGCTAAAAACAAGGAAAAGCTGGATGCTGAGGATCCAGAAAGTTAAGCAGGGCTTTATCAGGCTTGAAGTGCTTGAAAGACAAAGGTTGGGGTTCAAGTCTGTAAGACCCTGACAGGCCCCACCCTAGGAGTAAAGGTGATCCAACCTTCCAAAGACCGACTGGATCAAAATGACCTATTTCTATGGCACCTGCCAGCTGGAAGAAAGCTAAATCCTTTCTGGAGAAAAATAACATCATCCAAATCCTCCATAATTTTTTATATGTAATACCTGACATTTAATCAAAAATTCCAGGACTAAATGATTGAAAAAAAAGAGAGAGAGAGGAAGAGAAACTGGATAATAGAAATATACACATAGCTCATTATGTCTTTAAAATAAATATGACTGATATGGTCAAGAATATAGATAGCAAGATGATAAATCCCATCAGGGATCTGAAGTTTATTAAGAAAAAAATGGCAATTTTTAAAATAAAAAAATGCAGTAGCTAAAATTAAGAACTAATGAAATAGTATTAACACCACATTAGATAAATAGAAGAAAGGATTAATGAACTGAAAAATATTCCTAGGTAGGAACTAGCCATAATGAAACATGAGAAAGGGAAGGAAAAAAACAGGGAAAATGCTTAAGAGTGGAACAACTCTCTGGAACAAGGTAAAAAAGTCCTAAACCGTATAAATGAGGTCCCAAAAAAGAAAGAGGGGCATTTGGGTGGCTCAGTTTGTTAAGCACCCACTTGTGCTCTTTCAAGGAAATAAAAATTTTATTAAAAAAATGAAAAAGAAGAGAGAATGAAGAGTATTTGAAGAGATTATGACTGAGAATTTTCTAACACTGATGAAAAACCCTAAACTATGCACTCGAGACACTCTCTGTATAAAACAAACTCAAAGAAAACCACACTTAGGCACATATGGCAAAGGCTACTAAAAACCAAAGATGAAGGGAGGGGATATATTTTACACAGAATTATGGAATTTCCACAAGACTTTTCCTGCTGTAGGCCGGTCTCTATGAAAAGATGTTCCCCAGTCACCCTATTCAGTGAGCAATAAGGTAACCAG
Organism: Canis lupus familiaris; assembly: GCF_011100685.1. Classification (NCBI taxonomy): domain Eukaryota; kingdom Metazoa; phylum Chordata; class Mammalia; order Carnivora; family Canidae; genus Canis; species Canis lupus. The sequence goes on from NC_049252.1 coordinate 26,565,283, forward strand.
ATCCAGAGAGTTTCTCCCTTTAGCACCTCAGCCAAGCTGCTCACTTCTTGAATTAGAAGATGCACCCTTTAAAAAAATTAAATAAATAAATAGATAAGATGCACCCTCAGATTATTTGCATTAATCTGTGGCTGCCTTCTAGACACATATTCTCTTGTTCTTTACAAACAGAACCCAATGAGCATAGTTAAATACAAAGACAAAAACCTCTCCTTCCCCAGTATCTACTGTAGCTAGAAATAACCATGTGACACAGTTCTAGTCAATGACAAGTGGAAATTCTTACTTGGAGCCTCCAGCAAGCACCTCCATGGGGTAGAATCAGTTGGCACACGGCATGTTCATCCTCTGTGCTTCCCTTTTTCTCCCCACCTGCAAAGCAGCTACGGCGGCTTGAACTGCAATAGTATATCACAACTGACAGTGAGAGAAAATCTAAAGAATTACAGAAATTGATCTTGACATCCTTGAGCTGCTCTACCAACTATGGACTACCTACCAAGACTTCATTGTTATTCAAAAGGCTAATAAAGCACCTATCTTATATAAGTCACTATTATTTGGGTCATTTTGATAGATGCATCTGAAGTGAATCCCTGTTAGTGTTTATCCCTCCTTGGGGCTTGTAACAATTTATTAAGGAATTCTTCTATTGGGTTCAGCTTATTGCTACTTTAAGGTTAAGGGAAGCCTCAGAATATCTGATCTAAGAGGAAATCAATCAGCAACTTATTCTCCCATGATCCCCTTTCAACATAAGGAAGAGGCAACTTATTTTTTTTTTTTTTTAAGATTTTATTTGAGAGAGAGATCAAGAGCAGGGGGGGCAGGGTAGAGGAAGTAGCAGACTCCCCACTGAGCAGGGAGCCCAATGTAGGACTTGATTTCAGGACTCTGAGATCATGACCTGAGCAGAAGGTAGACGCTTAACCAACTGAGTCACCCAGGAGCCCCAAGAAGAGACAATTTAACATAGGAATATATGATCATCAAATCTGGGCCTTACAGGGGTAGTAAGACAAGTAGGGAGACCAGTTAAGCGGTCACTGCAATATGAACTAACTAAACTCATGGCAATAAGACTAGTTGAGAAAAAGAGTGATTTGAAACTCACTTAAGAGGCAGAACCAGGGCACCCAGGGGGCTCAGTCAGTTGGGCATCTGCCTTCTGCTCAAGTCGTGGTCCCAGAGTCCTTGGATTTGGGCATCTGCCTTCTGCTCAAGTCGTGGTCCCAGAGTCCTCGGATTTGGGCATCTGCCTTCTGCTCAAGTCGTGGTCCCAGAGTCCTCAGTCTCCCTGCTCAGTGGGGAGTCTGCTTCTTTTTCTCCCTTTGCCCCTCCCCCTGCTCATGTTCTCTCTAACTCTGTCTCAAATAAATAAATAAAATCTTTTTTAAAAAAGGAGGCAGAACCATTCAAATTTAACTATTAGTTGAATGCAATGGAGGAGAGAAAGCAACTCCATTTCACTCCTTATTAGTGATGCGACCTCAGGCACAGTCCTCAATCTTTCCAATTCTTGATTGTCTCATTAGAAATTCATAAGGTTGTTGAGAGCCTTAGGATGCTTAACATAAAAGCACCCATCACAAGGCCTTGTTACAAAGTAGATTTTCCAGAAACACTGATTTTCTTTCCCACTTTCTTTTCTTCTCTTCAGGCCATACTGCAAAAGGACTCTTCTGAATTATGGAGGCTTTGCTCTTAGAGATACTCATGCTGGAAACTGAAAATATTTGGGGTTGGAGACTTTGGAGGCGGCATGCCCTCCCATAATCCATCTCCAGAATTCTTACGATAAAGCAACTTCTAGGCTGGGTGGATCATGTTTGGGCCATGTGTGGTAATTCTTGTATTCCTAAGCTATCTGAGGAAGCAACATGAAGCTCCTGGTAAGTGCTGACAGTCATAACCATGTTCTTTGGGCCCTACACTCCAGTTTATATTGTCTTCATTAAAAAATAAATAAATCTGGCCCACTTCTCAACAAAAATCTGAATGGGGAAGATGCAAATCAATCTCTCTTTGATTCTTGGGACCTACATCAGTTCAGAGATCACAGAATTTAATCATCTGTCTTAGATTCAAAATACAGATGGGAGATGAGGAAACTAGTTTCCTTGCAAGCCTTATCCCCATGCTGAAAGACCAGATTATTTTTCCAATCCATCACAAAGTGATGCTTTTGTCAAATAGAGCAGAAATAAATTATCAGGAAAGTGAAGTTTTTCAAAAGAATACATATTATTAGTCTCAATATTGTACTGTTTGATTCAAGAGACATAAAGTAAATTGTTTTTTTTTTTTTTTTTAAAAAAAAAAAAAACATTTCTGAAATCTTACTCTCAATTTACTTAACCTACCATGGTCTGCTAACAAACACTTCATAGACTGGCTTTGGGCCACAGGCCACACTTCAAGTAGAACACCTCTAGAATGTCTTAGTCTGCTAGGATTACTATATAAAGCGCCACACACTGAGTGGCCTAAACAACAGAAATTTATTTTCTCACGGTTCTGAAGGCTAGAAGTCAAGATCAAGATGTCAGTAGGTTTGGTTTGTCCTGTGGGCTCTTGGCATGGCTCGCAGATGGCTGCTCTCCTGCTCTGTCCTCACATGGTCTCCTCTATGTGTGAGCATCCCTGGTCTCTCTCTTTCTCTCTCTCTCTCTTCTTATAAGGACATCAGTCCTGTTGGATTGGGACCCCATCCTGTGACACCATTTAACTTTAATTACTTCATTAAAGCCCCTGTCTCCAAATATAGTCACTTTGGGGGTTAGGGTTTCAATATATGAATTAGGGACACAGTTCAGTCCATAACAAGAGTAAAGATGGGACGCCTGGGTGGCTCAGTGGTTGAGTGTCTGTCTTTGGCTCAGGGCATGATCCTGATACGGGGATTGAGTTGCTCCCTTGCGAGGAGCCTGCTTCTCCCTCTGCCTATGTCTCTGCCTCTCTGTGTCTCTCATAAATAAATAAATAAAATCTTTTAAAATTTTTTAAAAAAAGGAGCAAAGCTCATACAGGTTTCTGTAGTATTCCTCTACCTTAGCCTTGTAATAGTCTGAAGAAAAAAGCCTCTGGATTCTTTGGATCTTGGAGTTGATTAAAAAGTGCCAAACAAAAATGTCACTTACCCCCAGGGCTCATGTATCTGCAGTTCATCCCTAATCAATGAAGATCATTTAATGACCAAGCTTGAAAGTCTCTCCATCTTGATTTTTCCTCCTTCCTCATCTGCTTTGTTTATCTTTAAGTAGCTTTTAAGCAAAATTACTCCACAATTCCCCACTGTGACGTTGGACTTCTATCTTTTTCAGAGTTTTTTTCTGTTTACATTTTGCTTAGGTTTCCTTGGGATTTCATTTTTCACCAAAATGAATCTGTATTCCCTTAGGTCAGTAATGGAGTTGCTAATAGAGAATGTAAATCAGATGACTTTTATAACCTCTCTGTAAGAGTGTGTGAAATATTTGTGCTAGAATCTGTCCCTACCTCCTGCCAGCTGTGCCCCATTTTGTGTGTGCCCAGGCAGATGAAATATTTTGTCAGGAAGCACATGAACCACAACAGTATGGACTTTGTCTTAGAGTAAAGATTTTTCTTCCTCCTTTACCTACAACAGCATAAATTTCTACTGTCAGATTATATATTTTGTTCCTAAAGATATGTTCATTTCTTCTTCTATTTCTGTAGTGACTGTTCAAGAAATCTGGCATATTCAACCCAATATTTGTAATCAGTTCTACTTTTGGCAAAATGCCTGGTTCAGTAAGTATATGCCTGTTGATAATATTTCTCCCCAAAATGATGATTGTCAGACTACTTAAAATTGTATTGGTAACCAACAAACAAATGTTTGAAAGCTTTGCTGCATACATCTACATTTAAAAGACCTTCAAAGAAAATATAGCCACTTAGAAAGTGCTTTCTTAAGTATTTACATTTAACAAGATAAATTTAGAATTTTTAAGCCACTTAGAAAGTGCTTCTTAAGTATTTACATTTAACAAGATAAATTTAGAGCAAAGACAGAAAGACTGCAAAAATATATTTTTAAATCATTTACACCCTAATTGTCATATTTCATCATGGAAACTTTTGGATTTTATTGTGTCTACAGATAAAGATCAGAGAATTTTTTTGTGGTACCCATATCAGCTATAACTGTTATGAATGTTCATATCACAGTTAACATCTGGTCATATTTTGAATTGTGTTTCTCATTTTTTTGCTTCCATGGAAGCATTTTGCATTATTAAGACTTGCCTATAATAATGTGTCTGAGATTTTGTTTCTTGATCTGCAGTAATCAGAGTTGGGTCAAAAGTTTGGACTCACTTTAATTCTTTTATTCTTTTATTCTTTTCTCACCTGCATGCTTATCATCTTGTGATCTAGCTGTTGCTGTTCCTGTTTTAAAATATCATATTATAGGGGGTCCTGGGTGGCTCAGTTGGTTAAGCATCTGCCTTTGGCTCAGGTCATGTTCCCAGAGTCCTGAGATCAAGCCCCACACTGGGCTCTCTGCTCAGCGGGGAGCCTGCTTCTCCCTCTCCTCTGCCTGCCATTCCCCCTGCTTGTGCTATTGCTCTCTCACCCTCTTTCTCTGGGTCAAATAAATAAATAAAATATTTTTTAAATTTTTAAAAATGAAAACATAAAATAAAATATCATATTATTTATCTTCAACTAGAACATAAGTCCCCAGGAGCAGAAGTCATATCATGCCTGCCTTCTAACCCCTAGAGCAGTGCCACTCAAAATACAGGCCTTCAAACTATTTTTTTACTTCCTGTGTTATTTGCATACTCTTTCATTCAATGACATTTTTTTCCTAGCAGGACTTTGGTTGGTTTTTTTTTTTTATTTAAATTTTAGTTAACATACAATGCAATATCAGAGTAGAATTCAGTGATTCATCACTTACATACAACACCCTGTGCTCAACACATCAAGTGCTCTCTTTAATCCCATCACCCATCTAGCTCATCCCCCTTCCCCCCACCTCTCCTTCCATCAACTCTGTTTGTTCTCTGTTGTTAAGAATCTCCTGTGGCTTGTTTCCCTCTTTTCTTTTTTTTTCTTTTCCCCCTTCTCAAATGTTCATCTGTTTTCTTTCTTAAATTCCTCATAAGAGTGAGATCATATAGCATTTGTCTTTCTCTGACTTATTTCACTTAGCATATCGTCTAGTTCCATCCATGTCATTGCAAATAGCAAGATTTCATTCTTTTTAATGGATGAGTAATAGTCCATTGTGTGTATAGATATATAGATATAGATATAGATATAGATATAGATGATATAGATATATCACATCTTCCTTATCCATTCATCTGTTGATGGACATTTGGGCTCTCTCCATAGTTTGGTTATTGTTGATAATGCTGTTATAAACATCAAGGTGCATATATCCCTTCAAATTACATTTTTTATCCTTTGGGTACATACCTAGTGTACTTGCTGGATCGTAAGGTAATTCTATTTTTAACTTTGTGAGGAACTTCCAAATTGTTCTTCAGAGTGGCTGCACCAGTTTGCATTCCCACCAACAGTGCAAGAGGGTTCTCTTTCTCTGCATCTTTGCCACCACATGTTTTTTCTTGTGTTGTAAAATTTAGCCATTCTGACAAGTGTGAGGTAATATCTCATCATGGTATTGATTTGTATTCCCTTGATTATGACTGATGCTGAGCATCTTTTCATATGTCTGTAAGCCGTCTATATGTCTTCTTTGGAAATTTGCAAATTGCACATTGATTTGATGTCCTTAATAGGACTTTCTTAATGAAGAAGGCTATATGTTGATTTACTCATATGATACTAGCTCCTTACCTAACCATCAGCATAAAACCAAAAGCACTAAAACCAAATGGTTCCAGGAATAGCACCAACCTGTAGGCCACACTTTAAGCAGCTCCGGTCTATAGAGCCTTGCAAAAGATTCTCAGTAAGTATTAATTATTTGACAAAAGGCTTATCTATTCATTTAATAAGCAGTAATTGAGCATCCATGATAAAGTGCTGAGAGAACCCAGAAATAGACTCACAACTACATGGTCAACTAATCTTCGACAAAGCAGGAAAGACTATCCAATGGGAAAAAAGACAGTCTCTTCAACAAATGGTGTTTGGAAAATTGGAAATGGTGGGAGGCACACAAACCTACAGATGCTTATGGTCTACTAAACAAGATGACATATTTTAAATAATCAAGTAGAATATGAAATTACAAATTTATTAGCAAGGCACACACAAGACACCATGGGAATTCAAAGGAGGGAAAGAATCATTTAAGCACTGAGAAGGGGTAATCTGGGAATGTCTTCCTTGAAGGAGGAGCAGAATGTTGAATGATAGTATGGATGCCAATCACCAGAAAAAAAAATGAGAATGCCAGGAAGCTCTAGGCATGTTCAGGAGACTCCCCAAGTATGAACATTGCCTTTTTCATCATTTGACATTGGATAAGGATTTAATGCCCTTTTTCTTATCTGTTAAAAGGAGAGTAACAGAGAAAAGTATTCATCATGTGGGATGAACATCAAATAGTTTAATTCAAGTGAAGTGCTTAGAGCAGTGATCGATGCTCAATAATTGTCAATTCTTGCTGTTATTATTACCCATCATATTATTATTCTGGAATATTAACTTCGCTTTAGCTTTTTGAAGATTTAGTGCTTTTGGTTTTATGCTGTGGAAAATAAAATGCTACTGGAGCCTTCGAGCCACAGTAGGAAAGAGAGCAGAGAAAAATCAGATGGAGGTCAGAAACATGATGATTGCCTACGATTAAGGAGCTGAAAGAGAAAGGAAAAATCAGCAAAAGGCCCAGAAGGCACCATCTGGGAGACACAAAAAAAAAAAAACAGGTAAAAATGGGCACATGAATTTGAGCTTGGAAAAAAGTGTTTTGGCAAAATGAGGCCATTAACAGAGTCAACTATTGTAGAAAGATAAAAGAGGGTGGTTATTAAAAATGAGAGAGAGAGAAGAGGTAGTTGAATTGGAGAATTACGAGGTCACGCACAGTGACCTTTAAGAGAATGTCTTCTTGGTGATCAAAGCAGGAACCAGACTGCAAGAAACTGAGGAGGACAAGCAGTAAAAAAAGTGAAAGCAGTACAAGTAATATACTCCTATTCTTTTATGAGTATTTACTTGCTGTGATTGAATGTGTGTGCTCCTAGCCCACCTAAATGACTGCCCCTGAGTACTAACAGCTTACCTCTCTTCAAGATGGGTCATAGACATCTATGATTCTATCAGTTCCAACCCTTGCCCAGCCTTTCTGTCAACTATTTCTACCCCCACCTCGAACCCTGCAGCTGACACAAGGAATATGTGGATTTCTAAATATGGTACCAAAGAGAAAGAATGAGTCAGTCTTTTCCCCATAACAGAAATTTTAACATGAAAAACTTTGGTGCTGTCAGCAATCATATTTCTTCCCTGCTAGAATAAGCCAGTCGGTCTGCAAAGAAAGATAATAATTCTGGTTTTCAGAGAGAAATGGATGGAAGAAATGAAGAGAAAGAAGCCTAAGGGCAAGTAGACCCAAGTTCCAGTTATTTCTGAGGCATGACTACATTACTGTCTTTCCGATGGTTTTCCCATTCATTGTGTCCTTAGATCCCATGAGCCAGCAGACTCACCTTCTTGTCTTAGGTAGTCTGAGTTAGACACCTGTTCCCTTGAGACTTAAAGTTGCCTAATACAAGAAGGACTGTATGTTGTAGCAAAGATTTGGTAGATGTTAGACAATATTAAACAATAGTTCAGGTTGGTGGCATGGTGTGCTTGAAGTGAAAATGGAACAGAATGCAATGAGGTTGGTCTGAATCTCAGTCTCCTCCCTCCATCCTATTTATTTATATTTTTAATTTAAATTAATTAGCATATAATGAATTATTAGTTTTAGAGGTAGAGTTCAGTGATTCATCAATCCTATATAATATCCAGTGCTGATCACATCACATGCTCTCCTTAATGTCCATCACCCAGTAACTCCATCCTCTCACCTCCCTCTCCCCCAGAAACCCTCAGTTTGTTTCCCCCAGATAGTTTGTCTCCATCTCTGATTTCATCTTGTTCTGTTTTTCTCTCTCTTCCCCATAATCATCTGTTTTGTTTCTTAAATTCCACATGTAAGTGAGATCATATGATAGTTGACTTTGATTGACATTTCACTTAGAATAATACCCTCTAGCTCCAACCATGTCATTGCAAATGGCAAGATTTCATTTTTTAAAGATTTTTACTTATTTATTTATGAGAGACACAGAGAGAGAGAGAAAGGCAGAGGGAGAAGCAGGCTCCATGCAGGGAGCCCAACATGGGACTCCATCCCGAGTCTCCAGGATCACTCCTTGGGCTGGAGGTGGTGCCAAACCGCTGAGCCACCCAGGCTGCCCAAGATTTCATTTTTTGATGACTGCATGCACACATAGACACACACACACACACACACACACACACACACACACACATCTTCTTTATCCATTCATCTGTCTGTGGACATGTGGGCTCTTTCCATAGTTTGGTTATTGTGGACATTGCTGCTATAAACACCGGGGTGCAGGTGCCCCTTCAGTGAATCTTACTCAGTCTTTAACTCAAGTGTGCAATAAATACAAATGGTCTTTTCTGTAACTCAACCTAATTTGCATTAAAAGCCCTTGACTCACTAAATTGTTGGAAATTTTATCCTAGTTGATTCTCCGGACCCTACTTCATTTCCCAGGACTCTATCAAGGTTCCAGGGTACTCAGAACACTAAAACATGGTCAGGAATTTCCACTAAGACATGCATGTGCTTTTGGTTTGGAGGCTTTCTCTGCTTCCACATCATTTCAGTGACAGGGGACTCTTGCTGTGGCCTTTGTGCCACACCAGGACCATAGCAGTCTCTGTCACACTAAAGCCCCATCCACTTAAATGCCATGACTCCATTTTCTCCCTGCAGTTCTGTTGAACAAGAAGGTAGTGGGTTCCCTCTCTCCAAGCTTCACAGAGTCTCTGTTCTCCCCAGCATCCCGAAGGAATCCTCTAGTTTGAGGAAGGATTAGAGTAAGGTGGGGACGAGAATCCTTCTTTCTTGTTTCATCCAAACATTGTGTCAATTCTCAATTCTCCATTTCTCCTAAGAGCTTGGGGATTTTCTGTAATCAAACCCACACTGTCCTACCCTCTGCTAAGACCATGAATGTGGAGCCACTTCACTGCTTCTCTGCATAGCAAGAAAAAGAAGAAATTCTGGAAGAAATAAAGTTGACATAGGTTAATATCTCAAAAATATCCTCCAAACACTCAAAGTGATATAAGGGAAAATGAAGGTGTCCCTGTTAGACAGATATGATCATCTGAGCAAAGTAAGAGTGGAGAATTTCCTAGGGGCAGAAGAGAGCTGAGGATTGACACCTCAGAAATTCCTCAACCTCCTCTATCAGTTCTTGGCACCTAGGAATGGCAGGAAACAGTGTCCCTATCCAGGCATGGATGTGACAAGTGAGGACAATACTATATGGGCTGAGGTGTGCTAACATATGAATGAGGAATTTGTACACACTGGGCCGTGGGGTCCAGGTCAAGTAGAGAAGCAAAGGATGCTGAATGCAGCAAAAACTGACAACAGAGAAGAATTGTAAAGGAAGATTTTCCCATGAGGATGGAGAGCCAGCCTAGCAGGAATGAGTGTATAAGGGTCAGGAAAGGAGAAAGTCCCGAATTCCAGGTTTGGAAAGCCCTGGGAGATGGAAAAGATATCACCAGAGAGCCCATGTGCCTGCCTCTACTGAGAGCTGGATCTGACATTAAACCCAAAGATACCTACTCTGTGCCAGCCCCTATCTCCTCAGGACCTGAACTATATGAACTTCCAGGGGATCACTGGAAGTAACAGGGGGAGGGGACCAGAATCCCTCAAGGGGCCTGAAACTGCCTCCACCAAATGTTTGCTTACTTCACAATTTCCAAAGTCTTAAGAAAACCAGGGCTAAGACCATCCACAGACGTGTAAGGCAAACATGGGGAAATTAGCAATGTGAAAGAGTTGTGTCATTCAGCCTAAGATCCACTTATGTGGAGGCTGATGGATATTTCCAGAAGACATTCAGATTTTTTTGTTGTTCTTTTTTTTTAAACTAAGGTGTAATTATTTATTTTTAGACAAAGAGAGAGAAAGAGAGAGAGAGAGCTGGGGGAGGAGGGCAGAGGCAGAGGGATAGAGAGAATCTTAAGCAGCCTCCATGCTCAACTCAAAGCCTAATGCTTGATCCCACGACCCTGAGATCATGACCTGAGCTGAAACTGAGTCAAATGTTCAACCAACTATGCCTCTCAGGCACCCTGAGGGCATGAGGTTTTTAATCTTCATTTTACAGATGATATTTTTCTCCTCATTAAGCAAGGTAAATCTCACCACTGCTTTCTACATTTTCAGTTTTCCTATTTATCGAGAAAAACACCTTCCACTGAGAGACATTATTCCAAAAATGAAAGTATATAATGTATTTTTAAAGCTTGAGCATTGACAATCATAATTATTTTACTGCCCACATTGAAGAGCATTCTTTTGCATTTCCAGAGAAATTTGAAGCTTCTATGGACTTTAGTATCATCAGCTGGTGCACGTGGCCTCCTTATACAATGAGATGGCTCAGCTTACATTTCAAATAATAAATGGAAACAACAGGCATATGGTCAACACAGTTCCCAGCTTCCTGCCTGTTATTGGGGTAATGCAGTTTCTAATCCTGCTCTACAAGCTCACACATCTCTCTTTCCTCTCTGTTGATGGTATATTTTGATTGTGTCTGCTTGCCAACGTCCTCAAAACACAAATATAATCACCTTCTCTATGCCTTCTTTATGTTTGCTTCTTAAGGATTGCCATAATCTTACTGGAAGACTCACCACCTTCTATTTTAAAATCTGGGACACTGGGACACCTGGGTGGCTCAATGGTTGAGCCTTTGGCCCAGGGCATGATCCTGGGGTCCTGGGATCGAGTCCCACATCGGGTTCCCTGGGGGGAGCCTGCTTCTCCCTCTGCCTGTGTCTCTGCCTCTCACTATGTATCTCTCATGAATAAATAAATAAAACCTTTAAAAAATAATAAAATAAAATCTGGGACACTAAGCAGCTACTACCTAGTATGCACCAGGCATGCAAGGAAATAACCTCAGCTTACAGGTACGATCCCCAGTGAGTCAAGAGAAAGCCTTTTTTAAACTAGATTGGCAAACACTATAATCAAAGCCTCTCTAGGACTTTGTCACAGACATAAAGGAAAACAGGTTTTGTGGAAACTGTTTTGAGGAAACCCAAAATGCTTAAGGGCATACAGGGAAATTGCCCAAATCTTACTTCAAAAGAAATAGACAAGAACACACAGATACTGCACTGTGATGATTCGATTAAGAATTGCAACACTTGGCCAACGTCTCCATGGTGAGTTAGAGGGTTGCCAAATTCTATAAATTACCTCAATTCAGAGCCAAAACTCTAAGTTTAGGAATGCCACATGGAGTTCATACTTACTATGTCAGCTTTAAATCAAACTAAAAAAGACAGACTTCATTGCGTTGTTGGTAGTATGTTATTTCTATTTTGGTGTATGCTTCTTTCGAGGTATCTCCCTTCCCCTACCGAGTAATCATGAATCATTCTTGCACAGTACAGCATGTTGTGCTTTAAATCCCTTTCATGTCTGTTTTCCAGATTCATTCTCAATAGATAAGACTGCCCTTGTCCACAGTTCCCAGATGAAACTCTGAGAGGTTCAGGATGTCTTAGTCAAAGTCCGATACAGAATCCACCACCCCAAGTTAGGTGCGGGAGACAGGAAGGTGAACCCTAACTCAGACACGATGTCCTGTCAGTGCATACAGACTCTATCAGCTGGGTCACCATTAGACAATTGTGCAAAGCCATGAGAAATACCCAGGGGAAGGGGGACACTTGTCATTACAGCACTGTATGGTCTATGCAATTCGGATGCTTTGACATCTTGAGGGCTTGCTCACTAGAGACCGCCCCTCCCAGGGCTAGCCAGTTCCTAGAGACAGTAAAGGATTCACCTCCCAGCCTGCATCTCATATGCAAGCCAGCCAATCTGATGGTGTCTGTACCCCCTCCCTCAACCACCTCCTCTATCAGGCTTTTACATTCTGGGGCCACTGTTTCTCTACCCAGACAACTAAGAACAGTCGTATGCCCCAGAGCCCATTGAAATCATTCAAAATGGTCCATCCCAAGCCTTCTTACCCCCCTCACCCATTCATTCCTGCAGAAACCACAGCACAGGTTCCTGCTCATGTTTTCCTCTCACTCCCTCTGCCTCTGACTGGCCCTGATGCTTTCCTGTGTGGCTCTGTGGGGCATGGCATGTCCCTCACCCCTGGGAAATGGTTCATGAGTAACATACTGTCTTTTCAATGGCAGTCATCTCTGATCTGTTGGCCTTATCATACCTGAACAATAATAGAGCCTACATCTGAAAATCGGCACATTTGAAAGTTAAACATTGAAGTAAGCTGGGGCTAGGCAAACAAGAGATGAGAGTATACAGCAGAACAGTCTCCTTTTCAAGGCAGATCCTGTGCAAGAGGAAATGAGCTGATTTCACTGTACCTAGCCAGCTCTCCAGTGAGATCCCAGGGATCCCAGCATCCATCCAAACTAGCCTTCCTGTATCTCTGCAAAGCCATCCCATTTGCAATCACTGTGGGTTCTGAATTGGAAGATTGTCTACTCAACTTGACTCACCCCTCCAAGCTAAGAAACTAACAAAAAACAGAGAAGAAATGGCACAGTTGACAAAAAACCACAATAGTCCTAACACACCCTCAGACACACTCCCATCATACAGTGGTTCCATCAGTCATGACTTGCTCGGTGAAGAGATTGGTTGGAAGGTGGCTTAAATTCCAATACTGCTCTTCTGCATTGTAATGGGTGCATAGAACATCTACTCTCGTTCTTTAAAGCCTATATTGGAGATAATTTTGGAGATAGAACTTTTGAGATTTATTCTGAGGTTGGGAGTGTGAGATCCTGGGAATAGGACCAGCCTTTTTTTTTTTTCTTTCCTACTTGTGGTTTTCTCAAGGCACTTCTATACAAGACTGCCAGAGAGAAGAAAGAGTTCCCGTATATTTGAAATGCAATCTGCCTATTATAGATTGGTTTTTTGTTATGATATACCTCCCTTTATTTCAAAGAGCAGATGAAAATGGAAAACTGTTAGCTATTCTAAGAATCATATAATCATAATTATCAATTTGAATTCCTATTGCGAATACTTGCAACCACAGTGAAGTGATTTATCATCAATGCATCTCAGGGTTTTAATTGTGTGCACTTGAATGTATTTGCATATTCTCAGCACACTTCATCATTTTCATTCCTGATAAAGCACTTCAAAAGGAACTACGCTCTGTCAAAACTATACGGTTCAAAAATGTATTGTTCTTGCATCTCTCTCAAAATTATGGGTAATTGCTAACATCCTCTGAATATGTTTAGGATTAAAGGTAACTTGGACTTTTTTTAAATGGTGCCATGAAACTAAGATTTCAAAAACGCTGGTCTAGGTGTCCAATGTTTAATGTTATTCATATCCACCCTCTGTATAATGTTATTTAATGATTTATTGTGTGACAATTGAAACTGGGACAGCAGATTCTAAAAGCTCATCTCCTTCCTGCCTCCTCAAGGACCCCAAAAGCTACAAAGGAGAAGGAAGATACTGAAAGCATTCTGGACAGGTATTAACCAACTGGGTCCTTTTCTGTGGCTCTTTCCCTTATCTTTCTTCCATCACCAACTCATGGTCTTCAGCATCATGTTTTTCCTCTCAGGGGACTAATAGACTCAGAGAGCCATGAACAAGTTAATGTGTCAACTATGAAAAGAAGTGGTAGCAAACCTATTTAATGAATCCAACAAGAGAAATATAAAGTGAGCTTCTCCAACACTACCAAAAAGCAATAATAATTTGCACAAATCCTGCTGGTGTTATTTACACAGTCCACTAATCTAATGCTTACTTTTATTTGTACACCTAAAATGCATATTTATATAAATTCTTAGACAGAGGAAAGATTTTCAGTAGAGCTGAAGAATGTTCTCTGAAAATTAACTCTAACCTAGCCAGCTGTATTAACTCAATCCTCCTAGACATTAATATCAAAAGAAGGTATTAGGATGCAACAAGATACCATATAACATAGCTTCAAAATACTTGAGGAAGGGGCACCTGGGTGGCTCAGTGGTTGAGCATCTGCCTTTGGCTCAGTTAGTGATCCCGAGGTCCTGAGATCGAGTCCCAAATCAGGTTCCCTTGCAGGGAGGGAACCTCTGCCTATGTCTCTGCCTCTCTCTCTGTGTTTCTCATGAATAAATAAATAAAAATTAAAAAAATACTTAAGACAAAAATAGACAGAAGTACCCTAAAAAAGATAACTCCACCACTTAATACTTAACATACTTAAACATAGTTTAAGTGCAATACTTAAGTGCATAGTTTAAGTGCAATACTTAAACATAGTTTTCCCAATAATAGACCAAACACAAGATAAATGGGTAAGGATATAGATTTGAACAATATGCAAAACATTATCTAATGCACATATATTGAACACTATGTCCTCAGAATACACATTCTTTTCAAGTACGTGAAAAATATTTATAAAAATGAACCACTTCTAAAGTTAAAGTATCTCAAAATGTCAAAGAATTGATATCATGTAGATCACATTTTTACTACAAAGCAGTTACATAAGTATTACTTATAAAAACAAAACTGTAAGTGAAAATCCTTATATGTTTGAAAATTTAAAAATGTTAGTTTAATAACTCACAGATCACCTCACAAGAGAAATTATAAAATATTTAGAATTTGAATTACAACAAAAATAGTACATAAGTCACAAACCTTGTAAAAGAAACACAAAGTAGTGTCTATAGTAGAATATATTTTTTTAAAAAAGTAGTTTTTATAGTAGAATGTATAACATAATAGAAAAGTGAAAAGGCTGAAAATTTATCTATCTAGCTAAAGAATGAAAAAATAAAAATAAGAATGTGAAATAATGGAGAGCAAACACCTAATGGAAGGGAATGGAAATGTGAAAACTTAGGTCATTTGAAATACTAATAAAATTGACAGATGTCTGACATGCCTGCTCAAGAAAAAAAACTGAATGAATAATATTGTTATGAAAATGGAATAAAGTTACAGAGGCTACAAATATTAAAAAGATAATAACAACTTTATGCCAATAAATGTGAAAAGTTAGATGACAGATCTTAAAAAATATAATTTACAAAATTGCCCCAAAAAGCAATAGAAAACAATATGCATATATGAATATGCTTATTAAAATTTTTTAAAAAATTAATCAATCAAAAGTCTTCTTTTAAAAAGTAGAGACAAAAACAAACAAACAAAAAAGCGAAAAAAAGGTACCTGGTTGCCTTAGTCAGTACAGCATGTGATTCTTGATTTTGGGATCATGAGTTCAAGTCCAAAGTTGGGCCTAGAGCTTACTTAAAAAACAAAGTAGGAACATAGTAATTTTATAAAGCTAGCATAACCTTACATCAAAAACTGATAAGAGCATGGAAATGGGAAATTACAGGTTAATCTTATTCATAGATACAATGTAAAAAAATTATATCTATAATAAAAATTACATATATATGCATATACATGCATATTTATGTGTATATATAAATATACATATATGTGGGTGTAGATATATGTATATATAATATTTAAATTTACCAAATATACAAAGAAGATTTAACACCAATCCTACTCAAACGATTCCAAAAAATAGAAGTGGAGGAAATAATTCCAAGCTCATTTTATAAGGTGAGCATTACTCTGATACCAAAGCCAGACAAAACACCACAAGTAAAGAAAATTAGAAGCCAATATCCTTGATTAACAGAGATGAAAAAAGTCCTCAAAACAATATTAACAACCCAAATTGAACAACACATTAAAAGAATCATACATGATGATCAATGGGATTTATTCAAGGGATATAAGACTGGTAAAACAATCACAAATCGATCAACCTGATACGCCAAATTAACAAAATAAAGCATAAACGTCATATGATCATCTCAATAGATGCAGAAAAAGCACTTGACAAAATTCAACATCCATTCATGATAAAAATCCTCAAAAAGTAGGTATAGTGGAAATGTATTTCAACAAAATGAAGGCAGTATACACAAGCCAACAGCTAACATCATAGTCCATGGTGAAAAGCTGTACCTCTAAGATAAGAAACAAGAAAGGGACATCTATTTTCACTACTTTATTCAACATAGTATTAGAAGTCCTAGCCAGAGCAATTAAGCAAGAAAAAGAAATAAAAGTCATCCAAATGAGAAAGAAAAAAGTAAAACTGTCACTATTTCCAGATGCCATGATATTATATAGAGAAAACTAAAAGACTCCACCTAAAAAACTGTTAGAACTAAAAATGAAATCAGTAAAGTTGCACGATACAAAATTAATATGCAAAAAATCTGCTGTGCTTCTGTACAGAAACAGCAAATTATCAGAAAGAGAAATCAAGACAACAACCCCATTTACCCCATTTACCTTTGCATCAAAAAGAATAAAATGCCTAGGAATACATTTAACCAAGGAGGTGAAAGTCCTGTACACTAAAAATTACAAGACTTTGATGAAAGAAATTGAGTAAGACTTATAGAAATAAGTGGAAATATATTCCATTTTCATTGATTGGAAGACTTATATTGTTAAAATGTTTATATTACCCAAAGCAATCTATAGATTCAAGATTCCAATGGAATTTTTCCTATCAAGATTCCAATAGAATTTCTCACAGAACTAGAAATAAAAAAACATCTAAAATTTGTATTAAACCACAAAAGACCTTAAATAGCCAAAATAATCTTTAGAAAGAAAAACAAAGCTTGAGACATTACAGTCGCAATTCAAACTCTATTACAAGCCTATAGTATTCAAAACAGTATGATATTGGCATAAAAATAGACACATATAATAATGGAACAGAATAGCCCAGAAATACACCCATGATGGTCAATTAATTTACAACAGAAAAGTCAACAATATACACTGAGTAAATTACAGTCTCTTCAATAAATAGTGTTGAGAAAACTGGACAGTCACTTGCAAAAGAATGAAACTGGACTACTAACTGACACCACACACAAAAATTATCTCAAAATAAAGACTTAACCATAAAACCTTAAGCCATAACTTCTAGAAGAAAATATAGATGGTAATCTCCTTGACATCAGTCTTGGTGATGATTTTTTGAATTTGACTCCAAAAGCAAAAATAAACAAATGAGGGATCCCTGGGTGGTGCAGCGGTTTGGAGCCTGCCTTTGGCCCAGGGCGCGATCCTGGAGACCCAGGATCGAATCCCACATCGGGCTCCCGGTGCATGGAGCCTGCTTCTCCCTCTGCCTGTGTCTCTGCCTCTCTCTCTCTCTCTGTGACTATCATAAATTAAAAAAATAAAAAAAAAATTTAAAAAAATAAAAATAAATAAACAAATGAGACTAAAAAGCTCTCCACAGCAGGAAAATCACCAACAAAATGAAAAGACAACCTACTGAATGGGAGAAAATATTTGTAAATCATATACCTGATAAAGAGTTAATATCCAAAATATATAAAGAACTCATACAAATCAATAACAAAAACAAACAATTGAATAAAAAATCCTACTCAATCCTACTCAAATCCTCAAACAGAGGATATGGAAAGACATCTTCCCAAAGAAGACATACATACAGATGGCCAACAGGTACATGAAAAGATGCTCAACATCACTAGTCATCAGGGAAACGCAAATCAAAACCATACTGAGATATTACCTTATACCTGTTAGAATGACCATAACCAAAATGATAACAAATATCAAGTGTGGTGGCACCTGGGTGGTTCAGTCAATTAAGCATCTGCCTTCCACTCAGGCCATGATCCCAGGGTCCTGGGATCCAGCCCCACATCAGGCTCCCTACTCAGTGATGAGCCTGCTTCTCCCTCTCCCTCTGCTCCTTCTCACCCTGATCATTTTCTCTCTCTCTCTCTCAAATAAATAAATAAAATAAAATAAAATAAAATAAAAGAACTAAAAATCTGGGCAGCCCAGGTGGCTCAGCGGTTTAGCGCCACCTTCAGCCCAGGGCCTGATCCTGGAGACCTGGGATCAACTCCCACGTCAGGCTACTTGGATGGAGCCTGCTTCTCCCTCTGCCTGTGTCTCTGCCTGTCTCTCTTTCTCTCTCTGTGTTTCTCATGAATAAATAATAAAGTCTTAAAAAAAAAAAACTAAAAATTTTTAAAAATGAATAAATAAATGTCAAGTGTTGGTGAGGATGTGGAAATGAAGGAACCCTTGTGCACCATGGGTAGGAATGTAAATTCATGCAGCCACTATGGAAAACAGTATGAATTTTCCTCAAAAAACTAAAAAATATAAATCAGCAATTCCACTTCTGGGTCTTTATCTGAAGAAAGAAAAACACTAATTCAAAAAGATACCTTCACTCCCATGTTCATTGTAGCATTATTTACAATAGCCAAGATATGGAAACAACTCAAGTGCCCATTGATAGAAGAATGCATAAAGAAGTTGTGATATCTATATATAATGGTACACTATTCAGCCATAAAAAAAAAATGAGTTCTTGCCATTTGAACTAACATGGATGGAACTTGAAGATGTTATTCTAAGTGAAGTTAGTCAGACAGAGGAAGATAAATATTATATAATCTCACATTATATGTGGAATCTAAAAAGAAACAACCAAACTGATACAAAGAACAGATTAGTGGTTGCCAGAAGTGAAGTCAAGTGGTATGTGAAATGGATTAAGGTATTTATTAATTTAAAAAAAGAGAGAATTCTCATAAAGCTTTGAGAAGTATGACACTATTATCATAGGAAAAGACAAATAGATCAACGAAACATTAGAGGTCAAAACAGAGTTGAAGGGGAGGTCGGGAAAGGAATGGGCCAAACAGGTGGTAAACAGGTGGTGGGTATTAAGGAGAGTACTTGCTATGACGAGCACTGGGTGTTGTATGAAGTGATGAATCACTAAATCTTACACCTGAAACTAATATTACACTATATGTTGTCTAACTGGAATTTAAATAAAAACTTGGGGAAAAAAGAGTGGAAACTTGACATGTCAGAGTTAGGCATTGCACAGGAGTAGGGAAAAATAGGCTTTTAATAAATATGACAGGAACAATTATTATTATGTGGAATAAATGAAATCTAAGCCCTCCTTTACCTCATGACAAAAACCAATTCCAAATGGACTAAAGACTTAAATACAAAAGGAAGCATTATAAGATCTTTAGGCACAACATGGAACAACACTTCTGTAATATTAAAGATGGGAAATTTTTTCTAAAACAAGATGCAAAAAAAATGTAAATCATAAGATATGGGTAAATTAACTAAATTAAAGTAAGAACTTTAGAGGCACATAGGTGGCTCAGTTGGTTAAGCATCTGACTGTTGATTTCAGCTCAGGTCATGACCTTAGGGTCATGAGATCGAGCCCTGTCTCAGGCTCCATGCTCAGCAGGAAGTCTGTTTGAGATTCTCTCCCCCTGCACCTCAGCCCCCTGCTCACTTACTCTCACTCCCTCTCTCTCTCACCCTCTCTTTCTCTAAAATAAATTAAAAATCTTTTAAAAAAGTAAGAGCTTTTGTTCACTAAAGGATATCAAAGAGAAAATACAAAGCACAAACTAGAAAAATGTTTGCCATATGCATTACTGACAAAGGAATACTATCTAGAATATATAAAGAACTTCAATGAATCATTAAGTAAAAAAGCAAATGACCAATAGAAAACTGAAACAACACATTGAATAGGTCATCAGAGGAGAGTAAAGCCAAAAGGCCAACAAATATGAGATTCTCAGCCATGTTATTCACCAGGAAAATAAAAATTCAAACCACAATGAGGTATCACGTTACAACTATCAAACTGGCAAAGTTAAAAATTCTGGCAAAATATAAAGTTGGCAAGGATCTGGAGTTACTCATGTATGGAATTGTCAATTAAGACAAGCATCTTTGAAAACTATATCACCCAGCAAGTACTTCTAGAAGACAATTGCATATTCATAACAGCATTTTTTGTAATAGAAAGAAAAATGGGAACAACCCAAATGTTCGTTGACTGTAAAAAAGATAAACTGCATGGCAGTCATACAATGAAACACTGTGTTCTTGTGAAAATTAATGAATTACAGATATATGTAAAAACATGGATGAACCTCAGGAATATAATGTGGAACTAAAAAAGCAACTATCATAGACATACCCTCGAATTTTGTCTACATTAAATACAAGTACCATCTGGGAAAAGTGAGAAAAAAAAAAAAAAGAGGGAGCACAGAGAATAATAAACATACATTTCAGTGGAGTGATTTCCTCTGAGTAGAGAACTAAAGCCAGAACCCAACCAGAGCTTGAATCTCCAAGTGCACCAACATCAAAACGGAGTCATTTGGTTTATTGTCCTGAGATTCCCCCCTGCCAAGAAAAAGCATAGGTCACAGAGCTGGTGTACAGGGTTGAAGGCAAGGAAGAAGTTTAAGAGAATCCAGCTGTGAGAATAAGGTTTTTATATCATCTTCAAGAAAAAAAGTGTTTCTATTTCACAGGTAGGGACCCTGAAAAAAGTTAACATGACTTCTCTAAAGTCATTTTATCATCAATGTAGACCCAGAAATAGAAACTATCAGTCTTGACTCCTTTTCTTGATGCCATCCCTAACCTATGCTCCTTCATTCACAAATGACTTAGAGGTTATACGCAGGCAATGGGGGACACGGGCCATGATTCACAGGCCAACGTGGTTCAGGAAAGGCTTTATTTCCGGGCTTTCACGATTCCCATCTTTTCATGCTCTGAAAACAGCAGCTGTGCCAGACAGTAGTCAACAGAAGAAAGAAAAGAACTCATTTATAAAGCAGAGGACAAAAATAGTTTGCCCAGTATTTATACTGTGCTCTTTGGGGCTTAAGGTCAAAGAGTTTGGTCTGACTTTTCTTTAGTAATCTAAACTTAGTTGCTTTCTTTTTCTGCATCAAAATGATTTTCGGTGTCTATTCATATAACAATGGGTGTGAGGTTCTATCAAATGTCAACCAGTTGGATCACTACTGAAATGGAAATGGCATGGTTTAAACAAATCAAAAGCACGTAATTGAGGTCACTAGAAGACATTTTGCTGGCAAAACCCAAGACGCTATGGTAATGAAATATGTCTAAAAATGAGAATAGAAAAACCAACTATAAAATATTTCCCTATGTAAATGTCACAACTGCATCAGACATTAAATCCACCTTTAGAGGTAATTTTGGCCCAGAGTCAGATTTAGGAATCTCGCTTCCTAAAGGAAAGAAGACTTTTTTTTAAGATAAAGAAAAACACACTTAAAAATCCAGATCCATCACTGATTTTCTATGTGACATTACACAAGTCTCCTAAACCTCAGAGACCTTGTTTCCCTATTGGGCGAATGCACCAGAGACACCTGCCATTCCTAGCTCCCCAAAGAGAAATATGTAGGAAAGCACCTCACTGAATGTAAAGAACCGCTTGAAGTATGTGTCTGATGTGCAGCTACAATTGGGTTTCATGGAAGTTTCTCATGATTTAAGAAAACATTAAGTTCTTGTAGAAGGTACGACACATCTGGGGTTTTTTGTGTTTTTTTAAAGATTTTATTTATTTATTTATTTGAGAGAGAGAGAGAATAAAAGAAGCAGGGAGAGGGGCAGGAAGAGAGGGAGAAGCAGAATCCCTGCTGAGCAGGGAGCCAGTGTGGGGCTCTACCCTGGGTCCTGGGATAACAACCTGAGCTGAAGGCAGATGCTTAACTGACTGAGCCACTCAGGCACCCAGACACATCTGTTTCAATTCACAGTGGATTTACCAACTACCCAAAGAAGGTGGGCTTTTTGTTGTTGTTGTTGTTTTTTAATCTGAGAAGACATGTTTGTTTTCTATTGCTGTATAACAAACACCCCAAATTTAGTAGCTTAAATAATACATGATCTCACGATTCTGTAGGTCAGAAATCCAGTAAGCTTGACTGGGTTCTCTACTTAGGGTTTCACAAGACCAAAATCAAGGGGTCATCCAGGCTGGGCTATTAACTGGAGGCTCTAGACATGAGCATAATTCGAAGCTCATTTAGTTTATGGCTGTAGGTCTGAGGCATCCAATTCCTTCCTGGCTGTTCGCTAGTAGGGGCTCTCTGCTCCTAGAGGGCACCCTCATTTATTCACATGACACCCCCCCTTCATCTTCAAAGCCAGCTACAGTATACTGAATCTCCTTCATGCTTTGAACCTCATAGCTCCTCATCTGCTACTAGTTGAGAAAGCTCTTTGCTTTTAAGGAATCATGTGACCAGGCAGGGCCACCCAAATAATCTTAAGGCTACCTGCCAGATAACAATCATCATATTCTCAGCTTCTATGGACCAGGAAGGACATTTTTGTGAAGGGCATTGTAGAAATCCTGCCTCCCACAGACGCAGTAGAGGGCTAAAAGCTAAGAGCATTGGTTTTGATGAGGACTGATTTAGTTTCAAATTCTAGCTCTGTAATTTGACTGGATCTCTGTTTAAATTCAGATAAGTTGCTAAACCTCTCTAAGCTTTACTTTCTTTAGATTGCAATCTACTTAGGAGCAGGGAAAACTAATAACTATTTCCCAAATGCTTTGCATGGTGTCTGGAACATGTCAGTGTTCGGTAATATTTGAGAGAACAAATGAATGAATGAGTGGAAGTTAATAGTGAAAGTTATCTCCAAAACATACCACAAAGCTCTATTTGGCCCTGTTTTGCTCACATTTTTTTCATCGACTTAGTCGATGAATCTGAATTGACCCAAATTGACTTGGATCAATGAAGGAGGACATACGAGGAATACAGGTTAAAGAAATAAAGGTGAATAAGTGAAACAAAGGTGGGTCAAACATCAGATGACAGAGCCCAAATCAAGAAGAACACGGCAAACTGAAAAAAGAAACATATCAGATTAACTGAAATGAAAATTAATGAGTTTCCTTAATAACCTTAGCAGCCAGAAAGCTTGGAACTAGGTTTCCAAGTTAATCACAATAGTTTTTCTGAAGTCTGGCCTAACTGGCTTTGTTGTTCCTCTTCATTATTCCTGTCTTATCCTTTGATGCTCATGCTTCACAGCTTTATTGTAACTGATTTTTACTGTAAATCACCTAAACGCTTGTTAAGACATAGATAGGATATGACGATGTGTAACAAGACGGAGAAAATTTTATTTGCCAAAATCTAGGACACCTAAAAGACAAGCAGATTTTCTGCAGGCAATGAACAGCAGGAGGGGAATATTCTCCCAGAGACCCCCTTGAAGTGAGATAGAAGACTATTCTTCCAGAGATTCCTATGATGAATGGGTCACATATGGAGAGTGTGAGCTTGGGCAGGGCTAGATTGTATGAATGAGCTCCTAGGCAAGATGGTAAAGGTATTTATTTGCCTTATCTCATATGATCATTTCTCTAAGCCTCCCTTCTGCCCCGAAAAATTTCACTTAAGGTCCTAATCTGTCAAAATGCTATTGTGTATGTGGATTTGTGTGTGTGTGTGTGTGTGTGTGCAGATAATAAAGACCAGGCGAGGAAAGAAAATTATATAAAGGCTAAGTTGAATAGACAGAGATGGAAGCAAGAGAAAAAGACACCTTGAACTATTGTAACACCAATAATGTTTTATCAGAATTGCTGAGGCACAAGAAGACCTCAAATGAGGTCCTGATTAAATAAGTCAACTGATAGTTATTAGATAAGCTTTAATCCCTTCAAATGCCTTTAATCCCTTAAAATCTCCTTAAAAATACTGCAGAAAATATAAACACCTTTTTATCCTTATAAAAAAAAACAAAATATTTTGTAGATTTTATGCCTATAACATGTATCTATATAGAGGTAGATAGATACATGAATTTACATATTTATTTGAATCTTGGAATGCCAAGAAGACAACTTGTACCATTTAAAGTGACAAGGAAGTATGTTAGCTTGGAAAAGAATGTCCTACGTCAAGTGGAGAAAGCTCATCCTTGATCTTTCTATTTCTCCATCATATTTACATTTGGGTGAAAGCAACAAATGGGGGGGGGGGGCAGAGAGCTCCTGAGATATGCAAACAATACAAGTCTGGTTGATGAAAGTAACCATGACAGAGACTAATTGTCCCCTTCCTGGGCACACAGAGACATGTGACTGAGTCCTCACAGGTGGGAAAGGGAACAGAGTTAGTGTGTCACATTCCATCCAAAGCCGTTAGGAGCTGGTATGGCTTCTACATGTTGTCTCCTCTTCCTCCATCATGGCTGGAACAGTGGGACAGAGGAGCAGTAAGACTGAGGCAACTCAGATCCTTGAGCCACAGCCTCCCCAAGGAGAGATGCCTGACCTGAATAAGACTGACACAGGGTCAGAAAGACACCTTCCTGGATTAAACCGCTGATACTTGAGAATGTATTTGTTACCACAGTGTAGTCTAGCTATCCTAATATAAAAACACCATTTCAAGCCATAAATATAAATATTCCTTGGTCTGACGTCAACCAGGATCCAACTGTTCTACAACAAATTAGACCTAAAGAGGAGTTAGCAAAAGCTTACTTCTTTATTTTAGGTATTTGTCATTTATAGCCCATTTATAAAGATAAGAAAATAACCAATAAATTGAGAACATTTACAAAATATACATAGATTTTTTTCTTTCTTTCTTTAAATACAGTTGACCCTTAAACAACATGGGTTTGAACTACACAGGTCTAGTTATAATGTGAATTTTTTTTTTTTGATAGATACATCTGTGCTGTCAATGTATTTTCTCTTTCTTGTGATCCCTTTAATAACATTTTCTTTTCTCTAGCTTACTTTATTGTAAGCACACAGGACATTATACATATAACATACAAAATATGTGTTAGCTGACTGTTTATGTTATGGGTAAGGCTTCTGGTCAATAGTAGGCTATTAGTAGTTACTTTTTTGAGGAGTCAAAAGCTATATATGTAGTTTCAGTGGCATAGGGGTTGGTTCCCCAACCTCAATATCATTCGAGGGCAAACTGTACTTCTAAGCAACTTCCAGATGGTAGTCACCCAAAACCTAATGAAAAATTCTAATTCTCAAGCAACACTGAAAAGTTATATTTATGGCTTGAAAAGTTACTTTTAACAAGTGGCTGGAAACTTATGATAGCCCAGATGACTAATGCTCATTTGGGCTTGGCCACAAAAGGGTATTTTAAAGCCTCGGTCTTAAGATCTTGGGTGGTAATATCGTATGCTCTCCCTTCCTGGGGCATCAGAATGATCCTTGAGACCTTCCTCTGAAGTGTGACATGAGCTTGGTATACTTTTTAGCTGGTAAGTTGGGAACAAATGTACAATTTTTCCTAAGCCTTGAAAGTTCAATCCATCTTATGTGAGATAAATCTTTGTGAACATTCAGGGAAAGCTGAATTTAGTGAGAGGCTCATGTGTGGTATATTATTTCTGTCAAATAGAAGATACTAGTCAGCAGTGGGGTCATAAAAGCAACTGCCTGGCCAAGATTTGTGCCAGTCTCCAAGTACAACAGCCCTCATGAGTAACTCCTGGTTACCATATCATTGTGTTTCTATATACATTTTTCAGGCATATTTAATAGCCTAAGGAATGTTTGATATCCACATCACTTTTGTTAAAGCTCTGATCAGCTATCCCAAACCCATCAGGTGAACTCTTGAAATACTGAAGGCTCTGTGTGAAAATCATTAATATTTGTCGTCAAAATAGCTAAAATATCTTTTAGTAACACAAAAGACATTAACGTCATGTCTTTAGTTTTCCAAACATCTTTAATAGAGTAAATAAATTAGTTCAAGAAATGGCAAACACCATTATCCTTAATATATTTCATGTTACATAACGATTTTTTTCACATAATATCCCAAGGAATAATTTAGCCCATATATAATTTTCAAAAATTCTAGAACAACTTTCAGGCAGCAAAATTCCCATTGAAGTCCTGATTAATGTTTAGCTAGATTATTTTCTCTGCTAACAATAGCCATTTCCTACTTATATCACCAGCAGAATACTGATGCCTGCCTTTATTCAACAAATGCATTCAATATTCATTGAGCAGGATATGTTTGCTGTACAAGCTAAAAAGCAAAACCAACAAATGAGCAAGTTTCTTAAATCAGATGCTTCACTTGATTTTTTTTTTTTTTTTTTTTTTTGTGGTTACTGTTGAAATCTCTGTCATATTCTTTCAGGTATGATTGACTCTGACTAAAGTAAAAATACTAATAATGTAGAGATATTCTAAAGGTGGAGCATAGGTACATTAGGAAAAACTTCCCTGATTCTCTCTGAGATCTTAGAAGAGCATGAACTCATTCCCCCTCCCCCAAATATGCCCCTATTATAAATTACTGGATTTTGAGTTTCTTAACAATAAGAATAATGTGTTTATTCATTTGAAATCCCCGTATGTCTTATACTGTTAAAGAACACATAGTAGGTACTCAAAAAATGTTTGGTAAATTCTGTTTTTAGCTAACTCATCTTAAAATGTGTAGTGTTCTCAATTGGGATATAACAAATATGCAGAAAATACACACACAAAAATAAGTTAACAGTTCAATGACTTATCACAGAGCACTTGACCACTCTCCAAGTCCAAATAAAATGGAAAATATCCGGTATCTCAGAAGCCCCAGTCCCTGCCTCAGGTCCTGTCCCTAATAGTAGCTCCCTGAAGGGAATCACTATCCTGATTTCTAACCCTATAATCTACTTTTTCCTGTCTAGGATCTTAAGTAAATTGGCTCATGCTGTATTCTATTATGCTTGGTTCTGACACCCAATATTATGCTTATGAGGTTTATCCAGGGTGTCTTGGAAGCTATAGTTTGGTCCTTGTTGTTACTGTGTGGTATTATTTTACAAGAATGTACTACAATTTGCTTTTCCATTCTATTGTTGATAGACATTTGGGTTGTTTCTAGGAGAACCTATGAGCATAGATTTGCCGCTTTTATATGTTGCAAATATCTTTTCCCACCCTGTGGCTTGCCTTGACAGCAAACAATTTTAACTCATGTTTCTTGGAAAATTGCAAGGTATTATGCCTGACTCTGTAAGAGGGTACATAGAGAGTGCTACTCAATTATGGGACTGTTGAGGTATTTTCCAGCCCCTGGAATAAACAGCAATTGTACCCAGGGATAGAGAGATTTACCCAAAGTGTGTGTGTGTGTCTGTGTCCATGCCCGTGTGTATAAGCAGAGTCTGTGGAAAAAACACGATGATTCCAAAATTAGGATGAGGTTTCAGATACTTATTGGGTGAACTAAAAATGGCTCTAGGGGCACCTGGATAGTTTAGTTGGTTGAACATCTGACCCTTGATTTCTGCTCAGGTCATGATCCCAGAGTCCTGGGATCAAGCCCTGGGTAGGGCTCCCCTGAGCCCGGAGTCTGCTTGGCTCCCTCTCCCTCTGCCTTTCCCCTAACTCACACACATGCTCACACTGTCTCATTCTCAAATAGATCTTTTTTTAAAAAATGGCTCTATTGAAAAAAGGTTCTATATTATAAAAAGCACAAACAAATTGTAAAAGCAGGCTATTTGTAAATGTAAACAAGCAACATTTTTCTGTTTTTATAAAAACCCTAATATTTCTTTTGCTTTTCTCTCCATTGATGGACCATCCTTAAGTTTTAGGGTATAAAATCCCAAATACTGCATATTACATGATCTTTGACCTGAGTCTGCCAAAGGGCTGGCTCACAGTATCACGGAACATTCTCTGATGTACTACAGTGGGGAGTGTGTCTTCAGCCAAGCCACTGAGGAGGAAGAGCTTCTTCCTTGAAGGGAATTCAAACTCCTCTTCTATTGCCTTCATAGGAAAGCAAGTGCAGCAGGTGAAGGAAGCACACATATTCCCAGCACTCAGATGAGATGGGCTACAACCTCAGGCCAATGCTTCTTTAAGGTGGCAGCCAACTTTGGGCAGATACTGCAGAGAAATAAATATTTCCTTAGAAATCAGTTGGTGGAAATGGAATGTGGTTGACCAGAACTACCTTGAAAAAGAGAAATGAGGTCCCTGAAGCAAGAAAAAGAGGGCTCATTGCAAGAACCATGCAACGCACAAAGAAAACAGCCCAAACTGGAAGAGAATTTTCCCTGAGAAGAATGGAGATAATTGTTTATTTAAAATGATTATTGCCCTTATAAGGACCCAACATTGCTTACTTTGGAGGAACTGGGTAGGGTAGATCCTTTACAGTTGCTTAGCAGAGGATAATAATCTCAGGATATTGAGCCAATGTGCTTTCATCCCTGGAATTGCTTCTTCCACATTAAAGTAGGTGGGGTTGTGTGGGATGCAGACTTGGGAAAGGATTTTTAGTGCAGGATGTTTGTTAAGCAGAATCCTAGGATGAACCGTGAGAGAGGGAGCAGCAGAGAGCAGAGCTGGGCTGAAGGAGAAGAGCCACAATGCCGTCACAATGTATGTGGCCTCCGTAGCTGGGTCAGAACAGCCGTCTAGCACTGTGCCAGCTAGGGCCAACATGGCCCAGCCTTTACACTCCCATACAGATCAGTCATCAGATGTGAGCATGTCCTTAGGCACGGCTCTGATGCTAAGCCAGTCCTAAAGAAATGACAGCTGAAGACTGTGTGGGCACCATACTGTCAGTGGCTGGGTCCAAGTCCAGCACTGAGTGCATCTGGGCTACGCATTCTGGTGTCAACTTGGCACCCTACTGTAGGTTCCTGTTGTAGATGCTGCTGGGTCCTGACTTTACTGCCCTGATCTCCAAGGTGGGCACTTTTCTCACAGGCAGAATCCATATCGCTATGCCTGCCAGCTTCTTGCTGAACCACTGAGGGAAACTTTGCCCACAAGAAAGACAGGTTGGATCTGCCAGAGAATGAATACCTACCTACATACAACCTTGACTCTTGGGAGTGAATAAATACCCCAACTTCCTGACCCCTTTGTGATATAATTCCTATGTGCATGTTCAACATTTCTCCAACTTTCCATGTGAGATTAAGCTCCCACCACTCACTGCATAATAATTATCTTAATAATTCACCCAACATTGGCTTTCTTTTTCCTTGCTCACCTCCCTACTCCTCCACCAGTGTTCCAAATAAACTGCTTGCACTCAAGTCTTTGTCTAAAGACTTCTGGAGGAATCCAAACGGAAGAGTTTCCATAGCCAAAAACATGCCTGGTAGACTCAGATGTTGGAAATTAAGCCATTCTATCATTGAATAATCATTAAATCAGAATGTGGAGTGTATCACAGGCAATCTACAAAGAGATTGCAAAGAAGGGGAAAAAGCTTACCATTTTATAGAGCCAAGCAGATACAACCAATTACATGCATATTCTCAAGATAAACAATAACCACTCCTCTATAACAGGACCTGACAGCACCATTTGTCACACATAGATCATCCCAGATTCACCTGGTAACTGAGGTCTCCATCTGTGTTTGCTAATTGGCTTTTTCCGAAGGAAAAATAAACCTCTCACATCTTTATGACAGGAGGTGGCTTTGGAGCGAGGCACCTGCCAAAGTTAGGTCCCTATCCTCTCACAGAAATTGGGAGATGGGGCACTTGAGAAAGACATTTTTGGGTCATAAAGCTGACAAGAGGCTTATTTAGCTTTTAAAAAGATTTACATACATTTCAAAAAAATAATTTACAATTACGAGTTTTCTAAATGAAATGCTTGGAGAAAGGAGCTGTCTCTTACCTGATTTTCAACAGAAAGAACTAAGCATCTTATTTGTATTTGTGTTTGCCTTTATAGTACAAGGGAACCCCAAACCTGAAGGGCCCTTCCTGACACAGGTTTTTCTAGGTGATTCTCTGCTGAACAGGGAGACTTGTGGGAGACAAAATCAGAGGGGGTTGGGGATTAGATTGAGCTACCCCTTGTCAATTGTCGTAGGGCTTGGCTTTCACTATGATTGAGAGAAAGAGTCAGTAGAGAGTTTTGATCAGAGGAGAGATGCAATCTAACTTACATTTTAGTGTCACTTATTATAAAACTGAGAGATTGTTTAGCAAGACTTTATTCTCAGGACTCCTATAAGTGCTAATGGAGATACATAAGACCCAAAGCTTTATCTTGAGGTTGTTTACTCTGCCTTCTGCTGATGGGAAGATAGTGGGGGAAAGCCATTAATAACTTGAGGTCATGCAGGTTTATCTTCCCAGATGGCAGCAGTGTACAGAAGAGGCTAGAAGGAAAGAATGCAGAGGAAAGGAAAGCCATTGAGGACTGAAGAGTGTCAAGGAAAAGATGGGACCTAAGCTATGAGTCAAAAGGATGGTAGTAATTAGTGATGGAGAGGCAAACAGCATGAATTCAGGGTCAGGGATCACTCTGGATACAGCCTGTTTGGTATAGGCTGAGAAAATTTAATGAACTAAGATTGCAGAGACCTGTGCTGTGGAGGCCAAGTATTACTACTGATAAGAAAGTATAGGGGGCACCTGGCTGCTGGCTCAGTTGGAAGAACATGAGACTCTTGATCTCAGGGTCCTGAGTTTGAGCCCCATGGTGGGTGTAGAGATTACTAATAAATAAATAAACTTTTTTTTAAAAAAAAGAGCAAAATATAACAAAAAGACCCTCAAGAAACTAACCAGTAGAGAGGTACCTCTACTTTGCTCTGATAGCTCTACCTCTAGCAGAACAGAGCAGCCACATATTTACATAATGGCCTCCTCCTTGCTAGCTCTTGCCAATTAGTTGGGTGTAACAAACAGGTAATTATAACAATTACTTTTAATTACTTCTGCAATTCCTTTTTTATCCCATTCTTCCATCTCTGTCCCAGAAATAAAAATTCACCCCCATTGGTGGGCAAAATTTAAATTACTTGACACCTTTGAGCAAAAATGCCTTTTACTGGCAGGATGAGGGAGGGAGCTTCAAAAAAGAGATGAGAATGGAAATTATGATGGTTAATTTTATGTGTCAAACTTGGCTGGGCCACAGAGTGAAGGAAATTTTCTCAAATGTTATTCTGGATATTTCTGTTAGGGTGTTTTGGATGAGATTAACATTTTAATGGGTAGATTGAGTAAACCAGATCGCCCTCCCTACTGGGGGGCGAGAAGGGTTTCATCCAATCAACTGAAGGCCTGAATAGAAGGAAAAGGCTGACTCTCCTTAAATTAAGAGAGAACTACTCCTACCTGACTACATTTGAACTGAGACATTGGATTTCCCTGTCTTCAGACTCAAATTGAAACATTGATTGTTCCTGGGTCTTGACCCTGTTGGCCTATGAACAAGAACTACACCATTGGCTCTCCTGGCATTTCAGCTTGCTGACTCACTCAAAAGATCTTGGGACTTGTCAGACTCCATAATTTTGTGAGCCAATTCCTTATAATAAAATCTCATTGTATGTATATATATTATATATATATATATAAAGAGAATATATTTTATATATATATAAAGAGAAAATGTACAAAGAATTCATATGTATATCCATATATATATATATGAATGGCTTAATAAATGGCTGAATACATTCATATCTCATTGGTCTGCTTCTCTGGAAAATACCGACTTAAACAGAAATACACCTGAAACCATTCTTCCTCCTGTTTTGTGAGGGGTTAAGGAATGTGAAAGCTGGGGGAGGCTGGAAAAGATATAATACCAGGATTTATGAAGCATCTGGGTGCTTCCCTCAAGCACAGACTAGGGTGTCACCTATTCATATGGTGTATTAGTGCCAGGGTGTCAATAAAATCTCCCAGGATTCTTCTAGGTAATGGCCTAAATCTAAGAGACTGAGATTGGAGGAGGAATACATCTGTACTCGTAATAACTGAGTAAGGATGAGGAAAACACTTGGCTGTGACAGAGTAACAGACACAACTGCATGCAGGGCAAGCCAGGTCATGGAAGCCCTTGGGCATGTACCTAAGGACATTTCCCTGTAATAATTACAAGAACGAATACAACTCACGGGGAATGCTTACTTGGTAACAAACACTGTGCCAAAGACTGTCCTCTGTCTTGTATAATGGCCCCATTTTTCAGATGAGAAACAGAGATCTGATGAGGTTAAGTGGAAATTATAGATAAAGGGATTAAGGGCCTCAGACTAACAATCCTGTAGGATGAAATGGATCATGCTAGGAAGTATGTAGAGCTAGGTGTCTGGCATATAATAAGAGCTCAATAAATGGAAATTATTATTTTCATATTGTCGTCCTCATCACTATGAGTACTGTAGTCTTTCTTCATTACAAATACTTTATTGACCAAATTGCTCTGGCTCTAATAAGGCTAAAATGCTAAAGAGTTCACTCTCTATATGATCTTCCAATTCAAAGCTCCCTGGAAGGGGTGCCTGGGTGGCTCGGTTGGCTGAGTATCTGCCTCTAGCTCAGACCATGATCTCAGGGTCCTGGTGTCTAGCAAACATCAAGCCCTGAATCAGGCTTCCTGCCCTGTGAGGAGTCTGCTTCTCCCTCCCTGTCCCCACCTCTCTCTCTCTCTCTCATAAATAAAATCTTTAAAAAAGAAAAAAAAAGCTACCTGGAAGTCTCTTACAATGTTTTCTGCCTCAGGCACGAAAGGGATTTAGGAGTCTTCCTTAGCTTGAGAAAGAAACAAAAATCACTCTCCAGTCAGAAGCCTGGTTCAAAATTTCTCACTCATTTCTCCCTGGATACCATAGCTCTTTCCTGGTTCCCACTTTCAAACATCTCTTGATTTCAGCAACTAAGCTCAAAAGCGCCCATTCTCTACCTCAACTTCTTCATATACTACTAGAACCTAGAGGTTACTCAAGGCACATAGTTGGCCCTCAATACTTTTTTGCTTAATGCAAATTAATTTTCTTCAACCCCCTCCCTCCCTGCACTAAAGAGAAAAATTCAGAGTTGACCATGTAGCTATCATGTAAAATGACCTACATTGTTTTAATTGTATTTCATCTTTGCATAAAAAAGAGCAGGGGCCCCTGTGTGGCTTAGTCGGTTAAGCATCTGCCTTCAGCTATGGCCATGATCCCTGGATCACATCAAGCTCCCTGCTCGGCAGGAGCCTGCTTCTCCCTCTGCTGCTTCCCTTGCTTGTGCTCTCTCTCTGTCAAATAAATAAATAAAATCTTAAAAAAAAAAAAAAAGCGGAGTTGACAATATAAGTACAATATAAGATGTCCTCCATTGTTTTAATTGTACTGTGTCTTTGATACCTACTCAGAAGAAATGGAGAAAAGCCCTTTGAATTAATTTTTCCAACATATGTATCATGAGCAACCTGATTACATTGAAATCATTTTCTTGCTGTTGTCATTGATTTTTTTTTTTCCTTTTTTGATGGCTGTCATTAACCTGTTGACGTTCCTCCTCTCCGGGCAGCGGAGTTTTGCTGAGATACATTCATTAGTTGTCACACACATATCTTGCAGTTTGCTTATTCCTGTTCTCACTGCAGTCTTGATTAAATTCAATGTGAACTTTGGCCTTGAATGAAAAGAGAGGCAAATTTAGCAGTGTTGCTCAAATTTATGAGACCGTAATGTGATTTGTTGTGATTGGCAAAGGGACACCACTCTGGAGAGCAGGGCTACCACAGAAAAGAAGCCCATGTGACCTTCCCTCTGACACTGGCAATCTCAAGAGGTTCCCACCCAGGACATGGCCTGGCTTCATATGAAGAAGCTGCCTAATGTTTGTTGGGATCTGGATGCTACACCAATACGGCATCTGCTCTTTGAACGTTGAAAAGGAAAAAGGAAATAAATCAACATTGCTTGTCATCTATGCTCACTCTGGCCACACTACTCATTCAGACTTATAACAGCACAGTAAACAGCTTTTATTAAACTCATTTAGAGGTAAGGAAGTTGAAGCTCAGGGAAGCAAAATAACATAACCAGAAACACAACTGTAAGTAGAGGAGCAGAGTGGGGTTATGAACCCAGGGTTGTGATTCTGAAGCATGAGTTATTTCTCTGCACATATCTAAGAAGCCTCAAGAAATGTGTTCAACGATAAAATCAAGTTTGGAAAAAGGACGGTGGTCCAACTGGCAAAGATGTATGGGAGGGATCTCACAGCCAATCAACAAAGCTATGAGATGGTCTTCAGTAAGTCTTAAAACCAGTTGGGATGGTGAAAGCAGATAATCTGATGGCCCAAGATTTGGGGTCCGCATTATAGGGGTGGCGGAAGCTCCCAAAGTGAGAAATCGGGGACAGAAAGGAGGGCATGATGTGGGCATGATAAGTCCTGGCTGTGTGCAAAACTAAACACCAGGAGGGAATGGGGACAGACTGGGGGCAACAGAGAGGGGGTCTGCAATCTGAGGACAGGTGACTGGGTGGGAGTGGAGAGACAGGGAAAAGGATATCAGAAATACCTAAGGAAAAGAAGAGGTGATGTCATCACAGAGGCAAGTTTCAGAGCCAGACCAGGTGCAGGCAGAGACCAGGGCATAGCTCATTCTCCAACGAGCCACTCACCTCCAGGTGTCAGGCTGTTGATGGGTTTAATGCGCTCTGCGGCCAGGGCTATTTGCCCTTAAACAGGCATCTCCTCCCAGGCAAAGCAAAGGTACTTGAAAGATAGAGGATTCTTTAGTAATAGAATGACAGACTCTACAGACAGATGCTCAGGATTGTGAGAGAATTTCTGGTGAGGACACACTCACCTCCAGGTTTTCCTCCAAACCTTGCTACACATGGTCTAATCTGCCTTAGAATGCGCCAGCTCTGCCTGAAGCTCACCTTCTTGCATGGGTTTTATAAAAGGATCATAGTCCCCAGTTTGGGGTTCTCTTGCCACAGCCATCAGTTTCTGGATGCTGTCCTACTTTCCTCTCCACCTTACTCTGCTCTAGCCTCCCTGGTCTCTTCTCAGTTTCTAGAAATTCCTCCCCTGCTGAAAGACTTTGCACTTGCAAAAAAGTCTTCCTGTTTGGAAACCTCTTCCTTCAAGTTTTCATGAGGTCACTTTTCCTCATTGCTCAGGTCTCTGCCTACATATCACCACCAATCACCCAATCTCAAACCATCACCAATCATTCGACTTCAAACACCTCCTGCACCCACCTGTTATAGTCGTTTGTACCTACATAGTGCCTGTGTATAATCGTTTTGTTCATTACCTTCTGTCCCCCACAGAAGGGCAAGCCCCATGCAAACAGAGACAATACTACATTGACCTTTATCTTCCATGCCTAGTACAGTGCCTCAGCACAGACAGAGTAAGGGATCTGATAAATGGTATTTGAATAAAAGAATGAATGAGAGATCAATAAGCAGGCATCTCAGAGAGGCAGCAGAGGGTGGAAGAGAAGAGAAAGTGGCTCTATCAGATGACATTTACTCCTCTTTCAACCCTTCCCTGTTTGTCACTTTTCATCAGATTTCCCTGTGTGAAAAACGTTTAAGGACGGGGACAGAGAGAATTTATTATTTTCTTTGGGTTTCACTGTGCCTTCCAAACTGGGTCTTACACAACCCGCTGCCCAACTCTGGCAGTGGGAACATGGTTACAGACTGAACTGTCTAAAATTCCTATGTTGAAGCCCTAATCTCTAGTACCTCAAAATGTGACAATATTTGGAGATTGGGCCTTTTAAAAAGTAAGTTTGGTGAAGCTGCTCAGGTAAGCTTTTACCCAATCTGACTAAAGCCCTTACAAGAAGAAGAAATTTAGGGGCACCTGGGTGGCTCAGTCAGTCAAGCATCTGACTCTTGGTTTCAGCTCAGCTCTTGATCTCAGGGTTGTGAGATTGAGCCCCATGTTGGATTCCGTGCTCAGAGCAGAGTCTGCTTCCAGTTCCCTCTCCCTCTGCCCTTCCTGCTCATGCTCTCTAAAATAAATAAATATACCTTTAATAAAAAAGAAGGACAAATTTAGACATACAGAAACACAACAAAGATACACATGCATGAGGAAAGACCAGGTGAGGATAGCAAGAAGGAAGCCATCTACAAGCCAAGGAGAGAGGCCTCAGGGAAAACCAAATCTGTCAACACCTTGATCCTGGACTGGACTCCAGAACTGTGAGAAAACAAATCTCTTTCCTTTCAGTCTGTGGTTGTTTTATTACAGCAGCCTGAGCAAACTAACACAAATGTGAATATGACAGTTTTGCCAACATCTTGGATAAGTTTCACAGACTACACAAGTTGGATGGAGCTGACCTTACAGTCCAGGGGAAACACTGTAGTGAGTACATGAGCTGTGAAGTCACATTCCAAGTCCACCATTTTTCATGTTGGGACATTTCCTTTCCTATAGAGATAAAGAAAATTTGTGTACATATTAGTCTATTATATTTCTTTTCTTCCCTTCCTCCCATTACCCTATTATCAGACGATTTAATAGTTGGTTAGCCTTGTATCTCAGTATTTAAGTTACAAGACATCAAAGGAAGAATATGATGCAATTTGAGGAGCAATAACAACCCCTGGGGATGAGTTTAAATGACAAATGAGACTTTGTATACTTTGGAAGAGAAAGTAATCATGTTTTAGGCTATTTGGCCGATGGTTGCATCATGTTAGAAAGTTAAATATGGATAAGGAAGGTGCATATTGATGCCAGGTAATGAGCGGAATGCCCTAGTGTTATATACTACGTCAGCCCATCTACTGGCACTGTGAGTCCCAGAACCCCCTTCTGGGAAATTTGAGTAAGATTTGGCAAGTGGAAGTGAACAGTAGTGCTTATTCTTTGAAGAGTATCATGACTGGATAATGAGGGATAGAGCCAGGGAGTGCCAGAAGATTCCAGCTATCATCCTTGCTCTTCCCTCCTTGACTGCCAGCCTTGCTAACTGTGATGGTGAATTTTATGTGTCAACATAGATGGTGTTTTCTAAATGCAATTAACATTTAAATTGGCAAACACTGGGTAAAGCAGATTGCCCTCCATAATGTAGGCAGGCCTCATCGGATCAGTTGAAGGCTTAAACAGGGAGGCTATGGCCTCCTACAGCAAGAGAAAATTCTCCAGCAGTCTTGGAACTGTGCCATCAGCAATCCCAGTCCTGAGCCTGCTGGCCCAGGCTGGAGATTTCAGGCTTCCCAGCCTCCATAATCATGTAAGTAAATTCCATAGATAATAGACAGATAGATAGACAGACGATAGATAGATACATAGATAGATACATAGATAATAATTGATAGGTGATTTATGGATAAATGGTTGATAGATGGATAGATGATAGGTAGGTGACTCATAGATGGATGATAATAGATAATAGATAAATTGATAGATGACAGATAATTGATGGATAGATAATAGAGATAGATAATTGATAGATGATAGATAATTGATAGATGACAGATAGATGATAGATAGATAGATGATAGATAGATAGATAGATAGATAGATAGATAGATAGATAGATAGATAGATAGATTTATAGATCCCTTTGGTTCTATTTCTTTGGAGAACCCTGATGAACACACTGACCAATAGCCATTCCAGGCCTACAACCAGATGGAGAGGCCATAGCCTTCCTTAGAACCCCTCCACCACATTTCCTTCCCAGTCCCACCCCTGAAGTAATGTCCCTGCCTTCCCATATTCTTCATCCACTTGCATGAGTGCTTCAGAAGAGTTGCTTAGTGATGCTTCCCTCATCCTGCAACTCCTTTCAAACC
Source organism: Canis lupus familiaris (assembly GCF_011100685.1). Classification (NCBI taxonomy): domain Eukaryota; kingdom Metazoa; phylum Chordata; class Mammalia; order Carnivora; family Canidae; genus Canis; species Canis lupus. Next base: position 26,603,092 of record NC_049252.1, read on the forward strand.
CCTACTTTTCCAGCTTCTTCCATAATTGTGGAAGGCCTCGATCCTATAATAAATCTTATTCTATAAAACCCATAATGATTTTGCTTTTCCTCTTATACCGTGAGTGATACATTATAATGTAACAGAAATGAAAATGTGCTAGCATTCTCAGCACAAACAGAAAAGCACATAATGTTAAATGGTTCTTTTCTTGTCCCAGTCGTTCACTCACTCTTTCATTCATTTAGGAAATATTTGGTGAGGGCCCACTACAGGCCAGGTGCTCTTCTATGAGAGCACACTCAAAAAAAAATTTTTTTTAAACAGTTCTGACAGGGAAATTTATATCTTTTTTTTTTAATTTTTATTTATTTATGATAGTCACAGAGAGAGAGAGACAGAGACAGAGACAGAGACATAGGCAGAGGGAGAAGCAGGCTCCATGCACCGGGAGCCTGACGTGGGATTCGATCCCGGGTCTCCAGGATCACGCCCTGGGCCAAAGGCAGGCGCTAAACCCCTGCACCACCCAGGGTTCCCAGCACACTCAAAATTAACAAAGGGCTATGATAGAAAAATTGTCAGGATCTGGAACTATGACCATGAAGGAAAATTGCCAGGAGGGGGCTTTGGTTCAACATAGAGAACTTTCTGACAAAGTTAAAGCTGCCTCTAAATAGAATGGCCTCTCTATTCTAAGGGAGTGAGGCACCAGTTAACAGAGATTAATTGGCAACTTAATTACCAGGAAGGCTTCAGAAGGCACAAGCACATCTATTACCAATATTTAAACTTCATTTGCATGAGGTTCGCTTGCAAATTTTATATTCTATGATTCTATTATAATATATACCATTTGTGAGATTCTGAGACTCTCTATTCTGCCCATATTCTGAAGCAACCATGAGGTATAACAGGATTATGATAGCCTCAGAATAATACCACAGGGGAATAGAACTAGTGTTTGTGGTTTAGTGTTTGCAATTTTCATTGGTTGTTTTATAATACTCCCGAAACTCCAAGAGGTAAAGTTTATCATCTCCATTGTGTGGTCAAAAACACCAAGAGTCAGCAAGGTAGAGTGACTTGTCCAAACATCTCAGCTTCCCAGCAGAAGAGGCCAAAATCCATGTGACCCCAGAGTCTGTGTTATTTTCTTTTACACTATATCATATCACACTTCAGTATTAGGATGTGAGAATTAATGAGACTGTCAAGCATAATTTTCAGGTATGTTCCCAATAAATGCATATTTTAATATACAGTTTAGAACTTGTGTTTTATTAAATATATTAAGCCAGTAACATGATAACATGTATGGAATGTTTTGGATGTTCCAATCACTCCAATGTGCTTTGTATTATCATTTTATGCTCACAGTAACCCTGCTAACAGAGTCATTATATAGGATCATTTTACATGGGGACAGTGTTTAGAACAATGAAATCAGAGACTGAGAATGATTCCAAAGTCAATCAGCTCCTAGGCAGGAGCAGGGCTGGAATTCTAACCTATTCTGGTTGACAGTGAAGCCCATTCTCCATGTTCCAGAGTGAGAGTGGTGGATTTTGTCTACTACAGTAGACCCTCTTATCCACAAGGGATATGACCCAAGGCCCCTAGCAGACATCTGAAATCCTGGATAGTACTGAGCTATATATATATATATATATACACACACACTGTTTTTCTGTATCCATACATATCTTTGATAAAGATAATTTATAAATAAGGCACAATGAGAGATTAACAATAATTAACAATAAAATAGAACAGTTATAATAATAAACTGGAACAAAAGTTATATGAATATGGTCTCCCTCTCTCTCTCCATCTCAAAACATTTCATTGTACTGTCCTCACCCTTCTTGTGATGATGTGAGGTGATAAAATGCCCACGTGATGAGGTGAGGTGAGTGATGCAGGCACTGTGACATAGCAGTCAGCTACTATTGACCTTCTGAAAATCAGTCAGGAGAAGGGTCATCTTTCCTCAGTTACTTGAAGGTCACTGAAACCGCAGAAAGCAAAACTTTTGATACAGTTGGGAATCCTGTGTATTTTCCAAGACTATTTGTTCCTTCTTCTATGTGTTCGGAGACCCATCTTCTTGTCCCTCTAGAAGCCTCTGTCAAGCAACTTCTTGTTTATTCTTATGCCAGTTTCTATTTTCAGCCTCATTTAAAAATTAGGAAGACTCACCCCATTAAAGTCCTTCAATATGACAAATTGGCTGAGCAGCGAAAAAGAAATATTTTAGAATACTTAAATTGCAATGAATGACATACTACCACCATCCATTGCGATTTAGGTGTTGTAAGATATTCCTTTTTCTTTGCTCAACCAAGCACTCATAACTAGATGATTTTGCTTCAAGCTATGATTCAGATCCACAGAGGATTTCATTTTGCCTTTAAACTATAGCTGACTATTGCTGTATGAGATGTTTAAGACAACCAGGTATATAAATTGCCCCATCTGCAATTAAGGGAAAGATGATTATATTTTTGTAAAATGGACCTCGGAATAGAGACAGACCTATCTGCTATTTGCTCTAGTTACCAACATCAGCTCCAAAGCAGAAAAATAAAATTGAAGGAAGGAGAATTGGTTTTCAGCTTATTACAGGGAAAAGTAAGCTACATTAGCACATGATTCATGTAAAAAGCAAAATGTATACACAAACACACAGTGGGAAGAGGGAAACTAACATTTATTAATAGTTTAATATATACCAAGAGCTTGACATACCTTGCAACTACCCTATGAGATAGATATTGCTAGTTCTCTACTACAAAAAAAAAAAAAAAAAAAAGAATTGCCAAAACCTAAATGCAAAACTCAAGTTTACAAACACCACCAACTCAGTATCCAAACTTTTTGCACCATATTACATTGATGCTACCTACAATATTATGGAAATTTCCTTTAGAAACTTGGAACTAAGGTGTATGAGATATTACTTTTTGCTTCAGAATGAAAATAAAATCATGAATCTCAGAAGGGAGACTTCTAGGTTATTGCAGCCTCTACCAATTGTCTGTCTGCTCTAACGTTTAGTACCTAGTTGACAAGCACCTTTGTATTTAGGCCTTGATAAACTTGTTTGGAAATCCTGAAGTTTATAATGAAGGTGGATAGAGAAAAACTGTCCTCCCACTTTGAAAACATGAGAGAACTTTCTAGCTGTCTGGAGATGATGTCTACTGTTGTTCAGGACCTGAAACCCAACTCACTTGATTTGGAAACAACCCCTTGCCTTTCCTGCATAGAACCACCCACCCCTTTTTGTTTTTGTTTTGGTGTTTTTTGGTTTTTGGTTTATGCTTTTGATAGAGCTATCTGTCATTCATGACACCCTCCCCTGGGGCACCTGGGTGGCTCTGTCAGTTAAGCATCTGACTCTTGATTTTGGCTCAGGTCATGATCTCAGTGTTGTGGAATAGAGCTTATCAAGCCCATTGAGTTCATTATTTCTCCAGCTTTGCCCAGATTCTTGTGCTTCTTATTTCATTTATTCATCTATTCCTTCAGTTCCATGTATTTCTTTATTTCACCCCCCTTTATTGGCTAGAGTCAGTTTCTGTTGATAGCAACCAAAATACCTGAAATGATAAGCCAAGTTGTCCTTGGCAAATTGTAACAGTGGGCTTCAGGGCTCCTTCTCTCCCAGATGTCTATATTTGCAGGATGTGCTCTTGCACAACTAATTTGCTATAAGTAACTAATTCCAACTAAAATGGTCATAACTGACAATATCTCAAATTGTATCATCTACTGAAAGAAATTTTAATTCAGTAGGAAACCCAAGAAAACTAGAAAACATTGCAGACACATAGGAGTGAGATTCCAATAATGAAATCACATATATGCTAAGTAAAATAAAGTAAAAGTAATATATTTATGATAGATTGTTCTAGAACAGGTTTCTAGAAATCTGTTCTAGAACAATCTATAACAATTACTGTTATCTAAACAGTGTCATCCAGGACCCTCTGCTCTAGAATATTTCTATAATTTATGGAACCTTATACTTAGAGAATATCTCTGAGAGATTCTTAGTTAACCAGTTGTTGAATGTTGTACCTAAGACCATGACAATTTATGCTTGGTTACTTCCACACTCATATTTATTGAAGTTTAATTTAAAATTTTTAAAAGAAAAATCTATTTTTCTTGAAAAATCTATTTTTAAAAAAATGATATCACCTATCCTTTTCACTACTTGGAGCAGGTTTTACTGCAGACAACTCTAGAGTAAATTCATGGGATTGAAGTTCATCTGCATTATCTCATGTTGCTGGCCTGTTCTTTGCACATTAATAGTGCAATTGTATGAAACTACAACAATCCTAGCCATCTTGCTGACTATTCATTACATTCTTCTCTGAAATAGGCTTTTTAACCAAGGACAAGAGAAGTTATCAAGTAATTTCTGTTTCCTTTAATCTGCAGGTGAATATAGGGCTGGAGACAGCTGTTTCCTCGGGTGCTTCCAATTAAAATGGATTAAGAACAAATCCATGTCCTAAGCTTTCTCAATTTCTGACCATAATCACGTTACTCCATCTAAGAATCTCAGCTGCAGCACTATCCTATAAATACCAGCCATATTTTGAGAAAGACTCAAATCAGACAACTAAAATTGCATTTACAAAGTCAGGTCAAAATAGTGTAGGATCTGGACCCTAAACACTATAGAATCTCACTTCGTCCTGCTTCGTCCATTCTAGGCTCCTGGCTAGACAACACCCCCTCCTCTCTGTTCTATTTAATCACCCCCATCCTTTGAGGTACACATTGTTCCCTCCATGAAAGAGTCTGAGACCCCCTGACCTCCTAATGCATTCCTCCCCTGAGGTCCATTCATGCCCCAAAATTCCAGGAGTCTCTTGAGGCACTCAGCATAACTAGCCATACATACTCTGACTTCTGGGAGAGCCTAAGGCCCTTCTCCTCCCATTTAGATCTGACAAAGTCCAAGGATACAATAAAACAGTGACACACAACTGGGCTACACTGCTGATAGAGCCGAGGAGGGAGATGTTTAGACAGAGGAACAAAGATGAGGTGAATGGTCTGTTTTTAAAAGAAGCTCCTTTCCTTATATGTGATAAAAATTACCAGGTCAATATTAGCAATTGGCACAACCTTGATCTGCCTCTAGATAACCCTACATTGAAAGGAGACATGGGGAGTTCTGGGAGTAGCCCAGATTAGCAAGCAGGGTTGGGATCTCCAAAGAAACTAGGTCCATAGGCAATAGGAGTTCCTCTTCTGCAAGGCCAAGTACAATATGGTAGCTGTCTAGTACAGAGTTGCCAACGGGAGGGAGAATCAAGTTGAATCAAAATTCAAGAGAATCTTCTACTAAAACTCATATACTGCCTTATACAGTTAGTTGTATATTTTGGGCTTTTTCCAGTTTTACAAATGGGTTAGAAATTTCTTAAAAAGAATCTTTATCTCCCTAGCATCCTTACTATGCCTCCTATGTAGTAAATGTGAAATGTTTGATGTTTTAAATTAGAAATGACTTCTTAATGAAAAAAAAAATCACATGGAAAAAGAGAAACATCCTAACCAACAAATACAACATGCACTTTGATAAAGTTATGAACATAGTGGATGCTAGTGTAGTTGCCATACCAGACTGGAAGCTCTAAGAAGAAAGGGGCCATGACTAAGTTATTGACCAGTATACCTAACAACAAGGATAAGCTTAAAAATTATTTAAATGATTGGTTATGAGTAACTCAAAAATTAATATTTTATCCCCTATATTAGTTTCCTATGGCTCTCGTAACAAATCGTCACTTAGTGGCTTAAAACAACACAAATTTATTATTTTATAGTTCTATTAGTCAAAACCTTATCGAGTTAAAATCATGATGACAGGAGGGCTATCTTCATTCTGGAGGCTCAGAGGGAGAATCCATTTCCTTGTCTTTCCTAGTTCCTAAAGATGCCTTATGTTTGTTGGCTCATGGCCCCTTAAGCTACCATCTTCAAAACCACCCAGCAGGGCTGGGTGGCTCAGCAGTTTAGCATCTGCCTTCAGCCCAGGGCATGATCCTGGAGTCCCAGGATCAAGTCCCACATCAGGCTCCCTGCATGGAGCCTGCTTCTCCCACTGCTTGTGTCTCTGCCTCTCTCTCATGAATAAATAAATAAAATCTTAAAAAAAAAAAAAGGCAAGGCATCATTTTCAAATTTCTGTGACTCTAATAGTCCTGCTTCGGATAGTTATGATTACATTAGGAACCACCTGAGTGATTCAAGATAATCTTCCCATCACAAGATCATAACTTAATCACATATGCAAAGTCCCTTTTGCCATGAAAGGTAACATAACTGCAGGTTTGGGGGACTAGGATATGGGCATTTGGGGAGGCCATTATTCTACCTACTACTCCCCCCTGCACACACACACACACACACACACACACACACACACACACACAATAGCCCTGTAGCTGTGTCAGACATTTATGAAGAGCCCCAGTGCTGAGGTGGAGGGTTTTTGGAGTATTTAGCATTGTTCCCACCACAGAGGCAGTGAAAAAAAAGCAAAAGCAAATCTTCCAGGGAAGTGTGGGTATGTGCCTTGTCTTCTGGGCAGCAGTCCTAAGCAATAGCCAGCTTCTTCATCGCCTCTTACACTTGGGTTACAATTGAGAAGTTCATTGACAATTGAAAATGTATTAATCAAATTATTATTTATATGTGATAGAAGCTTATGCAAAGAAACTCTTTTGTAAAGAAAATAACCACTTTTCCAATTAATCTTTTGAGTAAATAAGAATTTTCATACAAGGGATTACTTAAAATTAGAGTACACCCACATTTATTTTATGAAGTTTAGCCTCCTGAATCCCACTCAGAAAGCCTAGTGCCCCATGATTTCATAAGGCATTAGCCTCAATGATGAAGAAATGTTGGGAATCCTCCACAGAAATTCTGCTGTCTATGATTTTGCTTAGAACAAAATAGAGAGGAGAGCAGAGGAGAGTCCAGAGAGGAGACAGAGATGTAGATTAAGATTTTCTTGGCAGGATTTCCTAGGAAACAGAAATGTAGGTGAAGCTTATACACTGTTTTCTTGGGAAGTAAAATGTAGCAAAAGCCAAAGGAAGGAGGAAAGGATAGTAGGGTAGAAAACATAGCAAATAGAAGGTGGACTCATACCCCATTGCCTACACCTTCAGCATAAAGTACATTCTGCCCACTTGCATGGACCATTTCCAGATGAAACTAAAAACTAAACTGGATCCTGAAAGAAAGGAGACATATTTCTCTGTGGGCTCATTCCTGTCTCTTGGCTCCTACTGGTCCAAGTTCACCGAAGTTGTATTACCTGGTACCCTCAGGAAGCCACTGGGAAGCCAGATCTCATACCTTAGACATGGCCCTTTAACTCAATTCTAAAGCAGTGAAAGGCCAGAGTCCTGTGAGCCTTGGTCAGCTCCAAACCCAAATCCAATTGACCTCCTGTCTCTAGGACCACCTTTGCAGGACAGACCCTGGTGGGGGCTTGGGGCCTCAAACCCTCCAGACTTCACTCTTTGGGGACTGCACTGAGAACTTCAGTAAACTAAGACAACGTATCCCCAAGGAAATTAGGATGCGCCTCTACCTTGTCCCTTCTTGACTACAGAGCCAGGACTTTGCATCCCTTAAGCTCTGGATCTGCTGTGGCTCTTCCTTCCATGAGCACAGTGGTGGTCACAACAGCCACACTGCATTGTCATAGTCTCCATGCTTTGTGATGTGAAGGAGGTAAACCTGAGGCCATGAGGCTGGTTGGCAGGTGTCCAGAGAGCCCTTTCACTGAGGAAGAAAAGGTCTAATACAAGGGAATCTGAAGATTAGCAAATCAGAAAGGCACATAAAGTTGGACTTGATACAAACCCTGAGTACATAATAATTTTTATAGAATACCAAATTATGATAAGGGGACTGAGTGCTTTAGGAGTCCGGGGGAAGAAAAAGTCCCCCAGGCCAAGGCCAAGGATATCAGAAAAGAAACAGCTCTAAGGCTAAGCCATGAAGGAAAGATTTTAATAATAGGAACCACCATTTTGTGATCACATAAATGTTTCAGACTCTATCTAGGAAATATTTCATTTATCTACTGTGCTGTCTGGGAGAGTGAAGTATTATTACTCTTTTACCCAACTAATGAAGCTGACACACAGTTTGGAAAAGGTCATTCAAAGAGCCTGCACATGTGGAAGAATAGAGAATTCATTAAAGAGAAAAGAAAAAGATATTTTTAAGAGGTCAGTAACTTCCAAACCCAGGAAGGTCTTTAGAGCCAGGCTGTAGGGTTAGGCCATTATTCAGTGGCATTGAGGCCACAGGGAAGAATATCCACTGAGGAAACATGTGTACATATTTTTAGAAGATAATCCTATGGATAGTGTGAAGAGAGGCAGAGGCCAAGAGAAGGGAAAAGTATCAGACTTCTTTCACATGAAAGAAGCAGTGGCACTGGCTTGAAACCGGATAATATAACTTGATAACTTGAAAGTAGACAACAAGATGGCAGGAGGAGTGAACAATGACCCAAGGTTTTTCAGGGAGTGTGTCACAAATGGACCAATGCCACTGAGAGGAACCTAATCCCTCATTCACCTTTCTGAGAAAACTGTGCATACATACAACTCTGCAAAGCCCTTGCCATGGCACGTCACTCACCCAAATGCTTCAGACAAATGTGAAACTTTTAATTCACTGTATCTAAGGGGCTAATTCCCAAAGATGGGAGGACTATGAGGGGTCAGGGTTATTTTCCACTCCTTCTTTCTAGTCACAGAGTAATACCCCCGGGCATTTCAGTTTTCAAGGAGTTCCTAGAACTTTCCATGTGCTCTTGCTAATTACTACAGACTACAGGGTGCTAGGAGAAGCAACAACAGTAATCATAGCCATAACCAGAGTACAGTTGAGCCCAGCACAAGTGGCTGAATCAAAATAAAATGCAGGTGACCTGCTCCTCAACAATGTGGCACTTCGTCCCCTCCCCCCCCCATGTAAACATATGAGCTGGTGGATTATCTTTTCATCCAGTGACATTAGCAACTCTGAGAAATGGTAACCAGCCTGGCATGGGAGAAATAAAATTTATTATAAATTAGATAGGGAATTTGACATGCAAATTTATAGGAATAGGAAGTTTATGAACTTTGCACTTTTTATTTTTTTTTAAAGATTTTATTTATTTATTCAGAGAGAGAGAGAGAAAGGGGCAGAGGCACAGGCAGAGGGAGAAGCAGGCTCCATGCAGGGAGCCCAACGTGGGACTCGATCCAGAGTCCCCAGGATCAAACCCCAGGCTGCAGGCAGCGCTAAACCACTGCACCACCAGGGCTGCCCTGAACTTTGCACTTCTTAAAAAGACTTTTTAAAATTTATATATTTATTTCAGAGAGAGAGAGCATGAATGAGTACAGAGGAAGAGGGACAAGCAGATTCTCCACTGAGCATGGAGCCCAGAACAGGGCTTGATTTCACAGCCCTGAGACCAAAACTTGAGCCAAAATCAAGAGTTGGAGTCCCAACAGGCCACACAGGCACCCTGAGCTTTGCACTTTTACAGGATCCTAAGTTTCCAGGTGACCCTAAAGAGTTATCACACATGGTTTCTTATTGTCAGTCAGTCAATTTGTGAGGCAGGGTTATAAGGAATGGCCTAAGGTCGTATCTTAAGCAACTGTTAGCCTTTCAATACCGTGAGTGACTAGTTAGGGCTTTTTTATATATATATAAAGATTTTATTTTTTTAAGTGATCTCTATACCCAATGTGGGGCTTGAATTCACAATCCAGAGATCAATAGTCACATTATCTACCAACTGAGCCAGCCAGGAGCCCCTAGACAGGTGAAAGCCATCGGAAAGCCACCTTGGAACCACAGGTGGACATCAGGCGGAGACAAAGCAGTGCAGAAAAGAGCAGAACGGAGGGTAAAGAGGAGGGTGTCAAGTCCTGAAACATTCCTGGAGTCCCTGAATCTAGCTAATCTACCCCTGAGCTTTTCAGTTAAGTGAGATAAAGATGTCTTTTTTTTTTTTTTTAATTAATTTGAGTTGGAATGCTGGGGTGGCTCAGGTCATGATCCCAAATCCCAGGATAGAGTCCCACATTGGGCTCCCTGCAAGGAGCCTGCTTCTCCCTCTGTGTATGTCTCTGCCTCTCTCTGTGTGTCTCTCATAAATAAATAAACAAAATCTTTTCTTAAATTAATTAACTAATTTGAGTTAACTTTCTTTCACTTACAGCCAACAAATTCTGAACTCAAAACACTGCAGACCCCAAGAACATAAATGATAACTGAGATTTTCCATGAGAATAACCTGAAAGCCAATATTCATTAGAGCAATAATTCCTATCATTTTGTGGTTTTAAAATTAGACCAAGAGAAGAATGAAAGAACAAATCAAAAAATACATTCATTTTACTTGGTACAGTTTTCTATGACTTTGCCTCAGTTCTGATTACTAAAACACTGTGTTATCCCATCTTTTCAGCTCAGAGTTGGTGATTAAATCTTGCCTCCTATCAGTATCTCTAAACCATTCTTTCAACCTTCAGGGAAATGCTATACAAAATAATAACTTTATTCATTGGAGCACCTAAATAAAAACCTATATAAAGTGAAAAGTAACAGAGCTAAAAGGAAAAATAAACAGTAATACAATAATATTTGAAGACTTTAATACCCTACTCTCAACAATGGATAGATCACCCAGACAGAGAATCAATAAAGACACAGAGGATTTGAACAACACAGTAGCCCAAATGGACCTAACAAATATATATAGAACATTCTATCCAACAACAGTAGAATTCACATTCCCCTCAAGTGCACATGGAACATTTTCTAGGTTAGATCATATGTTAGGCCACAAAACAAGTCTTAGCAAGTTCAAGAAGACTGCAATCATACCAAGCATCTTCTCTGACCACAATGGCATAAAACTAGAAATCAGTAACAAGAGAAAAACTGGGAAATTCACAAATACATGAAAATTAAACAACACTCTCCTGAGCAACCAGTGGACCAAAGAAAAAATTAAAGGGACAATTAGAAAGACTCTTGAGACAAATGAAAATGAAAACACACATACCAGAATTTACAGAATGCAGCAAAAGCAGTTCTAAGAAGGAAGTTCATAGCAACAAATGCCTACACAAGGAAGCAAGAAAGACCCCCAAATAAACAACTTTTAAGTAACTAGAAAAACAAGAACAAACTGAGCTCAAAGCTAGCAGAAGAAAGGAAATAGTAAAGATTAGAGCAGAAGTAAATTAAATAGAGAATAAAAAACAATAGAAAACATTAACCAAACAAAGAATTGGTTCTTTGAAAAGATAAATAAAATTGACAAGTCCTTAGCTAGGTTAATCAAGAAAAAAAGTCAAAGAACCCAAATCAATAAAACTATTAATAAAAAGATATTGCAACTAATACCACATAAATTCAAAAGATCATAAGAGGCTACTCTGAACAATTATATGCCAACAAACTGAACCACCTAGAAAAAAAAACAGAAAAATTCTTAGAACCTTACGGAGATTGAATTGGGAATAAATAGAAAATCTGAATAGACCAATTACTAGTAAGGAATTGAATCAGTGATCAAAAATTTCACCACAAAGAAAAGCCCAGGACCAAATGGCTTCACTGGTGAATTTTACCAAATACTTACAGTAGAATTAACACTAATCCTTCTCAAATTCTTACAAAAAATTGAAGAGGAAGGAACACTCTCAAACTCTGTAAGGCCAGCATTATCCTGATACCAAGACCAGAAAAGTGCACCATGAGAAAATAAAACTACAGGCCAAATCCCTGATGAACACAGATGCTGAAGTTCTCAGGAGAATATGGGAAAACTGAATGCAGCAGGACATTAACAAGATCATTCACCATGACAGGGGGGTTATCCCTGGGATGCAAGAATATTCAACATATACCCATCAATCAATGTGATCCATCACATTAATAAAATGAAAGAAAAGAATCCTATGATCATGGACATAGAAAAAGTATTTGACAAAATTCAACATCAGTTTATGATATAAACTCTTAACAAATTAGGGATAGAAGGAACATATATCCACATAACAAAGGCCATATATGATAAGTCCACAGCTAACTTCATATTCAATGGTGAAAGGCTAAAAGCTTTGCTTCAACCCTGAAAACTACAACATATTGATAAAAGAAACCAAAGATGATACAGATAAACAGAAAGGTATCCCATGTTCATGAATTGGAAGAATTAATATTGTTAAAATGTCAATACTACTAACAGTCATCTATAGACTTAATGCAAAGCCCAAAAAGATTCCAAAGGCTTTTTTTTTTTAACAAAAATAGAAAAATACCCCTAAGATTTACATGAAACTACAAAAGACCCTGAATAGCCAAAGAAATTGTAAGAAAGAAAACAAAGCAGGAAGTATTACACTTCTTGATTTCAAACTCTACTATAATACTATAGTCGTCAAAAGAGTATAGTACTTGGGGCACCTGGGTAGCTCAGTTGGCTGAGCATTCAACTCTTGATTTTAGCTCAGATCATGATCTCAGGGTCATGAAATTAAGCCCTGTGTCAGGCTCCATGTTCATCAGGGGGTCTGCTTCTCTTCTCTCCCTCTTCCTCTGCCCTTCCCTCCTCTCTCTCAATCTTTCTCTCTCTCTTTCTCTTGTCTATTATATATTATATAATATATATATAATAAATCAATCTTTTAAAAAAATCAGTCTTATTTATTTATTTTTTTATTCATGAGAGACAGAGAGAGAGAGAATGAGAGAGAGAGAGAAAAAGAGAGGCAGAGACACAGGCAGAGGGAGAAGCAGGCTCCATGCAGGGATCCCGACACGGGACTCGATCCTGGGTCTCCAGGATCATGCCCTGGGCTGAAGGCGGCACTAAACCGCTGAGCCACCCAGGCTGCCCCAAAATCAATCTTTTTTAAAAAACTGTATGGTACTGACATAAAAACAGACAAATAGACCAGTGGAACAGATTCAAAAGCCTAGAAATAAGCCCATGCATAAACAGTTAACTCTATTTGATAAGGGACCAAAAGTACTCAATGAGAAAAAGCCAGTCACTTCAACAAATGGTGCTAGAATAATTGCATATGTACATATAAAAGAATGATCTTGGATCCCTATTGTACACCACTCACAAAAGTTAACCTGAAATAGGTTAAAGACTTGAAAATGTAAGACCTGAAACCATGGAACTCCTAAAAGGAAACACAGGAACAGTGCTCCTTGACATGAGTCTTGGTAATGATTTTTTTATATGATCCTAAAGCACAAGCAATAAAATAAATAAAATAAAATAAAATAAAATAAAATAAAATAAAATAAAATAAAATAAAATAAAATAAAATAAAATAAAATAAAAACAAGTGTGGCTCCATCAAACTAAAAATCTACATGCAAAAAGAAATTATCAACAAAGCGAAAACACAACTTACAGAAAAGGAAAAACATTTGCAAACCATCTATCTGATAAGGAGTTAATATCCAAAGCATATAAAGAATTTCTACAACTCAAAAGCAAAAATTTTTAAAAAGCCCAATTAAAAAATGGACAAAGGACCTGAATAGACATTCCTCCACAGAAGATATACAAAAAGCCAAAAGGTATGTGAAAAGATGCTCAACATCACTAGTCATTAGGGAAATGCAAATCAAAACCACAGTGAGATATTATCTCACATCTGTTAGAAGGGCCATCATCAAAAAGACAAGGGAGAAAAAAATATTGGCCAGGATGTGAAGAAAGGGAATTCTTATGCACCATTGGTGGCATTGTAAATTGGTACTATCGAAAACAGTACAGAGGATCCTCACAGAATCAAAAAGAGAATTACCATATGATCCAGCAATTCCACTTCTAATAATACATCACAAAAAACACTAACTCGAAGAAAAAAAATATCTGTACTTCTGTGTTCACAACAGCATTATTTACAATAGCCAAGACTTGGAAACAACCTCGGCATTGACAAATGGATAAAGAAGTTGGGGTATATTTACACAGTGGAATGTCACTCAGCCATAAAAAGCAAGGAAATCCTACCACTTGTGATAATGGATAGACTTTGAAGGTATTATGCTAAGTGAAATAAGGCAAAGACAAGTACTGTATGATCTCATTTACCTGGGGAACCTTAAAAAAAAAAAAAAAAAAAAAAAAAAAACTCCTAGAAAAAGTACCAGAAGCAGAGGTGGAAGGACGGATGATTAGACCAACGTGGTCAAAAGATACAAAATTGCAGTAATAAGATAACTAAGCACTAGGGATGCAATATACAACATGAGGACTGTAGTTCACTCTGCTGTATCACCTATAGGAAAGGTGTTAAGAGAGTAAATCTTAAGAGTTCTCATCACAATAATTTTTTTTCCTTTACTTTTTTCTTCTTTTATTGTATCGATATGACAAAATGGGCATGAGATAAACCTGTTGAGGTGATCATTTTACAAAATATGTAATTCAAACCATGATGTTGTGTGTCTTAAACCTAAACAGTGTTGTATGTCAGTTATTTCTCAATAAAGCTTAAAAAAATAGCTTTGTTGATATGGAAAAAAACAGGAGCAGAATGTACTGAAAATCAGGTTAACTAGGTAAGGATATTGCTTCATGTCCTGCTGGAAACAATAGCCAATTTATACTCCTCTTACCTGAAGGCAGCATCTGTCCAGGCTGCTGGCAAAGATATTAATGACATTTGAGATTTGGACAGCACTTTATGGTATATAAAGTGCTTCCCCCCACCCCCCACCCCCCACCCCCCAAAAAAGTGCTTTCCCTTCTACATTTGTACTTAATATCCCCAATGGTAGGCCAGAACAGAATGAAACATTGCCTGTTACAGATGAGTAAACTGAGGCTCGGGGAAATCCAGAGACTTGTCCTAAGTCGAACAGCCAGTGGCTCTAAAACCAGGACCCACTACATTGCAACAGTCTGGTGACTCTGCAAATTGCTGCTTTTGCCTCCATAGAAGAATATGAAGCGTTGCATCCCCTCAGCTATCTCCCAGGCGGTTTAACAAAAGGCCTGGGGAGGCTTTTCATTTAGGATGTGGTTGACTACAGGTGTGGGTGGGGAGGGAAGCAAATCTATGGTGTGACTCCAGAGCTGGGAAAACCCTCAACCCCCAGGACCTCCTCCCACCCCAAATCTCACCAATCCAAAAACTGCAGCAAGAGAGCCTTGGATTTCATAATTCAAGATCGACTTAAAAAAAAACAAAACAAAACTGGAAAGAGTAACATTAAGCAGGAATTCACTATTACTGTGAAAAAACCTGACAACCTGTTTCCAAACCTACCTCCCACACTGGTTCCCAGCGGCCTCTTGCTTCACTCCTCCCTTATGTCTCTGCCCATCTGCCTTCAAATTAAAACCTTCCTGGGAGCAGATTTGGATGTGATGAAAGGAATAAAAGCTGCAGGACACATGGGCACCTGAGGGGTTTGGTCCGTGGAGCATCCAACTCCTCATTTTAGCCTCAGATCATGATCGCAGAGTCGTGAGATTGAGCCCTGCATCAGGCTCCGCACTCAGCTTAAGATTCTCTCTCCCTGGGGTGCCCGTGGTTGAGCATCTGCCTTTGGTTCAGGTTGTGATCCCACATCAACCTCCTGCAGGGAGCCTGCTTCTCCCTCTGCCTGTTTCCCTGTGTGTCTCTCATGAATAAATAAATAAAATCTTCAAAAAAAAAGTTCTCCTTCTCTTTCTGCCCGTCTCCCTCTCTAAGAGAAAAGCTACAGGACACAGAGAATTTGGGGTGTTTGTGTACATGGGGGAAAGGAGAGAGTGAACCAGGTGCCCTGTACTGCTTGAGCTGCCTTACTCATCTTTTGGGTATGGTGGGTATGTTGCACCAACTCCTTAGTGGCCGGCATCCTTCCCTGACTTTGTTATTGAGGAAAGCAAAGCTCTGGGAGGTAAAATACATTCCCCAAGTTCCCATAATGAGCTCCAGAACCAGGTCTGATTAACTGCAGAGCCTAAGTTTGGTGTGCCGGACCATATTGCCCCAAACACACATGCAGCTCCTTCTCCTTCACCCCAGGAGCTCGGGAAGGGGTCCAGAGAATTCTCAATTATTAATTGAGAATTAATAGACAAAAAGAGAATGTCAGCTCTTCCAATTTGCCACCTCCAGTCAAAAAATTCTGGGACTGATGTGTCCCCAATCACCCAGAAGCTACAATTCCTAAATTATAGTAATTCAACAAATGAACTCCAGTTGGCCTTTGCTGTTTGTCCGGGAGCACAGCTAAGTCTGACCCGATTCAAAGGAAGGGACAAGAGTGCCTGGGTGGCTCAGTGGTTGAGCATCTGCCTTCAGCTCCGATGGTGATCCCAGGGTCCTGGGATCGAGTCCACATCGGGCTCCCTGCAGGGAGATTGCTTCTCCTTCTGCCTGTGTCTCTGCCTCTCCCTGTGTCTCTGCCTCTCTCTGTGTGTCTCTCATGAATAAATAAACAAAATCTTAAAAAAATAAAAAAAGAAGGAACAGAACGGATTAAGTGACAGTCTAGAAGTAGGGTGGAAAGGGTTATCTCTGGAAGAAATGAGTGTGTTTAAGCAACACCGTAGAGCTGCTGAATGGGCCTCGTTCAGATGTAATTGACTTTCTCACCGAAGCACCTGTGCCCAGTCGCGTCCTCCAGAGCCACAGGCTTTAAAGTGGAGTCGTAAATCTTACCTGGGCGATGCCCATCAAGTGGAGTCAGCCCACGGGCATTGCAGAGGCCGCAGGTGAGCTGCCGAGGAAAGGCATCGTTTGCTTTCAGGGCAGGTTTGCAAAGTCTGGCTGAGGAGGAGAGGGAGACAGACACCTCAGATTAATGAAGAATGCCAGGATAAGCAAGATTCTGGAGGCTTCTGTAATGATGTCTCAAGTTCAGGCACAGGGCCATCTGATCACTGGTGTCTCTGAGTGGGATGGGGGAGACAGAGAGGCACACTTCTGAGAGAGAAGAGCCACAGAATGGTGTTCTGACCTCACCCTCCAGGGGCCCCAGCAAAGGGAAGGGGGCTCTGCTCTGAGAGGCAGTGAAGTGAGGGGAGAAGGGGAAAAACCTTTCCCAAAGGGCCCTGGGAAAGGAGTTAATAGCGAGAAAGAAGTCCGCATTGCAGCAGCCAAATGCCCACAAGCCAATGAAAACTGACCCTCAGCTCATAATCTCATGTTGACTTTTTTTAAAGATTTATTTATTTATATATTTATTCATGAGAGACAGAGAGAGGCAGAGACACAGGCAGAGGGAGAAGCAGGCTGCATGCAGGGAGCCTGATAAGGGATTCGATCCCAGGACCCTGGGATCATGCCCTGAGCTGAAGGTAGATGCTCAACCACTGAACCACCCAGGCGTCCCTCATGTTGACTTTTGATTTGTGTTGTAAAATATTTCCATCATATAGAAAAATGATGCACTGAACACCTAGGACCCACTACCAGGCCATCAAACCCTAATAGTCTTCCAGGCTTACTCCTCATCATTTTTAAGAGATAAGCAGTCGGGTTGAAGCCCCCTCCATCCTCCTTCCTTCTTCCCTTTCGCAGAAATAACCAATATCCAGGATGTTGATGGTCATTCCCACCAATGCGTCCCACAATTATTACATGTAAACATCGTATTGCTTTGTTTTCAAATTTTATTTAAATGGCATCTTCTAGGGGTGCCAGGCAGGCTCAGCCAGGAGAGCAGGGGATGCTTAATCTGGGAGCCGTAACTTTGAGTCCCACCTTGGGTATAGAGATTACTTTTAAAAAATACATATAGGGATTCCTGGGTGGCCCAGCAGTTTAGTGCCACCTTCAGCCCCGGGCCTGATCCTCCAGGATTGAGTCCCACATTGGGCTCCCTGCATGGAGCCTGCTTCTCCCTCTGCCTATGTCTCTGCCCCACTGCCCCCCCCTCTGTGTGTGTCTATCATGAATAAATAAAATCTAGAAAGAAGAAAGAAAGAAAAGAAAGAAAGAAAAGAAAGAAAGAAAAAGAAAGAAGAAAGAAAGAAAGAAAGAAAGAAAGAAAGAAAGAAAGAAAGAAAGAAAGAAGAAAGAAAGAGAGAGAGAGAGAAAGAAAGAAAGAGAAAAAGAGAGAGAGAAAGAAAGAAAGAAAGAAAGAAAGAAAGAAAGAAAGAAAGAAAGAAAGAAAGAAAGAAAGAAAGAAAGAAAGAAAGAAAGAAAGAAAGTGCCTGGATGGCTCAGGCAGTTAAGTGTCTGCCTTTGCTCAGGTCATGATCCCGGGATCCTAGGATTGAGCCCCAGGACACCTCCCTGTGGGGAACCTGCCTCTCCCTCTCCCTCTGCCACTCCCCCTGCTTAAACTCTCTCTCCCTCTCTGTCAAATAAATAAATAAAATCTTTAGAAAATAAATAAATAAAACATACTTACAGGGCACCTGGGTGGCCCAGTGGTTGAGCATCTGCCTTTGGCTCAGGTCACGACTCCGGGTCCTGGGATCGAGTCCCACATCGGGCTCCCCACAGGGAGCCTGCTTCTCCCTCTGCCTGTGTCTCTGCCTCTCTCTTGTGTCTCTCATGAATAAATAAATAGAATCTTTAAAAAACATAAATACATAAATGGCATCTTATAGTACACATCCTTTGCCGTTGGTGTTTCCCTGAACTTTAGGTTTCTAAGATGTATCCACTTGATACATGTGGTTCAATTTCATCCCTTTTCACTGTATGTTATTCTATTAGATAATAAACCAAAATGTATTTATCCACTTTTTTCTGAAGTTAGTTTGCTTTGTTATTACCTTTTTTTTTTACAATGTTGTAATAAACATTCTTATGCACTTCTCCCCCTGCCTATCCAATCTGTAAAATTTTTAAGGAATATTCTAGGGAATATTGTCAGAAACAGAGCTGATATTCAGCAACACACACGCACCTGTTGGGTGCAAGAAGCATCCACTCTGGCTGGAGAAGGGGTGGGTTCTGATTGGTGGGTGGCTTGCCCTGTGGGATATTAAATAGTCAAATATCATTCCCGCCTAAAAGTGGAATTACTGGGTCAAGAGCATGAGGATCTTTAGCTTTGCCAAATGGTGACAAATTTCTCTCTGAGGTAACTATATTGACACAATCCTCCCAGTCATGACTCATAATTCCCATTTCTCCAGGCCCTTGTCAATGCCTGATATTACTAGTCTTCCTTTTTCCCTCAACTGATGGTGCAAAACATCATCTCTCTGTGGTGTTAATTTGTATACCTCTGATTCCTAGTGACGTGGCACATCCTTTCCTGGTTACTACACATTTAACTTTCATCCTTTGTGAATTACCGGTTCGAAATTTTGTCCTTTTTCTGTCTTGAGTCCTCTTACTGATTTGTAAATCACACATAATAATCCTTCATCATATATATTTTTATAATATCTATTATAATTATATATTATTTAATATATTATGATATCTATTATAATTATATTGTATATATATTATAATTATCCTTTCCCATCTTGGCATGTGGTTTTCAGCCTATAATACCAGGCGTATTCTATATCCCAGCTCTTCTTTACACCAACATGACAGTTCTTGCTCTCTGAAGGGGTGTTGTCAAAACAGCCACCAGAGGAGACCCCAAAATGTGACCTATGACCCCGACGCACCTTCCTCAAACAGCCTCCTCTCCAGCTATCAGTTTAGATTTTATTGATATGTTGGATTTACCCTTCAACTTGGTGGCAAATACTAGGACGGCAGGAACTTGGGCCAGGACAGTGTTTTTCACAAAAATCAGTGCCCCTCAAATTGGTTGGCGGGTCCCAAGTAGGAAAGGGATGAAACTGACCTCTTAGAAAACATAAGTTGGCAGGAGCAATAATTATTATGGTGATAGCTGTCATTTATTAAACACAAACATACGCATTTAAATAATTTGCTCATCTCAACAATCCCACAAGCCAGGTACTATTTTTATCTCAGTTTTTGAGATGAGAAAATGGTGACAGAAAGCATTTCAAAAGCTTGCCCACTTAGTAAGTGGGCATGCTTTTTCCTATTTTCCTATTCCTGGCCTTTTTCCTTTCCTTTTTCCTATTCCTGGCCAAATAAAGGCATGGAGCAGTGTCCAAAGGCTTCTCAGAATCAGGAGAAAAACAAATGCAAACATTATAATTATTGACTATCTCTACCTTTACTGTGATGTGAGACAGTTGCTTGATATGCTGGCTAATTCTATGTGTCAACTTGAGTAGGTGAGGGATGCCCAGAGACAGCTGGTAAAACACTCTTTCTGGATGTGTCTGAGGGTATTTCTAGAAGTGATTAACGTGTGTACTAGTGACCTGAGTAAAGCTGATGGCCCTCCCCAACATAGGCGGGCATCATTCTGTTCTCTGAGGGTCTGTACTGAACACAAAGGAGGAAGGAAGGGCATGTTCACTCCCTCTGCCTGGGCTGGACATCCATCTCCTCCTGACCTTGGACACAAGCACTCCTGGTTCTCAAGCCTCCAGACTTGGACTGAATTACACCACCGGCTTTCTGGGCTCTCTAGCCTGCAGACAGCAGCTCATAGGACTTCCCAGCCTCCTTCATCATGTGAGCCAATTCCTTGCAATAAATCTCTTCAGATTTAATATATATAAACATATATATATATACACAGAGACACACATCCTGTTAGTTCTGTTTCTCTAGAGAACCCTGACCAATACAACTGGAATAATAAATCAGAGTCGTGGCACACCTGGTTGACTTACTTAGTCGGTAGAGCCAAAACACAAATACGAAGCTCTGTTGAACTTCTCGCTAACCAAGCTGTGGGATGAGGCACTTCTACCAACCGGCACCATTTCTTTGGAGTTCTAAACCACCCCACACTTAATGAATTCTATCCACACCAAAGTAATTTAAAATAGAGAAGACATCTGTGTTTATAACACACCTTTCCCACCCCTCAACACACACACACACATACACACACACACACCTGTTTCCATTGTCTCTCAGGCTACAGTGTTCTCTGTTTAAAATATTTGATCAATTTTTTTTGCTAAATGGTGAAATCTGATTTTGATATAAAAGCCTAATGTAGATATCTCTCTCAGATACCACATGTGAAGATATGGGACAGAGAAGGTGAAAACCTGGTTGAAAACACTAAAAAGAAATACTTTTTCTGAAATAACTTATTAGTGATCTTAAGAAAATAATAAAACCTTAAAGTTCCTGTCAATGGCTTAATGAGAGATCTTCGGGAAAGCTCTATAGTCTCCGTGCAGAATATGAGTTTAACTATCAAAAGTCGAAATCTCAGTGCCCCCCCATATGTGACAATGGATTTTTCTGAACAAATCCCGTTGCCATCCCTGGGGTCAGGACAGGTAAGACTCGGAAATGAATAGTTGGGGAAAGAAACACAGAATCCCCAGCTATGTGACCATTCTTTATCTACACACATCCATCTGGTGAGAGGAAGTTTAAATATCTTTGCCATTTGGTCCATGTACTCTGGGAGTTTGTCATGGGGCGGGGTCCTATTCAGCAGACAAACCATGAATCAATGTTGTCAGAATGTGCTAAGCAGAAACATCACTCCCCTGTTGCCATATGTTATGCTGATTGGAATAAAGAGGGGAGAAATTTTTTTAAAAAAAGAGAGAGAGAGAGAAGCGGAGGGAGTAACAGAAGCAGAAAAAAAAAAGAGAGAGAGAATGAAAGGCTAACTTTTGATCAGAGCAATATTCTGGAACTTGCTGTAGAGCCTTAAAAATATTCGTAGTGAAAGAGCGGCCTCTACTGCTCATATGAAGGTAAGGCAGGAACTTCTCTTTCTCCCCAAAATCCGCTGAACTTCAAAGATGGATGCATTTCTACGTTGAAAAAGAACTGCATTCAGAGTTTAATAAATCTGCCACTGGGCTCTAAAATGAACCCCCAAAACTAGCAAACTCAACTCACAGTCAATGTCCCGAGGGTGACGAGTTCCAGCAGACCCAGTGAGAAATTACACTTGAATTATGACCTCGCTCAGGATCTGTCCTTCACTCCAATCTCCTACTCCAGTTAAATTAAGTAAAGCAGCTCAAATTATCCTCTTACGGTGAAGCAACTTCTCCAAAATATAATTCAGGAGCAAAGACTACACTCACTAAAGTAACAGGAAATGGCAAGACCTGTGAGGTCACTGTGAGGTCACTGTGAGGTCACAGCTCCCCACCCCTCCCCGGGCTCCACTAGGAGCAGGAGAGACTTGATTTGAAAGCTGAGTTTATGTAAGTGGGTAACTTTGAGCCAAGACCAAGCATTGGTCTGTTTTCCCAACTATAAAGTGAGCATGGGAACAGCCACTCTTAGGGTTTTTCCAAGGAGTCTGCGTGGGATGGTTATCACTGAGCACAATACAGAGACCATTAGTTAAATTGTACATCCAACATTTGCATATTAGCTCTTCCATTTTCATATCTCTTTAAAAAAAACTGGAGATATTTCTTTTATACCTTTTTATTGTGGTAAAATATGCATAACATAAACCGTTGTAGCCACGTTTAAATGAGTTAATACATTCGGGATTTTGTGCAACCATCACTATATATTTCCAAAATATTTTCATCACCTCAAACAAAGACTTCATACCCATTAAACAATAGTTCCTCATTCCCCTTCTTCTCTCCACCCTTCAACCCCCGCCAACCCTAATAACCTCTACCTTTTCTCTTTACGAATTTACCGATTCTGGATTTTTCACGTAAGTTGGAATCATACGGTGTTTGTCCTTTTGCAGCTGGCTTATTTCACTTAGCATACTGTGTTCAGGGTTCATACGTGTTGCTGCATATGTCAAAGCTGTTTTTCCTTTTTACGGCTGAGTAATATTCCACCGTATGTACTTGCATTTCACTTACCTACCCATCTTTTGACGGACCGTTGGGTTGCTTCCACCTTTCAACTACTGTGAATAATGCTGCTGTGAACAATACCAACAATGGTGAGTATCTCTTTGAGTCTGTTTTCAGTTCTTCCTAGCAGAGGCATTGCTGGCTCAGCTGGTAATTCTATGTTTAATCTTCTAAGGAACTGCCCAGTTTGTTCCCAGAGCATCCTCACCATTTTACATTCCAATGCTCGTTGTACAAGTGTTCCAATGTATTTATATCCTCACCAACACTTGTTATTTTCTTGGTTTTTCTTTTTTTCTATCATCACCATCCTAACCAGGAGTATTTCCTTACCCGTTTTGACTTGCATTTCCCTAATGACTAAAGATGTTGAGCATCTTTTCATGTGCTAATTAGCCATCTGTATATCTTTTTTTGGAGAAATGTCTGCTCAAGCCCTTTGCCCATCTTTTTAATTGGCTTGTCTTTTTGTTGTGAAGCGTTGGGTTTTTTTTTTTATATTCTAGATATTAAATACTTATCAAATATATGATTTGCAAATATTCTCCCCCATTCTGTGGGTTGTCTTTTCACTTTCTCAAGTGTCTTTTGATACACCAAAGTATTTAATGTTGATAAAGCCCAGCTTATCTATTTCTTCTTGTCCGATTTGTCCACTATGTCCACTTTGGGGATACCTTGTTTTGGGGTGAAAGAAAATAACCATTTTACCTACTTTAGTACCACTTCCTGCATCTGCTTCAGTGTCTTACACATGAGGATCTGCTTCCAACCAGACTCTGCTCCTGCCCAGGTCTTCAGCACCCACCTTCCCAAACTTCTGTGCCAGCTTTGCTAGTTCATCAGTTCTACTTGGAGTCCTCGCTCATTCTACAAAAAGCAACTATGTTTACAAATCAGCAAAAGACAACCTGAGTAATTTATCACAGTGCATCACGTCTGGGTCACCCTAGTCATGGCCCCGAATTTAAATTCCCCTAAATCATCCAACATCTCCACTCTCTTCATGTTCCTTCTGTGCCCCCTGCTCCCTCTGCCTCCCAAATCCTCCCATCATGTCCTGCAGGATGCTCAAGCTTTGATGAACAGCCAGCTCCATCCTCAGTCCCTGTTGCATTGCTCACTTTGGTGTTGCAACCTGCTGTTTGCACTGGATTGGTGAAATCTGGGACATGCATCTGCATTCCAGTTGGAAGAGAGGTGGGTGGACAAGGTCTTGGGGAAGGAAGGGTACCAAATTCTACCTTGAGAAGGCAGGACAAGACTGCCACCATGAGATGCTATCTAGATGCAACAAGAATGGTCAAATGATCCTGCAGCCATGGCTGGCAGGTGTCCACTGCCAAAGCTTTTCCAGGCTAAAGGCAAGACAAGAGGAAGCATTGGCAGTGGGCAAGGATGCAGGAGAAAGGCTCTGTGATGGATTGGATGTAGATGACAGAGATGACTAGTTCTCCAGCTGGCCCAACCCAGTAAAACATGAAACCAGTGACTGAGATGAGACACGATGGAGGAAGAAAAAGTAGGAGTGGAAATGATGAGTCTAGTTTTAGTTCCTCATCTGTCCAAGCTGAGGCTTAGAAAAGAGGTCTCTAAGGGCCCATCGCGTGCGCGGGGACGCGGCACTTTGCCGATCCACCAGCAGGGGGCACCAGAGAGACGCCTTCTCCTGGGACCACAGGGGAGGTGCCCTGGGGGCTCCCCAGGTGGACCCAGGAGCTTTCCAAATCCTCCTTACCCCAGCACATCCTTAGGTCTGAGAAAAACGATAAGCAGCAGCCAACTTTCCATATCTTTAGACTCTTCACTTTATTAAAGTAAAAGGCATCCTACTGCTGCTCTTCACTGCCAGGCTTGGAGACCGATGTATGATTTTTTCAAAGCAAATTAGATCCAATAATTTTCAGTCCAGTTATAAGACAGGCAGGAAGAAAAGGGTTTTCTTGCCCATGATTGATACAGACCTGTAGCTCCCAGCTCATTAAAATCCCCTGGGTGGCTCAGTGGTTAAGCACCTGCCTTCAGCCCAGGGCATGATCCTGGGGTCCTAGGATCGAGTCCTACATCAGGATCCCTGCATGGAGCCTGCTTCTCCCTCTGCCTGTGTCTCTGCCTCTCTCTCTGTGTCTCTCATGTATAAATAAATAAAATATTTAAAAATAAATAAATAAAAAATAAAATCCCCTGCGTGCTTCTAAAGATGCCAACCCCAGTGCAGAGCAAAGGGAGATGCCTCAGCTCTCCCTTGGGCTAAGAGTTGGGGACAGATTCCTGCTTCCCGCTCACCTCCCCCCACCTCACTCCTGCAAACTCAGCTCCCCGCTGCTGTGTCAACCCTGAGAAAGAAAAGCCTGAGACCACCTGACAAGTGTCCAGCAGGGGGGCACTAGTGGTCACGTGGTGCCTTCAAAGCAGCTCCTGAAAAAAAAACTGTAGGGTTGTGGGGAAGGCAGAGGGGTTCTCCTATCATCCTTATCCATAGCATAAACCCAGAAAGAAAATACCTTCGGAAACTTGTAGAAGCTAGGCTGTTACGTGTGTTCTTTTTCAAAGAAGCAGGGACAGGGTCTTGATCCCTGTAATTCTAGCAATCGGTCGTTATAGTCAATCAATGAATTTTCTAGCTGGAAATGCTGGGATTCCCCAGGCTGTCTCTCTGTGTGGGGTCTAATCCTGGTCATTAACACCTAACAGAAAAGCTGCCAAGGCGCAAATGACACTTTCTTTGAGCCTTCTTTTCTCACCTCTACTGTGGAGATTGGGATTATCACTGTACTCCATCTCATGGGCTCTTACGAGGGTGAGACACAATGTGTGTAACACAGTGCTTCGCCAGGTGAGGCCAGGTGAAACTAGTGGAGAGGTGAGGGGTCGCTTTGCAGTGTTTCATTTACGATTAGCCAAAAACATAAATAATCCAAACATCCAAATTTCTCAAATTTGAGACTCATGTGTCAGCAAGGGGGCCTACAATGTGTCCACTCAAATGAAATTTTTTGGTGTTTTTTGTTTTGTTTTTTAAACATTTTTTTTAAGATTTTTTATTTATTCATTCATGAGAGACACAGGCAGAGGGAGAAGCAGGCTTCCCACAAGGAGCCTCATGTAGGACTTGATCCCGTCTCCCAGATCCCAGGATCATGACCTGAGCCAAAGGCAGATGGCCAACCACTGAGTCACCCAGCCATCCCATGGGGTTTTTTTTTTTTTGTTTTAAGATTTTATTCATTTATTCATGAGAGACACATTTCCTTGAAGAAAGCTGTTACCGTTTAGTCACTTTTAAAAACAAGATCTAGGGCAGAGAACGTGCTCACCCCACCCCGTCTCCACTACATAAATGTGGTGGTCTCGTGATCCCGCTCCCAGGATTGGTTGATATTACTAGAACGTGTAGATGGAAACATGAGAAATTCTCTTGGACTGGTTGTCTTCATAAGAAAGCTCTTTATAAATAAAAACCACACCAGCTTTTCTTTTTTTTTTTAAATCCTCCTTTTCTTTTTTTTTTTTTATTTTTTTTTAAATTTATTTACGATAGTCACAGAGAGAGAGAGAGGCAGAGACATAGGCAGAGGGAGAAGCAGGCTCCATGCACCGGGAGCCCGACGTGGGATTCGATCCTGGGTCTCCAGGATCGTGCCCTGAGCCAAAGGCAGGCGCTAAACCCCTGCGCCACCCAGGGATCCCCACACCAGCTTTTCTAAATTATCAAAGAAAAATGAGCAGAAGGAAATAAATCCATTGCAATTTTTAAAACTTAAATATCACCTTTAAAAAATTTCAGGAACTGGGGCATCTGGGTGGTTCAGTCTGTTAAAGGCTACTTTCAGCTCAGGTCATGATCTCAGGGTCCTGGGATCAAGTACCATGTCAGGCTCCCTGCTCAGCGGGGAGTCTGCTTCTCCCTCTCCCCTTGCTCATGCTTTCTGTCTCTCTCTCACTCTCAAATAAATAAAATCTTTTTAAAAAATTTCAGGAAGTACCAACCTCTTGAAGATTCTTTTTTTTTTTTTTTTTAAGATTTTATTTATTCATTCATGAGAGACACAGAGAGAGAGAGAGGCAGAGACACAGGCAGAGGGAGAAGCAGGCTCCATGCAGGGACCCTGATGTAGGACTCGATCCCGGGCCTCCAGGATCACGCCCTGGGCCAACCGCTGAGCCATCCAGGCATCCCCCCGACCCAGGTGTCCCCCTCTTGAAGATTCTTACAAAAATAATGAGGAAGGGGATTATCAATAAGACTATTGTAGAATTCTCAAATGTGTGCCTTATAAAAATTGACGCAATAATATAACTTAAGAAACATTGCATGTGCCCTGGACAACATTTAGTAAAGAAAAGAAGGAAAAAATGAAAAACAGTTGATGGAATTCTATGCATATTTGTGACTTACATTTTTCATGTGTGTAGAGTTATATGAGTAATATAAAGTTCAAGCAGAAAAAAAGATGTTAGTAGATGTTTCCTATCTTAGCTAAGACCTGGATTGTACAATGGATTTTAATACATTTTTCATTCCAAAATTGGGGTGCTTCAGACTCAACCATCTGAGTTATTTACATTGAGTAATGTGGTGAGTAATGTGGCGTGTAGATGGGACACATCTACAAATTGGTATTTTGATTAAAGCTTCCATGTTTGTTTTTAAAATCCAGCACATAAATTAAATGTACTCATGTATTTTCAAGGTAACTTTTCCATTTTGTTAAAGTTCTATATAAAAACCATTTTTTTAAAGATCTTATTTTTAAGTAACCTCTGCACCCAAAGTGGGACTTGAACTCACAACCCCAAGATCAAGAGTCACATGCTCTTCCTGACTGAGCCAGCCAGGTGCCCCTAAAGTTCTATATAAAAACTTTTATTTTAATCACTTGTATCACTATGAAGTCTATAATATAGACTTTTTAAAATATTTTTATGTATTTAACAGGATGATGAATAACTTTACTATTACCTTTAAATATATGTGTTATTTTTATATATTTTATATATTTTTAAATGTATTTAACAGGGTGATGAACAACTTTACAAGTAAATGAAAATTCCTAATAAAAATAAAGCATTTTTTAGCTTCTCTGCAAAGATTGGTCCAAAGCAGAGCCAGAAGTTCCCATTGCAAAGTTGGCACCATGTCACCACCTCAGGACACGGGTAAGTTGAGAGAGCCATGAGGTTGAGGCCCTGCTACCTCCCGGTCTTGGGTCAGGGGTGGGTAGAAGCAGAAAATGTCAGGAGGTGAATTCTTTGAGAGGTTTAGATTAGTTCATGTGTGTGATACCCTCTTAATGAGATTAATGTCTTTAGAGATCTCTACCCACAGGTGCCAAGGAAAGGCCAGGTGAGAAGACACAGCCAGAAGAAGGCCATCTACTAGCCGGGAAGTGGGCTTTCACCAAGCACTCATCCCACCACCACCTTTACCTTGGACTTCCCAGCCTCCAGCACTGTGGCTCATGAATTCTGTTGTTTAAGCCACTCGGCCTGGGACACCTGGGTGGCTCAGTGGTTGAGAGTCTGCCTTCAGCTCAGGCATGATGCTGGGATCAGAGATCAAGTCCCGCATCAGGCTCCTTGCAGGGACCTGCTTCTCCCTCTGCCTGTGTCTCTGCCTCTCTCTCTCTCTCTCTCTCTCTCTCTCATGAATAAATAAATAAAACATCTTAAAAAAAAAAAAAAAGCCACCCAGCCTATGGTATTTTGTTACAACAGCCCCAACTGACTCAGACACCATGGAAAGGAGGCTGTGCTAGCCTACTGGGGGAAGGGAGACCACATGAAGCAGACAAGCTATCCCAGCTGAGGCCCATTAGACCAAATAGCCTCCCACCTGACAGACATGTGCCTGAGGCCATAAGACCTGAGGGAGACCACCCCACCCCAGGTGAGCTAGCTGTCAACTGACCTAAGAGATTGGCCAACCCAGCAAAGACCAGAAGAATTTCCAGCTGACCCACAGAATCACAAACATTGTAAATGTTGATGTATGGAGCCACCAAGCTTTACAGTGACTTGTTACATAGCAACTGATACACACATATCATAAAAGTTCATATTTTAAAATTATTATGTCACTTTCAGTGTACCTAACACAGTTTATATACTGTACCAATTAAGATGCCCATCATCCGGGATCCCTGGGTGGCGCAGCGGTTTAGCGCCTGTCTTTGGCCCAGGGCACGATCCTGGAGACCCGGGATCGAATCCCACATCAGGTTCCCAGTGCATGGAGCCTGCTTCTCCCTCTGTCTGTGTCTCTGCCTCTCTCTCTCTCTCTGTGACTATCATAAAAAAAAAAAAAAGGTGCCCATCATCCCTTTTAAAAAATACATTTTTAAGGATTATTTGAGAGAGTGCATGCACGTGTGTGTGCATGCATGCATGAGTAGGAGGAGAGGCAGAGGGAGAGAGAGTAGGCTCCCTGCTAAGCAGGGAGCCCGATGTGGGGGCTCAATCGGAGGACCCCAGGATCATGACCTGAGCCCAAGGCAGACACTTAACCAACTGAACCACCCAGGCACCCCTAAAATACATTTTTTAAAAGATTTTATTTATTTATTCATGACAGAGAGAGAAAGAGAGATGCAGAGACACAGGCAGAGGGAGAAACAGGCTCCATGCAGGGAGCCCGAAGTGGGACTCGATCCCAGGTCTCCAGGATCACTCCCTGGGCCGAAGGTAGTGCTAAACCGCTGAGCCACCTGGGCTGCCCTAAAAACACATTCTAAAACTCAAAAATTGCATATCAGTTTTTCCCTTTGAATTTATTTTTCTAATCCCCTATTACCCTAATATACTGCTTTACAATAAAAATATCTGTATAAATATATTTGTTAAATGTTTTGGCATTTCTATGGTCATAAGGTTCCAACTATTTATTTAAAAATCACTTTTAGGGGGGCGCCTAGATGGCTCAGGTCATGATCCCAGGATACTGGGATTGAGCGCAAATAAGGCTCTTGCTCAGTGGGGAACCTGCTTCTCCCTCTCGTCTCTGCTTGTGCTCTCTCTCTGTATCTCTGTCTCTGTCTCTCTCTCAAATAAATAAATAAAATCTTTTTAAAAAGTAACTTTTGGATTGAGTTAGGATTAAAATTGTTATTGGTACAATTGATCAATATGAAAAACTATATCCATAAAAAAAAGTTATTAGATGTAAAAGGTAACATTTCTCTAGAAATGATCTCTTAATAATCTGGCTTTGCTTGGATATTTTTCTCAATTAGTTCATGTATCCAGAAGGGATCCTAATTTTAACTACCCAGAGACTTCAGCGCCAATTCTATTTTTATTTCGCGTGTTTACAGATGCAAGCACAGAGAAACCTTGTTTGAAGAATGTATGAGAGTGAGAATAGTTCTATTATGGCAGGGCCACTCAATTCCTTGACTTCTTAAATTACATGCCAGAAATCATCAATATCATCGATAATTATTGGCGATGATTTATCACCTGACAACTTGACTCAGTCGTCCTTCAAAGTGACTGAAAGCAAATTTGAAACCACCAGACTTAAAAAAGGATTAGCTTCCTGGTAGGTAGAGTCATTTGCTTTCTCAGCACACTATTTTTCTGGGTCTATTTGATGTCCCAGAGGTTCATGCTCCCGGGAGTGCTCTGCAAAGTATGAGAATAGTCTGTCTCTCTTCCATAAAGAGGGAGAGAATTCCAAGAAGGGTGGGAGAAAACGTATACTTCCCTCACAAGCATGCTCCTAGGCAGACAAAGGTGAGGAAAGAAATTTGGAAACGGATTCCGCTTAAACTCTCTGCATCTTGAGCCCCCTGCAAAGTCGCATTTTGGCTCAAGGATCGTCATTCTGTTGAGTCTGGTTCATCTTCCTTTTGCTAGTGGTGAGAAACTCCCTGAGACTTAAAGAATTTACTGAAGGAGCACCTGGGTGGCTCAGTTGGTTAAGCATCTGTCTTTGGCTCAGGTCATGATCCCAGGGTCCTGGGATTGAGCCCTGAGTCAGGCTCCCTGCTCAGTGGGAGTCTGCTTCTCCCTCTGCCCCTTCCCCCTACCAACCTCACCCTCCTGCTCCTGCTCTGTCTCTCTCAAATAAATAAATGCTTAAAAAAAAAAG
The DNA here is from genome assembly GCF_011100685.1 of Canis lupus familiaris. Taxonomy (NCBI): domain Eukaryota; kingdom Metazoa; phylum Chordata; class Mammalia; order Carnivora; family Canidae; genus Canis; species Canis lupus. The sequence goes on from NC_049252.1 coordinate 26,634,078, forward strand.
TTTTTTGAAAATCCAGCAGTCATTGTCCCTTTCTCTGTTCTACAAATTTTTTTTCCTAACGAATTTTAGTAAAAGACATCAAGATTTGTTTCAAACATAAATTTCATCCCAACCACTTATCCCCACCTTGACTTTCTCTGATATTTTTGCAAAAAACAAAAAGAGGAAAATCTATAAACCCTTAATTTTTTTATAATTTTATTTATTTGACAGAGAGAGAGAGAGAGAACAAGCAAAGGGAGTGACCAGCAAAGGAAGAGGGAGAAGCAGGCTCCCTGCTACTCAGTAGGGAGCTCCATGGGGGGCTTGATCTCGGGACTCCAGGATCATGACCTGAGCCAAAGGCAGATATTTAACCCACTGAGCCACCAGGCACCCCAACAACCCTTATTTTTGTTTCAAAAGGCCATTTTATTCATTAGATATAAGAAGACATTGGGAAGAAGAATGGATTACCCAAGCATGCCTGTGATTTGAAATTGATTTTATCACTACTGTAAAAGCTCATCCCTCGTTTAAATCTGGAAGTGAAATAAGAAGCAGCACGTAAGGAGTGAGGTTATTTAAAATCCCTGGAGTTTTGAAAGGGAGACTGTGCAAGGATGTTCAGCCTAAGGCACGTTAAGTACCCAAATCCTGAGTCTAATGGCCAAACGCTTCAGCAAAGCCGAGTGTGGAATGGAAGGAGGGCAGGACTGCGAGAAGGCCCAGCTTACCAGCTTACCTGGCATATCCGGCCCAAGAATCTCAATAAAAATGTAGGTGAAAATGCCAGGCTCCATGGCAAGGCCATAGGCATTTATTTCTGTGGCAAAGTGAGGACACCAGGGGTGGCCTGGGTGGCTCAGTCGTTAAGCATCTAACCCTTGGTTATGATTTCAGGGTCCTGGGATCGAGCCCCATGTAGGGCTCCACACTCAGGAGGGAATCTGCTTGTGGATTCTCTTTCCCTCTGTCTCTGCTTCTCCTCCTGTTCCCATTCTCTCATTCTCTTTCAAATAAATAAATAAATAAATAAATCTTAAAAAAAAAAAAAAAAAGAAAAGTGAAGGGGTTATATAATCAGCCAAGCATTAACGTCTAAAGCACTAGGCAATGACACCAGGCACAAACCACAAGCACAGGTTGAGGACAACACAGGACGTTCTGTTTAAGATAAAGACTCAGAACTTGGGAACAGCTCAGGAAGCCCCAGGTGGCTTCCAGGAAAATGGGCTAAGTCCCGAAGCCTGAGAGGATGGGGCTCACGCAGATGGCAGCCAACGCTGGGTGAAAATCCGACTTTGCTGTGACCTGGATGTGGAGCATGTCGAAAAAACATGGAAAATGGAATTCTTTTCTAATGGATTATGTCCTAGAGTGGATCCTGATCTTGAAAATATTTAGGACCTGGGTTTAGGTTTTTTAAAAAGTGTCATGCCTCCTTGATCTGAGAGCAGTGGGCTCTGCAGACACTGCTTGGTGTGCATGTGGGCAATATTCCTGGCTCCAGACTACAGCCCACAAGTAGTAAGAGTAAGCCATAGTAAGAGTCTGCCCTTAAAAGCAGGGACATGAGGATTTGCAGGTTTGGCAGATTCATCACCTTTCACTGAGCACATGGTTGAGGGGTGGACCTGGGTGATGACAGGCACTGCCTTACTGAGAGAGGGCAATTCATTTGCTTCATACTGTAGGAAGGACAGAGTAGACCAGAATAATCCATCGTACATGTAGGAGGTTTAATACACAGTGTTCTATGGATATTGGAGGCAGGGAGGTGATCACAGGGGGGGGACAATGCGAACAAAGAGATCCCGGAGATGGATGTGTCTTGGAGGGGGGGGTCTTTGCATCAGTCAACCAACAATGGTCCCTTCCCGACAGCACCATATTCTTTACGAAACCCTACACATTCATGATTTGTGTGTGTGGTTCTTTTATAGGTTTTATTCATTCATTTGAGAGAGAGAGAGAGAGACAGCATAAGCAAGGGGAGCAGCAGAGGAAGAGGGAGAAGCAGGCTCCCCGCCAAGCAGGGAGCCCAATGGAGGGGCTCGATCCCAGGACCCCCGGATCATGACCTGAGACGAAGGCAGATGCTTAACATACTAAGCCACCCAGGTGCCCCATGATTTGTGTTTTGAATACTCTCTTCTTTCTTCAAACATTGACTTCTTTTAGAAAAGCCAATGATGCCACAATTCTGATCCCACTTACTCTATGAATCGGTGGCTGAATGTTTTGAGTATTTAAAAAAAAATTTTTCCGCCTGTATTTTCATTCCTCCCTCTTCCCCACCTGCCCAGTACCTCTCTTCTAAGGGATTGTTACAGGGATTCCCTCCTCCAGGATAGGCTTTCGTCGAGAAGGAAAGCAGAAATTGCCTATAAGACTCTGGTAAAAGTTGGGTGTCAACAGAGCCTGGGAAAAAAACTAAGGGCTTGTCTACACTGTTCCCTGACCCCCATAACCATATACATAACCTCGCCACCCATACACACAGGCCCCCCCCCCACGGCCCCTCTTTCTCCCCATCCTCAGTCCCACACCCTATCACAATCACATGGACCCACACATGAACCCCCACCATTGCTCCACACTCCCACACTACCTCCCATAGCCCTAACACCCCCCCACACCCACCGCCATACATATAGCCCCTCATTCATACACATGGCACCCCCTACAGCCCCACACCCATTCCCATGCATAGACCACCTCCCATAGCCCTAACACACACATACATTCCCACCCCCCCACACCCACCCCCCACATCCACCACTATACATATAGCCCTTCATCCATACACACAACACCCCCCACAGCCCCACACCCACACACATTCCCATGCATAGACCCCCACCCTGTCTCCCACACAGCCCCACACACAGCTCCCACATCCTCACACATAGCCCCCCCACTCCACAGCCCCACACACATAGCCTCACCCACATACACACATAGGCCCCCATGGCCCCACAGCGTCCACCCCTCATAACCCCAGGCATACACCCAGATAAGGCATATCCACTGCCTGGGGATTCGAGGGGGGAGAGAGAGAGAGGAAGAGAGAGACGAGGGATGGAAGGGGCAAGAATTGGGGCAAGGCATCCTGGCAACATCCCAGCAGGACACAAATTACTCACAGAGGTGCCCTGGGTGGGGAACCAGAGTTGGGCTAATGGAAACACTAAAGTCCGCCACCAAGCCTGAAAGAGCTCAGGGGCAAGGACAGTGGTCACGGCCATTGTCACCTCCGCCATTGTCACCTCTGGAACTGAAGGGACTGTAGGGAGCAGGAACCGAGGGTGTTTTCCACCAGCCCCAGAGGGCTATGATGAGCCTGAGAAAGAAACTAAATCAGGGTGAAAAAGTCAAGGCTATTTCTGTGTATTTGACCTGGAGCACTCAACGGCTCCACCTAGAGAGACTGAGATTGCACAGGAAAGCAGCCCAGACTCCAGTCTCACTAACACCAAGTGCAAACTGTTGGAGTATTTCACCAAGCACCAAGCTGGCCTCACTCATCTCCTAAAAGGAATACAGCAGGTACAGAAATGTTTCTAGGGTGCCTGGGTGGCTCAGTCGGTTAAGTGTCTGCCTTTGGCTCAGGTCACAACCTCAGGGTCCTTGGTTGAAGCCCTGCATCAGGCTCTCTGCTCAGTGGGGAGCCTGCTTCTCTCTCTCTCCATCCAGCCTGTGGTCTTTGTCATTTTTCTTTCTAATAAATAAATAAAATCTTAAACAAATATAAGTTTCTGTGTCTTAAAATATATATGCAGTTTTCCCCTATCTCAAAGCAGAGCGTTCTTGTGTTCATTTATACAGGAGAAAGGTTCGAGTCTTTCTGATCATCCATAGGATGCATCTTGCTAACAGATGCACAAAATAAATCGAGACAAAGCACAGCGCTCGCGCAGTTCAAAGCTCTGGATGCTTGACGCAGAGACGCCGAGTGTGGTTTCGTGGGCAAGGAGGTTGGCGGCGCCACTCTCTGGGGTATGTGCTGCCTCTCTCAGGGTTCACTGCAAAACCAAGGAGGAATGCTGTTTTCCTTTTTGTCTTTTTTCATAAAAATGAAATCTTTCGGTTAATGAAATCAGGTACAAATGTCAATCTTTTGGGAAAGCCATGTGGTGTAATACCAACTTTCACAAATAGAGGGACACAGCAGAGCCGGAATGCATCTTAAGAAGTATGATGTGCTTCAAATCATTGCTCGACATCAAAATGTTTGGATATTGCCAAACCAACACTTGTCAGACTTAAACGTGCACACGGATCGCCTGGGGATCTTGTTAAAAGGCAAGTTCTGGTTCCGTAGGTCTGGCTGGGGTGGTCTCTGCACGTCCGCCCAAGCTCCCATGGTTTGATGCTGATGCAGCTGGTCCACGAGCCACTCTGCAGAGCGGGTGCCAAGCAGCAGTGCTCACCTGCTGCTGTGGAGAGGAAGTGGTCTGGTTTGCACAAAGCAGGCAGGAGAAAACCCCTTCACCTGGACGGCAGGTGTCGATGGGGTAATCTTTGGGGAAGGTGCATGAGGACTCTGAAAGGTAAGGGGATGCCCAAGACCAAATTTACCTTTCTTGTGATTCTGAGGAAGACCCAGACAGCAAGACCCCCGGGGACAAAAAGTGGTGGCAGATCACAGGCTCAAGAGCTCACCTCCCCCAGGCCAGTCTGAGCTCTACAGGTCACCCCAATACTTCCCCAGGGACCCCGCCTCACCAGTCTGCTCCCATCAGGAGGGGGGCAAGAGACTGGACAAGTGTTCAATATAGATATAGATACATAATTGTGCCCCAAACTAATAGACCAAGATGCCGGAGCACCTGGGTGGCTCAGTTGGTTAAGTATCTGACTCTTGATTTCAATTCAGGTCATGGTCTCAGGGTTGTGGGACTGAGCCCCATGTTGGGCTTCACACCCAGTGGGGAGTCTGGTTGAGATCTTCACTCTCTCACTCTTTCTCTCTAAAAATATATAAATCTTAAAAAAAAAAAAAAAAAAAAAAAAGACCGAGCAGCCCGGGTGGCTCAGCGGTTTAGTGCTGCCTTCAGTCTGGGACATGATCCTGGAGACCCAGGATCGAGTCCCATGTCGGGCTCCCTGCATGGAGCCTGCTTCTCCTTCTGCCTGTGTCTCTGCCTCTCTCCCTCTCTGTGTGTCTCTCATGAATAAATAAATAAAATCTTAAAAAAAAAAAGACCAAGATGCTCAGCAATTGTTTTTTTTTGTTGTTGTTGTTAAAACTTCAAGTTCTATGGCTAAAAAAAGATCAATACCTCATGATCTCACTTAAATGTAGAATCTAAAAACTCCTCCAAACCAAAAACAAACTCAGAGAACAGACTGGTGGTTGCCAGAGATGGGCAATGGGGGGTGGACGCAATGGGTCAAAGGGGTCAAAAGGATCCACATGCAGAAGAATGAAACTAGACCACTCCCTTTCACCATACACAAAGATAAACTCAAAATGGATGAAAGATCTAAATGTGAGACAAGATTCCATCAAAATCCTAGAGGAGAACACAGGCAACACCCTTTTTGAACTTGGCCACAGTAACTTCTTGCAAGATACATCCACGAAGACAAAAGAAACAAAAGCAAAAATGAACTATTGGGACTTCATCAAGATAAGAAGCTTTTGCACAGCAAAGGATACAGTCAACAAAACTCAAAGACAACCTACAGAATGGGAGAAGATATTTGCAAATGACATATCAGATACAGGGCTAGTTTCCAAGATCTTTAAAGAACTTATTAAACTCAACACCAAAGAAACAAACAATCCAATCATGAAATGGGCAAAAGACATGAAGAGAAATCTCACAGAGGAAGACACAGACATGGCCAACAAGCACATGAGAAAATGCTCTGCATCACTTGCCATCAGGGAAATACAAATCAAAACCACAATGAGATCCCACCTCACACCAGTGAGAATGGGGCAAATTAACAAGGCAGGAAACCACAAATGTTGGAGAGGATGCAGAGAACGGGGAACCCTCCTGCACTGTTGGTGGGAATGTGAACTGGTGCAGCCACTCTGGAAAACTGTGTGGAGGTTCCTCAAAGAGTTAAAAATAGACCTGCCCTACGACCAGCAATTGCACTGTTGGGGATTTACCCCAAAGATTCAGATGCAATGAAACGCCGGGACACCTGCACCCCGATGTTTCTAGCAGCAATGGCCACGATAGCCAAACTGTGGCAGGAGCCTCGGTGTCCAACGAAAGATGAATGGATAAAGGAGATGTGGTCTATGTATACAATGGAATATTCCTCAGCCATTAGAAATGACAAATACCCACCATTTGCTTCAACATGGATGGAACTGGAGGGTATTATGCTGAGTGAAGTAAGTCAATTGGAGAAGGACAAACATTATATGTTCTCACTCATTTGGGGAATATAAATAATAGTGAAAGAGAATAGAAGGGAAGGGAGAAGAAATGGATAGGAAATATCAGAAAGGGAGACAGAACATAAAGACTCCTAACTCTGGGAAACGAACTAGGGGTGGTGGAAGAGGAGGAGGGTGGGGGTGGGGGTGAATGGGTGACGGGCACTGAGGAGGGCACTTGACGGGATGAGCACTGGGTGTTATTCTGTATGTTGATAAATTGAACACCAATAAAAAATAAATTTATTAAAAAAACAAAAACAAAACGAAACAAAACAAAAAAACCAAAGGGGTCACAAGGTACCCATTTCCAGTTATAAAATGAAAAGTCCCGGGGAAGTAATTCACATCATGGTGACCACAGTTAAAACGCCATATTGCATATTTGAAAGTAGCTAGGAGCGTGGATTTTGAAGGTTCTTATCACAAGAAAAAAAAAACATTTATAACTATGCGTGATGACCGATGTTCACTGGACTACTGTGCTGGTCATTCTGCAATAGAAACACGTACAGATCATTATGTTGTGCACCTGAAACAAATACCGTAGGTCAATTATGCCTTGATTTGAAAAAAATAACTTCATAAAAAAACCCACAAAAAACCTTTAAAGCTCTACCAAGTCAGCTTTCCCTTGATGCTCCTAATTATTTAGAGAAAAAAACAGGCATTCCCAAGAATTTCCTCGCACAGACTCCTTCCCGCCAAAGTCCACTTCCATCCTCCCATCCAAAAAAGGCACAGGACTTTCCAGGTACTTTTCAGTATTTTTATTGTTTGACAGGCATTTACAACGCTCCATTCGTAGACCTAAAAACATAAAAATAGACCTTCTTTCAGCTTATAAAAGAAATATATAAGAACTTTTGACATAGACACGTCATGACCTTATGTACAAGAGACAATGGCACCCTCTCCAAGCACCAGACTTTCCAGCATTTTCAGACAGAACTGTTGCACTGGGATTAGTAAGTGTGACTATCAGAAGCCTCTGCTTCAGTTTTCCATCCGGACACAATCGAACTGGAGGTGATATGGAACAATGCAGTGGTACAAAGGGTATAGAAACCATTCTAAAGCTTTTTAAGAAAATCAGAAGATATAGCAAAAATTTAATAGAATAAAACTTTCAAAAGATCAAGCTCAAAGCCCTGGAAACCCGAAAGGGGAGGGATATATAGGGTGGAAAAGCGGGTAAAGCAAGCAGGGGCACAGGAGCATGATGTTCTGAACTCTCTATTGTCTGGAAATATAAAGTCATAACTGATTTTTATAAAATATAATTCCTAAAGCTACTATAAAATTCAGGTCTTTAAAGTACCTACTGATGTGTCAAACACCAAATAGATATTTTTCCCCAAAAAGAAAGTTTTCATATTATTTAAACCCTTCTTAGGAAGTGGACATCTGTGAAATGGGAGGAAAAAAAAAGCTATAAACCGTGTAAAAAAAATCGAAAGTGCTTTAACTTGTTTTTGTTCTTTCTATTTGGAAATCTGTTTAGAACATTAGATTTTTTTTTAGCATGTTTACCCTGTTTTGTTGGTCTGTAGAAAGTATTAAACACAAGGTATGCTTTTGAAGAGGCTGTTTCGTTAAGATGTTTGGTATGGACGGTCAGGGAAGGGATAGGTAATCTATGGATGAAGATGCAGCTTTGATGGGAAAAAACCAATGATCACCATGGCAACCCCTTGAGAAGGAGTCTCCCCTCCCCCGCCACGTGCAACAGACACACACACGCCCATTCGGGTGTCATGTTTAATCCAGCCAAGCTCCCATCTCAAATAGAGATTCAAACATTAAAACAAAACGAAACAAAACAAAACAAAAAAACCCAAAAAGGAATCTTCTTCTTGGAAAAAAAAGTTTCTCCTAAGCATCTCCTTGGCCTTTTGTATATAAATATAAATCACCATGCCTCACTCTCTCTGTAAAAGGTAAAATCCTCATTTTTTTTTTTTAGACTCAGTTACACTAACACTGTAAAATTCTCATCTGTTTGTGCCCCTGTATCTCAGGTAAAATACAAAAAATAGTGTTTTTTTTCTCAAGTGATAAATTTGGATCTCTTCTCAAAGAGTTTGGCATCTTTATAATTCTATGCAAAACTAGAACTTCGGAACACTGACATCGAGTAAGACCAGCCATAGACTAAAACAGAAGAGAGAGAGGAATAAAACAAAAACAAAAACAAAACAAAAACAGCTCATCGAAACATACGTCTCCACCGTCTCCTCACACATTCTCAAAATACACAGATATTCTCAGACACCAAAGAGGGAAAGGAGTAAGAACACTGTAAGCTGTACAAGTTGCTTTGTTGCGTTTTGTGTTTGAAGGTGGTTTCCCCAACTAAGAGATAGCTCCTGGGCTGATTTCAGGTGCAGTGACTTTTATTATTCTTATTCTTTTTTTTTTTTTTTTTTTTTTTTTTTTTGTGCTATCCTTTCAACTAACCAGCTGTAAGGACTTTAGACTCCTGGTGGTTGGGGGTGGGGTGGGGGGGATCACTCGCTTTCCAGCGCAGTCGAATCTTTGTCTTAGTTTTTTAATTGCTTCCAGCCCTGATGCGTCGAGAATAAATAAAAGCCCTTGGAAATATACAGAAGATAGGACTCGAGCTTATTTGGGATTCTGAACAATTCTCTCGGACGTCGTGAGAAATGATGAAGTTGGGTGGCCACGTGGCTTCGGAACCAGGTCAGCCGCCAAGACCGTGTGTGCAAGAGTGCGACGAAAGGGAACATTCTCCTCCTCGCGGGGACAGAGTGGGGGGGGGATCGGGGACGAGGTGGGGGGTAAGTATCTACACACGCTCTCTAGGGGGGGAAAGTGACAGTCAGATCTCAGTGTTCAGTTTCCTGGAGGGGGCGAAGTCTTCGCGCCTAACCCAAATGACTTCGTCGCCTGGGCTCTCCAGGCCGCCGTTGATGCCCGACAGGGCCGCCTGCTTCTTGAGCTGTGTCATGCGGGACGCGTGACTATCCAGGGCACGACGGCCTCTCTCCCGCTGACCGATCGACACGGCCTGAAGCTGCTCCTGGAGCTCGGTGTCCACTGCGGTGCCCCTCACCGACTCGCAGAACTCGTCCTCGTCACTGAGGATGTCCGTCTCCTTGATGTCATCCTGCTCCTCGTACTGAGCAAGATCAAACTGCTCTTCTACCCACCGGTCAGTGTCCCCGCCACCGGGGGGCTGCTGGGACTCTTTCTCCGGGCTGCTGGCAGAGATGGCATCAGAGTCAATGGTAAACCTGTTTCGAGCCAGGCGCCGCCTCCTTCTCCCAAGAGACTTGCTTGGGGCGGACACTGCACACACACACAAAAATATAAAAATAAAACCCCCACATGCTTTACATGCGATGAAAAGCCAGACAGCAAAAGAAAAGAAAAAACAAAAGCTACACGGTATTTATTTAGTGCCTTGATGTCGTTCGGGGCTTAAAGTCCAGATTTCACCAGTCTTAGAGTCGTTACTTCACACGGATGTCTGGACTTGGAGGATGTCATAGCAACTGACTGAAGGGGGAGGGGTGGGGGGAACAGAGGGACACAGGGGAGGGACATGTTGGTTATGGGGTAAAGAGGATTCACCTCCCTCTGAAACAATCCATTTCTCTACCCTGTGCTGCATTCAAGAGGACCACTGACCTCGGGATGAGTTAGTGGCCTCAACCCTGAGAGCGTTCCATGGCGCAGTGCTCTGGGGATCCCCAGGGGCTGTCCCAGGGTCACTTAGCCAGAATGGGTTTTTAGTAAGGGTAAGGGATGCTTCTAGAGTTCCACTGTCTTTGTAGAAATCACCGTGATGTGTCAAGGAGGCAGAGGCACTGGTCCAAGTTATACTGCTTTCTGGGAAACCAAGTGGCACATTTCTGGAGGCTCTGCAGTTAATTAAGGGCTCAGCAGCCCTCACGCCTACAGAAGAGTAGCTCTCGGAGATGTCAAGTCTCCAGTTACTGCCCTGCCCTCTTGCTGACAAAGCCCCACACGAACTGTGAAGCTAAGCAAACGTGAGCTTTAGTCCCTCCTGATGACATTCTGTGTATCACCGATGTCTCTTCTACGGAGCAATTAAAATATCGGTGCCTGAGTCGAATGAGAAATAAATAATCTATGTCACCTGTGCCGCTGACTCTCAAAATGCCATATGAAGTGACTAACAATTAAGAAAAAAACAAATCTCGGAATTCATTTGTTCACCCTAGTGCCCCCTAGGAAGCCAGAATTATTCGAGACGAACACACAAGACGCCACCCAGTCAAGCAAACGAACATTCTCACCACACACACACACACAGGACACATACAATGGGAAACGCTGCTGCCTCTCCCTCGCTAGTCGAGTGGTGGTTGCATTAGAACCAAGGAGGGGAAGTGCACCATGGGGTTTCCAATGGAGGGCAAGACCCTAGGCACCAATCAGGAGCAGCGATCCTGAAACCTAAGCCCTAAAAACCATTAAATTGCTTCAGTGTTGCTAGAACTAAGAGGATTATTCCCAATGACTACCAAACCTAGCCATGACTTCAAACGCAGCAGGTATCATCAGGTCAGGGAGTTGGCTCCCATTCCCGCCTCAGAGCCTCATGTTCCCATCATGGTTCCAGGGTGCTCTACCCTCTTAAAATATGGAACAAATGGACTTCCCTCTTGATCAAGGAGGGCAACTGAAAAAAGGTTTCCAGAAAAAAATAGAAAAAAGAAAAAAAAAAAAAAGAGTAAAAACCCCACTGTTTCTACTCCACTAGGAAAAAGCAGAAGTTCCCTTTCAGTTTTAATCCCAACACCACCGTAGTGGAGCCCAGCTCCCTCCAATCACTATATTAGAATATTAGAACTACCTCAACTCAAAACTGGGCTATTGGAAATTTCTGCCAATGATTTACATGCATGCTAAAGTATTTAGGGGTAAAATGGGTTAATGTCTGTATTTTTGAAATGTGTCAAAAATACGATGAGTGATGGATGACAGATGGATAGATATGTGATGGGGAAGATACAGAAAAATATCAATTATAGAATAGATGGTAGGTTCTGTATAATTCTTTCAGCTGTTCTCATATGTCTGAAAATTATAAGAAAATCTTGAAGCAAAACAATTTTTAATTGGGTTATTGGCAGACATATAGTACTTTTGGACTGAGTATGGCGGCAAGATATTTGGCTTTACTGTCCCTTTCAAATAGAACAGAGAAATAAACTACCTGGGTATTCATGACAATGCATAATGAAACAAGAGTATTTATTCTTTATTAAAAGGACACCTAAAAACCTGGCCAGCCTTTTGAGGTTCAGAGAGACAATCTCTGATGAGTATGTCCAGAGCATTGTTAAGACTGACAAGCTAGTGCTAGCTGACCCACTCAAGCACCACCTTTAAATCACCTAATGTGAAGATCCTGAGATCTTGAGGAGTTTCAAAAGCAGAAGAGTAAAGACTTTCTTCAGCTTCAAATGAGCCATGAGGCAGAAAATCTTCCAATCAAGCCAAGGCCAATGGGCTGACATGGAGGGTTTCTCTTGGTTTTCATGATGGTATAATGTGTGGGTTGGTTTTGTTTTCTTTCCAAAGGGGTCTCAGCAGGAAAACTTCTGCGTGTCCTACAGACTAAAATGGCTTAGTTCCAAAGTAAATGCAGCTTTGAATTTAGGTCCCTTGATTAACAGTTAAAACCTGGCCAATGACAGGCGGGTTTCCTGAGTTTGGGACACGTATTCTCAATCCTAATCTAAGCATCCCCAGGCAAGTAAAGGGATTATGTGAGACAATTCTAAGGAGAAATGCTCTATTGTGAGCTTATAAAGGGATCTGCAAAGCTTTCTTCACATGAGGACTCCAGAGAAATTGTAGGTAGAGAGGTATGTGAGACTCTTAAGATACCTTGGAGAACCCAATAGAATACTGGGTGTTCACTGCAGTAGATTTTCAATAAAGTTATCAACTGATTGGAGAACAGATTCAAGATAACCAACCTCCAACATGAGTTAAACGTAAGTGCTTAGGAATATGATATCCCATGTCAAGCAACGTAGGCTGTGTCTACCAAAACATTCAACCATTCACAATTCTATCCGTGCCTCATCACCAAAATTGAGAAAAGGCGGAAATGTCATCAAGACAAAGGCCAGAACCTTCTTGGCAAATGCAAGGGAAGCCTCTTTTATTGGAATCTTCCCTGCCAAATTCGGGGCTGCGTCTTAAGAAAGGAGTGATAAAAGTGTTAATATCTTAATGTCATTAATACCTACATTATGAAAATTTCTTTCTTCCTAGATATATTTTACTGCTGTGTATAGACGGTAGTATAGGTCTTCCTTCCTCCCCGCTCCACAGTGATGATTCCAGTCCTAAAAGACTATTTGCTCTGGGATCATTTAAACCCTACATTCCTCTCTACCAATAGCAGCTCAAGGCTTCCCCAACCTAACACGGAAGCTAAAAATTAAGTTGCAAGCATAAGGCAAGGGTAAACATCTGATGTGTCATCTGGTCTACCAAACATGGAATCCTTATTGAGGCAGGCGGCATGGCCGTGCTTCTGGATTACAAGGCCACCATGTTCTCAGAATGGTGGGCTGTGCCCCTGCTGAGACGTGACACACTGCTTTTTGCTAGACAAAGCTGGCTGTCATGCAAAGCAGCGACTCCTCATTCCACAAGCAGGCTGAGAGAGCCCCTCCAGAAAGAGAATGCGCTCCCTTCCTGGCTTGGAGAGTGAGAAAGGAGGCCCCAGCCAAAGGGAGGAGGGCAGCGAAGGGAAGCTGGAAGGAGGGCAAGAGGCATAAATGAAGGGTGGATCCCCCGGGAGATGCTGGGAAGGAGGCAAGGGCAAGGAACCTCACACCAGGGAAGAGCTGTACTCCAACGTGAGCCCCATAGGGCCACATCTGATTCTTGCTCAACAAAAATGCCAAGCTCGCTGGAGTCCTACAGTGGAGTGGGGGTGACAGGGATCTTGAACGTCTGAATTCCCACAGTACCTGCCCTGCTCATGGCTGGCCTGGCCCCTTTGAGCGCGCACAACCTTTTTCCTCCAAAAGGTACATATTGCTGGGATGAGGGAAGGCTTTCGGTTTTGAGGAGCTGTCTTCTGTGCTTATCGCGCAGGATTGAATGCACGGCCTTCAGGAAATCTTTCCGGCTCTCTGGAGAGCTATGAAGAGAGAGAAGATTTACACATGTCAGGGGGAAAGTATTTAACACACGGGGAGCTTTTAATTTTGTCAGATGCAGCCTGACACACATCCCTGAGGACCAAAGTTTAAAGACAGAGGCCACAACTCCGATTGCTACACTGAGCCACATTTTCATCGCTGGTGCTAGAGAACACGTACTTCTTTTCCTTTACATTTTGTGATTCATCTGCAGGTAATGTGGGAGAGATGGCCCATGAATGAAGAGACTGACCCTGCATCCAGAAGTTGCCAGATTCTGCTCTTGATAGCTCTGGCAAAGCCTTTCATTCTGAATTTTTTTTTTAAGATTTTTATTTTATTTATTTATTCATGAGAGACACAGAGAAAGACAGAGACACAGGCAGAGGGAGGAGCAGGCTCCCCGGTGGAGCCCAATGTGGGACTTGATCCCAGGACCCCAGGATCATGCCCGGAGCCGAAGGCAGACAGTCAACCACTGAACCACCCAGGCGTCCCCCTACTTCCTTTTAGAAAGTTAATGAGGTTATTGTCTATGTTCTGATAAAATCACTTTAACTTGTCCAATTCATGTTCTTTAAGAAGCGTTAGCGCGTTTCTGAAACGCACAAGGAAAAGCACGCAGTGTCTGGGGATGCACGGCTAGTGTGCGGACCCCAGAGTGGGTAGGGGGACCCCAAGCAGCCACACCCCTCCGGTGTGGCCTCCACGCTCACCCCCTCGCAGCCCCAGGCTTACCTGCAGCACAGATGGAAAACTCTCTCGGGCCTCCCTTCGGACTCAGATTTCACATGGACAATTTCACACACAGCATTTGCTTCTGCATCTAGATAAATTAAGACGAGGAGGGATTAGGCACGAGGAGGGATTAGGGCACGTCTCAAAGAGATTCATTTGCATTTTTACAAAAGCATTCCCTACACCTGGGTGTAAGATTCCCGAGCGCAGAAGCTCCTAAGACCAGAGGTGCCTCGCCACCATCCCTGTCATCTCAAAGAGACAAACTGAAAGCTTAATGGGTGTGAAGGAAAAAGAACACCTGGAACATTTCCAGTTGCTAAAATGTCTTGCTCGATGGTTTAAAAGGGCAATCAGTCAATCATACTGATTCAAGAACTGGCCTTTTAGACGCATGGCCTGTTTGGCTGAACTCTTTCAATTGAGTAGCTGTAGGCAGATGCCAACAGGCCGGTGCCACAGAGGCAGGTCCTCGTGTCCATGCTGGGAGCCCTCCCTGTGAGTGACCAGGCCGGTGCCCTGGAAAAGCAGGTCCTGGAAACAAATGGGACTCCTCTTTCTCAGCGCCCCCAGGCTACCCACTCTGAGGGGAGCAAAAATGGGATGCTGAGAAGGTGAGGAACAGTTAGACTTTAATTTCTAAGCCTTACAACGCCCGCAGTACCACATTTTTTTTTTTTTTAAGTCCTGAATAGAGTGTTTGTGAAAGGAACAATCACTGCAAACATCAAGACTGCACATGGTGAGGTCTCGGCCTTCCCCGGCAGGTCACAGCCCTGGTCACAAGCCCTCATTGTACCCACGTTATTTAACCCCAAGCAGGACTCGTCTGCCAAAATTTTCACAAATCTTCCCCAATGAAGATAAAAATCAAGCAATTGCACATTCGGGTTTTCCTGATCCACTGGCATGTATCTCATAATGAGAAACATGTTGGCTAGTCTTTATAACTCCGTTAAAATAAGCTTTTATCTTGATTGCTTTAAACTTAATTTGAATGAAAACCAGCGAGAATGGAAGGGCATATCACAAAGACGGCTTTGTTTTCAAAACTAAATTCTTTATGTATGTAGTCCTCAACGAAGGGAAAATGTCTGGCTGAGAAGCCTGCAGTTTGCTATAAACATAAGCTTTCCGTTTTATAAACCAGGCACAAGGAAGTCCTACGAACTAGATAATCTGCAACCTAAGACTGCAGAAGGAAGACAGAACAGTGCTGAGGTAGCCAGGCCTCCGAACGCTACGACAGCTGTGTTACACCTACAACCTACCTTTCGAGGGTCTCGGAAATTAAATCCTAAGTAAAAAGGCACCGGAGTAAACCTCTGTGCTGGAGGATCAGGAAGTCACCTTCTCAAGGCACATGATCATCCTGAGTACATTTGTCCGATGTGGGTTTTGCATTTGCCTTTTTGACTACAAGGGATCACAGCGATGAAAGAAGCTACACCTAGTTTAATTTGCGTGAGTAATTGAAGGTTTCCTAAATACCACAGGACATTGGACTAGAGGGACTTGGTTTTATGAGGAGCAGAGCCAATTTTGTTGCTCATGGAAGCAACAAGTACAAGTGGGCAAACAATGAGCAACACACAGCAGACACACCTGATGCCAGAAGAGGATATAGAAGAACGGATCTACTGTGTATGTGTGGAGATCCCTCTCCTGGCCCCGCTTTGCAGCCAGATGGCTGTCCCTGCTGTCCAACTGGGACAGGGAATAGGTGTGGGCTGAGAGTTTCTACCTGACTCCCAAAGGTGCTCCCTCTGGGGTGCGCTCAGGAGAGCCACTGCTGACAGCTCCTCCCTAGAATGGCCTCAAATTAAGCCTTGGATGGGGCCTCCGAATCACAGAAATATTCCTTTTCTTGGTCAATACTCTGCTGGGATTCACTGCTCCTCTCTTGAGCTTCAAGCATCATCTCATTTATATTAACAAGTATATATATTCCTTGTTCTTCCACAACTCGCTTCACTGCTATTTGGATCATAGAAAAAGACTTGACATTTCTCTTTTTTTTTTTAAGATTTTATTTATTTATTCTTGAGACACAGAGAGAAAGGTAGAAGGAGAAGCAGGCTCCCTGTGGGGAGCCCAATATAGCACTCGATCTCAAGACCCCAGGATCACAACCTGAGCCAAAGGCAGACGCTCAACCACTGAGGCACCCAGGCATCCTAACACCTGACATTTCAAAGGCCTCCACCCTAATACAAAGATTTGTAATGTTCTACACACACACAAGTATGCATTTAATGGCTTTTTTGTGCTTTTGGTGGTCTTTTCTGGTCTCCTGGTTAAAAAGCAAGTGAGTTATTGTACATGGGCTTTATCTGCTCATGGTCTCAAAGATTCTGTCCAGAAGTTCAAGACTCATTGCTACTCAGACATTAGTCACTGTAATATTAATACATACAACAGAATGACTAGAATTCCTTGGAATGATATTGAGGATGCTACATCCATACATTCAGATCATTCATTCATTCATTCAAATAGTTAATAAATGTCTGGGTGTTAAACAAGAGGCAAGGGAGAGACAGGGAAGAGGGAGTTAAATATAGGAGCAAAAAGGATGGTAGGGTGGTTCAACCAAGAGCATCGCTTCAGAGCAACAATTCACACACATGTCGGAAACACACACCCAAGCACATTTCAGAGTTTACCTGCACTTGCCAAAGCTCGAACCTGCAGAGCTTCGGTAGGGATCATGTGCCGAAATCGGAAGGGGTCCCAGTCCTCATAAATTGAAAGCCTGTGAGATCCTACCTGCAGGAAGAGAAGGAACCAGGTGCCTAAGAACAGTGTGCTCTAGGCTAGACCGGATCCCCACCCCCTTACAGAAGATCAGTGAGGCTGGGACCCCCGTGCTTGTCTGGATGGCACTTTGGTTTGTCCAGCAGAAAGAGAGAGGCCATGTGATACATAGGCACGAGGTGTGCAAATTGGTTTGCTACCCAAATCCAGGTAAAAGAGGGACATGAGAAGGAGGAGAAGAGGGAGCCCCGGAAGGACAGCTGAGAAAGGAAACAAGAGTCAGGAAGGTTCTGGCCAGGCAGGTTCAATAGCTATTCACTTTCATGCTCTCAGTGTCGGCCTGCCAGAGAGAAGGCAAGATGGGCAATTTCCTCCATTCCTGAGCAACACTTCAAATGTATGTAAAAAGTACCAAAAAAAAAAAAGACAAGGAAATCATAAGAGCCTGGTGCCTGACAAAGGGGCAGAATGACAATTATGCAGATTAAAAAGGAGAAGCAGATAGAAAAGGAGATCCTTTCAACCCAGGGGTGAAGTAAGAAGTCTTACAAGTTTCTTCTTCTGTTTGGAGCCATCTTTATATACAAGGACCACGGCAGTTTTGAAGACTGGAAAAAAATAAGACAGGCGGTTACAGTGCATAATGTGTGGGGCTTTCCCCTGAACCCCGCTAACTTTGGTTATCAGCACAGCTCAGAAGAAGGCAGCGACTTCACCTTCCGCCCATTCACCAAGCCTGGTGAGACTTTCCAGGTTCCATAATAAAACACAGAAAGCCGAAATAAACAGAAATAAGCCCTCCCTGCCCCACTGGAAACTTTTGGGTCACATATAGTTTAACTATGGGGTCATTTCAAGTTTAAAATTCCAGCAACACACATTTTAACAAAAATGCACTGGTTCGGGAGCTGGAGAATGATACAAACATTAATAATAATAATAATAATAATATTGCTTACAGTGATTTATGTCAACCAACCTAATATTACACATACACAACACAGAGTGTTCATAATTTGGGACCCAGAATTCATCTTTCTGACCTGAAGGAATGGAAATTAGTTTATGAAGCAGAATGCAATTGCACTTCTTCCAAACAGGCTGAATCACAGGAAGTATCTAGAAACAGGGAGTGGGCCGGTTTATTCTTACAGTCGTTGAGGGGTGGAGGAGACACAATAGTTATGCACAGTCCATAGAATTCCTTAAACAATGCCAGGCATGGTGACCACTCAGCGACTCGGACTCCTCCTCCAGGGAAGGAAGAACAAGGCGCCCAGAGGACCGGAAGGTGAGTGAGCCCATCCTTGGCTCTGGCTGGCAGGGACTCCGTCCCCCCCCAGCATGTCCTGGCCCCAAGGCAGAGCCAGACCCTAGTCAGTCCCAGGGCAGGGGGAAGGGCCACACCTGGTGTACCAGACCCCGAATTACAAAGGGAATGGATATTCAGAAAAGTCTCAAGGCGGGGGCTGGGGAGGGAGGCAGGCTCCCAGGCCCTGTAGCAACCAGCCCAAAGTATCTGGTTCATTTTCCATCCTATTTACGATGAGTCAAGCCTCCTCTTTGTGGAGGATGGCCCTAACCTCCACTGCAAAAAGAACTGAGGGTATAAAGAAATCAACTCTGGTCTTTGGGTCTGGATTGCCCCTGGCCCTTCAAACAACTCACAGCATCTGACCCCTTAAGAATCCCAGAGGAGCCACAGAGAGGTTCCCTCTCCAAAGTTCCCAGTGGCCAAGGAGGCCACACCAGCTTGGGTAATGCCCAAAGAGGCCCTACATGCTCACCGTGAAGCCTTCAGACCTCACAGTGGCCAAGACAACAGATCCCTTTAAAGAGTGAGGGAGCTCCACCCCAGGAGGGGGTGTCCAACGACCTTAGTCTCAGAAGACCCACCATGTCACTGGGACCACAGCCCAATGGGGTGGTTGCCACGGTTCTCTGAAGGCTCCTTGGCCTTCCTCGGTTTACCTGGACCTCCATCATCTTGGATCACAGTGGTGGTGCCAGAGTGGGCCTCAGCCGGGGCTATGACCACCTCTGCCTTAAACCCTCCCTGACTCCTTGGTGCTAGTCGCCCTCAGCTGACTGTGGTGCTGCCCAATCTCTTGGATGCACCTTGAATTGAAACTCCCAGCATCCCCTGCTGGCCCCAAGCACTCCCTCCACACCCCCGAAGGGGATCATCTAACACCCAGCAACCTGGAAGCCTAGACACACTCTCTTCTTTTTTAAGGTTGATGGTCATCAACATTCAGCACAGATGAGCTGTCCTGTGAGTAAAACATCAAGGTGCAAGGTTGGTGGCACTTCTGTGTCGGTTTCAGAAGAAACCTGCACGGTTTCCTGAGATTAGAGATTTACACCAAAACAAGACATAATCATGCTTTAACCCAACAGCTGCCTGTTCCGTGGTGATTACTCTGCTGATTTTGAAAGGCACATCTAAGGCTCTATTTAGCTCTGTCTTGCTACCTGAAGCCACACCCAAACTGCCAAACATGTCACTTTTACGGACTGGGAATCCATAAATAATCACATTATGGTGAAGATAGTTTGCATTTGACTCATAATCCCGCTTCTCTTTACTATTACTCTGGAGACGACTTAATAATAAGCCTCCCACAGGGCCTCGGGCCCTTCGCACCTTGCTAACTATGGCCCCTGG
This sequence comes from Canis lupus familiaris, assembly GCF_011100685.1. Lineage (NCBI taxonomy): Eukaryota > Metazoa > Chordata > Mammalia > Carnivora > Canidae > Canis > Canis lupus. The sequence goes on from NC_049252.1 coordinate 26,653,789, forward strand.
GGTAATGTCCTGGCAGCGTGATCACTGATAACGGGCTGGGAGGTGCAGCTTCCACTTCCACCCAGCACAGGTGTTGGGGGCTCCCTTCTGGGGAGCCACCCCTCTCCCCAGCCCCGGGGAAGAGAGTGACACAGAGTGAAACTTGCACCATCCTCCATCTGAGCCTGTGCAGCAAGTGGCAGCTAAAGCCCCAAAACTCAAAACCAGCATTTTCCAGAACCTTTTATAAGCCCTGGTTGGCAAACTGGGGCCAGCTGCCCCCTTAGGACAGCCTGTGAATACAGATGCCTACTTGGTTACATATTGTCTATGACTGTCTTTAAAGCTACACATGGCCTCTTGGCCCTTGAAATCTTAAACAGTTACTATGTGGCCTTTTACAAAGAAAGTTGGTCCACCCCTCCTTTCACCCAATCCAAGTATTTTCTTCTTTTAAATGTTTCTTTTTTTTTCAAGATTGTATGTATTTATTTGAGAGAGACAAGAGAGAGCATGAGCAGAGGGGAGAGGCAGAGGGAGAGGGAAAAGCAGGCTCCCCACTGAGCAGGGAGCCCAATGTGAGGCTTGATCCCAGGACCCTGGGATCATGACCTGAGCTGAAGGCAGGCGCTTAACCAAACAAGCCACCCAGACACCCCTAAATCTGTTTATTTATTTTCCTTTCCTTTTTTTTTTTTTTTTAAATTTATTCATTCATGAGAGACACAGAGAGAGAGAGGCAGAGATACAGGCAGAGGGAGAAGCAGGCTCCATGCAGGGAGCCCGACGTGGGACTCAATCCCGGGTCTCCAGGATCAGGCCCTTGGCTGAAGGCGGCACTAAACTGCTGAGCCACCCGGGCTGCCCCTAAATCTGTTTATTTCTTTCTTTTTTCTTTTTTTAATTTGTTTATTTCTAACCACAGGAAATCTGTACAAGTCAGGAGATAGTTGTGAAAAATCCCAATGCAGAACTCTGGAATGTTTCATCTGTAGCCCAGAATCAGAAACAGGTAGATAGATGGTTTGCGTCATTTAATTCGAATCATATTTCCCAGAAGTGACCTACCAAGAAGCATCAGAAAGCTCCCAGCCCTTCCAGGAAGAAATTACAATATAAGAAGCACAACTGGTAATACTGGGGTGGGGGTGGGGGGGGTAGTAGGAGAAAAAATTATACCTACCCCTGGCAAAAGCAGCCGCCCATCACAAACTACCAACATGTTACAATATCCCAGTACTTTTTTATATGTCATATTTGGTCACACATTTTCCTTGCTCACTTCTATCCATCTTTGTTATTTTTAAGGAAATGGCATCAACAGCTCCAGTGGCTCTTTGAAAATGTTAGGAACGTCACTCAGGTTTTCAGTAAAGGCTGAGTGATCTAAGCAGGAAGATCAATAGTCTTTCTGTTAAACACTCTGGCTTTAACATCACTAGGATGTTCCATTTGGGGATACTGTGTTCACATCGTGGGAGAAAGGAAAAAAAAAAAGTGTCCTGTTAAAGAAGCAATAAGCAACCAGCCACCCCTTGCCCCTAGAAACACAAGGTAAGGTAAGAGAATGAAAATACTAGATTTCCTTTGTATTGTGTTTCCTACCCAGGAATCTTCTGTGGGGGTTCAAGAAAGACAAAACATAAAACAAAAGCATGAACTGTTAGTTGTTTTACACTCAGAACAGCACTGCATGCTGTACGAGCATTTATCGTGCAACCACAAGCCAGATTTCCTGAATTACACACAATTCCCAGTGTGCTAAAAAAACATACTTTTCTCTCTCAAAAAGCCTATCGCAATACAACCACATGAGGGCTCTGACTGCAGGAATTACATCTTCTGAGCTAATCTATCAAAAAATAAATCATTCACAAGCATCTCCCTGTGATTGAGAAGCACCTCACAACTCATCAAGGCATCCCAGTTGCCACAACAGGTCAGCTGTGGAATGATGCCCTGAATCCCAGCATCACACCCAGCAGCAGAGTCAGAGAGACGATGAACGATCTCAGACTTGAGGTCTCAGAAAAAGACAGCGTCGTCTTCATTTTCTACATTAGTTTTCCTTGGCTTATGATTCACCCCATCATTTTGAAAAGATATTCAGAGAGTGACAACGACAACAAAATCTTTCTCTGCCTATATGTTTATACATGGGGCAGACTTAGCACGGTCATGCCCTCCCTCCCACGTAACTGGGTGGTCACACTGGCCGTGCTGGACTGGAAGGGTTTCATTTACTATTTGCAACATGCTGGTGGCCAGGGAAGGGAGGCCAATTCAGATAACTGTAATGAACTTAATTTTAATAAACTGGGTGTTGAGATAGAAATATTCTTATTTTGAAAAATAAGCCTAGCTTCCCTCTCTGTGCTCTCTGCCGCCAATCCTATTGTTCTTGGGTTTTTTGTTTTTTTTTTTAAGAGAGAGAGAGAGAGAGAGAGAGAGAGAGAGCGCACATGCACATAAGTGCACAGAGAGGGGCAAAGAGAGAGAAAATCTTAAGCAGACTCCACGCCCAGTACAGAGCCTGATGTGGGGCTCGATCTCACCCTGGAATCAAGACCTGAGCCAAAAATCAAGAGTCAGATGCTCAATGGACTGAGCCACCCAGCGCCCCAACCCTGTTCCGATACATACCAAAGGCCGCCAATTCTGGCTCCTTTTTCCACTTCCCCAGGGAGGCTGGTGGGTTTGGCCATATCACGGTGGTGTGCAAAAGCAGGTCCCCCATGCTCAGATCTGCAACCTGAAAAGCAGGGACAGGGCAAAACTTACCGGGTGGTGGTATAAACATAGAGAATTTCTCTCATTCATTCATTCATTCATTCATTTTGAGAATTTCATGTTTTAAAATCCAGTAGGCCGATGTCAATCTTACTTCATGTCAATCTTACTTTTTCTTTAAAAAAATCTGGTCACTTTTTTTCCACCTTTATCCCATGTCTGTCTACAAGAATTTCAAGAATAAAGTGGCAAAAGGTAGACACAGGAGCCCCCAAATCCACACCCAGTAAATCTGTCAAAACTGATCTACAAAATTGGCAAAGTTCTGTGTTCAAGCAGAGACAGTTTCCCCAAAACAGATAAATGGCCACGAATCACAGAGATCCACCCCCAGGAAACCAGGCATTTTCCATCTGTGACTTTCAATCCCCTTGGGACCAAGGTTTGCCGGGAAGCAGTGGAATGAATTATTTTTTCCTTTCCCAACTCATTCTCAAGAAGATTTCATTCCACTTTAGAAGAGGAAGAGAGAAGCCGACTGAGGAGTCTGAAGAGTGCTCTCTAAGTGTGTCGTGGGCTGAGCTCTGAGATCCGCAGGATCATGAGGTCTAGTGGCATGGCTGGGGAGGCCAAACGCTAGCCCGTCCCAGATGAGTTCTTCTGGTCGTGGAACCATCCAGACATGACTCTGCAGGTCCAGGGCTTATGTCTCCGGACAGCCATGTCTGCCTTTCTCACCGGAGTCCAGTGCCCACGTGCAAGCCCACCCACACCTCGTCCTCCTACCCACCCAGCAGCCTACTCACAGGTGGGAGGATCACCTGGTCTCCTGACCTGCTCTCGGTGCAAACATCAGAGAACAAGCCTCTGTAATGATCAGAGACCCCAGCCTCCCCCCCACTGAGAAATGCCATCAACTGTCAGTAGGTTCTGCATCCACAGAAATCAAGCTCAAGGCAGCATTTCAAATCTTTAAAAACCCGGTGTTGAGCTTCTCAAGGACAACTCAAAGGTCTGGTTTATTTTGCTGCTTAGGATCTGACAGGGTTTCTAGACACAGCAGCTTCCAAGCAGCCCTCCGCTGAACACAGTGCCATGTGGCATTGTTCTTCCTGAGTCACCGAGCCAGACTCTAAGGCTAGAGACGTGGCTTCAGCTGTACAAAATACAGTGGTGTTGCTGCCACTTTGGTGGCTGGGGGGTTGTCATGATAATAATTATTCTATTACTGACCTAATACTGATTCTATTAGTATAGCCAAGGGCAAAAAAAAAAGTCATCGATCATATTAGTTTGTTTGTACTTATGAAATAACTAGCCAACCAACCTCCAGGACAGTACCAGCTAAGGGAACTAGATAGTGTCTCCTACCCATGCCCCAAGCACCCACATGGGAGTGCTTATACACAGACATCAAATTCCCAACTACCATTCCAGGCCACAGTCTTAGAGGGTATGTCCTTAAAGGTGATTACGGGTCACTAGGGCAGATGGTTGTCCAAACACTTCGTCCTCCCTCCAACATAATTCTGTATCTGCGCCCTCTGCCATGTGATTTTTCTGGCACCTTCCACTAGACCAGGTAAATCCCTGATGACTCTGGGCTTGGCCATGTGCCCTGGGCCACGGAGTTGGGCTAACGAGTTTCCACCAGCCCTCCTGAGCTGCCCCCTTCCAGCCGTGGAAAGGATATGCCTAAGCCATCCACTGCTTCTTCAGCCTGGATCCAAAAAGGCAGATAATTAGAGCACACCTGAGTCTTCTACGCTGGAGCTCACCAAGGGAAGCCAAAGTTCAGCCAGCCCACACACTTGAGTGTGAAGACAGGATGTTGAGTTGTTTGTAACATCGTAAATGTGGACTGATCCAGTCCCAGTGCACGTGGTTTCGTTCAAGTTTCCACATGGCAAATGGAATAAGCGCTGGTCAGGGCTGCCCCTTTGGCCAACGGTACCTTCCTTGGCCTTCTACTGGTTGCCTTCATAATCTTCTGCCCAAACCGCAAGACTAATTTCTACTTAGAAGTCTGGGACGTCCTGCTGCACAGGACCTTCTGAGCTCTTCTCCTAAGGGAAAATGTCCTCTTTGGCCTTTGCTTCCTCCTACTCAAGCAACAGGGATGTTCTATGTGGTCCAGTCCAGCTCCCTAGGGTTTAACATGGAATAGGAGGTTGAAGGTCTGGCTTCATCACAGTGTTTGCCTTCAGGAAAGCTGGCCAATGACAGGTGCAGCCACCTCGCATCCCTGGAATGTCACCATTTCAACTGTGACCTATCTTTCCCAACAGACGTTGCTAAATGTTCTGATTCGTAACTGTTTACAAACTGTTCATAAATCCATTCTCGGTTTTTGCTGGATATTGCCATTAAAGGGGAACTAAAATGATCAAGGATCACCTTTGTGAGAACCAGGACATAACTTGCACGCCTCCAACTGTCTGCCTCCAAGTTTCCATAAGGGTTGCAATGTATGCTGCAAGCAGGTGATAGAATTGCAACTGATCCGCGCACTATTGCCCCACGTCCCATCCTCCCTTGGGTTGTGGGTTTGTGAAATCCAGCCCATTCCATCCTTTCTGCTTGGAAGATCATTATCAAAGGGAGACTGCATGGAGATGGAGTTCTTCTCCCTGAGTGATTAATCATCTTTGGCTACGATACCCCTGTTCTGCTTTGGGAGCCTTTCTTTCTTTTTCTTCTTATAGCGTTAAAACACAATCTCTTATTGCTCTCCTTGGCGTCTTTTCCAAGCCTTTATCTTTCTGGACTTTGGATGTCCGAATATGGAGATAGGATTTACCTTCTCTTTAACACTGGTACGCAGTTCCATGTCCCTCCTTCCATCTTTTGTGCATCTCTTTTTACAAAAATCTCAGCTCACAGGAGACTATTTTGAACAGCACTCTGTCTCTTTGTTCCTCGCTGGAGAGATTTCTCACTTGATTGTCAGAATTTCATTTCAGAGGACGGGCAGTTTCACCAAAGCCATGTTCCCTTTTATAGTCCCTGACTTTTGAATCATTGTTATCTTTTTTTTCCTAAATGCTCTGCAATCCATCGTCCACATCATCTTCCAGTCTTTAGCATAATGGTCCTTTGCTCCCAAGGTCATTAAAATCCAGAAACTAGTTTGGCATATAATGAACAATAGAATGAAATGTAATGAAAACGTTCATCTCCAAGACCCAGTAAAATACACGTCTGTCAAAGTGAAACAAACTAAAACATCGGAGGGGGAAGTGTTATGACAAATCATGTTTGCAGCACTATTCATAGCAGTCAATAAATGAGGCCAAGAGAATTGTCCAATGATAGGAATTAGGTAAATCATTGTTCAGCCACACAATGAACTATTACACAATAATTTAAAATAACATGACATTTCTTTGTCCAATATAAAAACACAAGCCATAAAATTACTTTGAAAATATAACTGTTTAAGCATAGGCAGATACCAAATTTTTAAAATCACAATAAACACCCAAACGTTAAGAGTGATAAGGTCTCTGCTTTGAGATTGGGGATGGTTTTTCTTCTTGCCTTTTTCTGTGTTTGCCCTTTCATAAGCATACCATGTTTTTCTTCTTACAAAAGTTTTTTTTTTTTTTTTTTTTTTTTTTTAATTTATTAGAGAGAGAGAGAGAGAAACAGGCAGAGGGAGAAGTAGGCTCCATGCAGGGAGCCTGACACAGGACTCGATCCTGGGTCCCCAGGATCATGCCCTGGGCAGAAGGCAGTGCTAAACCTCTGAGCCACCGGGGCTGCCCTTCTTACCAAAGTTTTATAAGAAAATGAGAACTAGGGGATCCCTGCGTGGCTCAGCAGTTTAGCTCCTGCCTTCAGCCCAGGGCGTGATCCTGGAGCCTCGGGACCGAGTCCCACATCAGGCTACCTCATAGAGCCTGCTTCTTCCTCTGCCTGTGTCTCTGCCTCTCTCTCTCTCTCTCTCTCTGTGTCTCTTATGAATAAATAAATAATTTTTTTAAAGAAAAGAAAATGAGAACTAAATCCAGAGTCGCAGTGTCCACCTTTCCTATACTCTTGACTGATGAAATTATCTGGCAGGTCGACTGAGAACATGCTCACGCTCTGCTTGCCACACCAGTAAAAAAAATATATTATTTTAGTAGAAAATGATGCATCCTCTAGAGCACACCCTCCCAGGCCATGAGACTCCAGCCCTCCAGGCGGTTCTGAGCTCCTCTGCAACTCTCTGGAACGTGTAGGCAGCAAATGTCCTGTCAGGCACCCACCTGACAGTCTTCCTCCCACTGTGGAGAAACCAGTGTGCCTCCACTTACAAATCATGGCAGTATTTCTTCACTTCGTATACACACACCTGTGCTATTACAACCTTTCCAACAATCTGTTTCAACATCTGCCTGGCTCCCTCCTGTCATGTGAGTAAAATAAACCTCTTAATATGTGTTTGCTTTTATGTGTATAGGAGATGCCAAGAGTTTACCTCTTTCTGAAAAATTACCTTTTGGCAGTCTGAAAACTTGTTTTGTTTCCCTAAGGACATAAAAATGAGCCTGGATGGGAACCCTGTATACCTCGAAGATAAAGCTATTTTCTCTCCGCAAGACTAAACAACCAAGCTCCCCTCACCCGCTTGCCTTTAACTCTCCCCTTCACCCCGGCAGGAGTGATTTTCTTTCTGGTTGTCTCCTGCCTTTTCTCCTTTTTCTTTTTTAAAAGGCAGAAAGCAAAACCATGGAGAATATTCCAGTTGAATGTCCGGAGGGAGTGATGAATGTTATCACATATACTGTATCCATCTGATTCATCTCAGTATTATCAGAATTTTTATTCCTATAAGCTCTTCTCAATAACTCAGGCACTACTCCAAGTTCGCTCTAAGATTTTCTCAGGTGTTATCTGTTCCCGTCACTGTTTCTTCTAAGTAAGCTTTTAGGCAGATTTTTTTTTTCCCTCCAAATATTTTATTTATTCATGAGAGACACAGAGAGAGAGGCAGAGACATAGGCAGAGGGAGATGCAGGCTCCTCACAGGGAGCCTGAAGTGGGACTCGATCCCAGGACTCCAGGATCACTACCTGAGTGGAAGATGCTCAACCACTGAGCCACCCAGGTGCCCCTTAGGTAGACTTAAAAAAAAAAAAAAAAAAAAAAAAAAAGATTTAGAGTCATTTGAAACTCTCATTCATTCAGCAAATATTGACTGAGCACCTACTACCTGCTGAGCATTATTCTAATCTCCAGGGACATAGCTTTGGCCTTTTATGGTGCCTACAGAAGCAGCCCAGGCTATGTTTGGAAGTTCATGCTCATACTTAACAGAACAAAACCAGAAGTCCCGAGAGGTTAGGGGTGAGACTCAGAAACAACAGTTTCTATATTAAGAAATAATTCAGCTGCGGAAGAAAATTCACCCGCAGCCTTGGATACAGGCTAAAAGTTCCACCAACAGAAGCAACAGTCTCGTAACTACTTTACTTTTAAAGGACATCTTCACAAAACAATGAAACCAACCCAGGTTCGCGGCTGGGTGACCTGAGAAGTCGGCTTTCTTACCTCTTTTTTCTCACCCGTCTGCTCAGCGATGAGTTGGTCGAACACGGCCCCAAATTCTTCATGAATTTTCTGCATTTCGTTGATATGACTTGCAACCTTGTTCATAGTCTTGATGGCCACTGGAAGAAAATAGGCAGGAAGTGAAAAAAGGCTATTTCAGGGCCCTTGTGGGGGCATGGGCTGGTGGGAGGATGGGGTGGGCAGATTCCGGGGCCCGGGGCTCACCATCCAGGTGGTAGTGTTCCTCGCTCTCTGCGTCTGTCAGAGCAAAGAGCTCCTTCAGCAGCAGTGGGTACTTGAGGATCCTCTGGATGGGCTTGATGAGGTAAGACTCCAGAGTGGCGGAGTGCTGCTGTTTCGGGTTCTGGGCATCCAAGAACGCCTTGAAAGCCGGGTCCGTCTTGGCTAGAAGAGAGAAACACAGGCTGTCAGGGTGGGACCCCTAGGGTCCCCCTCCTTGCAATCTCCCTCACTTATTCCAAGGTGCCTTTCCCCAGGTCTGAGTGGAGAATGGGTGGCAGGAGGAAGGAAGGTGGCCCCAGAGAGACAACTGGAAGGCCTGGTCTTATCTCTTCGGGGGCAAAAACAGGGATTGAGTAAAGGGATAACAGGGTCTGTGAATCCTATCCCCAGCAGTTCAGGGACTGCTCTTTATCCTCCTGTACTAAGAATGTCTTTCTATTCTGCTATTTTTAAAGACTGATTCATTGGTTTATATTCATGAGAGACACAGAGAAAGAGGCAGAGACATAGGCAGTGGGAGAAGCAGGCTCCCCGCTGAGCAGGGAGCCCGATGTGAGACTCGATCCCAGGACCCTGTGATCATGAACTGAGCCAGAGGCAGATGCTCAACCACTGAGCCATGCGGGCATTCCTCTATTCTGATATTTTGACATCTGGGGCCTTAGAGACCCTGCAGACAGCCCCTCCCAAGGCCAGCCAAATCCTAGAGGTAGTAAAGGACTCACCTGGGAGCGCACCATTCATTCCAAAACCAACCAATCTGGAGCCCCCTATGCCCCTCCCTCTTGTATTGGGCTCTGTCACTTTGGGCCACCGTGCCCTCGCCCTAATTGCCTCAAGGCCAGGTCCCGGACAACCTGGGACAGCCCTGATACCCCCAGAATCCACTGAAATTACCCAAGCCTAACTCTCTTTACCCTGCCTTGCTCCTCCTTCTTGCACCAACCACAATAAAGGTGCCCGCATTCCCCCCTGGCTTCCTGACTAGCCCTGGCACTACCTGGTGTGGCCCCATGTGGCTCCTCATGCCACTTCCTCTTGGGAAACTGTGAGTAACAAACTATCTTTTCAATGGCAATTGTCCTCTGATCTGTTGGCTTCGCCCTATCTGAATAATCAGAAAGCCTACATTTTACCCTGGTTTTCTCAGTCTTTCAAGCCTTTCATTGCCAGTAGAGCCTTTCTTTTTGAGAAAGGGGCGGGGGGGACCCAGAAGCAGCAGACCTCTGCAGCTCTAAGAAGTGGAGCAGGGCTGGGTCTCCCACAGTGAACGCCTTTTAAGATCTGTTCTATGTTAATTCAGTGCTACCTGCTATTAGCATCTGTAGGGCAGGCTCTCCTGCCCAGGACTGGGGAGTTCTCTCAGAGGGAAACGTACATCTGACCTCATATAACTCAGGGAATGCTTTCCTCACCAGCCTGGTTTTTATCTGTGTCCCAGCTGGGCTGAAAATCAGCCCTGGGGAGCTGTGGGTACCCACCAGTGCATAATTAGGAAGACAAGGCTAATTAATGCCTTCCAGGTGCAAAGAAATGGTAGAGAGGGAAAAAGGAGTCAGTGCAAAAAATGGGGGGAAAAAGACATCATATCAAAGTGACTTAACAGTGGGCATACGTTTTCTAAAACACTTCTGACCAAAAATGTACTTCTATCTCCAGGGATGAGCAGCGTGAGCTAAGACTAGAAGATGTTGTAAAAGGACATCATGAATTGTAAAATGATTATTCTAGCTTTAAAAGAGCAACCACGTGACGGTGGCTTCAGAAAGACCACAATCTTTTCATCCCTGTTAAGCCCCATTACGAGAAATCAGACTCCAGGGGTTCAGCCACCATTTCTTCTCCTTTCAAAGAACAAATCTGAAGAGAAAGGACACCGGGAATGAATGGTGCATGTGTCAGGGAAGCCAGGCGCAGCCCAGTGCTGATACATGTGAAAGCTCTGGCTTCCATGGGATATCCCGAATATAGGCCCACATCTACAAGGGGCACAGAAATCCTTCCACAATCTGCAAGCCCCAAAATATGGCCATGGGCATTTAATCCATCAGCTGCATTTCATGTCAGAACAAAACAGGGCATTGTTCTCAGCTCCTTGTGAGCCAAAGGAGTGTCACTCCCAACTGGCTGAGCTGTGAGCCTGTTAAGAGTCAAAGACAAGTAGTTTCTGCTCTCAAAGGCTTCTCTTCACCCTGTTGGCACATCTGGTCATTTTTTTTTTTTTTTTTAGATTTTTAAAATTTATTTATTCATGAAAGACACAGAGAGAGAGAGGCAGAGATACAGGCAGAGCCACCCAGGCGTCCCGGCACATCTGGTCATTAGAAAAATGTAGGTCATACCTACCTAATGTTTTAAGGGATTGTTTTGAAAGATGCGATAATATTTTTCAGGTGCAAAAAAGCAATGGCATTGAATTAAGAAAAACCTACTAGGGGCAGAATTTCATCTAATTGAGTGATTGAAAACAACACAAGTTGCTCTAAGGACTGTAAAGTGTATATGATTTTACAGTAGCACAAAGTGCTCTAAAATTGTTACATTAACAACCACGTAACAGTCAGCATTCAGTTAAAGTTTAAAAAGAAATACATATAGGATGCAGAATGGTATGACCAGTAGAGCACATGTGAAGATACAGTCTAGGCCAGACAACATGACACGGAGATTGCCAGCTGCCCTTGAAATTTCTACGCCGAGGTAGATACCGTTGCGAGAACTATCTCTGCCATTAAGTATGTCATTATCTGGGGCAGGCTCTTCTGTTATCCAGAGACCTGGCATTGTACTAATATTTCCTATAATGGGTTTTAAATTAAGCTCATTCTCTCTAGCAGGAAAGCATAACATGTGTAAATTATTTACCTATTCAGGGACTTGACCAGCAGCTGTGCACATGACAGCCACAGGGAAGTGTTAAGAAGGAGAAGGCTGATTTCCAGAGATTCTCTGCAATCAAACTTTCTACTGGTCATACTTTTTTCCCCTGGGAGATTTTGCTGTAATCCTTTTACCTATCACCAACACTGCATGCTGAACTAGGGAAGCAAAACAGCTTTCTGGAGACTCTCAGAATGATCCATCATCTTCCCAAGACACTGGGGAGAAGGAGTCTGCCAATATGAAAACTCCACTCACTCTGTTCTATGCAAAATATAATTGCAATTTGAGTGATCCTCGTGAACAACTGAAACAACTTTATTAGTGCTGGGAGTTGGCTATCGTCACACACCTAGGAACAAAAACGGGTGAGGGAAAGATGGAATGCCACCAAAAAGTATATGATGTGTGTGGTGTTATAAGGAAGTGAGTAAAAACTAGGAATAAAGCAGGGGATTTCTAAAGTCCCTCTGTTTTGCATAACTGCAAAACGACCCCTGAATTCTGGCCCAAAATAGCTGAGTCAAAACTGGCGTTAAAAGAAGACTAACAGGGCAGCCCTGGTGGCGCAGTGGTTTGGCGCTGCCTGCAGTCTGGGGTGTGATCCTGGAGACCCGGGATCGAGTCCCACATCGGGCTCCCTGCATGGAGCCTGCTTCTCCCTCTGCCTGTGTCTCTGCCTCTCTCTGTGTGTGTCTATGAATAAATAAATAAAATCTTAAAAAAATAAAATAAAATATTAAAAAAAAATAAGAAGACTGACAAGGGGCACTTGGGTACTTAGTCAGTTAGGTGTCTGCCTTTGGCTCAGGTCATCATCCCAGGGTCTTGGGATGGAGCCCTGCATCAGGCTCCCTGCTCCATGGGGAAGTCTCCTTTTCCCTCTCCTTCTGCCCTTCCCCGTTTGTGTGCTCTCTCAAATAAGTAAGTAAGTAAGTAAGTAAGTAAGTAAGTAAGTAAGTAAATAAATAAATAAATAAATAAATAAATAAAATCTTTACATAAATAAAGAAGAAAACTAACAAGGTGGTTAGTTCAAGATATCAGGGCACCTGGCTGGCCCAGTTAGCAGAATGTAAGACTCTGGATCTTGAGGGTTGTGAGTTTGAGCCCCAGGTTGGGCATAGAGTTCACTTAAGAAAACAAACCCACCAAACAGTCATGCATTTCACTTCTCAGTACCCTTATTTGTGGAACATCCACCTAGCACATCAATAGCTCTTGGATTACTGTCCAAACGCCCCCAACCACCGAATCTGCAATGGATATGCCCACCTGCCACCCAGTCCTCACGTGCCTACCTTTCACCAGGACCTTGGGGACCTTCGTGTGGCTGGCGCAGAAGGCACTGTAGAGCTTGAAACGGTCGGCGTAATACAGAAAGGATCCCCCCAGGGAGAAGAGCACTTTCTGGATAAAACGAGAAAAACCTCAATGAGAGTTCATGTTCACTCTCATCTGGAAATAACAGCAGGACACAGAGGGAGTTCACACCTGCCCGACCCTCCCCACAAATCAGCACCATTCACACCTGTCACCGACGGCCTGAAACTGCCTATTGGAAAGGGCGAAGGCTTATGTGTTCATGTACTAGTACCCGAGCTGGCCTTCTCACTAATTACTCGGGAGATGTCACTGCTTCTCCAGCCTTGATCTTTAAATGACCCAGCTGGGATGTGTGAATGTTAATGAGAAAATACTGATGGCATTTTGGAAAAGGCAGAAAATTCCTGAAATCTCTCATCAGCTCCTGTTGGGAGGTAGAAGTGACACACCAAATAGAAGCAGGAAATGCATACACCCCCAAAATAGAAGACACACATCCCTGGTCACTAACCCCACCCTCTCCAATACCGCTCCCTCTTCTAGCATGGTGCAGGTGAGAATGCAAGAAGCACACCTCCCTCTGGAGTTAGATGGGTATCCCATCCCAGGCCACACTTTCTGTCTCAAAAGGATCAAAACTGGGTGAAAGGCTTCCTTATTAGAATTTAGTACACTGAGGGTGTTTTGATGGCTCTGTCAGTTGAGTGGCTGACTCTTGATATTGGCTTAGGTCACGATCTCAGGGTCCTGGGATCAAGTCATACACTGGGCTCAGTATGTACCACTCAGTACAGAGTCTACTTGAGATTCTCTCTCTCCCTCTCCCTCTAACCCTGCTCATGTGTGCTCTCTAAAATAAATAAATGAATTTTTTTAAAAAAAGAATTTGATATGCCTAAACATATTTCGTATCCTATACATTTTATATTACACATATTCTATAAATATACACATACACACATATGTATATACACAAATATATATGTAACAAGTCTCAGAAAAATATCTTCACGTTGATCTAGTCTTGTTCAAAGAGACAGAAAGAAAGACAAAGACTGATTAATTCAGGCTTAGAATTAAAAGTGAAGTTCCAAGCAAAAAAAAAAAAAAAGTTTTGGATTTCAATGTGTAATTTATGAACAACACACAGAATTCTGATAGACTGTCTAGTAACAACAAAAAGTTCATTTTGAACCACCCAGAATGGGCAATTAGAGACTACATTAGTTTTTTGCACGTTCTACTTTTTCCTCCTCTCCTTTTCAAGTCCCACACCTCCTCCCAACCTCACCACCTGTGCTGAGAAGGTCCCAGCAGGGACAGTCGGACTCCGTACGTGCAGTTATCCTTTGAGACGCACTCAATAATTAAACAAGAAAAGATGTGGGAGACAAATGTAACCCCTTATATTAACCATATGAAGTCATTCATTTGTTTAGCTTACTACCTACTTAGGGCTTACCAATAGGCAGCCACAGATAAAAGAGTAAGGTATTCATTTATTCTTCCGGACATAAAAAATGATCTCAGGGCACAATGTGTGCACAAGTACGAGTGGTTTATATGCAAAGACTCAATTTCCTCAAAGTTGCCCTTCTGGAGGATGTCATAGAGCCTTTCACTGGCTGATGGACATCGCAAATTTCCAAGGGGATATTTTATCAAAATTTGTCTGACCTCAGAACTATTTTTTTCTAATACTGCCTTAGGACTTGTGTTCTATGCAACACAGTTTGAATATTTTAACAGGTTTTTATATTTTTGGCCAAATATACAATCAGGATTTAAGCCAAGGAGCAATGGTGCAACCAACAGCAATAGTTTGGGGAGAAAATGCAGACAATCCAGAAGCCAACTGAAAGGTGCTAGAACAAATATTCGGTATCTATCATTTGTTTTGCCTTATGGACAGAATGGAGATTCTCAGGTGTTGCCATCAACCAGTACAGTGAAGGTCAGGGAAGAGAGTCCCACTTGAATGGAATTTAGAACAGCAATCGTTTAGAAACAGCTCACTAAAATAATCCATGCACCAATCCCTCCTAGAATAACTCTGCTCCTAATGCAGCCATGTCCACATCATAGTCCTGTCCATCTAACTCTCCTAAAGTGATTAACTGACCCTAGCCCCACAGCAAGAGACTGCTAGGTGACTAGAATCAATGTTAGATGTCTTAGAGTTAAATCAAATGTTTTGGGGGTGCCTGGGTGGCTCAGTTGGTTAAGCATCTGCCTTCAGCTCAGGTCATGATCCTGGGATTGAGCCCCAAGTTCAGGCTCCTTGCTCAGTGGGGAGTCTGCTTATGTCTCCCTCTGCCCCTCCCCCTGCTTCTGCGTGCTCTCTCTTTCAAATGAATAAAATCTTTAAAAAAGCAAAACAAGTGTTTTAAGGAATGTCTGTATCCATTTTTATTATGATCCTCCCTAGGTTGATCAGAAGCAAGTCTGATCAACTAACAAATTACTGGCCCTTGTCATGAGTTCTATCTTAATGAATGTACTAATTTAGAAAATACAAATGAACGAACACAAACAAACCAACTGTCATTGCAAATGGAGAGCATAACCACCTTGAAGATAAAGAGGGGAAAAAACTAACTCAACCAAGCAGCACTTGAACACACAAAAAATGAACTGCATGTAGTAATTAGGGGTAAAGGGCTATTATGCCTGCAACTAAATTCTTCAATAGTTCAAAGAAAAAAAATTACACACATGTTGTCATACACACACACACACACACACACACACACACACACCAGAGACAGGAAGATAAAGAATAAAGCAAGGGTGGCCAAATGTTCACATTTGGGAAATCTGGGTAAAGGATATCCAGAAATTCTTCAGACTATTCTTGCAAACTTTCCCTAAGTCTCAAATTATATCCAAATAAAAATATATAAGTATATATAAATACATGTTCATACACCAACTGTATGAATATTATGTATATACTGAGTACCTCCTGTTGCAGAGAGGCAGTGACCCAAAAAAACATATATATAAAGAGCAGCCTTCATCCCAGTCCCTAAATGTGTTTGCTAACATCACTCAGCCAGACTTCTGCAAGCTCTAGAAGAAGTCAAAGTATGTGAGGGCTCTGCATACATAGACAACTGAACCTTAGTTCAACACAATTGCAAATTTAATACAGTGGAAGAGGACAGAAGAATAGGCATTTCAGCAAACAGCACTAGAAAAATCAGATATTCGTATGGAAGAAAGCAGACTGATTCCTACATCACACCATACCAAATTTAATTCGCAACAGATCAAAGACTGAAATGCCCGTGGCCAAACTACAAAGCTTCTGGGAGAGAACAGGAGAAAAATTGCTATGACCTAGGTTTAGGCAAAAGTTTCACAGACATGACACCAAAGGTATGACCCAAAAAAGACACGATTTGAAAAACTGGACTTCATCAAAATTCAAAATTTTAGATCTTTGAGAGACATTGTACAACAAGATGAAAATATTTACAAGTCCTGGTTCCAGTAAAGGACTTATATTCAGAATATAGAAAGAACTCTTAAGTCTCATAGCAAGAAACCAACCAACCAATAAAGTCGATGGGCAAATGATCTGAACAGACGCGTCATCAAAGAGGATGTATTAAAGGCAAATTAGTACATAAGAAGATGCTCACTGTCACATCATAAGGGACATGACAATGAAAACCACAAGGAGGTGCCACTACATGCCTATTAGAATGGCTACAACTATAAAAAGGGACCATGACCTCCTCGTGAAGGTGAGGACAATGTACAGTGGTATAACCATGCGATCCAACCCTTCCACTCCCAGGTATTTGGCCAAAAGAAAGCAGACATCCATACTAGCATTTACACACAAATTTTCATAGCAGCTTTACTCATAATTGCTCCAAATTGGTAACAGCCCAAGTGCCCAGGAAAGGTGAAAGAGCAACAAAGCATACTATACCCATAAAGTGGGACACCCCTGAGCGACATATCGATACACGTAGCCAAGTGGATGGAATGTAACGTGATTATACCAAATAAAGGATGCCATGTCAAAAAAAAAAAAAAAAAAAAAGAGTATATGCTGCTTGATTCCACTTATGTAAAATTCCAGAATGCAAACCAATCTAACTAACCTATGGTATCAAAGAGCTCGTTTGCCTGTGGCTGACAGGCAGTAAGAGGCGGGAGAGAAGAATCACAAAAAAGCAGGGAAAAACATACTAGAGTTGCTGATTCTGCTCATTCTCCTGATTGTGGCGATGGTTCCACAGGTGTATACATACGGCAAGATTCATCCAATTGTACAATGTGACCAGATGTGGCGTAGTGTATGTCAATTACATCTGAATTAATCTGCTGTGTGTGTGTGTGTGTGTGTGTGTGTTTTAAAGTATGCAAGAGTGACATCGAAGCCAACACCACTGTGCGTGAATCGAGCTCTGTCGGTTGGAGGTACAGCACAGGAAGTGTCTGTAATACAGGAGAGCCAGCCGAGGAGGAGGAGGAAGCTGTGAGCATCCTCACTGAGGTCCTAGTCATAAATCCTCATTAAAGCTATGAGGACACTATGTGCTGTAAGACTTTCTTCCTCCTGGATAATAAGCATTTCCATTAAGCAAAGGTTTTCAGAACATGATAAATTAATTTGTTTACTGGGAAACTATGGGTGCTAGTCTCATTTGCTAATAGCAAGTCTTAAAGGGCCCCACGTCACCAGAACAGAAGGTCAAGGTTGGTCTATCTTCCCAAGCAGAAGCCAAAAGAGGCATTAGTTTCATACAAGTTGATGGCATTTGTGTCACCTCACCCAGACAAGGTTCCCCTCTAAGCATCCCTTCAGGAACTGACCCCACCAGACATCCAATGGAGACTCAACTCCACGAGCACAAGCACGTACCAAAAAGAGCATATGCCTCCTGCCATGTGTTATCAAGAGGTTCAACTGACCTACAGAGTAACCTGCCCATGACATGAGGAGGCAGCCTGACATCATCTGAGGATGAGACTTACCTTGAATTGATCAACTTTCTCAAGCTTTTCCAAATCAGGTACCAGTCTCACTCCATCTTCTAGAGTTTTAAGAAATTCTACTTGAAACTCTACCATTTCGGTTAGATTTCCAAAGAGCACATCAAGCTGGAAAATGGAGAAGAATTTAAGCCACCCCATATTTCATCAGTGTTCAGAAACTTTATTGGCTTCCAATTTCAAAGTCTTTCTATCAATACTCATCAATTAAGATCATGAGCCTACCATGGTGGGGGAGGCCCCTCCTTACTCTCTGGTTGCAAGCCAAGAGCATAACACACATTTTATTTATTACAATTAAGCAAATTCAAAATGTTTTTAGTATTGCAAATGTGCCTCACTTCTTTCTCTTCACCATGTCAAGCTGCGACCCTCACAAAGTTAAGACAATTTCCACCATACCTCATCTTGGGTGAGGAAAGTTTCTTTTTGAAGAGGTTTTAGGTATCTCTCCATGAGACAGTTTAAGTCCTAAGGGTTGAAAGGATATTTCATTAGCACATCTAACAGTCTAGAAGGAAGCTAAAGGGGAAAGTAACAGATTATGTCCCAAATGCTAACATTACAGTGTTTGGGTCATTAAGTTCATTTAAAGCAGGAGTAAGCCAATCTTTTCAGTAATATTTTAGACTCTGCAGGCCATGTGGCCTCTGTCACAACCATGTTAAATCTATTGCTGTACCAGGAAAGCCGCTTCCAGTTACGGCAGCACAGACAACACGTAAATGAGTGTGTGTGTGGCTGTGTTCCAATAAAACTGTCAAAACAGGCAGAGGGCTGGATTTGACCTGAGGGCCATAATTTGCTGACCCCTAAGTTAAAAGACTAAAATAGATCATTAATAACAGATCACACTGCTGTGACATATAACTAAATTATACAGTTACAGGAATAGATGATTAATACAGTTATAGGAATGCATTACAACATGTGTATTGTAATATATGTATAATGCATGTATTATGAGTTATATGTACTATATAGACATTATGAATCATATAGGAATAAATGACATAGTTACAGGGATAACTAGATGAACACAAGTGAGAATAATAAGAAAACAGATACCCTTCTGTCTAGACTCAAATTAGATACTGAAAATAATACCTTAAAATTTTTTAAAAACTAAATTCCATTTTAGTATTAGGTCAACAACAGATTTAGAAAAGTCAGAGGGCTCACTGAATATTCACCATCCTCTCCTTTGTTGATCAATGACAAATGTCAATGAATTGCCCTAAGAATTGATGTGCTTCCTTAACATGCAGGAGATCTGAATGTTCAGAGGAAAGGCCAGATTCCACAGGAGACCAAACACAGTGTTAAACCCACAAAGCCCCTCCTTCAAGAACGAGGGGGGGAGGGTAGACCAGCAAGACGTACTTTCACGTAGGTGCGCTCTGTCTCCAGGAGCTCACAGATCACTTTGCGCAGCTTGTCAGCGTCCGTGAGCTGCCTCATGGTGGCCAGCTGAGGCCCGGTGGCGTCCTGAGGAGGTGGGCTTGGGTCAGAGGGGTTCATCTCATGCAGACTGCGGCAAAATGCGGCCACCTGTTCCGTGCTCTTCGGAGCACAGTTGAAAAGGCAAAGCAGAGGAAGTTACCTCTCACAAGAGAGACCTGTCTGACAGCTGTTCTGCCTAAAGGTGTCCTTCCCAGTTAATGAACTGCCACACACACAAATTACATCTCTCCTTTCCCCAGACAGCTCTACACATGTAAGAGCTCACTGAACACTCAGAAAAACCATAACAACAATTGCTAACAGATTCTGAGTGTTCACTACATGCCAGGCACTTGTCTGATGTATTTATTCTTCCCACATGGTAAGTTAAGGGCTATTAGCATTCCTATGAAACAGCTGAGACAAAGGAGGCCCAGAGAGGTTAAGTAACTCATCGGAAATTGCACAGCTCTTGCACAGCTCGAAAATGGCAGAGCTGGGATTTGAACCAGGCAGTGTGGATCAAAGCCTGTGTTCATAACTACTCTGCAAGAAGCTTACAAATAAGCAGACGGAGAGATGGAAAAATTAAACTCAATTCACTCCAAAGACAAGGCTAATTATCATAGCCCCCACTTAAGTAAACTATACTTTGCAATACTGGAAGATGATTTTATAAGCTAAGATTCTTTCTGGCTCTGTTAAAAATTAGACCTAAGGTAACTTTCTAGATAATGATGGATACTCATATATTTTAAGGGAAGAAAGGGAAAAGTTTCTGTCTCTCCAGCTTCCCCAAGCAGAAAAATACCTCCTCTTTCGGGATCCCTGGGTGGCGCAGCGGTTTGGCGCCTGCCTTTGGCCCAGGGCGTGATCCTGGAGACCCGGGATCGAATCCCATATCAGGCTCCCGATGCATGGAGCCTGCTTCTCCCTCTGCCTGTGTCTCTGCCTCTCTCTCTCTCTCTCTGTGACTATCATAAGTAAATAAATAAAAAAAAAAAAAAAAAAAAAAGAAAAATACCTCCTCTTTCGAAATAAAGGCTGTGGAGCCCTGAATAAGGCTTCAGTGGGGGAGCTCAGCCTCCACCTAATCTCTGTCCAGGATGATTCAGGTAGAAGTTTAGGGTTCTAGGATTCTAAAATTCAAACTTCAAGTTATGCAAAACAATTCTCCAAAGCATGGGTGGTAGGCGGGGTGCTAAAAACCGAGTGGAATTAGTACTTGGCCACCTGGGCTGCATATAGCAATCACCTGGGGAGCATGCCCAGCGCACCCTCCAGATCAATTCAATCAGGACCTCCAGGAAGAGATGAGCCAGCGTATTGTTTAAAGCTCCTGATGGAATGCCTCCAGAAGCTATTTTGTAGCACAAAATCTAGTTTATTAATATTTGTCCAAATGTACCACTCTATAAATGTTTGCTAGATATCTCCTTGAAGGCAGGCTGTCTGCTCCTCCTCCTCTCCCTGGCTTCCAATGTCTAATTCATCCCTAGGCACAGAGTATTCCCAGCAAACACGGGTGCAGATAAAGAAGTACTTCTTCTTTCACCCACCCACCCAGGAAGAACATAAGAATATCCTCCCAGAGCTGGAAGTCAAGGCTGGCATTTGGTGCAGAGCACAGAAGCTAAAACCAAAGGTACTCCATGGAGGCAACCCCTTACACACAAAGGAAGAAGGCAGCCAACATTAGCATGCCTTCCCCTCACCGGCATAACCCAGAGGGAAAGGAGCATAGAATAAAGGCAGTACAAGGACAGGGGAAGTCAGAACCTAACAAGGATGCATTCATGATAATGCCATGACAGCAAAGAGGAAAGCCAGGACCCAAATCCACATGATTATTATTTCTGTGTGTGTTTTAAAGATTTATTTATTTATTTGGGGGGAAGGGGCAGAGGAGGGGAAAGAGTCTCCTCAGGCAGCACAGAGCCTGACGTAGGGCTCAATCCCAGGGCCCTGAGATCACAACCAGAGCTGAAACCAAGAGTCGGCTGCTCAACTGACTATACCACCCAGGCGCCCCTATTTCAATTCTCTTACAATGACCATAGCTTATTTTGTTGCCACTACTGACCCTAGTCTTATGTGCCAGAGGGTACCAGTCACCTCTCAGGGGGCCACTGTTCAATGCTCTCCATGAATTCAGTGTTCCAGTCACTATTTATCCCCACAAAGAATTCTCCTTTCAGGGATGAACCAAAAACTCACCAAAATGTGCTGAATTGTAAGAAATGTGAATTATGTGTCAATAAGGCTGTTAAAAAAGAAAGAATTTCATTAAAGCTTATTTCTGGAAAAATCAACTAAACAGTTTTTTATTTAGCTATGTTAGTATTTTACTACCTCGTCCTTTCCTTTCTTAAACATCTGGCTAAATATAGCTTTGTCTTACAAATTACACAGAAACAAAAGACCCGTTGTAACAAAAAAATGCTCACATAGCTTTTAAATAATCTGGGGATAACTGTAATAGGTCACTACTGCATTATAACATAGATATGATGGGGAGAGGTAACCCTCACCAAAATTAAAAAATTAAAATCCCATATGGACAGACCAAGAGAAAGACTGATAACTAACAGCCCTGCCCTCCAGCTTTTCCCACCTGTCTTTTATTGCCTAGATTTGGCATCCTGCAAAGGAACCGAACACAACAAACATATAATTGGCACCTTCTCTTATACAATGCATTTCTCAGGGGCCCAACAGTAACCACAGCTGTCTGTCATTTATATGCAGATTAACATCAAAGCTACTCCTCATGATAAATAAATCCATCGTTTCATTCCCATCAGAGACACAATGTGCTTTTCTACAATTTTATCATTTAGACAAGTTGCCATGGGAGATCTAATGTCCTCAGAGGGTATACAAAAGGTGCTCCATACTTTCAGGATGGGCCAAAGTTATGACCTGGGGACTCAGGCACATATCAAGGGCAGGAAATTCCAGAAGGTGCTTCTCTCTGTGCTCCTAATTCTCAGCGCACTGACCAGCTACCGTTGTCACCTATATCTGCATATAATAGTGAAAGGTATGGATGGACTTTCTAAGGTTCTCATTCCCACTGTTTCACCATCAATGCCTTGAGGCTTCCATTTTTAAGAGTCTAAGTTGAGTTTCTCACTTTGTGTGAAGTTCACCACTTCTAAGGTCAGGCATCCTTATGTTAAGCAGGCCCAAGAGAAGAGCTGAGGTTAATGGCTTGTGGGCTATGGCCTTCGTGCTCTAAATCTATGTCATAAAGCTAAAGTCATATCCTACCCAACCTCATTCCCAAACACCCAGCCTGCTCATCTTTCTTCCCCTCTGAGCCAAGTTCTGGATTATAGGAAAAATCATGAGCATCCCAGGGACGCTCCCAAATTCCTTTAAATCCTCTTCTGACAATTCAAAGCCTTAGGCATCCCTTTCTTATTAAATACAATCCTAAATTTAGGATAGATTTAGCCAGGTGCTCTCTTACATAGAGACAGGGCAAAGCAGTCTCAACACAGACCACCCTGTTCTCTGATTCGAGGTATAAACTCTCATAAGGGATATGGACATATTCCTAACATGGACATAATCTCTTTATTCCCAATTACATGCTATTTATAAAACAGAATTCCAAGTTACAATGCATATTGTCACAGCACGTTTTGCAAGGCTCTTAATGAAACTTTTACTTGGAAACAAAATGATGGCATCAAGCTGGAGAATTTTTGTTTTACTGAAATGTTACCCAAAAAACATCCTCATTAGGAAGTATGAAATGCAGGTCTTTTCTAGAATACCTCCAATGCAGAGATTTTATATGTTGTGGCCCAACTTTTAAGTCTCCCTGACCCTATACTAGTGGTTAGATTTTTTTGCATCGAGATCCACTGAGATCTCCTCTGGGTAGCTTAGCTGTGACTCGGGACATAAGAGGAGGGGTTACAGAACTCCCCCCCACCGCTCCGACACTGAGCATCCTTAGCTGTCCTCTTTATTCCACACCCAGCTCCGCAGCCAGGGATGCCTGGAAAGGTGGCTGCCGTGGGAGGTTCTCCACACACTCCTCAGAGCCAAGTTTCCTGGAACTGGGACAAACAGTGAAGTGCTGCTAAGAAGGAGGAGACAGTGGAGGTTTCTGTACTGGGCAAGGGACAAACCTCTCCCCACCAGAGGACTACAATCAGTCACCCTGGAGACAGAAAAGCACTTTCGGGCACTTCAGAGTTGCCAGCTTGAAACTGTTCAAGGTAGTGAAGCCACTCCACTGTCAGGGCTAAGAATTATCCAACCAACGTGTGGAGAAGAGTATACAATTGCAGGAGGAAACGAGCCCCTTTACTGAGGCCAGCATGAAGCTCAATGTTTATAATATCGCTTTCTTCCTGTGGAAGATGAAAAGAAAGTACAAAAAGAGGGGGGGGGGAGGCTTTTAAGTATACACTATTGACTCAAGCTACCCAGCTGTTTAAGCTCTTCCTGTTATGCAACCACTAAAGGCAATTTCTATCTCTAGATGAGTTCAGAGTTCTAAAACTGTCCTTTAAGTCTGACCGATTTAACACATCCCACAGATTTAAAAGGGGCCAGAGTGGCCTAAATTCTTAAAACCTTTACTTAAGGTTTTTTGGAGACAAACACCAAAGTCATGTTCTCTATAATTTCAGCGACCACTATATGCAGTGGTAATCCCTCTAGTTTTCCCATCACCTTCTCTGTCTCCTTTTGAACAAACGTTGAAGAAGAAACATCCAAGAAGGATGAAAGCTCCAGTTGGGTAAATCAGGTGTCCTCACCGCCAGATTTCAAGTTTCATTGAATGACACAAAATCTAATCGTGGGCAGACTTCAATATTAATACTGAACTACTAAAAAGCTTAATTTGATTTGGTTAAATTATTCCTTGTCGTTAACCAGCTGGACTTTCTCACTAGGGACTCACCATTTACTGACATACACAATATAAGTCGGTTGATGCTAAACCATCAACACAACCCCTGGGCCAACATTTCTATCACCATCTCCTTCTCAAGAAAGCAGAAATAAAGCCCAAAACACTTAAAACCTGACAGGAGGCAAGGTGGACATCCTTCTTCCAGAAATGCTTAATGAGCACTCAGGCTACCCAGTCTGAGGTGGGGATCAGGGAAATGTGCCATACACCTAACACAAACACACTCAAAATCTCAACAACCAAAAGAGAGGAGAAGCATTCAAATGACACTCAGTTTTAAAAAATACTATATAATACATCTTTATGACATTTAAGAATGAAAAAAAATAAATGTGAAGATTCTAGGCCAATTCGACCCCATGCCAACTACTGATGCCCAACTACCTCCCCCCGACCCTGCCGTGCTAAACTATATATTCTTTATCAACAAGGGAGATCGGAGGGTAAAAGGATGCAGTGATGGGGAAACGGGACAAGCACAATCACTGTCATTTGGGCTGAAAAGCAATCCAGCTGGAAAGTCGTAACACAAACAAGGTTAGCAAGAAAGAATTCAAACATGCTCACCAGATGAAGTGTCCGATATATAGAATCACCGGACTTGTCATTGTTTTCAATCCTGGGCTTGCGCTTTATTTTCCACAGTGCAGACATCATCAGGAATATATTCTCATGGTAATTTTACCACCTGACGTGTTCCGCACAGAAACAGAAGTTTCTTAAAATACCCCGAGAGCGCCCAACGCCTTCCAGTTCCCAAGGGAGCATCCTCTCATCTAGACAGCCCATGCCGGCTCGCCCAGGAAACCTACTGCTGCATCAACAGATAGGACAGCAGCACAGCAGCCTCTGGGATGGTGTCAAAGGCTAACGCATGGACAGGAATTTATGCTTTGATTTCACCTGGCTAACCCACAAAAGTTCCAGAAAGAGAGAACCAAAAGAGACCAGAGCACAAAGCAGAAAAAGCCTGCCCAGGATGTGAGCCGCTCTGCTCTGCGGACCAGGATCAGCTGATTGGCCAGCGTCATGCACTGCACAGGGATATTAAACCCCGCCGGCTCAAACAACTTTGAAGACACCCCTCACTGAGTCTGGGGGCAGGCACTAAAAAGATAAAGAAAGAAAAATAAGTAAATAAAGAATAAAAACTATATAGGATAGATAGATAGATAGATAGATAGATAGATAGATAGATAGATAGATAGATTTTTTTTTTTTACCAGTTTATGTTTTCACATTTTCCGCTTCATGCTTTGTTCCTAAAGCAGACATTTCCGAGACAATCCCAATTTGGATTAAAAAAGAGGAAAGGTGGCTTTCAGGATGGAAATGTTCTGAAAATCATTCTAATACATTTGCTAAGTAGAAAACAGGAATCACAGCTGCCAGGGGGGCCAGGAATACATAACAGGACAGCTGGGGGCTCATTAGCATTCATTGCCAGAGACAAGAGTTTTAGATTAGAAGCACAGAAACAAGTGACCAGTGGAGGAGGCCCCGTAGAGGTCAGCACCCACAGACACAAGAGGAAGGAGGTAGCTTACAAAGAGAAAGGCTGCTAGACTGCCCCCCACCCCCGCTCCCTCCCCCGTCCCCGTGTGAGAGCCCCACCCCCAGCCCCATGGATGTGACTTTCTAGTGCCACCAATGCTCTGGAAGCCCGCAATTATCTACTTGCTGAACTCCAAAAGGCCAGAGGAGCAACAACCATTAAAAAAAAAAAAAAAATCAAAAAACACAACACTCCAACCTGCATTGTCTTTACTCTGCCCATTATTTCATAAAGCAATTCATTTACAAAGAAGAGCAAAAATATTAAACAAAGCAAATCAACAGCCTTTACAGATTCAGCAAGAATAAAAAAAAAAAAAGGATTGCTTGTTTTATTTCATTTCTTGATCCGTTTGCTAATTTATTTGTTTTTACATTCTACACCCAGCCTGGTGCCTTCAAAGTAGGGCTAAATCATCCTTCCATGTCTAAGGTAGCTTGCGACTTAAAAATTAATGTGTGGTTTGTTCTCAAGAAAAATTACTGATCTAGGAGACATGTCAAAAGAATATTTCATTTTGATCAAGAAACTCAAGATATGTGCTTGCTCTTACTCTAAATCATAAAAGTAAAAAAAAAAAAAAAAAGACACCCAGAAAGGTTCAGCATTAAGAAAATATGTAAGTGGTTAATTAGTACATATCTAATTGACTTGCATAGCACACTAATTAATTCCTTCTTTTTCTGAAACCTAGAATTTAACACCAGACTTTAACATCTGGCCAGAAGGTAGTTGTAGTACAGCAGGTGACAACACAAGGCCTTGTCTTGCCATCTCAGAGCTGTGTGACCTTCACTGAGTTGCTAACCTCTCTGTTCCAATGTCATTACCTATGAAATAGAAGGAATAATAGTATTTCTCTCTCAGAGGTACTGTGAGGATGAGATGGTGCCCAATATATACAAGATACTAAGTAAGTGTTAGTTCCATTTACTATCAGGAATACACAGTAAGGGAGTGCCTGGGTGGCTCCACCCATTAAGCGTCTGCCTTCAGCTCAAGTCATGATCCCAGTGTCCTCGGTTGGGCTCTTGGCTCAGTGGGGAGTCTGCTGCTCTCCCTCCTCCATCCCCCCCCCCCAAACAAAATTTTAAAAGAAAGAAAAGAAAAGAAAAGAAAAGAAAAGAAAAGAAGGAAGGAAGGAAGGAAGGAAGGAAGGAAGGAAGGAAGGAAGGAAGGAAGGAAGGAAGGAAAGAGAGAGAGAGAGAGAGAGAGAGAAGAAAGAAAGAAAGAAAGAAAGAAAGAAAGAAAGAAAGAAAGAAAGAAAGAAAAGGAAGGAAGGAAGGAAGGAAGGAAGGAAGGAAGGAAGGAAGGAAGGAAGGAAGGAAGGAAGGAAGGAAGGAAGGAAGGAGATACACAGTAGGACTCAGGCTCCAAGAACCATTTGCTCAATTTGTTTTTTGCTTCTAAATATCCAAAGTGAGAAATTAACTCATTAAAGGCCAATTTAATTAACTAACTTGGGTTGCATGACAAAACAGCTCAAATAAAGAAGATAAAATGTGAATAGAACCAAAACTAGAGAGTATTTTTAGATATAGAATCACACAGTGCTCCTCAACCTAGTGAAAAGGAATATGAACTTATGGTTTCAGTGAAGGTCACTGTACTAGCTTTAAAAATACTGATCATCACCCAAATTTGTCATCAGTAATTTTGATGAAATTCTCTTGTTATGAGAGCCGCCATGCATTTCTACAGTGAAATCCACGGACAAGGTGGCCTGTTCCTGCCTCTGACCCTATCTATTCCAGGTGGGTTTCAGACCTATTCTCTGGAGAAAGAACCATTGAGTCAGAGAGGCATCGGGGTCAGTCCAACAAAACCCTGGGGCCCCTTCCTTCCTCTCCATTGCCAGACCTAACATTACAGAGGACCCTGTTTAGGACCTCATGACTCACAAATTTCGAATGAAAACAATCTCAAAATCCACAAGGAATGAGAACATTGCCTATGACAGTGAGGTAAAAATGATCCAAGTTAAAAAGTATTCAGAAATAAGTGTTTTAGATATAGGAAAAATAGCTGCATTGCTAAATCAAATTAGAAACTGAGAATTAACATTCTTAAGTTCAATAGCAAAATAACTTAATAAATACCTTTCTAAATCTCTTACCTCAGTTTGGAAATATCCATTTCTCTTGAGAGGGACCCCTCCCACCCCTACCCTAAGTGCATAAAATGGCCACACACCTAAAAAGTAATTTGAAGCAGTTTTTTGAGGGTTTTTTTGGCTTTAAATGAAATGTGTGCATTTCCACTTATTCATCTGTATTTTAATTAAGAACCAACAGCATAAAGCCTTTTGTAAGTATTAAAATTACTTTTGGGGCACCTGGATGCCTCAGTGGTTGAGCATCTATCTGCCTTTGGCTCAGGTTGTGATCTCAGGGTCCTGGGATCGAGTCCTGCATCAGGCACCCCAAAGGAAGCCTGCTTCTCCCTCTGCCTGTGTCTCTGCCTCTCTCTGTCTCTTTCATGAAAATAAATAAAATCTTTATAAAAAATAAAATTACTTTCCAACATTAAATGTTATACTATGCTCAGCTTGAAAGGACACTGAGAATGGTGATCCTATCTATGATGATCAAAGAGACACACATGGGCAAAAATCATGGTGAAACACAGACACACAGAGAAATGTAGGTTTTTAAAATACTAGTTCATATTTGAATAATGTATTTCCATGACTACAATTATATTATTTAACACCCTTCCCCACCCCCCCATCATCCAATCACTGAACAAAGGCAAGTATCACCCTGACCTTGCAAAAGGGGAAGAAGAAAGTATAATTTAAAATGACATGATTTGATCAGAAAGTGACTGGTAAGAGTCAAACAAAAGAAAGAAAGGTACGTGAAGAGATCTACATAAATATGTCAACAACACTACAAAAAAAAAGTGAATAAATACAGAAAGAGTCAATTATACAATTACTTTTGCTTGGGGGGGCCTTTGGACAGAGGAACGTCAAGTTTTTAAACTGTTGTACTTTGGAGAGTGTGCTCAGAACAGGCTGGTGATCCACGGAACTGTTTGAGAGGTGGGATAAAAACATGATGATGGGGCACCTGGATGGCTCAGTGGTTGAGCGTCTACCTTTGGCTCAGGTCATGATCCGGTTCTGGGATTAAGTCTCGCATTGGGCTCCCCATAGGGAACCTGTTTCTCCCTCTGCCCATGTCTCTGCCTCTCTCTCTTTCATGAATAAATAAATAAAATCTTTTTTTTTTAATTTAAAAATAAATAAAAAATAAAAGCATGATGAATTATGGAAAAGAAATTCACAGTCTTCTACCAAAGAGTTAGGATAAGGGCTTTTTCACAGCCCTCTAATAACTGAGGAACATGCTCTATGAATAAATAAAAACATTGTTTCTTTTCCTTTCACATAAAATCTGTTCACCTTTCACAAAAGCCAAACATGGACAATGCAAAACGATTTTGTTGCAGGAACCATGAATGGCAAGAAAGCCTAACAGGCCCAGCCACACACACATTTTGGATGATATTTCTTCAAAGAAGGAAAACAGGTGAAATGAGATGCAAACTCATTAAAAGTGATTCCTGCCCTGTATTCTCATGTGTAGTATCACATATTGTTATCAAGGCTGTAATTGGGATTTCGTATTTTATTTCGTGACATCTCAGAGGTAAAAACACTTGGTCCCGTGGAGAGGCCTCCTAACCATACACGGCTGCAAAGGTGATTGTGTCAGTTGTGTCGGCTGTGATTCTTCGGTGGTTCGACACGTGGGACGTGAAAATGAAAATCTCTCACCTTGCTGCTGTGATCAGTTTCATCTGAGGATTCCAAGTCGGGCCCCTCGGTCTCCTCCGGAGCGGTCTCGGCACTACTGCCCTGCTCGCTGCAGAGGCTGTGTCCTGCAAGATGAAATCAGCAGAAAATGTGGGTCAGCATGTAGAGCAATTGCTAAAAGCCAGGCCTCTGCAAGGGGGGCACAGGGTCAGGCTCCTGACATGTACATATATTGTTAGCCCCTCCATGTAGGAGCTCCACGATCTTGACCCAATAAGCGTGTTCTATTTTATTTATTGTGTTTATTGCTACTATTATTGTTTTTTTTTTTGAGATTTTATTTATTTATTCATGAGAGACACACACACACACACAGAGAGAGGCAGAGACACAGGCAGAGGGAGAAGCAGGCTCTATGCAGGGAGCCTGACGTGGGACTCGATCCCTGGTCTCCAGGATCATGCCCTGGGCCAAAGGCGGCACTAAACCACTGAGCCACCCAGGCTTCCCGACTATTATTGTTTTTATATGATAGTACATATAGATATTATTTACTTTTTATAACACATAATTACATGTTGAAGCCCTAACCTCCCATGTGATGCTACTGCTATTTGGAGAGGGACCCGAAGGACAGAAACGTTCAGTCTGTAATATGTGTGATGGCTGTTTTTGCAAAGCCTGGTGAACTATAAACGTAACACCATACTTCCACACTTCCCACCACATTCTATGCAAAGGTGAAGGAAAAGAACCTTACAATCACGCTCCTCTGGCAGGCCTGTCAAATTTAAAGAATATCTGAGCTCCTAGGGGATCATGCTCTACAGATGCAGGTTCAATAGACTTGGGGTTGAACCTAAACTTCTGCATTTCTTACAAGCTCCAAAAGTGACACCAATCAATACTGTCCTTGGACCACCCTTGGAGCAGCAAGGCTCTAAGACATCTGAAACCCTCTAGCTAATCTGATGAGACAGTGGTAATCAAGCCAGTTTGGCAGTGGTTTGGGGACGAAGCACTCTCATACAAAGGGACCAGATAGGAAATGAGAGTGAAGGAGCCACTTTCTGACTCTCTGGATGAAAGTCTCCATTTGCAAAGAGGCTGCTTTATCCAGTGGCACGCTATTATAGTCATGATCCGCTTGGCATCACTTTATGTTCAAATTCAAAGTTGGCTGCAAAACAGGGAGGAAGCTGACCTCTAAGCAAATGCTACAGCAAGGCTGCGCCTGTAGTCCCCCTCTCTTCCTCTGAAATAAAGCACCAGTGAGGTGAATACAACCTAGATGTAAGCTTCTGTCTGTATCTTCCCTTCTGCTCTGGCTCTAGGAGTTTCTTTCTTCAGATTGATTGATTGATTGATTTCAGAAAGAGAGACAGTGTGTGTTGTGTGTGCATGGTGGGGGGGAACAGAGGGAGACAGCGTGAGGATCCCAAGCAGATTCTGCACTGAGTGCAGAGCCCACACGAAGCTCAATCTCATGACCCTGAGATCATGACCTGAGTGGAAACCAAGAGTCGGATGCCCAACCAACTGTGCCACCCAGGAGCCCCTGGCTCTAGCATTTTCTAATTACTTGCTCGCTCTAACATATGGTGGTAGCAGTCAAAGAGAAATACTCAGTTAACTTGGTGGTTATCAACTCTGTTGTATTGTCGTGTCATCTCCGTGGGAAAAAGGTGATTAAACCCTTTTATGGGGGCAATGACCTAGATGCTGGGGCCAGAGAAACGGGCAAGAGTGGATCCTCACTGTGGAGGAACCACTAAGCTTACATAGGGCCACTTTGCTAGGAGCACTAAGCTCTTGGATCATGGAAACCATGGCTCCCTCTGTACTATCTGGAGCAGCCAGTCTACACAGCATGCTGGGGCTCCATTCACACAGCGATCTGCACAACAGCAACCCCCAGACTGAACCACCAAATGCTGTGACCCTGCATATCTCATCATGTAACACATCACCCAGGGTATAGCTGATGCTCACAAAATATTGGAAAAACAAAGGAAAGGATTTTCTTTTTCTTTTTAAAAAGATTTGATTTATTTATTCATGAGAGACAGAAAGGCAGAGAGAGAAGCAGGTTCCCTGCAAGGAGTCCAATGCAGGACTCGATCCCGGGACCCAGGGATCATAACCTGAGCCAAAGGCAAATGCTCAACCACTGAGCCACCCAGGTGCCCAAGGAAACGATTTTCATTATTTTTTTTTTAATTTTTTATTTATTTATGATAGTCACACAGAGAGAAAGAGAGAGAGGCAGAGACATAGGCAGAGGGAGAAGCAGGCTCCATGCACTGGAAGCCCGACGTGGGATTCGATCCCGGGTCTCCAGGATCGCGCCCCGGGCCAAAGGCAGGCGCTAAACCGCTGCACCACCCAGGGATCCCGATTTTCATTATTAATGATACTGTGGGGCAAGGTCTCCTGAAAAGCAAGCAAGCAAGCAGGAAAGAGAGGAAAGAAACCACCTCCACAAAACACTTAGGAATGCTAAATGAAATATAACAAAATCCTTTTAAACATAGAGCTGAGCCCCCCAAAAAAACCCAGAATCCCAAATGAAGACAGTAAAAGAAGCTGGTATGCCAGTCTGAAAGCTGTGGCCACATTGAGTAAATCTATCAGTTTCCAAACCGTAGTGCAGTCTCTCCCACAGAGGGAGGAAGATCTATTGGTGGTAGGAAAGGAACAATCTGGGGTGGAGGGGGCAAAATTGCACACTTGGCAGAGACACTTGACTCTCCCTCAGTGCTGGGCACTAAATACAATTAGCACCCCCCAGTTTCTGTGCCAATAAAACCACACCCACACATTTCCCAAAAGCAGTATCATCCCAGCTTGGGAACCAATGCCCTGGAGACTCTGGTTTCAATCGTGAAGACATGATACTGAAAACAGGTGTCAGATCTGTACAAATTGGAAAGTGAGAACTGAATCCCTCACATTCATACGGGTCCCTTTAATGGCTATACTCTCAGTCTAGAAAGATGCAAAAAGATAAAAAAG
Source organism: Canis lupus familiaris (assembly GCF_011100685.1). Lineage (NCBI taxonomy): Eukaryota > Metazoa > Chordata > Mammalia > Carnivora > Canidae > Canis > Canis lupus. The sequence continues at coordinate 26,686,213 of NC_049252.1, forward strand.
TATCCACTGGCAATAGGAAAAGGGGGGACGGAAGGGGAGGGGAGGGAAGGGAGCAGGGAAGGAGAAGCAAACCAACAAAGGAAAGGAGGCTTGTCTGATTCTGCCTACACTCCAGGACACAAGAGCTGGGAGGGAGCAAGGAGGAGCTTTCTCCAAAGATGACAACTGCAGGCTGGCTCTCTGGGTGTCTGAGACTCAAATTTACAGCATGTACTGCATCCAGGAGACTCCATGTCTTTGTCAGCTTGGGCTGCTATAACAAAAGACCTCAGATGTGGTGGCTGAAATAACAGACATTTATTCTCTCGTTCTGAAGCATGGAAGTCCAAGGTCTAGGGGCTCACAGATTCAGTTCTTGGTTAGGACTTGTGGGAGGCCACCATCTCCCTACATGTTCACATGGCTTTTTCCCTGTGTGTGCAAGGGAAGAGTGAGCTCTCCTCTCTCCGTCTCCTTACAAAGACACTAATTCCATCATGGGGGGCTACTCTCACAACTTTATCTAAAAGTGATTACTTCCTAAAGGCCCCAACTCCAAAGAGCAATCACCTCAGGGCTCAGGGCTTCAGTATATGGATTTTGGCAGGACACAGACATTTCATCCATGACATTCAAGATGAAGAATTGCCTTAAAATTGGTGTAGATTTGTATTCCAAGGGCTCCAGCAAAGACATAATCAAAATCTCTCTGGAGGAATTCACTCTTAATGATGGTATCACATGATGCTCAGAGATAAAGCTTGATCAAATAAAAACCCATAATCCATTATCATAAAACCCAGGAAAAACCAGGCCCCATGAGTGAGAAGCAGCAGATACAATACGCAACAGAATGAGATTCCCAAGGAATGTACTGCAGTCATCAGATACAGAATGTCAAGTATATTTAAAATATTTTTCTTTTTAAGAAGGAACAAGAGAAAACTTCAAAAAAGATCAAGTAAATTAATAGAATTTTTTAAAATGAGAACTATAATCACTCAAATAAAACACTCAGTAGAAGGGTGTCTGGGTGGCTCAGTTGGTTGAGTGTCCAACTCTTGATTTTGGCTCAGGTCATGATCTTACGGCTGTGAGATTCAGATGCTCTGCACTGAGCATGGAGTCTGCTTGAGGTTCTCTCTCTTCCTCTCCCTCTGTCCCTCCCTGCCTCTCATGCATACATGCTCTCTCTCTCAAATTAAAACAACAACAACAACAACAACAAACACACACACTCAAGGGGCACTTGGGTGGTTCAGTCAGTTAGGCATCTGCCTTCAGCTCAGGTCATGATCTCAGAGTCTTGGGATCAAGCCCTGTGTCAGGATCCCTACTTAGTGGGGAGTCTGCTTCTTCTTCTCCCACTGCCCCTCTGCCCTGCTCGTGTTCTCTCTCTCAAATAAATAAGTAAATAAATAAATCTATATTTTAAAAAATTAATTAAAAACAAAAAAACACCCAATAGATAAGAATAAAAGTTCAAGAAAGAATAAAAGATCTATCTGAAGACATGACCTCACTAAAGCACAGAAATCTACAAATACTAAAACTATCAATATAGAATTGTATTTCCAGCTAAAATATTATTCAATAAGAAAAATATAATGTTCTGTTTGAGAAATAAAGAATGAGAAAGTTCACTACAAACAGAGCCTCCCTAAAAAAACCCTCTAAAGATGTATAGCCATACTTAGGAAATCCTGAGAGTTTGGTTCCAGACTACTGCAATGCAGTGAATATTACAGTAAAGCATGTCAAATGAATTTTTTGGTTTCCCAGAGCATATAAAAGTAATGTTTATACTTCACTGCAGCCTATTAAATGTGCAAATAGCATTATGCCTAAAAAAAAGTACTGTATTTTTTTGTTGTTGTTGTTAAGATTTTGTTTTTAAGTAATCTCTACACCCAACATGGGGCTCTAACTTACAACCCTAAGATCGAGAATTGCACATTCTACCAACTCAGCCAGCCAGGTGCCCCAAAAAGTACACATCTTAATTTAAAAATACTTTATTGCTAAAAAATACTAATTAATCTGAGCTTTCAGCAAGTCATAATCACTGGTTGCCATACAATGGATAATAATGAGAAGACTCAAAATATTGCAAGAATTCCCAAAACGTAACAGAGAAACACAAAGTGAGCAAATGCTATTGGAAAAATGGTGCTAACAGAGTTGCTCAATGCAGGGTTACCACAAATTCTCAATTTGTAAAACACACAATATCTATGAAGTGCAATACAGAAAAGCACAATAAAATAGCATATGCCTATACTTCAGATAAGGAAACAAAAACATACACTCACGCACACACACAAGCTGATATACAATAAGATAATAAAGAGCTGATATGTACATGTGCAAGTCTTAGTATGTAAAACAATACCCCACATGCTCAAAAAAAAAAAAGGGAGGGACATTGTAGGTTACAAAATACAAGACACAACTAAAACAATGGTGTGGGTGATTACATTTAAACCTTTTCATGGGCCTTTGATGCTTGAATGGAGAAGTAAAGACTAACATTGATCTTTGTTATGTCAGAAATCATGTTTACATTTTAAGGGCAACCACTAAAGAACAGAATTAGATTAATAAAAGAGAAAGCAGGATTTAGAAATCCATTCGCAATTATGGCAGGAAAGAAAAAAAAAAAAAAACAGCAAAGACAAAGCCAGCAAAATAAGAGGACAGAAATGAGTCAAAAGACACGGAACTTCTAAATACACGCAAAGTGAACTAAACTTGATACTTAAACTTTATGTTTAGGTAAAAAAACAAAACAAACCGAACAAACAAAACAATGTAAAACAAAGCCTTACCTACTAGCAATATGCAAGAGACAAACCTAAACACAAAGACACAGAAGATTAAGAGTAAAGGGATGGGAAAATACAGGTGGCCAACGTAAAGAAAGCTTGACAAACGTCAGACAAATAGGTTTAGTCATGATATGAAAATGTATTGATCATTATTTAGTTTGATCCATGAATATATTTCAAACCCTACTCCTAAGAAACTGTGAATGTATGTTTTCCTCAAGGATCAGCAATTTATGCAAACAGGCCACACGTTAGATCACAACATAAGTCCACAGAACCAAAGAATCTGTATTCAGCTACAGACCACACTAGCAGCACCTTTTGGGAACTAAGTTTATTACGAAGGAGCAAAAGGCCAACACCACCAAATGTAGTATTAAAGAAGAACAAGATCATGGTTCTGCTGGATCACAGAAAGTGATCAGAAAAGTGAAAAGATCACTTTTCCTACCAGATATCAAAATAGATTATATCTCATAAAACTGCAGTAATATAAAACAATGGAGAATTAGTAAGGACGCAGGCTAGCAGAACAGAGAGCCCAGAAACAGCCTTCCTGCATACAGAGGCGTATGCCACTGCAGATCCCAGGGAAAGGAATGGTATATTTGATAAATATTGTTATGACAACAGATTATGCAGACGGAAAAATATACGTTTGGACTCACACACACCGTTCACAAAAATCAATATGAGGGAGGTATAAACCAGAAGCATGTGAATAGTCCAAAGAATATAATCTTTTGCAAGAAAATACAGAGATCATGTTTGTTACCTTAGGCAAGAGAAAGATCTCTTAAATAAGATATAAAAAGCACAAATCATAGGAGATAGAAAATCAGATTTTATTAAAATTCTTTGTCAAAAGCAACAAGACACATTATAGACTGAGAAGACTTACCTTCGACACCTAACTGGCAAAAGTGTTAATATCTAGACTATAAAGGAACTCCTATGAGTCAGTATCTGTAGGTATATCTGATTCTAAACATGTATTCTTTTTCACCCCAAGAAGCCATGCTTCTGTCCTTAGCTGAAGACAAAAATTAATAAAAGAAAGAGAAAGAACAATGCAGCATGTGGAAGACAGTTTTCAAAGCAATGATTCTATCCATTCCTTTGAGCACAAATTTTTGTATTACTTTTTCTCTACCCCATAAATTGGGGCTGGCCCAGTGACATGCTTTCATCAACAAAACGTGACATAGATGGTGATACATGAATTTTAAGCTAAGATCTCAAGTGTCTCTGCAGCCTCTGGTTCTGCCTCCAGGATCTCTGAGCTCACCATACAAAGAAACCACAAGCTAGCCTCTTGAGGATGAGAGGTCTCAGGCAGAAGGAGACCCAGTCAACCAATCACCAAACATGCAAGTGAGGCCATCTTAATCCAGCCCTGGTCAAGCCACCAGATGACACCACCACATAAGTGACTCCAGGCAAGGAGAGCAGAACAACCACCCAGCTGAGCCTAAACCAAAGTGCCGAACACAGGAGAATGAGGAAATAAAAGGACTTCCTTGGGGTGGTTTGATATGTAGCAGAAGATGACCAATAAACAGGCTAGGGGTATTTAGCCATTGAAGAAAGCCAGAGAGGCAGGAACCGACAGCTGAAGAAAGGTATCAGCAAGGCAGGAACAGGAACTTCAAACAGGAGAGGTCACGCTCTTCCTTCTATGCTTTGAGGACCTTCTCTGAACATCCCCTAGCCTAAGAGGTTTACGGAAAAACACTTGAGTTTTTTGGCAACCCCAATGCAGTTTTGTAACATCCTACTACAGCTCCCTATGCCTTCGCTATAAGACACTTTCCTCTAAAAACAGACACTGAAGGAAACTCATCCTTGTCCTGGACGTAGCTGGCCACCCCAACCCCCCCACCCCATTTACTCACCACTGTGCACACACAGACCAATGGCCCCACTAACCATCAGAGAGATGGCAAAGCCCAAGACAAGGCTGGGAGATGGCTGAAGAAGCAGTCAGAGCAAGGGATCCGCTGCCTCACCTCCACTCCAACCCCAGAGGTAGCACAATATCTGGCATCAAGGAGGTGCCCGGCAGCCACTTGGCAGCACAGAGGAGAAGCAGGGCCAACTCTGAAAAGACAAAGGATCGACAGGGGGCTGGGCAGCCCCAGAGAATAAGGAAGCACAGAGCAGGGCTAAGGCTGGGCAGGACAGGCCCTGCCAGCTAGATCCACAGGCACCATAAATAAGATGCATTGTTGTGAATGGATGTGATCGTTTCTTCACTTTTTTTTTTTTTTGAAGATTCCATATATTGGGGCACCTGGGTGGCTCAGTAGTTGAGCATCTGCCTTCGGCTCAGGTCATGATCCTGGGGTTCTGGGACCAAGTCCCATATCGGACTCCTCGCAGGGAGCTTGCTTCTCCCTCTGTCTATGTTTGTGTGTGTGTGTGTGTGTGTGTGTGTGTGTGTGTGTGTCTCATGAATAAATAAATAAAATCTTTTTAAAAATTCCATTTATTTATTTGACAGAGAGAGAGAAAGAGAAAATGAGCAGTGGGAAGAGGCATGGGGAGAAGGAAGAAGCAAACTCCCTGCTGAGCAGGGAGTGCAATGCAGGGCTCGATTCCAGGACCCTGAGATTATGACCTGAGCCAAAGACAGATGCTTAACTGACTGAGCCACCCAGGCACCCTTTCTTCACTTTTTAGAATGATTTTCACGTCATAAACATGTCCTTGGGACCGAGAAAACTTTTGTGACTAGCACATCCCACTCACCACTGGAAGGAAGGACACATCAATGTCAGCTTACATTTAGAGTTATCTTTAATTCACTTGGTTGAGACACATTCAGCCTGATTCAAGTCCATTCCAGACTTAAATTTAAAGAAAGGAGATAAAACTCTTTCACTTATATCTCGAGATGTATTAACAATATGTATTAAACAAGCAGATTCTCCAATTCAAACATTTCCAAAGAGGAAGCAATTATAACATTGATTTTCTGAAAGCTGTGATTAATGCCTGAGTTTAAATCTTTGTGCGAAAAAAAAATGATTTGAAGACAAGGGGGCAAGAAAAGGTTAGATACTGCCAATAAAAACACTGGGCTGAAATTTAGTCACTAGGCTGGGACTTTATTTTGCTTTTCAGTCTTTTTACTGTTCTATAAGAATTCCATAGAAACACTCACAATTTAAATATAAGATGAGCATAAACACCCTCTCCATGACAAAGCTAAGAAACAAAAATAATTATAAAGAAAACAAAAAACCGGGGAGAGCTTCATATACGCTATGAAAAAAGTGTATTATCACTCCAACTTAAACTTAACAGACAACTTCTTTCCAGCCAAATTTCACAAAATCTCAGCGTCTGTTTCTCTTTGGAGAGAATTTTTTTTAAAAGAAGATTTTATTTATTTATTCATGAGAGACAGAGAGAGAGGCAGAGACACAGGCAGAGGGAGGAGCAGGCTCCATGCAGGGAGCCTGACGTGGGACTCGATCCTGGGACTCCAGGATCAAGCCCTGGGCCGAAGGCAGGCGCTCAACTGCAGAGCCACCTAGGGATCCCTGGAGGTAAAATTTTTAAATCCATAACTGTAGATATAGGCCTTACTGATTGGGTTAATTGGTTGTGAAAGTCAAATAATATCATGTTCATTCATGTTCTTTAAAAATAAACGAATGGGGGACGCCTGGGGGGCTCAGTGGATGGGCATCTGCCTTCGGCTCAGGGCGTGACCCGGGCGTCCTGGGATCGAGTCCTGTATCGGGTTCCCCACAGGGAGCCTGCTTCTCCCTCTGCCTGTGTCTCTGCCTCTCTCTGTGTGTAAAATCTTTAAAAAAATAAGAAAATAAAAATAAAAATATAAAAATGGAGGCTCTTAAATTCTGAAACATTTCTCCCCCCTGCCCCACACGGGATTTGACAGGCATCATCAACCCAATCCAGCTGGAAATCAAGATGTAGAAGTGTTTGGCTCTTCCCAGCAGGGCCTCAGGAAGCAGGCCAGGTGCTGTGTGACAAAATCATGGAGCCCAGACAGTTTCCAAAACGCCCCCGGCTCCAAATTTTATCAACAAACAAATAGAAGGCCATGTGCTACTGGTATCTGTGAGACGTTAGAGCCTCTGAAGGACGGGGCCATATTTGTTTGCAGGAAGATAAATCTGTGCAGTTCCTCTTTCTTTGTTGCCTCTCCCTGCTGCCTGATGTCTTGTTTTCAGAATCAAGCCCCAGACAATCTGCACGGTACAACAGTCGGAAATAGACTCCCACTTCACTGTAGGGAAGCATGCTCTGCCCGCCAATCAAACAGCTGTCCATGTTGGGCGCCCAACCGTTCCTTCTCTGACCAAGATGCCTTCGACTCTCCCAGCTGTCACAGAAGCTTTTCCTGTTACAACAAATACTGCTTAATCTACTTCCTGCAGGAGGGATATTTGTACTTGAAACAGACTCCAATCTCCCAGTTGGCATCAGACAGATGTGCCTGAGGTCTATCAAGGGAGGGGGAAGCTGGCTCTCCAAACCCCAACGAAGGCCCCAATTGTCTTTAACTCGTATGGGCCAGAGTTAGCTGCTGACGCCCGGCTCAGCTTCTGGAATGACTTTTTTTTTTTTTTTTCTTCCCCAACAAGGACCAACTTCAGTTTGCTGAGCCTCAGCGTTTTTATTGGAATACTGAGCTAATAAATGAGGGCACCGGTTTCAACCCAACTGGGCAGGTGGAATTTTAGGGAAGATAAAGCAGAGCTGCTGTCACCATAAAAATGAAATGGATATGAGCCTTGATGGCAGAATTTAAAATGAAAGACATGATAAATTTTGAAACCTTGGAAAGATACCATGGATGCCACTTGTACTGATTCTTATAACTTGCATACAATGCGGGGTTTGCATAATTACCTGTTTCATGAGTTAATTTCAGTGATAAATAAAAATCTTCTTCCAAAACAGTTTCACTCACACTTGGGAGAAAGGCCTCGAAATAAGCATCGATTTGTTCTCTGCTCTTCCCTTGACTCAGAGAAGGGGAGAGGGGGTGGGAGATGCCAGAAATGGGTATCTGCATTAGAATTCCTTCAATGAGGGGCACGTGGGCGGCTCAGTGGTTGAGCATCTGCCTTCCAGTCAGGTTCTGATCCCAGGGTCCTGGGATCAAGTCCTGCAACAGGCTCCTCACAGGGAGCCTGCTTCTCTCTCTGCCTATGTCTCTGCCTCTCTCTGCATCTCTCATGGATAAATAAAATCTTAAAAAAAAAAAAAAAAAAAAGAATTCCCTCAGCTTTATAAAATCTTTAAAAGTTATTTCAAGATCCAGGTTTGCGTTTCCATATTGATGTTCACTTGGAATATTTCCCTAACAGGGCAAGGTAGGTTTACCTCTGATACATCAGGCTGGTGGCTTTCAAATGGAAGAGATTTTGCTGTGTGGGAGACATCTGGCAATATCTGATGATAACTGGATCAGTGCTACTTGGGAGAAGGGACTACTTACTACTGATTTACAGTAGTTGGTAATAATACTGGTAAACATCAATGCACAGGACACCCCCCACCCCCACAACATCCCAACAAAGAACTATCCGGCCCAAAACATTAGTAGCTCCAGATGAGATCAGTATTCAGAATAAATCACACAGGAACATTTGAGAGGCTTTTTGGAAACTTCACACGGTTTTGCAACTTCCTACTCCAGCTTCCCTTCTGCCCCAAGGTTCTTTCTATAATAACAGTCAACTCAAGGGACTTTTTTGTCTAGACATCCTTCCTCCATTTTCCTAGCACTGTGTCGGTAAACAAATATTAAAAAAAAAAAAAAAGGATGAAAGTAGCTCAAGAAGGATTTCAACAAGGACCCATGGATGGTCATGACTTGTGTGTGGGAAACAGTCTTAGGGAGAACACTTAGGAAGGGGTCCCTGGTTCTCTAAGTCGACACAGTAATCCATTCACCACACTGCCTCGCCGTAAAGGGAGAGGGGGGTGGAGATGCATTCCATGTCACCTAACAGATTTTCATACAAACATCTCAGGGGCGCCCAGCTGGCTCAGGCCATGGAGCATGCAACTCTTGATTTCCAGGTCATGAGTTCAAGTCTTGTGTTGGATGTCGAGATGACTTAAATAAATACGGAAATCTTTAAAAAAACAAATCTCAGACCACAATTATGATATCGGCACATATCACTACAGATAGCTTGCATGTGACTGTAATATTTCAATCACCTTATCATTCCACCAAGACTATAAAAAGAGGATCGACAACTAAAGAATAGTCGGTGACCTACAGTAGCGGATCCCAATCCTAGCTGCACATTAGAATCCCGAGTTTTAAGCAATCATACCACAACAAATGCACCCCAGGCTGCAGCCCAGACTGTGTGAATCGTGATCTCTGAGAAGCGTCCCAGATATCTCAGCATCTAGATTACAGAATTCATTTCTTTCCACCCAGGAAAGGAAAATACTTAAGTAAGGTATTCATAAATTTAGTTATCAGACAATTCACCTGTTGCAGATTGAGGTAGATGGAGTAGAGACCCATGAGATAAAAAATGAGCAGCCTCTGGTTACAAGTCAGAAAATCTTCACGTCCCCAAAAGAGATTGTGCTTCGAATACGTAACATTTATCGAGTACTTTTCCTAAGACCTATTACTCTTTTGTTTCATTTTTTTAAAAAAGACTCTATGTATTTATTATTTGAAAGACCGAGTGAGAGCGAGAGCACAGCGGGGGGAAGGGGGCAGTAGAGGGACCAGCAGAGGAGAGGAAGAAGTAGCCTCCCCGCTGAGCAGGGAGCCTGATGTGGGGCTCGATCCCAGGGCCCTGAGATTATGGCCTGAGCTGAAGGCAGATACTTAACCATCTGAGCCACCCAGGTGCCCCTAAACACTTTACTTTTATAACTCAATTCATCCTCACAACAACTTAATGGGATAGTACTATAGTTTTATCCCTATCTTATGCATGAGGATGCCAGGGCATGAGATGAACTGTAACCTGTTCGAAGACAGAAATCTAATAAACACAGAAATGGGACCCAGTCTCAAGAAACCTGGTCCCAGAACCCACTCTTAGCCACTAGGATGTGATGCTCAATCAGAGAGGAAACAAACCTTTACATGAGAAAAAGGGGCTCAGAAATAATCCAGCCCTGAAAGGTAATCCCAGGACTGGACCAAGCCTGCCTACTTGAGCTTGTAGGATGGGGTGAGCAGCAGAGCACTGGCCTCCCATGGACAGGCACTGGCCTCCCATGGACAGGCACTGGCCAGGGCTCATTTGGACCCCAGTGTCCCTGACACACTGCTAGCTCTCTGTCAAGGCTGCCAAACACCCACTGTGACCACCGTTAAGATAGTCCCTGCATCAGACCTCAAACCTGCTTCTCAAGATGCTTATTTTTAGCTACTTCTAAATTTAGACAAAGGCTACAGTCCAGCCTCCCCATTGTACCAATTTACTAGTTGTTTCCTTTGCTATTTTAACCAAAGCAGTCAGTGGACACTGCTTTATCTCTGCCTCATTATAGAGCAATCGTGTAGGTTATTTTATCCTGTTTACTTGCCTCTTGTGCTTTTCATGGTTAAATGAGGACCAGGAAGCGGCAGCAACCAGAAGGCAGAGAGGCTGAGGCCCGGGCTCCCCCTCCAGCCACTCCAGTTGGGCTGCCACTGCCCAGGGCACCTGAGAATGCTTCTGGAACATACTACTGTTGAAGACAACCTAGGAACCCGATAAGAAAACCCACACGACGACTTGACTCTCTTGCTTTGTCTTGAACCAGTCTGATGATCTGAATTGGACCGAGAAGACTTTGTTTGTAAGGATTTTCGATCATTGCAAAATATTAAAAGGTGAACCGATGGAAAAACAGAAATATTCACTAACATTTAAGTTTGCGAACACAGTCACGGCCCAGTCACGAGGCTGACTCTTCAGCACCTGACTCAACAAATGTCAGTTCCAACGTATTGTTCCAAGGAATAAGTGAATCTTCTAAGAATGATTCCAAAATGGAAATTTTAATGTGTTTCAAACACCTGTAGGTTCAGTGGATTTAGTACTCAGCCTTCAAAAGTGACTGGCCTAAAAGAGGCAATATATAGCATGTTAAGGTCAGCTGTTAAGTTTAAAACTCCATCAAAAAAAAAAAAGGAGGGGATGCCTACTATATAAACGTATATTCTATATTCTATACTCAAATATTTCTAAAATTCCTGTATGCAAATATATTTTAACTAAAACAATTTTAATAAAAAATTCACAAACTGTACACACACACACACGCACGTATGCAGTTTTTTTAAGAGAACAAACACCCCAAATCAGTGATTATCTTTAAAAGGGGCAAATTGTGAGCAATTTCAGTTATACTCTATCAGGGAAACTATCTGTAATGGGCCAGAGAGTGAATATCTCCAGCTCTGCAGACCATGAGTCCCTGTCACGGTTACTCAGCTCTGCCCTTGCAACGAGAAAGCAGCCAGAGACAAGAGACAAATGATGGGCATGGCTGTGTTCTGATAAAACTTTATTTATAAAAACAGGCCGTGGTTTGCATTTGGCTGGCGGGTTGTAGTTTGCGCCAACTCCTGCTTAATATCCATAACCCACAGGAAGGGCTCGGACAGAAAAAAAATTCTAAATAAAGTTGTGCGCACACTGTTGTTCATAGTATGTACATCCAGATCTTATAAAAATCCTTTAAATAAGCTAACACAACATGCCTCCTTCAAAGGCTTATTACAGGGGGATCCCTGGGTGGCTCAGTGGTTTAGCACCTGCCTTTGGCCCAGGGTGTGATCCTGGAGTCCTGGGATCAAGTCCCCTGGAGTCCTGGGATCAAGTCCCAAGTCAAGTTGGGCTCCCTGCATGGAGCCTGCTTCTCCCTCTGCCCGTGTCTCTGCCTCTCTCTTTCTCTGTGGCTCTCATGAATAAATAAATGAGATCTTTTTTTTTTTTTAAAGGCTTATTACAGAAACCTCTCTGTGTGAACGGAGTTTTATGGGATTGATGCTGCCATCTTGTGGCAACACAAAAGAATGGCCTTCATCGTTTCCATTCCCTCCACTCTGGTTACACAGCTCACCGGAGTCATGTTCTAAAAATGTGACTGGGGTGTGGGTACTGCAATGACATAATGACTCAAGGAAGTCAACAGCAATAAGTGCCATCAATTTTCTGAAGCCCCTAACTTGCCAAATCCTTGCGACAGCCACTGAGCAAAAGCACGAACTCTCACAAGGGGTCTGGGGGTGACCTACTCTCATCAAGCTAAACTTCAGAAGGGAATTTAAAAAATGATAGCAGGGCAAGGAGACTCAAAGTACCTACACACTCAGAGTTTGAAACCAGACTTTTAAAAAAAAATTTAACTCAAGTTTTAAAAAGAAACGAAATCTTAAACGCCAACTTACTAATATAACCAACCCCATCATTTAGGGACACCTGGGTGGCTCAGCAGTTGAGCATCTGCCTTCAGCTCAGGGTGTGATCCCGGGGTCCTGGGATTGAGTCCCACATCAGGCTTCCTGCATGGAGCCTGCTTCTCTCTCTGCCTGTGTCTCTGCCTCTCTCATGAATAAATAAATAAAAATCTTTCTTTCTTTTTTTTTTTTTTAAAGAAACCAACCCCATTTTTAGAATCAGGTCATGGAGAAATAAGTGACATAATGCTGTTGACTGGTATACTCATTCACGGGCTCTCGCTGAATGAGAAGGTGGCGGCTGTGCAGCAACAGGAAGAAGGCATAAGCCCAGTCCCAAAAAACAAACTCGGGACAGAGAGAAGACACGCCAGTAAGAAGAGTGTCATATGACTAGGGCCCACATGAAAGATGTCTCTGCAGGGTCCTAGGGTCCCAGAGGAGGGAGCTAGCTCTGCTGGGTCCCACCCAGGAAGGTGTCAAGAGGCAGGTAGCATTCTGGTTGCTTCTTTTAGGATGAGCACAAGGTTGCAAAAGGATAGGGAGAAAAGCTGTGAGCAGGGGGACAGCAGATGGGGCAGGGCTTGCTTCTGCCTATAGCCTCACGCTCACACTCAAGCTTGGGAGAGCCCAAGAGAAGCTGACCAAATGTGAGCTCTGAGTGCATCTGCGCTCTGGGGCAATGTATGCCCTCTCTCAGGCAGAAGGGAAAGCCAGGGCTGGATGGTTTGGGGGATGGTGACGGGGAAGGCGGAGGTAGGACCTGGAGCCCTACTGGTTCCTGGTGTTTCCTCTGTCCACAGCCCAGAGATGGTGGCCTCTACCCAATCGACCTTTCCCACAATGACAAACAGCAGCAGCAGCACACTGAAGCTCTCCATGTGCAACAGGTTGACTGGTGACCAAACACTTACTCCACAAGAACACATGGTCCTGAACCTTGGAAATGAACGGGACACACACATTCAGTAACCAGTTCATCTCACTCACACGCCTTATGCCTGCTGGCCCCGGTCCAGTGGAACACAACCCCCCACCCACACCCACACCCCCACACCCCCACAAGGTCAACGTCACAGTCATACCTGGGTTGCTGCTGAGAAAGGCCAGGGGGCTCTCGCTGAGGTCCACGGGGCCGTCTGCTCGGTGGGGTGGGCAGTCCAGCAGCTCCAAGCCTCCCTCCGGCTCAGGGTAGGTCCTCACCAGGAGGCCCAGGGAAGGCTGCGAGAGGAAATCTTTGAGCACAGATGAGTTCAGGGTGCCTGCAGCACGATTATTGATCTCGAGAATCTCATCTCCCGCCTTCAGGCCTGCCAACGCAAGGTGGAAAATGTTTAATTTCACACGCACATAAAAGCAGTGGTGGTGGTGGTGGCGAGTCAGATCACAACAGCATAGGAGCCCCGCCGTGAAGGGAACTCGGGGCTCGCTTGTCACGGCCCCCCACGGCCCCGGTGCTGGTGCATACAGGCTCTAGTCCTCCTCCGTGATCATCAGGTGACTGCATGGGCCTCGGTTTCGGAAGATTCTGGACTCGATGTGACACAGCATGCCTATCTGTCTTCCACACCAACTAAACACATTTACTCTTTCTTGAATCTGTATGCTCTGGGCATCTGCCAGTTTCTCCTCATAAATGCTAATTCTGGCTGTCACCCTTGGTTTTGAGGGGGAAAAGCAGAAATGCTCTCATTACCATGATCAATATGTTGTGTACACACTCATGCTACAGCGCAGACGTGTGGCACAGCCCGCGACCATCTCTTGGGTCACTGCTATGGGACCAGCTATAGAACCAGAATGCGGTGAGCTCTTTCTGGCTACAACCACAGAAAATCACTCTACTTCAAACACAATCTCCAGAAGCAAATGTGATCATTTTTTGCACTCCCCCCTTTGTTTAACTGCATCAGGACCTTGGGGTGGAAGTCTTTTAGAAGGTGCCTGAAGGTTCCACTGCTTTTGCAAAGCATGCTAGTGGAGCTGCCAACGTTGGGGACCCAAAGGAGCAGCTCTGAACCAGCCCAATCCAAAAGAACGAGAGGTTGTGACTGACCCTGGGGCATTACAACCTTGTATTAAAAGACCATTCCAGCAGGTTGAGAAAGGGAGAGGTTAGAGGAGAACGTGAAAGGAAATAGAGTATTGTTTCAGCTAAGAAGAAAAAAAGAGTCCAGCTCTTATTTTATAGACTTGTGTGGAAAAGCAAACTTGAAAAAGCCAAGTGAGTGAAGAGCAGAGGTAAGGAATAAACTGCAGAAACGAGAAGCCACTCAACTCCTCAGGTATCCACAGATCCCACTTCTGATGCCTCAGAAAAGTGTTTCCACAAAGGCATTCTCACTTCCCAGCTCCACCGAGTCACACCCCTTGGCCAGCTGTACTCGGGTTTCCAAACTATTCAACATCAATCTTCTAGCATAAAACTCTCCAAGAAACATTTTGAGTGGGAAGGCAATGGAAGAGAAATGAGAATGTTTCTCTCTGTATCAGAGGTGGGATTCTGGGAAGCCAACCACTCCATTTTTAGGTAAAAGATTTTGCCATCACAGCATTTGAGTTTGAAAATATAAAATTTCCCCATGCGAAAGTAGTTGTTTTTTTTTTTTTTTTAAGTCTTCTCTTAGAGACAACCTTTTTGGTTAGATATGAGAGGAGGTAATATAAGGAAAAGAAAGACTTAAACATCTACGAGATTGAAGGTGTTTTGGGGGGGGCAGAGGGAGAGGGGGGAGAGAGAATCTCAAGCAGGCTCCACACTCAGCTTAGAGATCAATGTGGGGTTCAATATCACAATCCCAGCATCATAACCTGAGCCAAAATCAAGAGTTGGACGCTTAACCAGCTGAACCACCCAGGTGCCTTGAGTTTGTTTGTTTTAAAGAACTTCCACAGGGACGCCTGGGTGGCTCAGTGGTTAAGCATCCACCTTCGGCTCAGGCTGTGATCCTGAGGTCCAGGGATGGAGTCCCACATCAGGCTTCCTGTGAGAAGCCTGCATCTCCCTCTGCTGTGTCTTGCCTCTCTCTCTGTCTCTCATGAATAAATAAACAAAACCTAAAAAAAAAAAAGTCAATTCTGTAAGTATAGGTGATATGAGATCCAACTGAGGGGTAGGTGGGTATTAAAGGGGGATTAACCATTAGCTCATGGCAAGCCAAAAGGCCAAGGTGGCTAACAAACACAAACCAAAGACTTAGTTATAACGTGATGGGCATCCAAGGCTGTCTATGAAGAATGAGGCAAAATAGTGAATGGAAGCCAAAGGAGGAGAATGTTTCCTGATTAGAGATGTCCGTGAAGAGGTTCTTATGATCCACAGAGACCTCTCTATTACCCAGAAATCTGCACATAGAGACTAGATTTAACATCAGAAAACAAAACAAAACAAAAAAACAAAAACCAAATCTCTTTCTTGACACTGTCCTCTATAAGCTGGGTATTGGGATGGTGTTTGTGACCTAGGTGGACAAATGGAGATCACTCTTAAATCTAGAGAGAACAGTGCTACACGGGGTAAGGGGGTTGCAGACAGCAACTTGTTTTTATCTAACACTAGGGTTCTTGGACACAAAGAACTAAAACAGGAAGTGACTGAAGTGGAGGCAGCATATTTCCCCACCTCCACACCAACGCCAACAGGCACACTCATCGTGCTGCCAGAGATAACAATCGGTCTTCGGGTTTGAAGGTGAATAAACCCTGCTATCTCTGCTCTTAGCTGAGACACAGCTTAGACTTCGGCCTCCAGACCTCGATATAGTGTCAGACTCCATGCCTCCAGGCTGCCTTTGGCCTTGGACAGTACAGAAGAAAAATCCTCCTCCATGAGAGCAGCGACTTTGACTTTATTTCCCATTTGTCACACTCTTGCCATCTCTGTGCATAGTCAAGTGCAGGCTGCTCTTCTCCACGGCTGGGAGAAATAACCTGCATAGGTAGCTTGTACGTCAAGAACACCCAGAGCTAAGCTGTACCGAGACACAGAAGGAGGTGACAAGGTAGGGCACTCCACCATTTCCTTGGCCGCTCCACTCAGCAGCCTTCCAAGAGAGCAGACACAAGGCATTACATCTAAGTTCAACTGACTCCGACGTTTTGGTCTTTGACATTTGACAGGTATGATTTTGCCACTGCCTAAAAATTCCATAGCAAGAAGAATGAAAGGAAGGCAGGTTCTGATCCCTACCTATCTGTCTGATGTGTTTATGGTAAGTATGGTGGGTTGAAGAGTGTCCTCCAAAACTCATGTCCACCCAGAATATCAGAATGTCTGACATTATCTGGAAACAGGGTCTTTACAGATGTAATGAAGGTAAGAATCATTCTGAATAGGATGGACCCTAAGTCCAATGACCAGTATTCTTCTAAGAAGGCCATGTGAAGGCCATGTAAAGGCACAGAGACACACAGGCAAGAAGGCCACTGACCACAGAGCAGAGATTGGAAGGATGCAGCCACCAGCCAAGGAGTGTCAAGGACCACCAGCAACCACTGAAAGGTAGGACGAGGCAGGGAACAGATTCTTCCCTCAGGCTCCAGAAGGAAACAACCCTGCCCATACCTGGATTCTCAACTTTCCATTCCCTGAACTATCAGAGCGTAAATTTCTGTTGTTTTTAATCACTCAGTTTGTGATAATTTGTTACTATAACCCTAGGAAACCAACACAGGAAGCAAAAAATGTAGGTTAAAAAAGATCCTCTCCAAGTAGAAAGAGTTGAGGTTTCACAAGTAACCCAGACTCCAGTGAGGGATGCAGGTAGGTTGTGGTAGAGAAGAGTGGATCCTGGATCCCTAGGTTCCCAACTTCTGCAGAGATTTTTCCAGGAATGGGATCAAGATGACATCCACTTTGAAGGAACTTTGCATGCTCAGGTGAGAGCCAAAGGCAGCTGTGGCCACTGTAGCACAGAGGGGTGTTCCTAAAGGCTCTGCTAAAGGAAAACCCCTAGGACTCCCACACCATCCTAGATAATAGGGAAGGACAATTATATCAAATTAGAATGGAATTTCCCACTTGCCCCAAAGAAATGGGCTCAGAATCAGGTTTAAAATTCAAGAATGTGACTTTTCATACACACCTATATTTAGAGAATAATATCCATATTCCCTAGAAGGGTTTTCAATGAGACAGCATTAAAAAAATCTTCACAGGTGGACTCTTTGGTTGTTCTCATCCACCAACCAGAGAAACTCCAAGGGGATTTTAAGAGGGATGCACAGACAAGACACTCAGTGACTTACCTTTCTTGGACGCTAACCCAGTTTCCTTTACACTATTCACGTAGAGCCTTCGAACACCATCTTCTTCCACAGAGGAAAGTGAAAACCCTAGAAAACACAAAGACAGAATGGTAGGGCTCACACCTTCTGAATGTTTACCAAACAACAGGAAGTACCTGCTGTGAACTACGTATGTTTGATGTTTTTGGTTACAGTTTGGAGCGATGGTTTCTCCTTGTTTGGATTATTTTAAAAAGCAGAAAAATGTATTTTTGGATGACTCTAAAAAAAAAAAGTCACTACTTGTAAAAATTAATATTACCAGGTACGATGTCTATCCTCACACCACCTACCCGTCAACTCAAGTGGAAGAAATCTATTTTGTTTGACCTTACTTGCTGGTAAATGCCATCGCTTTATCTTTTTCGCTGTCCCCTCCACAGCACAAACAGAATGATTAGCTTATCGGACCTGGGTCCTCTGGACTTTTCTCAGCCAATCCTTGTCCTGGGATATTTTACAACTGAACAACTGCATAGTGTGTGTTCAGTCATATGTATTGCTGTATAGACACCAGTTTAATTTAACAAAATTCTGCAAAAAGGGATTAAGTAGCAACTCACTTACTTTATATTGAAATGGATTGATTTCACATTCTGCTAGTGTGTGATCATAAGGTTATCTCATTACCTGTCCAGACTTCCAGAGCCCAAAGCCCATTAGCTAGTTAATCTTGGGGTTGCTACACCTTTCAGGAAAAAAAGGCAGAACAAGGCCCTGAGCTTCCAGGTGGTTTGGGGATCTGAGGCGCTCCGGATCCTATGGCTACAAGCCCTGGTCACCTGTTTCTAGACAGTCTCATTAAAACCTTTTTCTGATCAGGGTGCCTGGCTGGCTCAGTCAGTGAAGCATCTGACTCTGATCTCAGTGGCATGAGTTTGAGCCTCACTCTAGGTGTAGAGATTACTTAAAAAACAAACAAACATCCATCAGTGGAATGTCCCAACCACTACCTCCTTTGCCTTAAGGAAAAGATTTCGGCAAACACCCCTAAAAGAGTAATGGGAATGAATACAGTTGTAAAGATCTGACATAGTTTCAGGTCTGGGTGAAAAATAATCCCATAATATAGGTACTTACGGCTGAAGGCAGAAAAAAAACACAGTTTTTGTGTTTTTTCTTGTCTTTTTCTTTAAAAACACTGTTTTAAAGAACAGATAAGCAAACAACAACAGAATGGAATGAATAATTACAGGACTGGTGCCCGGGGAGTCATCAGGACTTTTCAGGCCATGTCATAACGAATATGTGTTTTTCTATTTAGTTCACAGGACCAGGAAATAGATTCCCACACACAGACAAAACTACCAACTGTCCTCGCCCACTACAGTACCATAACTCCTTCAGATGGGGACAACACAAGCCACGCCCCGAGGACTTTCTGGTCTTCATTTTACTGTCTTATCTTGAATTTCATTCTTATAGCAGCTTGTAACTTTCAGATTACATTTCAAGAAGCTCCACTCAAGTAAAAATAATTTTATTTTTTAAAGATTTTTGATTTATTCATGAGAGAGAGAGACAGAGAGAGAGAAAGATAGGTAGAGAGAGAAGCTCCCTCCCAAAGGGCGCCTGACTTGGGATCCCAGGACCCAGGAATCACGACCTGAGCCAAAGGCAGAGGCTCAACCACTGAGCCACCCAGGCACCCTTGTAGTCAGACTATTGTATGTTGGTGCGTGCTAGTAACTTTTACTAGCAATATACACTGAGCTCAGTATACAGCAGGAAGCCACACTTCTGTGGGTGCCAACATTAGATACCGATGCGCTGAATTTAGCATCCTTGGTAGTTCTGGGGTCAGAGGCAACCAGGTCTCTTCAGATTGGGGGACTCCTGAACTTCTCAATCAATACGCTGTAGGAACACCTTACGCCAGCATGAACCAGTCACTCAGAATAAATGGTTGAGCTGAGGTTACCAGCCACGTGCAGCAGGCTCTAGAAAGTGAAATCCAGGAAAGAGGCACAGCTGGCTGCTGACAGTAATGTAAGGACAGAAACTGAAACTAAGCATTGAGAACCAGCCGAGTGACCCTGCCACACCTCCAAGCTTTTGCAGTTTACAAAAGCAGTGGTGGTCCACACCGGATTGAAAATGAAAACAAAACAAAAAACCCTGCTTCTTTACCAGATAGTTTGAGAAGCACTGCTGACAAGACTTTCTGGGTTGATGCCTGATGCACTGCAACAATGGGTTCAGTCTTGTCAATAAGAAAATATATAAAAACAATTTTGTGCTCTGTTTCATGGTCCAAATACCAGTCCATCTTAAGAATTCCATTTCAAGGGACACCTGGGGGGCTCAGTGACTGAGCATCTGCCTTCGGCTCAGGGCGTGATCCTGGATCCCCAGATTGAGTCCCGCATGGGGTTCCCTGCAGGGAGCTGGCTTCTCCCTCTGCCTACGTCTCTGCCTCTCTCTCATGAATAAATAAATCTTTAAAAAAAAAATCCATTTCAAGAGCTTTAAATTCAGCCCTTTCTTGCTTCTTGCTCCTTAAAGAGAAAAGAAGAAGAGGCGCGGTGCATCTTCCTCTAGAGAAGCCAGACCCTTATTTATAGCCCTGCTACCAATTACTGCTTTAATTACCAAGGTCACACTTCTGATGCATAATTAGCCCTTCACAGACATTAATTCCTTTGCCATCAAAAACATCCTCTTGGTTTATGATGTCTTTGGTTTTAAGGTCAAGAAGTAAACAGCAGGAAGGTGTAATGCAAGTGACCAGGGTTCAAAATTAGGCTCTCTTCATTAGGCCAAATGGTCTCGGGAGCATTCGGGGATGAAGACTGGTGGCCCGTGGAGCGATCGCAGAAAGCTTCTAGTCTGCTCTCCCGCTGGCTGTTCGGTAAGGGATCTGAAGATGTTCACATGCTAAAAAGCCAAGCGACTTAATTCAGAGAGAAACTGTAAATGAGCACAGACGATAGGCTAGTGTCCTTCCCTCGGTTGTCTTTCTAGGTTCTCTTCCTTGGCACACAGAGCAGGGCTACGCCTCTCTGCCCCTCGCTGGGAGCTGGGGCCCTGGGGCTGCTTTAACACAGCTCTGCGAGGGCACCAGCACCTGGCTTCCCAACGTCTCTCTTCCCCTCTGCCAAGAGATGGACAATGCCCCAGGTGGCAGCTGCTGCTGGCCTGTGTCCGGGAGTGAGGACAACATAGAGAGTCCCGGCCAACCCACAGAAGATGCCTGGTGAATTCAGGAAGCACATTTCCCTGCTTTGAGCCCCCTTGGCCAACCTCGCCACTCGTGACTAATATCGTGGTACGGGTTTCCCCACGTCTTTTAACTCCTGCTGCTATTCAAATCACACAGTGTAAGGCTAAGTAGGCTTAAACATATGGAAGGGATTATATAGTCAACTACGCCAGGATGCAGGCAACTGAGGGGAAAAGCGTCAACACAGCAACCCTGACTGCTCTCCTTTGAAAGGCCTGCCTGCTTCCAAGTTTGGCCCCTGGCTGGCATCTGGGAACTCGGATGTTGGGTGGGTTCCCGACAACCCTAACGAGGCTCGCTGGGCCTTGAATTTGTACAAATAACATGGTTTGTGCTCAACACCTGCTTTGCCCCTGGGAGTCTGAAACTTTGGAACATGCTAGGCCGAGGGCGTCTATGGGACTGGGCGGACAAACTTCCCCACGAGACAACAGCTCCCGTGCATTATCAGCTCGTTGCTGGGTTCTGGAAATAAGGACGCCCCGTGTGACTGGGGGAGGACACTTGG
Organism: Canis lupus familiaris; assembly: GCF_011100685.1. Lineage (NCBI taxonomy): Eukaryota > Metazoa > Chordata > Mammalia > Carnivora > Canidae > Canis > Canis lupus. The sequence goes on from NC_049252.1 coordinate 26,707,452, forward strand.
AAGCCTGCGCCTGTTTTCTCAGACTGCACCCCATGTGCCTTTCCCCTTTATTAGGCCACTCTGTACAGTTTCCCTGTGTTAAGCCATCCATGGTCATGAGTAGGACTATTCGCCGAGTCCTCTTACTGAATCCGCAAATCTAGGGGCGGTCTTGGGGCCCCCCAACTCAATGCCAAAAAGAGTTGTTTTAACATTATTTGAGGGGGAAGGGGGAATAATGAGTATACTTGAGGGAGAGAGGTGTGACACGATCTATTCCCGATACAGGCATTTCCTTTTTATGGCAGTTGGACCCTGATGATTAAGGTTATGAAATTCAGGCTGAAGTCTCCATCGTACCCACAGTAAATATCTCTTTTTTCCCCCGAGATTGGCTGCTCTGCCCCACACAGAAGCCAGATGTACTATCTGTTTTAAATAGGCCCCAAAAGAATTTTACTAAATTGTAAATAAGTGCATGTTTACACAGGAATCGCTTTATCTTGAAAAACACCAAAGATCAAAGGAAAATAAACGTACCATAATTATCACTGGCCGTATCTGACTTCTCAATCTGGATGTTCTGAGTGACTTTTGGACAAATTTCAATTTCTTTGTACAGCTGAAAAGTGACAAAGAGGAGTCTGATTAGGAAGGCATTATAAATAACTTATTAGGAATAGACATCGTCTTGTAAATCCTTTTTTTCACAATTTGCTAAATAAAAAAATCTCCAGGAATCAAAAATCTCCAGTCCTTGGGCAGCCTGGGTGGCTCAGTAGGTTAAGCATCTGACTCGATTTCAGCTCAGGTCATGACATCAGGGTCGTGAGATCAAGGGCCCCCAACCCCTGTTCAACTCCGTGCTAGATGTGAAGTCTGCATAAGATTTTCCCTCTTCCTCTCCTTCTGCCCCTCCCTGCCTAAAAGAACTCTCCAGTACTGAGGAAAAAAATTATTAAAATCAGGAAGAGGCTATAAAGATCTTGACAAGAAATTCCTAGGAAGAGGAGAAATCTCTGTGCTTCCATTCTCTTCTGCTCACAAACCATTTCTGCCCAAAAGGTTCATAGTAACACAAGTAGGTGGTGACAGGAATGCCTGAGTGGCTCAGTGGTTGAGTGTCTGCCTTTGGTTCTGGTCCTGGGATCGAGTCCTGCATCGGGTTCCCCTCAGGGAGCCTGTTTCTCCCTCTGCCTGTGTCTCTGCCTCTCTCTGTGTCTCTCATGAATAAATAAATAAAATCTTAAAAAAAAAAAAACAACAACAAATAAGTGGCCACAAATTAGAGCACTGAAATTGACAGAAAATTATATAAATGCAAGATATTCTCTTTTAGCCACGGGATTATACCAAATTAGCTAGAAAACTAAAGCACATGAATTAATCAGTTCTCTAGAAACCCAAGAAAGCCTGGGGGGAAAAAGATAACAGAAAGCTAGAGTTCACACACCAGAAAACGTATTTCAATTTAATATCCTTCATTTTCACTTGGAGGTACCAAACCTTACTTCTTAGGTAAGCAAGTCAAAAGCTATTTCCAAAAATTTGATAAACATTCCAAAACAAAGAGATGTGTCAAAGCTCATATGGAACTTAAAAAGCATCATTCGATTTTGAAATGAAAATCTATCTGTGCCAACATTAGTAAGAGAAGGCTGTCCTTTAGCATGAAAGGGAAGTCTTGGTGGTTATCTAAGTTTGCTCCCATCTCTCACCACAAGGTCATTCCTCAGGAAATAACGTAGATCCAGCAAGTAGAAAAGAACCGTGGTTTCCTTCTTTTCACTTATGGCAGTTGACAGGTGGGAGAGGGGACCCCAATGCTTGGGACTCAAGAGCCCGGGGGCTGCTGTAATAGAAAGCCAGGGAGCAGAGGCCTGAACACTGACCACACATCCTGGGTCCTCGAGAACACCCTAACTTAACGCAGCCTCTGACAAATGCAATGTGTTAGTGGCCATCATTTAGTGTGTGTGTGTGTGTGTGTTTTAAGATTTTATTTATTTATTCATGAGAGACACACACACACACACACAGAGAGAGAGAGAGAGAGAGAGAGAGGCAGAGACACAGGCAGAGGGAGAAGCAGGCTCCCTGTGGGAAGCCCGATGTGGGACTCGATCCCAGGACCCCAGGGTCATGCCCTGAGCCCAAGGCAGATGCTCAACCACTGAGCCACCCAGGTGCCCCCCCTTTTTTAATATACTTCAGGAAAACTGTTCTCACAAATACATTCTACACTCAGAAGAAATCAATTAGAAACCTGATCTTTAGTCCAGAAAATACAATTGCTGAAGTGATAAATACCAAATACAGGAAAGTTTCATGCCAAATTTCCGAGCGCCATGGGATGCTCAATAAAATGCTCTGGACTGGGTTCAACTTACTTCAGGCCTTAGTTTTTAACTTTTTTTTTTTTTTAATTTATTTATTCATGAGAGACACAGAGAGAGAGAGAGGCAGAGACACAGCCAGAAGGAGAAGCAGACTCCATGCAGGGAGCCTGAATGGGACTTAATCCCTGGACTCCAGGATCACACCTTGGGCTGAAGGCGGCACTAAACCACTGAGCTACCCAGGGATCCCCCAGTTTTTAACTTTTCAAAAATTTCCTCGAGAGCCGGACTCCTACCCTAGGTGGCAGTCTACCACCGTGTGTTCCAATCATCTCTGCAAAGTTCCAAATAGTTTTCGACGGATCCAGTGGGAATATAGCTTTGTGAATAATCTTTCTATTCTTTCATAATATTGCCTCCTACTTGTCTTTGGATTGGTGTGAAAGCTGCTGTGTCTTTTACCAGACTCAGACAATAACTTAGTGTAAATCTAGGTATAAGCCCCTTGGCCACAGTCCTTTCTTAGGGTAGTAGACGAATATCGTTGTTTAGTGAAGAGCACTAATAAAATACATAAAAAACCTCAAGAAGGGTCTGTCCTTGAAGATATATTTTCAACGCAATTACACTCAATGTCTGAAATTGGAAAAGCTGAAATTTCGTACTTTGAGATGAACTTGTTTAACAGCGAAACATCATACACATTCCCCTTATTTCATTAAAGCAATGATGTCACAGGCTTTCCCTCTTTTCTTTTTTTTTTTTAAAGATTTTATTTATTTATTCATGAAAGACACAGAGGAGAGAGAGAGGCAGAGACACAGGCAGAGGGAGAAGCAGGCTCCATGCAGGGAGCCCGATGTGGGACTCGATCCCGGGACTCCAGGATCACGGCCTGGGCCAAAGGCAGGCGCTAAACCACTGAGCCACCCAGGGATTCCTGCCTTGTCACTTTTCAAACACCAGATCAAAAGATCATCAGATTTAGGAAAACACTTGAGCACCAGGTATTCGAGTTATCATGAAATCACGATAATTTCTTACAACATCTCCTTTTGCGTGCCCTGGTCCAAGCCAGCATCAGCCACTGCCCCAGCTAGAGCTCACTAGCTCCCTGCCTGCTCTCAGCGACTTTTCTTATGCCCTCTGGTCCACTGGCCACACATCAGCCACATTGAGCCTACTAAGACAGAAGTCCACTAATGTCCTTTCTCCCCTGGGTTTCCTCTCTCACGTAGGACCTGCATGGCCCATTCCTGGTCCCCTTCTCCTCCCTTCCTGTATCCTCTCTCACCCTCTAGCCAGCCCCCTCCCTTACCCTACCCACTGGCTCTCCTCACACACAAGTAAACCACCTCCACTCCTGCCACCCCTCCCCCCCAGGACCTTACCCAGCTTTGTTCCTTCAGCCTAGAACACTTCCCTCCAAAATACCTCTACGAAAAAATAAATAAATAAATAAATAACAAAAACAAAAAAGCAAAATACCTCTATGACTCATTTTGTCACCTCACTCCCTGTTCAAACATCAACCCAAACACGGCTAAAGGAGCGGTACTCTCTGCTTCTGGATGCCCCATCTCTCTCTCCCCTTGACCTAACCTTTTCTTTCCAAGCTCTTCACATCCTCCTAAACATTGCACATTTACATGTCTTTATGCAAAAAATTTACATATTTTTATATCTGTCTCCACAAACTGGAATATAGTTTCCACAAGGAGCAGAGATTTTTCCATCTTTTTTTTTAAGTAGGCTCTCTGCCCAACGTGGGACTTGAACTCATCACCCCAAGATCAAGAGTCACATGTTTTATGGGCTGAGCCAGACAGGTGGCCCTAGGAATAGGGATTTTTGGTTATGTACTCTGGTACCTAGAACAGCTGCAGTGGTGCTGGGCACACATAAGTGCCAAATACATACATGCTGGACAAAGAAATCGATTTACTAGTGTTTCTGCAAACTCTTTATTCCCACCTGTCACTTTAAGAAAAACACATTTAATATGGGTTTTGAAAAGCTGGTGATTCCCTATTTATTACCATTCTATCAACTGGGCCTAAAATTAAGTATGAAAAAGTCTCCAAACTGGTACCACTTATATGTTAAAAGGTAACCAGCAAAGCAGATGAGCAGATGACTGACTATTCATGGCCATTCATGAGCAAGAGGACCCTCTAAGCCACCAAAATAAACATACTAGACCCCTCAAATCCTTAAAATCTAGTACACACTTTTGCTAATAACTATTGGTCTTTATGACTAAAGAACATCGGGTAAAATGATGTCAGAGAATAAAACATAATGGGACAGTCATCTATAAATGAGTTATTTTTCGGGAAACATCTTTGTACATCTGAACATCTTCATACATCCATGAGCTTCCCTGGTCTGTCAAATATCAAATGGAGGTGGGCTATGGGAACTAATTAACCATGTACAGTCTGATGCCTGCTCAGCATGGGTCAATACTCTGAAACCTGCAAACTCTAAAAAGCTTCCAAGAATGCTGTGTTCAGACACCCCCTGCCTTGGAATGACATCAGTAGCAGTTTAATGGCCTATACCAGGGATTGGAAACCAGGGACCCCTGGGTGGAATTCAAGGGGTCTCTGAACTTACACTTCTTTATAGTCACTAACCTGTAACTGAAACTTTAGCATTTCCTTCGATCCTAAATAAATGTAGGCAACAAATACAGCAGTCTTAGCAGTGGCTGTGACCTTGTCACAAGTAAAAAATAGTTATTTTCCAAACACATTCTAGTTGCCACTACTACCTCAAAGTATTATTCACGCTCGTCACTACTTCGAAACCCTGGTACCTTTCAGATCTAGTGCTAGGTCTTATTATTTACTGAGCCCAGAAAGAAGCACATATATTATCTATAACTTTAAGAATGCTTTTGATAATGATTTCCAAATAATTAAGCTATAGGCAATCCTATATCTTTTATTTCATGCAACTGAAAATATTAATCTGACAAGGGAGCTAGAGGCTTTACCAACTTGCACAAGCTATCTTAAGAACAAAAGAAAAAAAAAAGAACAAAAGAGTTCAGGGGTGCCTGGGTGGCTCAGTTGGTTAAGCATCTGCCATTGGCTCAGGTCATGATCTCAGGGTCCTGGGATCAAGACCACTGTAAGGCTCCCTACTCAGTGAGGAGTCTGGTTCTCCCTCTGTCCCTCCCCTGATGCTCTCTCTTTTTCTCTATCTCAAATAAATAAAATCTTAAAAAAAAAAAAAAAAAAGGAAGAACAAAAAAAAGTTCAGAATCTTGGTAAAAATAGAGATGTGAGTAAGCAATACTCACTTGCAATCCGAACAATAACATTAATGAGTCTATGGCATTCGCTTCCTCAGGGATCTCTGAGCTGGAGACCTTTTGCAATGAGCAAGAAAGAATACCATGTTCCCTTTGCATTTTAGATTCTTTTAGACAATTATAATTAGAACACCTGTCCAGCAACTGTAGATCAAACAGACTAAGCTTGGCACACCTCCATCTCCCATATTGGATGAACCACAGGATGGCCAAGACTCAAAAATAATAAGTGAGTCAATATAATTTCAAAAGATGTGTCTCCTGCACCTACTATGTGTGAGATACACGGGCCACAGAAGTTGTTTAGGTACAACATATGAAGGTCATGTCCACCATGGTGCAAATATGCGGATGATCTAATAGCTATTCTAGTCTTATCAGCAATGAACTTTTCTTTTTTAAGTAAGGAAGAGGGTTTTTGTTTCTTCTGCTCAGAGAGAACAAAATTGGGGCTCTTCCACATGCCAGAGGAAAAAATAAGTAAATAAATCAGCTACTCTCTGTGAAAAGTTCCCTCTTCTATTAACACTTCATTATTTAGGCGATGGTTGAAAATAGACTCCTCATTTTGATCTTCTTCCATTGATTGCGTGGCACGGAAAAGAACTATGAACGCACCCCCTCTCTTATTTCATTAGCAAGACTTAAAGGGGCACAAGGGAGCATTTTTGGATGATGGAAATGTTCTAAGTTATGACTACAGCACTGGAAACAGGAGGGTGCGCGTTGGTTAAAACTCATTGAATTGTGGGTCTAAAAATCGACGAGCTCTAGTGTATATAAAGTGAACGTCCAAGAAGTTGACTGAAAACAAAATTCCCTACTAAATTTTAAATCACACTTCTCCTTTTCAGAGAGAGAGAGGCTATTGGGGTTTTTCAGTTCTGCTCTCTGTGGTGCAACCACATCTGAAGTCATGCTGTTATCATTTGAGTATCCGTGGCAAGCAGCTCGGTGGCCCCCAGAGGGATGACTAAGTGCAGAGAGCGAAGAATGAATTCCAATAAAGAGGCGCCTTGTTCCCAAAATGTCTCTTTCCTGGAACTGAAAAATGTACCACTCGGCTAACAAAAAAGGAACTTGTCGCTGTGTTGTTACCATGACCACCTTTTATTGAGCATCTACTATGTGCACCATTATCTCTAATCTTTACAAAATCCTAGAAATTAAGCACAGCTGGGCCCTTGAACAACAGGAATCTGAACTACATGGGGCCACTTTTATTTACATAGATTTTTTTACAGGACTGCACATGTATTTTCTTTTCCTTATGACTTTTTGTTTTTGTTTTTTAAAAAAGGTTTCATTTATTTATTTGAGAGAGAAAGAGAGCAAGCGAGAGAGCATGAGCAGGGGCAGAGGGAGAGGGAGAAGCAGACTCCTTCACTGTGCACGGGGCCCAATGTGGGGCTCAATCTCAGGACCCTGAGATCACGATCTGAACCGAAGTCCACTGCTTAACTGACTGAGCCCCTCAGGCACCCCTCTTTATGACTTTCTTAATAATATTTTCTTTTCTCTAGCTTACATTATTGTAAGAATACAGTACACAATGCATATAATATACCAAATATGTATTAATTGACTGTTAATGTTATCGATTAGACTTCCAGTCAATAGTAGGCCCTTAGTAGTTCAGTTCTGGGGGAGTCAAAAATTATACTCGAATCTTTGTGCAGTTAACACCCCTAACCCCTGTACTGTTCAAAGATCACCTGTATATTAGCACCTCGTTTTTTGCCAATACCACAAAATTTGTAAACAGTAAGGACGCTATAAAACCCAGCTATAGTTTAGAACCCAACTCCATAATGAAACTCAAGCATACATAAATGTCCCCAGGAATCTATCTAAGTACAGGTACAAAAGACCGGGACATTTTAATCGCATGGCAGCTTTTTCACCCCACAGGATCCAACCTATCGGTTTCAATCTGCAGGTGGAAGTCACCCAAAACTGGAGTTAGTGCTTTTTTTCTGACAACAGCGAGCTGATCTTTGAGTCACCAATTTAAAAACCAAGGACTGTCAGAGCTGCAAGGAAAGCTAGGAATAACAACTGAAATTCTGAGACTCAGCTCTGGATTTCAATTTTTCATGATTGCGTTGCCTTGCTCCTTGCATAAACAAAGGTGGCATTTCTACTCGGCAGACACATTGTGATAAGTACGGCCATCCCCACAAACTTTAGAGCTCCAAATGAGGCTCATTTATTTTAGAATTCATTCCACTTCACCAACCACAATTAGCACGAGCACACATATAATTTAAAAATAATCTCCTACAGAATGTACTTGGACAACAGTCATAAACATTACCAGCTCATAAATGTCCTCCTCAGGCTTTGGAACGTAGTGTTGCATTTTGTTTTCTATTAGAAATTTCAGACGCAGGTAATGAGCAGAATGATCCAGTTGATGTGTCTGGGACAAAAGAAAGGAAAAAGAAGAGACAATGTCTGTTCAATGGCAAATAAGAGTAATTAGCGCACCACTGACATACTATCATGTACCCCCCGAGAATCATAGAGATTTCTTACTAAGGAGGGGGTAAGGTTCCTATACCTCTTAGAAGGTTTATGTCTAAATCTCAAAGTCTAAAAGCATTTTCATTGAACAGATGAATAATATTCCATGGATAGCTTATGAGTTCCACAGGAATGACTGAGTCACATCTTCACTTCTACTGATCTGAGTCATTATGCTCTTTAACACTGGTTTTGCAACAAAACCCATCAACGAGGCCCTTCAACAGAATTCCAAACCTACAAAGGTGATTAAAGAAGAAAAGTAACAGAAAGGCAAGGAAGTATTCCTAGTGATAGAAAAAAGCTATGCCCTGGCAAAGTTGTTTTTCTAACCACATGGGGACACTGGGACAGTTGTTAACAGTTCATTTGCAGGCAAGTCAGTGTGAAGACAAGGCATTTGGATTTTGGTCTTATTTATATACACCCCGAGTGAGACTCCCTCCGGGGGCAGTGCAGACGGGCATGGGTCCAGCTTTGGAAACACACTGAATGACTTGCCCAAAGAAAACAATTCTAAAATAGTTAAGGATTGAAATTTCCAGGCCTGCTCCTTTGGTCCAGAACAGGTCAACTGATTTTTCCCTTCTAGAAAGTCCTCTTTGATTTAATGTTGCGGTAAAAAGCAATAGAGGCAATGTAGTTTTGTAAATAATCCTCAGTATATATTAATGAAGATGCAGGAGAAAAAAGTAAGAAAGTGCTCTTCAAAGAAGGTTACATAGCAGCCTGAAAATGTATTGATAGAAAATGTTTAAATCAAGTCTTTTTTTTTTTAAAGCATTCTTATCTTTTAGAGATTCATCCTAAAGTACTAGTAGATAAAGATATGATGTCTGCAATATGCTTCCAAAATAATCCAGAGCAGGGGGTGGAAAGGAGCTAGTAAACAGATGAAGCATAATTCGGTAATCATAGAACCTTGGCGATAAATATGCAGGAGTTTATTACATGAATCTCTACTCTTAAATAAATTTGAAACTTTTCATAAATATAAAATCACACCAAAAGCTCCACTGGTGAGAATTGTTTCAATAGAAGTGAAACTGATTTTTCACTGGTTTAATCTGCTTTCTATTTACTCTGCCCATCCCCCAAAAACATTTTAAAGACCGAAGTAAGATCATCCCAACCATTATTCCAATAATAATCAATCACATCTAACATAATCTTAGGTCTGCCAGACACCATGTGAAACACTGTAGATATAGAAAATAATAAGACATAAATGCAGCCTTCAGGAGTATGTATGACTATGGGGAATGGGTGTGCAGAAAATGGAAGATAGGGTGGTGGTGGCTTTGCTTTAAAAAAAAATATTTTATTTATTTATTTATTCATGAGAGGCACACACACACAGAGAGGCAGAGACACAGGCAGAGGCAGAAGCAGGCTCCATGCAGGGAACCTGGTGCGGAACTCGATCCCGGGACTCCAGGATCACACCCCAGGCTGAAGGCGGTGCTAAACCGCTGAGCCACCGGGGCTGCCCTGCTTTTTAAAATAAATATACGTGCAAAATTGGCATCCTGCATTATTATCAAAGCACACTTCCAGAAAGCACAAATGAGTTCGTTCTAAACACCCAGCAGAATGATAAAGAAGTTTCGATCAGTGATTCTTAGGAACCCCCAATCACACTGCATCCTCTTCCTGAGTAAAGTGACCATCTGAAGCCCACTGTGTGATCACCACTGAGCCTGTGTACCTAGATTTCAGGCTCTGTCTGTATTGGAAATCAAATGCTCAGTGTCTGACAGACCCAGATGACTGGTCTAAGATAAAAGAGTGTATGGGTAACCCAGAGAAGCGTAAAACAGGCAAGTTTTAAAGTGTGCCATCTATGGCTTGTGGGAGAGCTGCTGAGACAAACATCAACGAAATAATAATATTTAGAGTAATATGATAAGGAAAGTTTCCCTCCAGAGATAGAAGCTGCAAATGCTTCCCACCTACCTAGGTCCTCACTGAAATCTTTAAGTGGAAGAAAAAATTTATTTCACCATCTGTTTCTGACTGAGGTAGGCAGGGAAGAGAAATGAAACTCCATAGGGTCTTGGTTAACAGGAACAAATCTATTTGGCAACCTGACTGTCATCATTAATAAACACTCTGTGGACACTCCCAGTGAGGCTGCCACTTAGACAGTCTTCTGGAAGTCGGACCCAAATAGCAACCTCACCTAAGAAGCTTCTGGTTCCTGAACCCTCAGTGTGAGAGACAAATGGCCCACGGTCAGGCACCAGAGATGTTAAGATGGTCCCGATGAAGACTAGAGATTCTCATCACACCTTAAATGCTACTGTGCTGAAACATTTACACAATGTACAGAGAATGACAAATGACAGCTGTCAAAGTACCTCACTTAACATAACACAGCAAAGACAACAAGAGAGTGATAAATATGATAGTCATGAGACTGATTCTTGCCACCCCCTTTACCACCATCTTTTTCAAATTTCATTAAGTTACAATAATGTCTTGATGATTTAGAAAAATTAAAATGGCACATGCAACAAAGGAAATTTTAAATGGTCTTCCTTGTAACCAAGGCATCCTTAGATTGGTCAGTAAGCAGTTACCCTAAAAATGGGACGTTGGATCAATATACCAGAGTGTCTATCATTTTGGTAAATATTTCTCAGTTATAAGCCCTCACTGATCATGGCTGCTCCAACTTGAAGGCAAAATCCTAATGAATTAACTGATGAATTACCTCATTCTAACGAATTAAATCAGATCATCAGAAGCCTCAAGAAGAATTTTATGCTTCCCAAGTATCTGCAAGTCAATACCAAAGCAGGTCGAGCAAATTACCATGTTCACAATGCATCTTTGTGCAAAAAGAATTCCAAATATCAATGAATATTTTAACATGGCAATTCTAAATATTTGGCCTGCTGTAGACTTGTAAAACATTCAGGAGAAAGCTTCCTAACTCAAGAGAGATTCAGTGAGGGAAAAATTTAAGTGGTACCAATTTGTTTCTCGACATACATTTACTTAAGTTACTTACAGAGTGTTTGATTCATTTTGAGGCCATGCAGCCACAAGTTATACCTAAAGATAAATATTACCATAGAACAAGTACTAGTTTAATTGGCATTTTTTTTTAATTTGCATCTACTTCAAAGAATGAAAAAGGAAAATACAATGCAGCTTTTTTCAGTAAATACTTTGAGCCAATTATGATAATAATATGATCTTTCAATCCATTAGGGTTTGCTCTTCCATTTCTGCCCAACTTCTCAGGGAAACATAAAAGCATGCAGTTATCACATATAGAAGTCCATGCAAATGCAAACACACACACACACACACACATGCACGCACACACACGCACACGCAAGTGCTACTACGGAATTTCCAAAGATATTTACTCTCTCCTTCAAGGTGACTTTTTTTTTTAAGCCAGTGGTTATTAGAATAATCAAAGTCATAAGCCAACATAGTGATGGCATGAAATAAAACTGATTCGAGGGATACATGTGAATTATATCAATTAAGTATGGGTGAGTGGATTTTTGGCAATTATTTTGATAATTGCAATGATCAGAATATATCGAAAACCCACAGGCCAACGTGGTTACCTGCTACATTTAGCAACAATCTTTTTCGTAACATCCATAACATGAACTGTACATGAAATGTAGATCTTGAAACATTTACTATACCAGAACTTGACTGGTGCTCGGATGGCAGATGACAAACTGATGTGAAATGATGTGGATCAGATAGGATAGGAAAGAGAATGAGCTGAATGCAAGAGACAGAAGAAAGAGATTGATTATTAAATATTAGAAAAAGCATCCATCACCAACGTTGAGAATGACAATAAAGAAATAAGAGACAGACATTCTGACAATCACCTTTTTTTTTTTCAGTCCCTCCTCTGAGAGCAAAAAACACTCACCATTAATTAGATCATTAATAACATGTGGCACTGTTTCCCCATTATCTCTTCCCCTCTTAAGAGTAAAACTGGCTCCACTAATTACAATAAAGTGTTTTCCAAAGAAGAAGCCAGCTTTAGAAGGCACCTGGCTCTTAGCACACTATATAATTTATCCTACATGGGTGCTTTCCCAGAGACCATCAATTTCTTAAAGTGCACACAAAAGTTTTCCATTTTTAAACTCGTGACACTTATTAAGCTTGTTCCACACCATACTGTTTTTGTCTTTATTTCTACATTTGGGGAAAAAGAGCTGAGGATCCAAAGAAAATTGGGCAGGATGGCCTTCGGTTGTTAGAGAAAGGGATGAATGCCCTCAAAATGCCATCAAAAGCCTTTCAAGTGACAGAAATAAACACTTTCTAGGGTTTACAGATCCGACTTGCTCTCTATCTAAAGATGGTCCCTAGTCGCTGTGACAATATTCCTCATTCCTTTAAGTTTCTATCAAGGCCAAAGCTTGAAAAGTACCTAAAATTGGGCCCATCACTATTTTTTCCCACTCACTGTTCAATTTTCGACCAATCAATGGTCATCGGAAAACTGTGACCTACCCTTCAATCCCTAATTCTGTCTGAGGCTGATGCATACAGGAGGCACTAAAGCAATGCCATCCCCCAGAAGGACCCCCCAGAGTTTGGCTTATGAAAAAACAAAAACAAAAACAAAAACCCGACAGAGTCCTACTTTTGACACCTACAGCTGCAGTTCTGAGAATAATTCCCATAGCTCTGCAGAATATTAATGGGTCTCTAAAGAATCGTGCTAATCTATAAATAAAAGAATGCAGAAATCCTCAATAGACCAATTTTGTTAAGTAATTAAAATGAAAAATGTGAACAGAAACACCATTATCTTCAAAAAGCTGGAATTCACGTACGTGAAAGATTCAAAGCATGAAACAGAGTATCATTATTTTTAACACCTATGTGGGGGCTGGTTTTAGCTTTGTCCTGAAACAAATGGCCCTTCTCCATTTCTTCCACATCAGGCTTATTTGAGCCAGACTGTTTCATTTCTCCCACTCATAGAAAAGAGCCATATTTTTTTTTTCTTTACAAAGGCCCTAGTGATTGTTTTCTTTAACAAATTCAAAAATTGCTGATTGTAGAATTAAACAGAGACAGCACTAAGGTGCTTGTTCTGGTCGTGAAAGTTAGTTAGTGTTTAGAAACCATTGTGTTGAGTGAGGAGGTCCTAAAAATGTCATTATACCCATCCAATTTCTTCTAGGGCAAAATTATACCAGAAAGGTTTCCACTTGCCCTTTAGTGGCCCTGGGGAAAACCATCACACTGTCTAAAGAATATATTCTAGATTCTTCTGACCCTTCTGATCCTTCCTGATGACTGACCTGGTACCGGAGGAAACACCCAGGCTCAGAGCAGCCAGGTAGTTGTGGGCCCCGTCTCTCCCTTGCAATTGCCTATGATGTCTCCAGGCCAGGAGCTGTGACTCTCTGAGCCTCACCTTCTCCATCTGTATAATGGGGCGGGGTGAGGGTGGGGCATCAGTGTTTTCTCAGGTTTAATTGGACTACTAAATAAAACTATCAGTGCTATCAATTGTGTGAAAGTAAAAACAGGCACATGAGAAAAGCTCTTTCCTTTCCTCTTTTGCTTCCCTTTCTCAAGGGACTTCATCCGGCTGCCTTTCAGGGGCAAAAAATATAAAACCATGTTGACCTTGAAAAAGATTTGGAAGTTTCTCAGCTTAAACTGGAAGCAGAGAGAGTGAGCTCAGGCATTTGTCACACGCACACAAAAGAGGCTAATGATGTGTTTTATAGGAAAGGGAGTTTCCCATCACAGAGGTCACACATATTTATTTCAGTTTCTCCCTACCCAGATGGCCATGGTGTGTCCATTGCTGTCAAAGAGCAGGTAACACACAGTACACATACCATTAAATACGTGCGTGTGTGTGTGTGTGTGTGTAGAAAACGGAAGGGAAGGCAAAGACCAGAATGTCTGCATTATTACTTCTAGATCTTGTAAGGGTACGTATCATCTGCTTTGTTCTTTACCTAAATTTTCTAAAAATTTTTGCAATGAATAAGCAATACATTTATTATAAACCTATGAAATATACATATTCAAAGAAGCCACTGAAAAAGAATCCCTGTCCTCCCAAGGCCAAAGAACTGTCTGCCACTTATTATACATATGATCACAAAGGAATCCAAAGCTGCTCTGGGAGAAAAATGGAGGTATACTTGGAATGCTTTCCTCTCTTGCACTTTCTCAATTTCCATGTGTGCCATGGAAGATGCCTCCAGCCCCCACTGCTCTTCTCAAGGAAACGACCCCAAGTACTTTCATATCGTGCAGATCAGAAATAACCCCAAGTACTTTCATACCTTGCAGATCAGCTCCAGGGTGTCCCGGGCAGTGTCGCCTGGCCGGACGACTGTCAGGGCTGGCTGATTATTTGGCAGACAGAACCAGGACGGAGTGAAATACTCATGGACCCAAATGTCGCAATCAGGATTGTGCTGGTGGACGCTGGGCAAGACCATTTCTTTTTCCCTCTACGGTAAGAAATAAAGTTAGCCGGGCAACAATAGTCAGGCTTTGCCATCTTAGATTCCTTGGATTGTACATGGGGATTAATTATTTCCATGAAAATGGCCCAGAGCAGAAGTGGTGGCACTGGTTAAGGAGAGAGGGGAATGTTCAGAGACAGGAAGAAACCACTGGGGAAAGAGCTTTAATGGGGAGGAGAGATTTCTTAGATACAAAGCAGACCGTATACCTGGTCCACGGCATCCATAGGTGGGCACTGTGTGAGCGGGTACCAAAATTTGGAAGAAAGAAAGAAACGGGTCATCCATTCAGCTCAGCATTCTTGCTAGGATTTCTTCCACAAACCCATCTTAAGTTAGATAGAGTAGGGCATTCCTACAGCAAGAATGTCTACTGGGTGAGACAATGAGGCCTCAAGGAAACTTCTAAAGAAAAGACGCTCTAGCACTACATATTTACAGGTAGCATCATTTTTGTGCTTGCATTTGACGTCCAGGACAGCTCCAGGAGGGAGACAGTACCGTTCCCCAGCTGAGGTTAGGAGACCCTCAGGCATGGGCTTTGTGGCCTTCTAAGGCTGTTGCCATACTCCACCCTCTCCACTACTCTACCTGAGGGCCAGAGAGCAGCATCAAGTTTGTAAGGAAATGGGAGAAGACGTGTCTTACATACACATTCAGCAGCTGGATTAATCTAAGCGAGCTAAGCTAAAGCACCCAGTAGCAATGAAACAGGAGCCCAATCTCTTTGAAAGAAGCAAACAAAGAATGATGTTAGATTTCAGCAATGAAGCAAGAATACTGATGGGCAAGTTGTACTAAGACAAGACTTGATTAGTGGTTCATAACCAGGCCACTGATCATTAAATACATATCTATAGGTTACCAACAACAAGGCTCGTATTCACAAATTACGAGAAGAAACAAATTTCCAAACAGAGGTTGAGAGGTAGCCATGTAACAACTTCCATTCATAAAAAGAATGGATCCCAGCATGGGTGAAATATTTTTGTAAAGGTACTAAGCTAAATTCAGTTGACAAGACAGTTTCAGCTCTGGCTTTGAAGGATATCACCTTTGCAGATAAATTGAACCCCTAGGAAGGAATCGGCAAAGAGCAGTCAACTTGGCTGAATCCCATTAACTAAAACTGGAATCTTCCTACTGCTCCCATGCATGACATTTTTTCTTCTTTTTAGGATTTTTTTTTTTTTTTTTGTATATGTGCTGCCAAAGCGAGCACTTTAGGATTTTTATTTATTTGACAGAGTGCAAGCACAGGGGAGGGGCAGAGGGAGAAGGAAAAGCAGACTCCCCACTGAGCAAGGAGCCACATGGGGCTCGATCCCAGGACCCTCCCAGGACCCAGGGATCATGACTCAAGTGGAAGGCAGTCGCTTAACCAACTGAGCCACCCAGGCGCCCTCCTCATGTACCATGTTAAACAAGTGTCCCTTAGCACTGGATCAACCCAGGCTTTGCATTGAACCAGCTCTTTGAGATCAAGGCATTCTAGCCAGCCAAGAAGTGGAATAAGGAATGATCTCGGAGAAACAGAAAAACAAAAGGGACACAAAAATCCAAAGGAAAAAACAAATGCAGGTTCCAGGATCTGTGTGCCTGGAGAAGATATCCTAACATTAAAAGTGAACTAATAATAGCATGCAAGATGAGTTACCTCACTTCAGAAATGGCTTCATTAACATCAGAAACTATGCTTGGATGGCACATAGATACAGTGATTTAATTACACCAGATCTCATCAGAGAGAGTTTTTCAAAGAGAGGGCGGTGGATGGGTATTTCCAAGGACAGCTGCCTTGGCACCCACGATGACATAATCCAGGAGTAGTCTGAGTATGAAAGTGAGAAAAGGCCTGCCCCTGGCCACCCTTTTCTCTTCCCTATCTAGTGGCCAGAACTCCCCATCACACCCTGGTTTCAGAGGCTGAACTCCCATCTAGAATGCGGGGCTGTGTTACTGCTGACCCTCCATCGCCTGGTTGCATGGCAACCAAGAGCTGAACTCCCTGTCATATTGATTCCGAGTCCGAGAACCAGAGGATCATTCCAAGGTCACATTATCAACATCAGAACCCCCTGAACAAAGAGGTTGCTGGTATCACTACACGAGGGTCTTTAAAACTAGGGATGTCCATTTATTTAGAGTCTGAAAAAAAGTGGCCCAGGGAGAAAAAAAAAAAATCAATATTCTTTATGGGCTTTCAATCAGAGCAGTTTGACAACCCCTTTTAAATCCAAGCACAAGGTTGGAACAAGTCTGTGAATCTTTAATTGAATACTTGTCTTCAGGAGGCAAATGCAATTTTTTTTTTTTTTAAGAATATACTATCGGAACAGTTCTTTGAAATTAAAGGGAACAAAACAGCATGTGTGGGCAGAGAGGGAGGGTAATAAGAATTCACCTCTTGGGGATGAAAATTGGATATAAAAGGAATTGGCAATGGCATAAAACACTAGCTCCCCAGAACCCAAATTTCGTCTTAAATTCTACATGGAAAATCACACATCCAAAGGATAAGTGCTGAAAATGTTATGTCAGCAGGAGCATGTTCTTACTGCTACCAAGTCTTAAACAGAAAATGCTTTTCCATCTTTTACTGACCTGTTACATAACTTTGAAGATCTGAGCATTTCAGTATCTTAACGGAGGCCACATAATTTTAGGATCCCAAGAAACCATGGAATTGTGTGATGTCGATACATTTGTGGTACTTTTAGAAAAGGAATGTGTTTATTTTTACCTTGCCATCTGGAACAGTGTCATCAAATATTCCCTCTAAAGATTTCTTTACAGCGTCGGATCCCTCACCGAACACCTGCACATACAAAAAGTATCATCTTAAAAAGGACCTTGGGCAAGAGGGCAAACAAAGTATGGGAGGGAGACGGAAAAAGAATATGGCTCTTAGAAAACATTCCAGAAGTTTCCAGATACTCCTATCTCAGATCTCTAAATAGGGAACATAATTCATGGTAGTAGACCATGTAAAACACGTTCCTCTAACTGGATCACATCCCTTATCTTTGACAACTGAAATAAATAAATAAATAAATAAATAAATAAATAAATAAATAAACAAACAAACAAACAAACAAACAAGCAAATTAAGTAAGTAAGTAAGTAAGTAAGCTGGCTTTTAGATCTGGATAATTCATTTAGATGTAAAGACAACAGCTTAAAAAAGCAATGAACTAGGTTTGTTCACACTGAAGTGTTTCTGCAATTCCCTCATATACACGATCAAATATTTATCAGTAATTAATTTTTCATACTCTGTTGGGTAGAACTTGAGAACATACATTTATAGTACTTTGTACACCACCACAGAAAAGGTGTTTTTTTTTTTTTAATTTAAAAAACAGAAGTTCGTTTCTTGAAATTAAATGAATTCTGCGAAGTAGTCAAAATCTAAACATGTAGACAGGAGAACCGCTATATAAATTGGCTTCAAACCAATCACGTACTGTCAGGATAAGACACATGATTAAGAAAAAGCCTTTCTCCAGATGCAAATGAGATCAATAGAAACATACAATTTTTATCCATTTCAAAGTACAGAATTAACAAGTAAATTACTGTTGGTATGCTTATGGCTAAGCAGTTATTTTTTTTTAAACCCTTGCTTTAAGAGAGAATAATAAGAATTGTTTATAAGATATTGCACAGGTAAAACATCCCCTTGGACTCAGTTACCTCAAGCATCCACTTCAACAGCAATAGGACTATAACATAACCTGATGCCGATAAAGCAGAACCACATGAATCAAGGCGTTGGATGGAAAGTAAGTTCAAGCCAAGTTGCCAACTGCAAATCCTGGCATATATTTTAGTGATGGTCTGAGTCATTTGTCATCACAGGAGGATTCACACAAAACACCACCACCACCTCCCAAAAGGAGTGGGGGGGTATCTGGACTGTGAATGTCCTTGTTTCGTGGCAAGAGCCTCCATGTCTCTTGTATGATTTTTTTTTTTAATGAAATAACGACTTTCCTCGAAACTGTTTGTTCTTTAAAATTACACAGAAGCAAAACCCCTGGTAGCCATCTTGATGTTCCACCTTCTCCAAGGACCATGGAATAAACCATGTGATTGCTCAATCCCGGCCCACTTATTATTTGCTCATCTGGTTTCCTGCAAATTCCATCAAGGATGTAGGTAACCCACATTTAAATAGTGAGCATGATGTCAGTTAAGAACACAGGACATCAGTTTTCAGGATTAATGTCTCCTTTAAATTCCAGTTCTTAAACTAATGGCTGGAATTGTGAGAACTAATAATGAGGGATCTTTTTTATCAAGTTGGTCAACTGGCTTCAGTAAGGGCACAGAGTGAAGAGGTCAGATTGGCGATCCTAGCCACAACTGCTAAGATGCTCAATGCCTCACTTTGCAGCCACCATGATGTATGACTCCAATATTCTCCTTCTCCTGAAAAGACCAATACCTATGTTCCTTCAGTCCCTAAAGCCTGTATGAGCACTCCTGGAGCCACTTGCTTTCACAAAGCCATTGGAGGAGGATAGATAATGACAATGGAGAGAGGTTTCTAGAAGTGATTCCAGCAGGATGGCAGGCTATTCTAGAAGGGGTAAAAGCAACAAGGCCACATCATATGGTGACCAGAGGCAAACCCCCTACTACTCTTGGTGGTGCCATTAACAATGTTAACTGGAACCGAGAGGAACAGAGATCCTCTTCAGGCCCCAGCGTCGGGGTAGAAGGGCGTCATGGCAGTGGTCAGGGCACTGGGATTCCTGGTTTCTCATACTGGAAGGCAGAGGAATGGCCCATTTAATGTCAATCCCAAAAAGTAAAGGGCAAAGCAACAATCCAATTTCTCTGGAGGCTGCCTTTGATCCGGTGCCAGAAGCAGCTTCAAGAACTCTGTGCTCAGGTGCCCACTTGGCTTCATCAACAAGCCCCACTTTTTCCCTGAAGACTCAGGATGAATTGTGCACTTTCAGTAGGTCTATAATTAACCCGGGTTTGGAAAGCATGCAGGTGGGAGACTGGAGCATGGTGTTAGACTAATAGCAGAGCTCAAAGTTGGGAGTTTACATGATCTATTAAAAGCATCTAGTACAACCAACTTCTTTGTGTCAACTCGCTGATTTGAAATAACACCCAGTATCAATAAAGGAACACACACATGCTCACACATCCCTACAGTGAGCTGGCCAGGGAAGCGATCTGTGCTTGCTCTTTCATCCTCCCTGGAAGCTACCTGATTGATGCTGGGGCGTCCCTGCTTCTTTTTGGAGGTAGTGTCCAGACCCCAAAGAGAAGAAAACCTGCTCCTTCGCTTGCTTGCAGATCTGGACATGGCCTGAGTACGACGTCTCACTCCAGTTTCACCAGTACGCGCAGCCACCTAAGGACAGCAAGTCACAACAGCAATGAAAGATATGCATCAGGACCACTCACCTGTTCCTCAGAGTCCCCACTAAGTCATGCCTCCAGGGAGCATCTCTCTACGTGCTAGATGGGATGCTGCCCCATTCATGAACTCATTAATAAAGCCAATTAGATCTCCAAATTAACAGAAATTTTTTAAAAAGCCAACACTCAGCCCACTGCCAAAGCATTTAATCTATGGCTCATATACATGGGTACTCTGAGGGCCCTTTGTGGATTTAAAATATAATCGGAAGGCTGGCAAACTCATTCTAGAAAAATGATGCCTGAGCGTTGGCCAAAAACAGTGAAAACAATACATGTTGGTTCCTGTGATTCCCTGTGAAAAATCTAAATTTACCAATTCTTCCACTAATTTTCTCAGGATTACACAATTTCCTTCTTAGGGAAGTGACAGTGGTCTTCCAATATCATTCTCCCTCTACCTCAGTCAGAGCAACACCCCATGTAGCTGGGCACATGGCTTCCCAAAGTTGACTTATTTTCCTTTGTGGCAGGACATGGGCTTGTGGCTAAGTTCTGGTCAAAGGGAGATAAGCAGAAGGGCTATGTGCAATCTCTAGGCATCATCCTCAAGAGGGGGAGGATTTCCACTATCCTTCACTTCCCTCCTTCTCGACCAAGGAGAAGCTAACTCGTCTAGGACATTCAGATAGAACTCTTTCCAAGGATGGCAGGACAATTAGATGGAAGGGAGCTGGATGTGTGAAAATGGTGAAGCCACCTTAGTAATCTTAGATGTCCTGTTTAGGTAAAGGTGGTGGTGGCGGGGGGGGGGGGGGGGGGCGGGGGGGTTCTGTTTTGTGGAAAGAAAGAAAGAAAGAAAGAAAGAAAGAAAGAGAAAGAAAGAAAGAAAGGAAGGAAGGAAGGAAGGAAGGAAGGAAGGAAGGAAGGAAGGAAGGAAGGAAGGAAGGAAGGAAGAGGGAGGGAGGGAGGGAGGGAGGAAAAAGAAAAGAAGGAAGGAGAAAGGAACGGAAAGGAAAGGAAGAAAGAAAAAGAAAAGCTAAACTCTGTTGAGGTTTTCACAAGATGCCAAAAACCCAAATATTTCTGAGCGCATCACCCCACATTTAAATCTGCCTCCGGGATAACGGCTCAAGTCAAGGCTGCATTTCAGTGAGTCCTTCCCAGGCAACATTCATGCTTGAAGTGTTATCCTATAGGTTATAAGTAAAGTCCCAGGAACTTAAGGGAACTTTTGCCAGGAGGTCTCACTAGGCCACCTACAGGCTCTCCTTTCAAATAAGGGAGTGCCAGGAGGTATAGCAAGTCAGACTTGAAATGAAACCTCTCCACCCATTCTTTGTTGCTAGAGATGAGTTTTGGAACCTACTTGTCATAGATTCCCACTCGGGCCACTCCCAGTGTGATGGCTGCCAACTGGCAGCAGTTAAGGTGGTGAAAACACCTTTGGGTAACATCAGTAGGGGGGTCCCCCTGCCATCAGCACGTGGGTAGAAGGCACACCTCCCTGGGGTTTGCAACACTGACAGGGTAAGTACCCCTGAAGCTCTATGAGTAGACTAAAAACAGGAATCCAAACAGCTTCCCCTACCAGGGGGAAGGTTTTGGTCCCAAATGAAAACAGGAAGATGAGGGAGAAGTCTTCTATTTTCCCAGCTTGGTGGCAAATAAGAAAACCCAGATCCGGGCATATAGAAATGCCTTATCCAAGACCTCATTCCAGAAAGAGCTCTAATCTAGGATTATGCTCAAGGCATTGAGGGCAACAAAAATCAGAAACCAAAAGGCCTCTCTCTGCCTATGTCTCTACCTCTCTCTCTCTCTCTCTGTGTCTCTCATGAATAAATAAAATCTTTAAAGAAAAAAAAAAAAAAAAAACGGACACCTGGGTGGTCAGCAGTTGAGCACCTGCCTTTGGCCCAGGGCTTGATCTTAGAGACCCAGGATCAAGTCCCACATCAGGCCCCCTGGATGGAGCCCACTTCTCTCTCTGCCTGTGTCTCTGCCTCTCTCTCTCCGTGTGTCATGAATAAATAAATAAAATCTTAAAAAAAAAGAATAGGTGCTGACGAGCGTATACGCCCACGTGACTATTTCCATACTGGTTAAGCTTATCGCCACAAAATGAGGCTAAGAACCACTAAATAAATGGTGTTAAAGTTAAAAATCTAGAGGGAAAAAGAATGCCCATTTGGTCTCATATTTATAGATCTACTTATAAATAGGTAAAACCACCTGTAGATACATATCCACATACACACAAGCAGCCAAATGTAAATACATGGTGATTGTCCCCTATCCTGTTTATATATACATATACATATAAATATATATATGTGTGTGTGTGTGTGTACTAATACTTTGTTTACTTCTTTTGTAGTACACATCAATACCCAGACTTACCATGTCTATTTAATTGCTTTTTATTATGCATCTCCTTGCACAAGAATATAATCTCCAACAGGAAAAGAACTCTGGGTTGTTTGCTGCTAACCCTGATCACAAGGAGAACTGGACGGATGCCAGGCCTCACATTTATTTGGTGACTGAATGAATAAAATAAATCAACCAATATCAGAGAGCAAAAGCAGCGATCCTACATATGTGGTTACGACAGTAACTCTTGATTGTCCCAGAAGAGAAACTTCTACAACCATAAATATTCTCAGTTACCCGCTGACCAGTTGGTTTAGTCTGTTTAACAAATGGGCACTTCACTGAGGGTTCTCACAGTAACTATTCGAAACTGTCGGGGGCCTTGTAAATGGCTAAAGGAAGTGCGACCCCCAACACAATAATAACTCAAAATAAGCAAAGGGATTTAGGGAAGAAGAAAAAAAAAAAAGCTGGCAAAGTAACTAGGAGACAAGAGCTCAAGAGTTTCTCAATGATCTTTGCCCAGACAATGCCTCCCTTTGTGGCCGGAACCTGATTACTCTATCATTCTGCTCATCTGTGCAAACAACAACGATGATAACCTTCTTTCAAAGAGTACAGCGGGAACCCTTCAGTTAATTACTGCAAATCACTGAGCATTATGGGAAGCCCTCCCAGTGAATGGGACTTAAATTGTAGCCCAAATCTCCCCGCCCCCAGCCCGCCTGCCCTCACACCTCCTCCTCCCATGCCCCCAACTTAAAAGAAGAAGAAGAAAAAAAAAGTCTGGACAAAGGCTAAATTGAAGCCTGTTTCAATTGCAAGGGAAAAAAAAATCCCTGGGGTCAAATGACAAGGAGAGGAGGAAAAAATAAGTATCCAATAAATCAGACTGGAAAATTCCCTGCCTGGGATCTCCTGCAGAGACTGGAGCAACCAACAGGAGCAGATACCTACCCAGCTTGCCTAATTTTGTTCTGTCTGAAGTGACACCCCTCATGGAAAAGAGAAGCTTGCAAGGATACAGAGACATGTGGACACCCAAAGTCACACTGCAGAGGCAGCAGGGTGTGGAGGAGAGGGGGCCACCAAAGGAAAAGAGAGCTACACTTAAGGAATTAAATATTCTTTAAAATCACTGACCAAAAAGCCTAAGTTACTAACCCTCCCATGGCCATCTTCAGCGGGCCAGATTTTAACTGCCTGCCCATCAAAAAACAAAACAAAACAAAACAAAACAAAACAAAAACAAAAACGGTACAGAAATCAAGGGAATTAGGAAATTAGGCAGTCTGAAGATAAATTATGGGAGGGTAACAATACAGTAACTGACTTGTTCCAGAGAAGTTAGCTCCAATGGCTTTAAAGAAAACAAGGCAAAGAAGTTCTAGGTAGACAGCAAAATTATTTCCTCCAAAAATCTATCAAGCCCAGTAAAAATAAAAAGGAATTTGGATGCTTGGGTTTAAAATTAATAGTGAATCTGCATCACTGGCATCAGTAGCACCCTTCACACAAATGCCACCTCGATCCATGACATTCTTGCAATGCAAGAATTATTATCCCAATAATTTTTTTTTTCAGAAGAGGTGAACTGGGATTTGGTCAACTGGTGTCTGGGTCTCAGAGAAACAGTCCTAGACTCTCAAACTGAGAACCATTTTCAAGGCTTATTCATCACAGTGCATTGACCCATCACTAAAAAAAAGGGGGGGGGGTACTTAATAGCTATATGGAGAGGTGGTAGCCAGGGAGACCAAGAAAGATCAAGAGCTGAGCTGTAATTAGCAGAACAAATCAGGATGCCAGTTTTAATAACTCCAGAAATTGGTTTAAGACTTCTTTAAAAATGTAAATCTACCCCTAATTATCTGAATGATGACGCTAATCTATTTATAAAGAATACAAACGCCTTTGACTGAATTACAGCTCTGAATTCAATTGAAGGGTACAGCTGACATGGCAAGCCAAGAGCAGCACAGCTAAGGTTTTCCAAAGCAGTTTCTGGAACCTGAGCCTTCACATTTAATTCCGCAGCAAATGTGCTAAGGTGCAGTACATTTTAAGTGGGTGTTGACTTGGATGGGCTGAAACCATGTTACTCGCACAGCAATTTTTGAGAAGAAAGGAGCCAAAAGTACATAAAGCTGTTCGCAATTTAGCAAGTACATAAAATTACAGATTGCAAACACACAACACGACGATACAATCTGCTGCTCCGGAGGTCAGATGAAAATTCTCTTTCCCAAGCAAATGTGTATGCTGGGCTGGAAACTCATGGAAGATCTTTACCTTCCTCGAATTCATCAGAGATTCAGGACTATACATAACTGATTTCTAGAATTATAATGTTTAAAAATAAAGTGAAAAGGAAGATCTCCAAAGAGATCTATGTTCAATATATGGTGTACACATTTTTGCATGTGTGCACGTGAGAGAGAGAGAGAAAGAGAGAGAGAATGCATTTATGGATGAGAGAGCTCTCCACTAACATCTCTACGAGGTTAATATAAAAAAAGCTGCATTCGGATTAAAACCAGGACAGTGCTGAAAGATGACATGAGTTATCAACAAACACTACATGCAGAGATCTCTTAAGATGATACCTTTCGTAGTTTCTTTGCACAATAATTTAGGGCCCATCAGGAGAAGCTTAAGTCATAAATTTCAGGACAGATTCAAATGAAGATCTGTACCCACTTCAGAGGGAGGACATGTCAGAAACCCACACATAGCAGAAAACTAGAAAAACACTTCAGAGACTCCTGTTGAGTCCTGCTCAGGATTAATAGTCAAGATAAATACTTCTTAAACACACCTCAGCTTCTACTCACCAGAGCATGAAAGGATGACACAGAAAAGATCCCAAGACGGCCCATTGCCACTTTTGTTGGTCGGCTTGCGAAAGCAAGTAGCCTTTTGGGGTTTGGCAGTTCCCCACCTTGGAGGCTGGCTAAGTAACAGCGGTAACGAAATAGGTCCATTTGGAACTGTTCAAGATTCTGCTCCCAAACAAAAATCTACAGTGGTGAAAAGGTGAGTAAAAGGGAAAACAAATGTTAACAACTTCATCCCACACAAACATTACAAATCTGTTCTCAAGATATTGATTAGAATCCTAAGGGATAACAATAGGTACCCCAAGTTTCTTAGGGCACAGAAGCTTAAGTCTGTTTTCGTAGCTTACGCGTTACTTCGCAAAGATCTACAGTCATAAATTCAGTCTGGCAAACAGAAAGTAGTATATGTTAGTTGCTTTGGGTCCTCCTGATACAGATGTCATGTTCGTGGGCATTTCAGTCCATCAGCAACAAGTTCTGGGGCAGAAAACCAAGGAAGTAAAATATGTAGGATTTCTACCACTGGAGGGAGGACTCTAGGACTTACCAGGAGAGGACTTTCCATAGAAAGACAAAGACAAAAAGAAAAGTGAGGGGAATTAAAGATCACAGGCAAAGAGACTAGGAGCTTTTGGGAAGAGGTGGGAGGCAGACAGTACAGAGTGGGAAAAAGAAAACACCAGAAGGTGAAGACTGAGGCTCTGGAATAGAATTCCAACCACAGAGTATATCCAAGATATGTCCTCGTTTTTCAAAGCTGCAAAGTAATACCTACTTCCTAAGACTGAAGTGATACTTAAATGAGATCATGCAAGAAGTAAGATGTGGTACAGGGCCTGGTATTCCGTGAAGGCTCAGCGATGTTAATGATGATATGGACAGCGACTATCAGCTCACACCTACCTTTTGCTTTCACTTAAAATGTAGTGTTGGTGTATGCACATTTTTAGCACTATTCGCAATGGCCAAAAAGTGGAAATGGCCCAAATGTTCATCAATGGACAAATGGATCATCATACCATGGTGTGTTCATTCAATGGAATAATGGCCATAAAGGGGAGTGAAGTACTGATACACACCACAATGTGGATCAATCCCAAAACGTGACGCAAAGGGAAAGAATTCAGACACAAAAGGTCATACGTTACGTAATTGCACTTACATAAAACATCCAAAATTGGTGAATCCATCGAGGCCGAATGCCAGGATTGGAAGGGAGCAATTTAACAGATACGGGGTCTCCCTTTGGGGTGGAGGATGATGTTTGGGAACTGGATAGGGAACTCATTGCTCAATATTATGAGTTCACACAATGCTGCTGAACTGCAGGCTTTGCAATGGTTCATTTTATGCTACGTGAATTTCGCCTCCGTGACAATAAACACAGTGTCAGGGAACAGAAGGCAAGAACCATGGGAAACCACATGCTGGCCCAAGCCATCAACTGTTCAATGATTTAAATTCACTTACTCGCATAATTATGTCCTAAACGTTAAGACAACGTTTCAAAGCATGACTAGATAGCTATGGGTGACTTTGAAACAAGAGAATCGAAGGCAAACACGTCCTCGGTCACCTCGCGAAATCTTTCCTTATACTTAGGCTCACTGACTGCAACCACATACGCATTTTTAAGAAGAGACTCTACCTTTTCTAAATTTACTGAGGTCAGGAATGCATCCCTGCCACAGCCGAGCTCCGCATCAACGAGAGAAGGTGCGGAAGGCAAATTGCAGACTTGGCAATTTCACGGATGCCCTAGAATATGCCACCGGTGGGAGTGGGAAGGCTCCTCTATTAGATTTCTGTCTCTCATTCAATGTAATATTTGTGCCCTTCTGCTCCTAACAATCGGCTGTGAACGATGGGAGAGGAAAACTGACAGTCACAATAAAGAATTCAGCAGCCTGGATGACAGGCTGACAACGACAGAACCACATAACCGACGATGCTCTGTGATTCCAAGGAGCGGAGGAACTCAGCACCTAACGATCCCGCCCAGGTCTAAGCGCAGAAGAACGATTACCTGATCTAATATAGTTTTCTTCTTCTTTGAATCGGTGACTGAAGACAGCTGCATCTCGCCCATTTTCTTCATCTTTTCGTCCATATCAATCTTCTGTTCCAGTTTTTTGATTTCGGACTTCAGGAGCCGGAGCGTGTCTTCCTTGTGGTGGTGTCTCGCGACGGCAGCTGCGCAAGCAGAATGGATGGCGGTGATCCAGTTCTCCAGCTCCGTCTGGCTGGTGGTCTGTAAGGGGGGGCAGGGGGGTGCGAGAAGAAACAGCCGACTCTTAAGTGATCAGCAGTGAACCAGTGCATCTCCAGAGAAGCAGTAGCCGGGAGTCAAGGTGACAGGTGTGTATAGCCTGTGGGTCAGGCTAACAACCTTCCTGACCTCCTCGTGCAGAGAAATTTTTTCTTTAAAGATTTTATGCATTTATTCAGGAGATACACAGAGAGAGAGGCAGAGACACAGGCAGAGGGAGAAGCAGGCTCCTCGCAGGGAGCACGATGCAGGACTGGATCCCAGGACCCCGGGATCGGGACATGAGCCCAAAGGCAGACGCTCAACCATGAGCCACCCAGGTGCCCCTTGCAGAGAAATTTACATAAATTGGTCTTAGGTCAGACACCACATCCACCAACCCCCGGCCTCCAAGAGCTGTCTGGAATGAAGTCTCCTGTGTCTGCTCCCTCAGGGTATGAACTGAACTCAACTTGTGACGGAATGGATGTTTGTGTCTCCCCCAAATTCAAATGTCGCAATCCTAACCCCTGGTGTGATGGTCTTAGTGGATGAGGCCTTTGGGAAGGTGATGAGGCCGTGAGGGTGGAGCCTTCATGCTGGAGATTAGTGCTCCTAGAAGAAGAGGCCAGAGACCTAACTAGTCCCCTTCTGCCAAGTGAGGACACAGCGAGGAGCCACAGTTTATGAATCAGGGGGGCAGGCCTGCCCAGAACTCAACCATGCTGCCACTCTGAACTGAGACTTCCAGCCTCCAGAATGTGAGAAATAAAGGTCTATCCTTTATAAGCCACCCATCTATTTATTTATTTATGCATTTATATTAATAGCAGTCCAAATGAAGACACTTGTATATGTGATTATCCTATACAGAGAGCTTAGTTTCTAGTTTTGAGGGTTGCTCTGAAACAAAGGTCAGTTTTCAGAGAAGGCTCGTCAGTTCCAAGGTAAGAATGAGGCCAAACTACGTTACCAGCCAAGGAAGACGTAACAGCCCCGCCCCCGGTGAACTGCTGCGACCCAAATCCAGAGGATCTATGCCAGAGTCAAGCAGCAATGACACAATTCTGGTTGTGGAAGAAACTCAAGGCAGCCAGGCCCAGTATTATGTTCAGGGACACATGGGAGTATCGAGGAAGTGGGGTCACCCAGCAGTGGGGAATAGCCAGGCCATTTTAAAGACAATGGCCACCCCTACCTAGCAACAGAAAAGCAACCTCAAGGTGACTCAAGGTGCTCCGAAAGGCTAAAGTCAGAGAGTGTGTTTGGGGGAGGCAGCTCATTTGCAGTAACACACCATTACTAATACTTTAGGAACTCTAGTCAATGAGTATTTATAAGTGAGGACATGCTAGAATTTTCCGGGTATTCCCTTAAGCCCGGAGAGGTTTGATAAACACTCAGAAATTAGCTCACTGAAGAAAAAAAGGTCTATTCAGCCACTGTAGTACTGAAGTTAACAGCCAACATCATTTTCATGCACAAAACACTGATTTTTTTTTTTTTCTCTCTCGGATGCATCTTCTTAGTTTCCAAACTCATTTGAGTGATGGTCTGTGAATAATATTCCAATAACTGGTCCCAATCCGCCTGGTCCTCTGCACCCTGGCAACCAAGACCACCCCAGGTGTCCACATGATTTCTGCAGTTTGGAATCTCACAAAGGAAACTGCCACATGGTGTCAGCCAACAGAGCCCGGACACATTGGGCAAATCTAAACAATCTGGCAGTTGTTACCTTTACAGCAAACTATGTGCCTGTGTCTTTATAAAGGCCTCATTAAGCTAGAGAAGCAGCAGCAATGAGATCATTTTGTGAAAACTGAAGGGGAGAAGAGGAGATAGTGACACTGGAAATCCAAGGTAAATACTTGTAGGGATGCCCAGGTCTGTATAGGAGGCTCACCTTTAACGCTTAACTTCGCTTCAAATTGCTAATACGTGTCTCCTCTTAGAGAGTCACGATCTCACTTTTATCTTTAAATATCACGTTCAAGCAATTGGAAGAAAATACAGCCTTGGGTCCTCCCACACGTGATAAATGCATCAGGCTTGCTCCTGCCTAGTACAGGGTACAGCGTGGTTTTGTTGCTTTTGTGTGTGTGTGTGTGTGTGTGTGTGTTTTTAAAAGATTTTATTTATTTATTTGAGAGAGAAAGACAATGAGAGAGAAAGAGAGATCACGAGCAGGAGGGGAGGGCAAAGGGAGAAGCAGACTCCTGGATGAGTTGGGAGCCCAATGCAGGACTCGATCCCAGGACCCCAAGATCAGGACCTGAGCCGAAGGCAGAATATTAACTGACTGAGCTACCCAAGCACCCGCCCTGGGGTACAGTGTTTGACCTTGGAGTCTCTTGGTGCTTCAGTATCAGTGGGTATTTTACTAAGTGGAGTTATTTTTCCTCTATCTATCTATCTATCTATCTATCTATCTATCTATCTATCTATCTATCTATCTATCGAGGGAGAGAGGGAGGGAGTGAGCGAGGAAGGGATGAATTAATTCAGACGGAAAAGCAATCTAGCAAGGATTCTTTTCTAAAAGAAAAGATTCCAGGGGACACCTGGGTGGCTCACTTAGTTGAACTTCTGCCTTGGCTCAGGAGATGATCCCAGAACCTCAGGATTGAGTTGGGCATCAGGCTCCCTGCTCAGCAGGGAGTCTGTTCCCTTCTCCCTCTTCCTCTTCCCCTCCCCCTGCTCTCTCTCTCTCTCTCTCTCTCCCCCAAATAAATAAATAGAATCTTTAAAAAAATAAAAACTTCCAGGAAGAAAATACCAAGTAATGGTGAAGATATGAAGCAATCAGAATTCCCATGCACTGGTGGCTGCTGGCTGGAGAATAAAGTGGTATCTGTGCTTTCAAACACTGCTTGACACTACTTTAAAAAAGCTGAATACATGCACGCCCTGTGACCCCCCAAAATGCACTCCTGGGTATATCCTCAACAAAAATGCAGTCATATGCTCACCAAAACACATACACCAGAATGTTTACAGCAGCACAATTTGCAACGGGCAAAACTGGAAACCATCTAAACACCTGTCAACAACAGAATGGATAAATAACGTGTGGTATCGTCACACAATGAAATACCACACAGCAAGGAGAATGGATGCTGCAACGTGAATCAATCACACACGTTAACAGTGAGGACAAGCAGCCAGACCTACAAGAATATAGACTAAGATCCTACTTGCATACAGTACAAACCCAGGCAACACAAATAAACACACTGTGAGAAGTCAGAAGAGGAGCTCTTTGGTGGAAGTGGAGGAGAGGGGAGCAGCTGGAAGGAACCACGAGCAGGGTCCCTGGGGTGCTGACTATGTTCAGCTCCTTGGTCTGGGTGCTGGCTACATGCACGTATGATGTGGGCGTACAAGCTTTTTGAAACACCATCAAAATGTATACTTTCCTGTGTAAATGTTATGCTTTAAAAAACAAACCTTCTAAGATACAGCACCCCAAATTTCCATATCATTTTTCTGTGACTCTCCTAAAAATAATATACTTCAGACTCCGTTTTTTCCTTAAAAGGTGTCCCTAGAAGATTGCAATGGACATTCCAAACAGCATGACCCTTTCACAGGGCCACGTCTCTGAAGTGTGCAGTGGCAGGCAGCATCTGAGAAACAGCTGCTTCCCTGGGCTGAAACATGCTTTTCCTTTGTAGGTGCAGCTCAGTGGAAATAAGGAGCTTTTAGACTTTAGGGGAGCTGGTGTTTCCACCTATTTCAAAAGGACACTGTTGGGAGCGTCTCAGATGGAATCCACGCAGAGGTGGCACATGCCACTGAGGAGGAGAGGGTAGGTATGTCTCCTGTAAAGACACCTGGCAGGTCGATACCTAGTGTGAGGTCAGCATCCATTCCCCCGTGGCTTCTCCTGCCACCCCCACCTCAGTCAGAACCCCCTGCTCCCAGGTCCCTCCTGCCCCAAGGCATGGGGTAAAGAAAGGAAATCCCTACACGCCTGATATCAGATCTGAGGAATTAATGGTAAGATCTTAAACTTCCTGATACGGGCTCTGCTAATTTAAGTTAGGAATTTAAAATTTTAAATAAAAATGTTCATCTAGAAGGGGCCCAGGTGCATTGTATGAATGGAGAGACCAAAGCCCAGAAAAAGGCAGGGATAACACAGCACTTTAGTATAAACCTGGATCTTTACCAATCCTGTGCTTAAAATCATTTTGTTAAATACGCCATGCTGCTCCTGAACCCCTAGTCCTCATCAATTACCCCAAGGCCTGGGCCCCTGTGGTGTCATTCCTGTTGTACATGGACTCTTTTGTGCTCTCCCCAGGGACACAGGAGGATGGAACTTTCCTGCTCCCGTTAAAGTTAGGTGTGGCCATGTCACTTGGCTTTGGCCAATGAATTTGGAGAGAAGTGACATGCGTCATCACAAAACAAAAGCCTAATTCACGCCCATTCCTGTCCCTTTGCTTACAGTCGTGGAAAATGTGTCAAGATGAACCTTCTGTCAGTCTGGGTCCCCGAGTGTCTGGGACAAACACAGCTTCACAGCCAATGCCCATCAGACATGTGGCAGGAATGAAAAGGTATCTTAAGCCATGGAGATATGAGGGCTGCTCCTTCCTACAGGGCAATCTCACCACCCTGTAAGAATCCTATTTCAATGCTTTTAAAAGCGTCGATATAACACACTTTCAATCTCCAAGAAAAACCATAATCTGACAGGTTCTACACAATGACAGCCTTTTCCTCTCTTTACTTATTGAAAGCGGGGTCCCTTCTTCCTTCCACCTTTGAGGGTCTCTGTCAAATTCAGAGAATACCCTCCATTCTGATGCCAGAGAATTTATGTTTACAACCCAGTTAAGAAGTGGAAAGAAAGCACCTGGCTGGCTCAGTTGGTGGAGCATGCAATTTTTGACCCTGAGGTTGTAAGTTTGAGCCTCATGTGGGGGCAAGATAACTTAAAAAAAAAAAAAAAAAAAAGTAGAAAGAAAGACTGATACTAGTCCATGAAGTTAAACATTCTTTGGAAGATGTACATTTAATTTTGGCAGAGCAGCTATCCTGAAATTTATTTATTTAAAGAAAGAAAGATGGGGGTTGCCAGAGGTTAGGGGAAGACAGCAATGAGAGTTAGTGTTCAGAATTTCAGGTTTGCAAGATGAAGATTCCTGGAGATGGACTGTGGTGATGCTACTGAACCGGGCACTTACAAATAGTTAAAATGGTATGTCATGTGTACTTTACTACAATTAAAATTTAAAAAAATAAATAAAAGCACCAAGCCCCACAACCTAGAGAGAGATAGAAAAGTCTGATTACAGGCTTGATGAAAAATTTATCCATCAGTCATTTTAACCATTAAGCATGCCTCAAGCTTCTAAGCTTTGCTGGAGCCTGTTGGTGGCTGAAGGCAGTTCCATTAGAGGGAACTTTTGCTCCTGCTGTCCTGTCTCAACAACACAGCGGTCTCTGCCTTTCTCTATCATTAGGCCAAATCTATTTCTAAGAAGCACAATTCACTAAATGAGCTTTTTGAAAGGACTTGTCCGTTCCCGGTGGCATACCCAAAGCTATGTGTCGATGAGAGGGTGGGCCAAGTCTACCCTGACTGCTGTCAACAGTGAGTTAAGTAGAAAAACTCTTAATAGTTCATGGCAGTTTACAGGCTTAACAATTCAGAGCTGGTCACAGCAGACCACTAACTTGATAGAATGTCTCCCAGCGTGGACTCTCCAGGATTTAAATTCTGACATGCTAGAAAAAGCTTTTCAGAGCCACTACCTTTGCATTACCGTCTTGAACCAGGCGAGTTTAATTAGGGACATGAGGTCTACTAAAGGGCTCTCTGTCAGAATCCAGTGGTCAAAAGGACAGGAAGGAGACACGACGACTCCCTCCACCCAAATGGTCATGACTTCCACACTAATCTGCTTCCATTAAACAAACAGCAGCAGACAGGTATCAAGACTGAATTTTGTGGTTCTTCCTTTTGCCTTCTGGAGATGCTATAAATACTGTATAAAGTTCAGTGAAGGGAATAAGCAAAGTTCTTGCCAACAGAGGAATATAATCAGCAAAAAATGCATTTTGCATAAGAGCCCCTTTGAGTGCAGAGTTAAGATGAAGCTCGGGGCTTCATTATGTATTTAAATAGATCTATGTTCAATTATCCAACTGAATGGAGGATACTCAGTGATTTCAGATAATCAATGGTTTACGTGAGTGGCAGGAAAAGGGAAATTCATTTTAAACGAGAGAAATACTAGGGAATATATGCCAGATCTAGGAAACTAAAATTTCAGATAATTTGAGTTTATAGAAGCACAAGAATAATTATAAAGTAGATTGAACTTTTTTCCATTTAAAAAGAACAATAAAAAAAAGGGAAAAAAGTTTTATGTTTTTAAGAGATTAGTTGGAAATGAAGTTCCTGTGTGAATTCTGAAAGTCTTTTTTTCCCTTGTTTTTTTAAATTTTATTTATACAAGGTTTAAGTAAGCTGTCATTTAAAAAAAATTTTAAGTAATAAAAATCTCTACACCAAATGTGGGACTCAAACTCATAACCCCAGGATCAAGAATCACATGGTCTATCAACTGAGCCAGCCAGCTGTCCCAGTAAACTATCATTTTTAATAACCGTAATGAAAACTTACTATGGGTCTCTTCTCATTTGCTGGAAAAAGTCATACAACTGGGCACCGCTCCCTCCAACACCTCCCTACCTCCCTCACACACCCAAGGTAAATTCTTTGAAGAAGAGAGGCTCCGGATTCTAGGAAGACAGGAACAAAAGAAGGAATCATTTGCTGCAAACAGAGGAATAAATGGAAGCCTGCCCAGTAAATGGCAATGGCAGGATTCATCTCTGGCAAAGCTGAGTAGCCCCACAGAAAAGACCAACAAATATTGTCAAATGGACACCCTCAACAAAAAGGTCTTACCATCTGTTCATGCTGTAAAAAACCCCAGTAGATGGCATGAACAATATCCAAGCACTTTTTTGGTATCTCACATTTAAATATGATCAGATAATCAAGGGAATCAAGGGCCACCACACATTTGATGAAAGCCTCTAGCATGAAAGGCAGAGACCAGAGCACACAGAAGAAAATGCATCACGAAGAAAGAGAATGCCTGAAGCACAAAAGTCTCCTGAAAACCCAGTAACATCCTCAGAGACAGAGGCACAAAAGGATCTAAAGCTATAAACAATAAACAAATGCACAGGTTACAATGAAAAAGGTACAATGAGAGAGAAAAGAGGGAAGAAGGAAAAGGGATAGAAGGAGAGAGGGAGGAAAGAAAGGAGAGAGAGAGAGAAATAGAAAGGGAGGGAGGAAGGGACAGGGAAAAAGAGAGGGAATGAAAGGTAGAAAGAGGAGGAGGGAGAGAGAGAAAGGAAAAGCTTTTAGGAATTAAAAAATAGCTAAAATTAAAATCTCAACAGAAGGCAAATCACTTTGAGAAATCAGAACCCTGGTTATAGAAAATTATTCTACAGCTTCAAAAGAGAAAATAAAGCACACACAAGATAATCAGAAATGAGAATGGCATCAGAACATAAGTGAACAAAGGGGAAATAATTTGAAACCAAAATTCCAAATTACTCAAGGATTAAAGTAAAAGGTAGAATGAAGACATTTTCAAATATGAACGACTTTATAGGAAGTCATTACATGTTTGTCTGTTTGCTTGTTTGTTTTCATGAATATGAAAGAGAAAAAAGGAAGACTTGCAATCCAAGAATCTAACTAGGGTAATGAAGGGAAAGCCTGTTAAAGTGAAGTAACTGTTATGCCTGAGGCCTAGAGAGCAGATTGGAGCAGAAAGATAAAGGGCCAGGAAAGGCAGTCTCAGAGAACAAAATAGTACTAAATGACTAGGTGATAAATTGGAGATTTAGAAAATACTGCTACTAAGTAAGCATAAAAATAAGTAAATGGAGCAGAAAAAAGAGGCAGGCATTAACTGCAGGAAAAAAACAAAAAGTTGTTCAAGAAGGAAATAAAATGATACGCTATTTAGCCCAGCAGTTAATATTATTTATATGGTCATAGCAGTATAGAACATCCTAACAGTGTAATAGAGACTATTGATTTAATCTTAAATGTTCATATAACTATATAGGAATGTAAGAAAAGGAGAATTCATATATAATACAACTAAATAAATATCTACCATCACAGAAAAGTCAGTAGTTAATATCTAAACTCAATTGAGAAATACTGTATGTTAATGAAAAGTGAGGGTAAATACAAGAAAAAAAAAACCCAACCAAACAAAAAAACTTGCTAAAACAGTTGAGCACAGTTGTTCTGGGGGACCAAGGATGGAGGAAGAGGCACAGGAAGAATGAGAAGAGAACTTCACTTAAAGTCTTTTAAGGTTAATTGAATTCTTTAAAACTATGTGCTCACACTGACTTTGTACAAATTTAAAAAAATGTAAAATGAAAATTGAATACTGTTAGTAACATATTATTTGTAAATACATAATAATATACAGGTCATATGCTAAAATCTAGCTTAGCCACTATTATATCTCTGCACTATACTTTTAACATATGTACGGAGATCTCTTAATACACTAATGATAGGTCATGTGTTGTAAATGATTACTAGCCCTGTGTATTCATTTTGTACTTCAATATCTATACGTTCCATCCACATTCTCCTAAGAGCTAAGCAAATGGGGCCCCATATTTGAAAAGACCCCTTCTGGTTCCAGAAAAAGGACAGGGTCCAGAAAGAACACTCCCTTTCCCTCCAGTACACTTCCTCTCCTTCATGGAGCTCTCTGACCCTATATCCCATATGTGGTATCAATAAGATATGCTGAGGAGCTCCTGGACATGAGCCTATGCCTAGAGGTGGTTCCCACTAGCCTAGCCGGTATTTCTTTCACTAGATTGCATGAGGTGAGCCACCAGAATGGTGTTTATAAAGTCGATCTAGGGTGAGTCAAATTTTTTACACAGATAAAAAAATTTTGCCTGGGGCTTCCTACATCTTAGGAGTTCACCCTTCTTGACAACTAATCCATGCCAAAACCAAAGATAAGTATTTCCAAAGTGGCTGGCTAGAGGCAGGAAGATGATCCATGATGGTGGGAAAACAGGACTTCGCCACAGACTAAGGCAACATTGAAACCAACAGAGAGAACAAAGACCAAACATCCAGTTTGTCTTAATTGCAGAGAGTATGAAGTTAAGAGGGAAGATTAAATTAGGATCCAAGAAGATTTTGACAAGTTCATTAGAAGGACAGAAACCACAAACATAAAATTTCAAAGAAGTAAATTTCACTTCTGTATTTTGTGTTCTTCAAACTTCTATTAAAATAAGATGGAAGAGATCTTGTAAGAGTTAATGCTGTGGGTCTGATAAACCACAAGCTTAGTATGAGTCAATAGTTTGGTGTGGTTCCTAATAAATTAAGGAATTGACACTAGCATTGTGAAAAAAAAAAATTAGAAGAGCAGGAACCATACTGTAGGCAGGCTGCACAGGACTAACTTCATGGGGGACAGGGTGCTGGGTTCCAGAACTATTTATCAGGAGGAACATCAAGGAGAAGAACTGAATTGTAGGGAGAATGGCTCAGAAACCTTAAATAGGGAAGCCTAAACAGGATACATGGCAGGAAGCTGATCAGAGCTGTTTTCAAGCATTTAAAAGGTTTTAAGAAAGAAGACTTGCTTTAGACTCAGAAAACATATGGGAACAAAGGGATATGACCAAAGTCACCAGGAAGAATGTAACACAACAAAAAACTTGATAAATCCTGGAGCTAACCAGCAAAAGCAGATGGTTGAGGAGCTGGAAGCTTCCCAGGGAGGGAGGTGGTTATGCAGTGAGAAGGCTGACCAGCTGTCAGGGGTTTTGCAGAGATAGTGCCCACCATGAGAGCAAGGATAGGACTTTAATCTACTCAAGTCCAAGACACTAAATCTCCTCTGGAGTCTCTTCTTCCAAGTTCACTTGATGCCTCCTTGTGAAAGATGAGTTCCAGATTTTTCCCTCATCTGGCTGCCCCAGTTCAGGGCATGTGTACCAATGACCTTCATCAGGTCCACAAAGAACCAGATGTGGTGCTTCAAGATAACTGTCCAGAGCCTAAGAGCCTCATAAAACTCAAAGCCTTAGCCTCTTCACAGAGAAACCACACTCAACTTCTGTAAAGATACTTATTTAAGAGGAGTACAGGGGGCTAGTCACTTTTTCTTTATAATTAAAATGAGAACTGTAACATTTAATGAGCATTTGCTAACTATACGACATCTGACTTAGATAATTACATCTAATCCCTAATTCATCATAATGGTGTAAATACTATTCTTTTCCCACTAGTGTCTTTTTAATATGCATGCTATATACCCTCATACAAGTGACAAAATGATAAGAAAACTTACTATGGAAAGGCAGTGACCTCCTTAGAGATATTTTCTACACTTCTTTTTTTTTTTTCTTTTAAAGATTTTATTTATTTATTCATGAGAGAGACAGAGAGAGAGGCAGAGACACAGGCAGAGACACAGGCAGAGGGAGGAGAAGCAGGCTCCATGCAAGGAGCCCGATGTGGGACTCAATCCCGGGAATCCGGGATCAGGCCCTGAGCCAAAGGCAGACGCTCAACAGCTGAGCCACCCAGGAATCCCTTCTACACTTCTTTAGATGTAGCATTGCATATGATGTTCTTTCCAATCAGGAATCATCTTACCATAAAACACTAAGCTTTTTGGAATCATATGTAACATCAACCAGTAGTGGACAATGGAAGGCCCAATATGAAATTGTACTTTGTAGGTGGTAGGTGCTGGTTCTGACTTTTAGTTGGAGGGAAGGGCTCTCTAAAATAGTTTAGATGCAGGAGGCATTGCCTCCCTTTGCAGACAGCATAGCACTTCTTCTACATGAGTTGCTCTAATATTCATTCCCATTCCCAACCCCATCCTGCACACAAAACCCCTTTTCTGCTTTTGCTGGTAACATGAATCTCCTTACCATGGGCAAACCTGAATAACAGCACAAATCAGCAGCATACAGGCTCTGTAAAGTGTGCCACTGACTTGAGCCCTAGGGCTGGAATAGCCTACAAATTACTTCCATACTCAGGGTTGATCTCCCTTGCATTAACCTCACTCCTTACACACACAGGTTTCTTTCAAACTTAGCCCCTCTAGAGTCATGTGAATTACAATAAGTAGAAGGTAGAAAATGCCCTCATGGATCCCAAACAGCAGAAATTTCATCTGAAAAGGTTCATGTTGTGCTCTATCCCATGTAAGTAGCATACAGATTTCACCAAAACAAGAGGATGCAGAGGTTTTCATGAATAAGGTCCTATGCTGCCACAAAGAATTTTATTCAATTCTGACCTATTGGATATTTAGATTGTACCAGCAATTTTATGGCCAGGAAGGTCCTTTCAAAAAGAATTCACATCAGCAGTGTGGAAGTAAAAAGGAGAGTATTCTGAAACTGATCAGATTATCTAAACTGTGTACTGAGGCAAGAACGGCCAAAATACTGAAATATTCCCAATGAGTGGCTTAATTCTAAGAAAGTGATTAGTGCCTTTTGGCTGTGGTCAGTGATTCCTGCCCATGTTCCTCTTAGGGTAAATAGTAAAAGAAATGGGATAAATAGTATACTTAGACGATAAGACTCTACAGAAAGAGAGACTTGGTTTGAATCCAGCCAACACTCAGTAACTGTGTTACTTGGTGTATAATTCTTAGCCTTTATAAAACCTCGAGCTTCACCAAATAGGGGGCATAGTCCACATTAATTGGTTAAAATATGGATATACAATCTAACTCACTGATTGCCCTACAAATTAAACTTATGATTTCACTTATATGTGGAACTGAAGAAACAAAACAAATGAGCAATCAAAAACAAAAACAGACCCGTAAATACTGAGAACAAACCAGTGGTTGCCAGAGGGGAGGAAAGTAGGGGGATGGGCAAAATAGGTGAAGGGGATTAAGAGGTATAAACTTCCAGTTATAAAATAAGTAAGTCATGGATATGAAAAGTACAACATAGGGAATACAGTCAATAACACTGTAATAATGTTGTAGGGTGACAGGTGGTAACTACACTTACAGAGGCACTATGTTGTACACCTAAAACTAATAAAACATGCTGTATCAACTATACTTAAAAATTTTTTCTAAAGAATTATATGTGACTCACATTGTAAAACACTTTCAAGATGGTGTCATACAATAAGGGCTTGGTAAACGATAGTTGCTGATATCATATAGTATTATTATTGTTACTGTTAGCGTAGTTAGGCATTCCCTCATACACAAGACATCCAAATAATTAATAAGAAGCCAAATAATTAATAAGAAGCTATGCCAGATGCAGAAAAACAATGGCTAATAAGCTATATAGAAGAACATCTTCATGACTCAGAGCACGTTGAGTTTTTAAGATACACAAAGCACTATCCATTAAGAGAGACTTGAGAAATGAGATACATTAAATTTAAAAAGTCAGTATAACAAAGGATATTTTTAACAGAGTAAAAAGCTAGCCACAGAGTGAAAAAAGATATTTGCAATGCAAATAATCATCAAAGATTTGATAGATAAAATACGTAAAGAATGGCCGTGAATCATTACGAGAGACAACTCAATAGAAAAGTAGGCAGGAATAAGCACCTGAAATAAGTACTTCACAAAGATGATACTAAGAAATGGCCATTAAACTCCCCAAAATGTGCTCAGCTTCACATTAATAGCTTACACATTAAAAACAAAAGAGATCTGACAATACCAAGTGTGGACAAGGATATGGAACAACTGGAATTCTCCTAGGCTGCCGATGGGAGCATAAATTATTTCAATCATTTTGGAAACTGTTTACTAAAATTGAAGCTGTACACTTATCCCATGATATAACAATACCAGTCCTAGGTATACACTCAGAGAAATGTGGACAAACATACCATGAGTACAGATTCAAGAGTACCCTAGCAACACTGCTCATGATCCCTCCAAATTGGGATCAACCAAAATGTACCTATGGAAAGGCTGCTACACATCCCAGTTAGCCTGAATCTGTTGCAATTTATACCTGTTCTCCTGGCATAATTGTTAATGGAGCTGGTATATCTCTCAAAACTTTCTAGTCTGTAAAGTGTCCTGATGGGTTCATCAGTGGAAATGGGAGAGTATCGACCTCAAAAAACTGCTTCTCTGTAAAATTGGTAACAATAGCAAAAGTTGTCAAAATCAACTTTTTCATCAGAGCTCAGCAATTAATTGAGTCTTACCAGAATCTTAGGTGCTTCCACCAGAAAAATTGATAGCTGAATCCCAGTAAGAATAGCAAGTTTTGAGGACATTTTCGTTTGCCTTATTCTCATCTTCATCTCCCTATCTCCACAATCATGTGAAAAACAGAAGTCCCGAAATCAATGAAGGGGGCAATGAGCTCCCACAAAACACTATTGTCAGAGAACTGTCATTATGTGACCTGACAGTTGACAGGACACCTCCATTCACAGAGCTTGCTGCTATTTGATCTCTCAGCACTCACTTGTGCAGATAGTCCTTACTCCAAGGGGAATTTGTGGAAAATAATCAGTAACAACTGTTATATATCATAGCTGCCTGAGGTAGTGATGACAATTGGGGCAAAAGAGGTAGCAGACTAAGAAACTTTTTAAAAAGCTGGGGAATAAGATATTCGTAGTCTTGAGAATCTAGAAAGTCACATACATGTATAGGACTGTGCTACATCCGCAAAACCCTCAGAAGGCCCTCCACTCACCCCTCTGACTGACACTGAGGCTCTGAAAACATAGTTGAATGTAAGGCAGAGTTGTTAACTAGCTGCCCGAGAGCTGAAGATACAGAGATCCTCGGGAAAGACTGGAAGATAATTGCTTCCAGGCATTTAAGGAAATCTCTCCAATCGTTAGCTGCCTACTAAACTGAGCAGAGGCTTCAGTAACCGCACATGATAAAGAATAAATATTTTATAGATTTCAAGAAAGTCACTTAACAAATAAGCAACAATGACAGCAATCAACCACAACAAACCCTGGAGGTGAAGGGATCTGTTTTCAAGAGTCACCACATTATATCCTTGAAAATGTAGTTTTCAACAAGTAAGTATGAAATCTGCAAAGAAACAACAAGGTCACTTCACCCCATTTATCTTTATTCATCCTTTAATATTAACAGGCAGGCTTTCCAACCCACATACACAAAAAAAGAAGCAGTCAACAGAAACTGTCCTTAAGAAAGCCCAGATGGGGAGCTCACTAGACGAAGACACTAAATCACCTACTTTTAATATATCCAAAGAACTAAAGGAAATCATGTCTAAAGAAGTGAAGTATAATAAGAACGATAACTCACCAAATAGAGAATATCAATAGGGAAATTAAAAAAACATTTTTTTTTCAGAGAACCGAATACAAATTCTGGAGTTGAAATATAGAATGATTGAAATAAAAAACTTACCAGAGGGGCTCGACAACAGATTTGAACAGGAAAAAAAAAAAAAAAAAAAGAATCAGTGAACTTAAAGTAGGTCAACTGAAACTATCCAGACTAAGTTATCAATGGAACAAAAAAAAGAATGAATTAAGATGAATAGAGACACAGAGACTTGCACCATAAGTGCAACTAACATAAACATATTGGAAGTCCAAGAAGAAGAGAGAAATGGACAGGCGGACTATTTGAAGAAGTGATAGCTGAAAACTTCCCAAATGTGATTTAGACACACATGTCCACACATCCAAGAAGTTCAAGGAATTCCAGGTAGAATAAACTGAAAGAAATCAATACTTAGAGACATATCATAAACTGTTTAAATACAAAGACAAAAAAGTAGCAACAGAGAAGCAACTCATCGAACGCATTTTTTTTTTTTTATTTTAACTAGGCTCCACTCTCAACATGGGCTTGAACTCACAACCTTGAGAGTAAGAGTCACATGCTCTACAGACTGAGCCAGCCAGGCACCCCGAGAAGCAGCTCATCTATACAAGGGATGCTCCTTGTAGATGGAAGATGGAAGATTAAGAGCTGATGTCTCAACAGAATCCATGGAGCCCAGATGGCAATACAATAGTGTTTTCAAAATACTACAATAAGACTGTCAATCAAGAATTCTATATCCAGCAAAATTATCCTTCAAAAATGAAGGATAAATGAAGACATTCATTCCCAGCTAAACAAAAGTGTCCTGGCTTGGATGATAAAATACATATTCACTCTACCCAACTAGTAGCCTGCATGTATATAAGTGAGTGGGGAGTGGCTTGCAGGGTGCTAGAAATTTCTGTTTTCTGACCTATGTGGTGGTTACGTATTTACTCTGTGATACTTCATTGAGTAATACATTTATGTTTTGTATGTTCTTCTTTATGTGTGTTTTATATCACTGATTTAAAGAAAGAAAAACAACAGATGCTTTTTGCCTGTTCACAAATTGATTATCATTTTCTTACTTTCATTGCCCAGATGGAAATAACTTAGGACCCAAACCCAGAAACTTAGTGAGATAACCTATTACACTTGCCTTTGATCTAGCTCTGTCTTCTGCATGGAATATTCTCATTGTCCACTTCACCCCATTTATCCTTATTCATCCTTTAATATTAACAGGCAGGCTTTCCAAACCTACAAAGATCTATCCCTGTGTCTTTCTCCCACACCACATTTTAAGAGTAGGAACTGTGTCAAAATCTTGTTCTCAATAGCACTGTGTGAAGCATGTAGGAAGCATAGAGTAAAATTCCTACATCATGGAAATCCATGATGAAGTCTTCCTAGCTAACACGTCAAAAAGTTCTGGTAGACTGCATCTGGTAGACTGCAAAAAACTCCCTACAAAATTAAACGCTAAGCCTAAAGTGCTTAGCCGGTTAGTATTTTTTAACATAATTAACACCCAAACTTCAAGAACACTGGGTACAAATTTCTGATTAGATGAGGAAGAGAAATTATTTGGGTATAGCTAGTCATTTCTTGAATGTCATTATTGCACTCTATGAGTAATATTAGAAGAGAACATTATGGTAAAAAGATGTTGACAGCTCAAATAATTTCTAAATTAAGGAATTCATTATCTCTTTTTAAGGCTCTACACAAATGGTACCAAGACTACACTGACAAATCCTTCAACCCATGGCAAACGGGGCAAGTTTCTCTAATTCCACTCACATCCTTCCCTGGGCTTCCCTTGGAACATTCTGGGTGAGGGCTCTCATTTCTGAATTCAACGTACATGTTTATTTTGTCATTGATCGTTCCTGTTTCTGTAATGAAGAAAAGACAAAACCCAGCACTAAGAGGGAAACAGGGTGGGGTACAGAGGCTGGAGAGGAAGATAGCTGGTTCAGAGGTTTGAAATGCCCTGAAAGGAAGTGCTCAACAAACCTGAAAGAGGAAGGCGTCACCCAGGGAATTGCTGAGACAGAAGACGAAGTCCTTCTTGGGGTGCTCGGGCACCGACTGCACAATACTGTTCTCCACCCAGACGGCGTGCTTAGGGATGCTGTTGTGGTCTATTCCAGACCTGCCATCACTCTCGTAGAAAAAGAGCGTGCACCCTGAGAAAACAAAACAGGGGTCTACATGAGTGCTGGCTGCTCAAGAGGTCGGTGGTAGTAGCTTGACACAGGGGGAGGGCTGGAAAGTAAAGTGTGTGGAAACCCAGAGAGTAAACAGAATGAGGCCCTGCTGGTACTGAAGTCTTGGATGGACTAGGAGAAAGGCAAAGATTCTTTTTTTTAAAGATTCTATTTATTTATTTGAGAGAGGGAGAGTAAGCAAGCATGAGCAAGGGGAGAGACAGAGGGGGAAGAAGAAGCAGACTCCCTACTGAGCAGGGAGCCTGACATGGGGCTGGATTCCAGGACCCCAGGATCATGACCTGAGCCAAAGGTAGATGCTTAACTGACTGACCACCCAGGAGCCCCAAAAGGCAAAGATTCTTAAGTCATAGTTTCT
Source organism: Canis lupus familiaris (assembly GCF_011100685.1). NCBI lineage: Eukaryota > Metazoa > Chordata > Mammalia > Carnivora > Canidae > Canis > Canis lupus. Next base: position 26,751,940 of record NC_049252.1, read on the forward strand.
CAACCCACACAGAACTCCCTCCATGCATGCCCTCAATCTCTTTAAGATTCTCACTTTCTGTCTTAGAGAGTTTTGTTCCAGGTATATGAGAGTCTTAGGGCTCCTTTGGCCAGTGGTAGTCAGACACTCAGCTCCCCAGGTCAGAACCACACGTGCTACCACGTGAGACCCGCCAACCTATACGGAACCACCAGAATCCCTTCCAGATAGCTCACATGATGTATAACTGGGCAACACAATTTACTGGATTTCTTAGCTACACCCTTGGAGAAGCCACACCCTTGTTCCTACCGAAAGAAGACATGGCATGGCACACATATGAAAGCCTAGATTAAGAGCTGGAAGCCTGGCCCACACTCAGTTGCACTGTGAAACTAATGAGACACTCACAGTAAAAACTTCTCAGAGATTTGTGGCAAGGTGGCTTCAGGAGATACCCTCCATCACCATCTAAAAGTAAGGCTCCCTTTAATAGTAATTACTGGCTGGACATTTACTGTCAACTAATCGAAACCAATTTCAGGGGAAGCCTTGGCCCAACTTTATACTTCGTTCTTCACTCAGTCAGTTTTCCACATCTCAACCACCACCATCGGCCACACTTTATGTGAAGAGCAAAGCCCTTGAGTGTACACTCTGTTCAGCTACAATACAAGTTTTCATAAAGCAAATTTGCTTATGTGTGATTAGTAATGTAGAATGATGGGGATCGATGGAAAAGCCACATTAGTCCAAAGGCAATCTCCCCCAGCCCGTCATATCTCACATCTGCAGGTTAACAGCTGCTGAATGCCAAATCCCCAAACTCAAGCTGAATGCAGCAGACCCGTAGGCCACGTCCACTCATTTCACAACTTTTCCCTTGGCATGGTTTCCCCAAAGCTTTCCTTACAAGTCCTGTCGTATGGTGCTCCCGAGCTTTATGATTTCTTCATCATTGTCCTTGTCTCAATAATTTAGGAGTTTCGATTCTTCTTTCTACCCATTCAAGTTATATTCACTTTTTTTCTTAAAGGGGAAGTTCCACATTTTCTATAATATTTATTGTTAAAAAGTAAGATGTTAACTATGTGAGTGTTTTTAGCAGAGTATTTAATTATCCATCCATCTATCTATCTATCTGTTTACTGTTGGGCTAAAAAGTTGCATACATATAATTTAATGACATGCCTGTTAAGGAGTCTGCCCCAACCTTATTTTTTCCCATAATCCCCGTTACGATGACAATCTCAGGCTTTTTTAGAAATACATACAACACACTGCAGAATCATCTGTACCTATTTTCACTTCTTAAGCTAGCATAGATTCAGAGATAAAGAAAGAAAATGGACAGGGAATGCTATTTCCCTCCAAATCGGAGGTTCTTGAAGTAGGGTGATTTTGCCCTTGAGGGGACATCTGGTGGTGTTGCAGATATATTGTTGGTTGTCACTAAGTGTGTGGAGTGGGGAGACGGTGGGGGGGTGGGGCACAGGTGGGAGGTACCATTGGCATCCAGTAGGTAGAGGACAGGGATGCTGCTAAACATCCTGCCATGGCCAGGGCAGCATCCCCACAACAAAGAATTACCTGGAAAATGTCAATAGTGCCCCTGTTGAGAGATCCTGCTCTAATCTTTAGGACTAACGTGACACTAATGATTAGCAGATTCTGAAAAGAAAAGGAGCAACACAGCGGTAGCATAGGTTGAGGACAGAGAATGAAGCCTGTGGATAATGAAGAGGTGACATCGACGCACGCTGGCGTGCACAAACATTGCATATTTTACAGTCTTCTCAAACTGCTGTTTTTATATGTTTTATAATGTTGGTTTACAATCACCCATGACAGGAGGTGGCTAAATTCAGCTTTCACTCTAATTTTCTACTTGCTGTGGTGTGAAGACTAACATGCAGCAGCAAATCCAGGACACATGTGCTCCCTGAAAGCAGCCGTTTGCCTTCATCTTCACTTGAACATCATCTGTATGCTCAGTGGTTGCCAACAGAAATGCCCCAGAGATGAATGCTAAATGAAATCTTTTTAGAAAAAATTAATTATTCTGTCTAAAGTAGAAGAATCTTTGGAGAAATCTACCCCCAGCTCCCAGGTGCTCTGCTTTCTATTTCTCGAAATCTAAGTGTTGCTAACGAAAGAAACAGCAGCACATTCTGCCTTTGAGTGGCAAGGACCAGCCCCAAGCATGTCACCATATAATGGGACCCGTCAGGATTAAGAAACGAAGGGCTCAACGGCTCTGTGTTCTGGGCCTGGATCCTGACAGATTGGGTCACTCAGATCTGGGTCACCAAGAAAGTGAAGGCTCCCTCGTCTAACGGGCTCTTCAGCTGGGCTCCGAAATGCCGTACCCTGGCTTTGCGTATCATTTATTCCCTAAGGGAATCGCTGAACCAGACAATGCCCTCTTCCACGTCCCAAGTGAAAAACCGCCTAATTATTCCCAGTCTATGACACTAACACTGGTGTTCTCAAATTATGTGTAAGAATCACCTGGGAAGCTTGCTTAACACACAAAATCAGGGCCTGGCCTGTCATGGGCTGAATTATATTGCCCCAAATTCCTATGTTAAAGTCCTAATCCAGTACCCTCAGAATGTGGCTGTGTTTGGAGATAGGATCTCTAAAAAGGTAATTACAGTAAAATGAGGTCATGGGAATGGGCCCTAACCCAATCTAACTGCTATCTTTATAAGAAGGGGAATTTGGGGGCACCTGGGTGGCTCAGGTCATGATCCCGGGGTCCTGGGATAGAGTCCTGCATCGGGCTTCCTGCAGGGAGCCTGCTTCTCTCTCTGTCTGTGCCTCTGCCTCTCTCTGTGTCTCTGATGAATAAATAAATAAAATCTTAAAAAAAAAAAAAAAAAAAAGAAAAAGAAAGGGAGGGAGGAGGAGGAGGAATTTGGACACAGGTAAGAGGGGAAGGCCATGTGAAGATACTGGAAGCAGATAGCCATCTATAAGCCAAGGAGACAGGTGTCAGAAAACACCAACCCCACTCAAATCTTGATCTCTTCCAGCCTCCAGAACTGTGAGAAAATTAATTTCTTTTGTTAAACCACTCAGTCTGTGGTACTTTGTTATAGCGGCCCTACTACAGGGCAAAGGAACACAACTACATTTTTCTGCAGGAATGTGGACCTGGTGGTGAGGGACTGGATCTGGGAATGGTAGAGCAACGAAACAGGAGGAACCTGGGACATGGCTGACTCTTAGGAAGGAGTCACCACAACAACTTCAGATGGTCTACCTCTGGTTGGCAGGAGAGAAATCAGTTCTACCTCACTTAACGCATTGTCATTGTGGGTCTGTGACACGCACGGAAACATATGGTCTAATTAACAAGCTCCCTGCCTGGCTCACTGACGCACTGAAGCAACAGTTGGCATTAGTAGTAATGGGACCAACCTCCACCTTACTTGTCCTTCAAGGGTTGGCCTGAGTGCGCATCACTGTGCAGACTCTAGGGTATTCTGTGCCTCTAGGGTTGGATGGTCTCACACCAACCTCAGTTAATGAGATTGAGTATCGAACGGTCTAGAGTGTGCATCACACCTGGTAGGCCCAAGCCCAGACTCCCTCCTGTGCTTGTCTTTCATGCTTGTTAACCTATCAAGCCTGTCCTGCCTTATCCTAATCCCTGTTTCAAATTCAGCTTGTGACAGAAGGTCCAAGTGGGCTTCAAGTATTCTTTTCAAGTCAGAGCTCACAGGTGTGTTGCGACTTTCACACTACTGAGACCTATGCAGACATGCACGAGAGTATATACACATATTCTAAAAGTGTAAAATGACAATGAATAGCAACATATAAATGTATTATGCTTCCTAATGAAAAGGCAGTGATTTCCCCACATGTGTATGTATCTACACACGCACACACACACTCATATATTCAAAGTGCGATTATAAAACAGTGACTTTGGGCAGCCCGGGTGGCTCAGCAGTTTAGCGCCGCCTTCAGCCCAGGGCGTGATCCTGGGGTCCCGGGATCGAGTCCTGCATTGGGCTCCCTGCATGGAGCCTGCTTCTCCCTCTGCCTGTGTCTCTGCCTCTCTCTCTCTCTCTGTCTCTGTCTCTTATGAATAAATAAAATCTTTAAAAAATCAAAAATAAATAAATAAATAAATAAAACAAACAGTGGCTTTTTCACAGACTTATGATGGCTCAGACATTCTAACAAGCATTAGGTCGAACCCTACAAAATCCGTGACACTCTATCATTTTTTAACCTTAAAAATATGATAATTTCATCCAAATCAAATGAATGTGCCTCCAAACAGTCATTTTAGGAGGTACTTCACTAACTTGAGTGATTAAATTTTTTTTTCTTTTGGAACATGTCCCTCAAAACTGTCACCAGAAGCAGCTGTATATACAAGAAAACTCGATGTGTGATGCTCCTCTTCACTTAGCTGTGAAAGAGTAAAGAAAACAAAACAGGGCTGGCGGGGAGGGGGAAGTGAGGAGTCACTGAAAAACCAAGGAGCAGAACGTTTTGGTTAAAAGAGACCATTACATTCTGGAGATGGGCCCTACAGTCAACCATACGGTGCCGCACACCGAAAACTTTACTTTAAGAGGGCAGGTAGATCTCAGGCTAAGCATTCTTATCTCAATAAAAACAGTTTGTTATAACTGGTATAAAATACAAGCTCCATGTCACTAAAACACATGGTGTGCACAGGTGCGCAAGGGTGCGCAAGGTGCATCAGGCACCAGGGGCAGGGCCCTGGGTCGCCTACCTTTCTTTTTTTTATTAAAAATTCTATTTATTTCATGAGAGACACAGAGAGAGGCAGAGACATAGGCAGAGGGAGAAGCAGGCTCCCTGCAGGGAGCTTGATGAGGGACTCGATCCCCGGACCCCGAGGTCACACCCTGAGCCGAAGGCAGACGCTCGATCGCTGGGCCACCCAGGTGCCCCGGTGGCCTACCTTTCAAGGACACCCAGTAGTGCTTCCACTTCCGCCGGGTGGCCGACTCCACCTTCTTGTTCTTCTTGTGCACGAGGAAGTTCTTGACGGCCAGCGCCCCGGCCTTGCGCACGGTGCCCTGCGCGGCGGTGAGCAGGATGTCCGACTGGCCCGGGGAGCTCAGGGTGCCGCTGCTCTGCTCGTCGCTGTGCGCCGAGCCGGCCTCCTCCAGGCTCTCGCTGTTGGTGGTGCTCAGCTCCAGCTCCCGGCGAAAATTCTCGTACACCCCCTGGCGGGCCGCATCCCCGGTGGAGCTGCTGCCGCTGTCGCTGCCCACGAAGGCGCGGCCGGTGGGGGGCGAGTAGCTGGAGTTGGTGGCATTGGATCGCCGGGACAGGAGGTCCGTGTCGGTGGTGGCCCCTTCGATCCCGCTGTCCGCAAACTCACTGCCCTCACCGGCATTAACATCCTTGGGAGCAGAGAGGGAGAAAAAGAAGACGTGCATCACGCAGAGAAGCCAGCCAGGGGCTGCGGAGCTGCCGGGGACCCACTGGGCACCACTGCTCCCAGCCTGTCCTGGACCGGTTACTCCTCAAGCCCCGGACCCACACAGACCCGACTCGCACGCAGAGCAGCTCAGGAAAACCATTAAGCCGACCTGGCCTGAACGTGAACAATCCGGAATGTTCGAGAAATACATATTAAAGAACAAGGAACGCTTCTTCCAAGAACTCATCATTTATCTGACTTAGCTAATTAACTAATTGGCGATTCAGCTATTGAGGTGTTCCCACCGCTGTGCCGAGAGAGCTCAGTACCCTTACCCTCATCAGCCCGCCCAAAACTCCAGGAAAATTCTGCAGGCTGATTAGCTGTTGCAGAGGTAGGGGGTTACAATGCATAATAAGGTCCTTGCAGCTAATATCCACACCCCTCTTTTTTTTTTTTTTTTTTAAATAAAGGGCCTGGTGAGGAGTCTGTTTTATAATGTAGGGCCTATAAAGATAACTAGCGCAGCGCCTCACCCACTCACCCGGCAAGGACCCATGTCCCACGAATAGGCAAGAGTCCTCATGCTGTAATCAGCTTCACTTCTCGAAAACAAGCAGCCTCTCACTCTGCATTGAGCTAAATAAGTCTGTGGGGCCCACAGCTCCAAGGCAGGCTCTCCAATTACCTTGCCCTTTCAAAGCCGGGATGCTAGGAGCCCAAAGCAAGCTACTCACTGCCCCAGGGCCAAGTGACAGCTTAGGGCAACTGCCAACATGCAGAAGTATCAATTCCCAGTTTAAAAACATTTGGAAGTTCCAAAGCACTGTCCCTGCTCTCAAGCTGAACATTTCCGGGACACAGACAGGTCTGTTCTTAAATCAGAACCTTAATTGCTCCAAAGTGCTACAGGCATATCCATAAACAGTAATTAAATAATGCTAGTAATCAAGGAAGGATAATGACAGCAATATTGGACAGGACGGGTTCAACGGTCTTATGGATAAGAAATGAGGCTGGTTTTTCTCAAAGGAAGAGAACAGGAACACGGGTGTGACATAGAAGAGATGGCAAAGTGAGACATGGTTTGAGAATTCAACCACTTTTTGAGATTTCGGTCTCACAAGCACCCAATTACATATAACAGACTATTCTGAGTTGGCATAAAAATGAATGCTTTTGGCTCAGGTATTTGCTGAGAGGCAATGGGGCAGAATGAACCAAGCCACAAACTAACACAGTCCTGCACGAGCCGGGACAGGTGCCGGGCCTGGATCTCTAAGCATCTCGCTTGGTCAATTCTAAGGGAGAACTTCAAACTTCCCCTTTGTCATGAAGAGATACTAAGTGAAAAACTAAAAGATGGGCACGCACAGGTGTGACAAGCAAGAGGAGACACAGAAAGATAAATGCTGTACGATTCACGTATAAGTCGAATCCAAAAATTGAATTCATAGAACAGAGAGTGGAGGGATGCCTGGGTGGCTCAGTGGCTGAGCGTCACATTCAGCTCAGGTCATGATCCTGGGGTCCAGGGATTGAGTCCTACATTGGGCTCCCTGCTTCTCCCTCTGCGTATGTCTCTGCCTCTCTCTCTGCGTCTCTCATGAATAAATAAATAAAATCTTAAAAAAAAAAAAAAAAGAACAGAGAGTGAAACAGTGGCTGCTGGGGATGGAGGTGGGGGGAAAATGGGGTGATGTTGGTCTTTTATAACTTTCAGTTATAAAATTAATAAGTTCTAGGAATCTAACGTACAGTGTGGTGCATATCGTTAATACTGCATTTGTCTACTTGAAATTTGCTAAGGGAGTAGAGATCTTAAGTGTTTTCACCACACACACAAAAAAGGCAATTATGTGAAGTGATGGATGTGTTAATTAACTTGATTGTGGCAATCATTTCACAATGTATACATATATTAAATCATTAATTGTGCACTTTCAAAAAAAAACCCCAACAACAAAGAGAACAGTATGCAAAGGGAGGAAAATAAGTAATTTTACAGTGGAGAGATCTGGAGAATACCACCTCAGCCAGGTGTTCCAGGTTAACTGGGAGTCCTCTTTGCTATCTAAAATTGTTCTGAAGGAAAGAAAGAAAGAAAAGAAAGAAAGAAAAAAGAAAAGAAAGAAAAGAAAAGAAAAAAGAAAAGAAGGAAGGAAGAAAGAAAGGAAGGCAGGCAGGCAGCAGGAAGTAGTTAAGATAGCTTCTGAGGACTAACTGTATTTCCAATGGAATTCAGAGCTCTGGGATTTCGGGAGTCTTAGGGGGGATAAAGAAACTGGGCACAGAATGCCTGGGTGGCTTCAGTTGCCCAAGCATTTGCCTTTGGCTCAGGTCATGATCTTGGGGTCCTGGGATCGAGCCCCACATTGGGCTCCCTGCTCAGCAGGGAATTTGCTTCTCTCTCTCTCTCCCCTTCTCACACCTGTCTCTCTCTTAAATAAATAAATAAAAATCTTGAAAGAAAGAAAGAAAGAAAGAAAGAAAGAAAGAAAGAAAGAAAGAAAGAAAGAAAGAAAGAAAGAAAGAAAGAATCAAACAAACAAACTGTGGGCACAGCTCAGGGGCACATGCCCTGTAACTACTGGTCCCATCACTGTGCTAGCTACCAACCCACCTGGGTCATGCAGGGCCCAGATCCAGTGGATAAACATGCTCTATATAAAAGGAAAAACAAGGTTAAGAACTCCCACTTCTCCCGACAGGGACACTGACCATGTCAATAAGACAATAAGGAAATTTGCCATTACTGATTATTGAAGACAACCATGAGTAGTGGGAGATGAAGAGCTGGTGAATTTCCTAAACATCTGGATTCATATTTTCATGTGTCTCAGTCTTTCTCTGGAAGAAATGAAGGAATCCATTACAAACTCCCCTCTAAAATGCAAAGAGGTGAGAAGTTCTCTGTAAGAGAGAGAGAGAGAAGCTATGCTGATAACCTCCCTGGTCCATAAGAGAAAGACCTCAGAACAAGGGAGAGAATGGACTCAAGGCATCTTTTAATTCCCAGAGCCCTAGAATAGGAAGGAACATTGAAAAGCATTCCCCTTGATTAATGGATGAGGACGGTTGGGCTTGGAAACTCACAAGCTGGCTGGTGGCAGACTGGAAGTTGGAACCCACACTTCCAACCACCTTTTCCACTATTTTATGGCAGCCCCACTGCAAGTAGCACCTGACCAGGTTCTGTCTAAATAGTCAACTCTTTTGTCAACAATACCCTTTCCAGGGTTTCCCAGCAAAACCTAGGTGACTATCTATTTGCCTTGACTTGCCAGGCAAAGAGCTCAGATCTCAAAGTGGGGATAAGAGGAAGGAGGAGATGAAAGAGGAGGAGGGAGGCTGGCAGAGACCAGACAGGCCAAACCCTCAAGAGCATGTGTCTGAACAGTCTACGACTTTCCCACAAACCATTTACCCCTTTACAGAATACCCTGAGGCCTCTACAGAAACTAAGAGTTAAGACCTTGGTAGACACTCACCTCTCTGCCAGACCTGAACATCTGCTCATGCCAACGGATGCTGTAATCTTGCAGTGGCCCAGGCTCTGTGTGCTCAACTCTGGGATGGCCACTAGCCTAAGTAAAGAAGTGACTACTCCAGATAAGAGGCCTGCTGGCCCTAGCTGAGCTTGCATACCTTTAGAGCACGCAACCCATGTAACTTCTGGGGAATGCTCTGGATCTATTATCCAAGCTGACTCCACCTTGTCTCCACAAGTGACTAAGCAGGCTCAGTGGTACACATCTCCCACTTATATGTGACCCAGCCTGTTGGGAAATATGATAGTTGCCCAGCCTCAGCCCCAATTTGGTCATGAAGCTTGGGATGTCCCAAATACTCAGAGGCCCAAGCTCTAGCATCATGGGCAATGAGGACTACCTAAGCAGAGGCACTATTCAACACCTGAATGGTCAATGAGAGGCCATGCACCAGTAATCCCCAACTTTGTGTTTCTGGAAAGAATCATCCGTAGAACTGTGACCCAAATGCCCAAGAGCCACACGAGAAATAGAAATGTACAAGGTCGCAGCATCTCCAGTACAAACCAAAGCTAGACACTCTGACACGAGGCTCTGGGTTCACACTTTGTTTTTATTTTCATTCCAGTTAGTTAACACAGAGTGTTGTATTAGTTTCAAGAGTATAATATAGTGATTCAAGATTTTCATACATCACCCTGTGCTCTTGGGTTCACACTTTGAAAAACACCAGGCATCCCTGTAAGGCTGCATCCCAAATGCCCTGTCACTCTCAAATGCCGGATGCCTATCACTGCCATGCACCTTCCAGCAGCTCCAAAGAAAGTCAGGACCATTCGCATCCAAACATTCCCAGTGGTCATCTTTCCAAGAGTTCCTCCTCCTACCCACCTCGGTCTCAAGGACACTTCACACCTGAGAAACCAGATTTTCCCCATACTCAGAAGCCCCTGAAATGTCCCCCACTCTTCCCAGCAGCAGGAAATCCAGAAGACCAACCCTAGGAGAGTCCCATGGGAGCCTCAGCAGTGTCTGTAGCAAATGCAAGGTATGTTCCTACTGCAGGAAACATCTTAGCATCTGATAGGTCCTAGTATTTGATCAAATACTGATTCTTTTTTTTTTTTTAAAGATTTGATTTATTTATTCATGAGACACACACACACGCACACACAGAGAGGCAGAGACACAGGCAGAGAGAGAAGCAGGCTCCACATAGGGAGCCCGATGTGGGACTCGATCCCAGGTCTCCAGGATCACGCCCTGAGCCCAAGGCAGATGCTCAACCACTGAGCCACCGAGACGTCCTGATTAAATACTGAGTTCTAATTCAAAAGTCAAAGGAACTCAAGGGAAATGGTAAGACTCTAGCTACCCAGAGAGGTAACTCCCAACACGAAGCACAATCCAGTTCAAGATTTCCTGGAAATTACTCAAAATCAACTCTCCCCGTGTTAGAAACACTCCACTGAAGAGGTTTCCGATTATACACAACATTCAGGGGGTATAGAGGCTCTTAAATCCTACTCTCCCTGGACAAATCCTCCCAAGCCAGATTTTGAGAGCACTCGCCAGTTCCCATGGCATTGGCAGTTTCCCAGCAGGAACGCATGCACTTTCCTACCGGATGCACAAGTGGCCAGCTGTATCGCCCAGAGCGTGCCACAGCTGCTAGGCCAGAGTGATCGTAGTCCTAGAGCTGGACCACAAACGTTTAAATAAGCTCTGGTAAATGGAGGAGGTGAGGGTAAATTTTTTTTTTTTAAAGATTTTATTTATTCAGAGAGAGAGAGAGAGAGAGAGAGAGGCAGAGACACAGAGGGAGAAGCAGGCTCCATGCAGGGAGCCCTACATGGGACTCGATCCTGGAACTCCAGGATCACCCCCTGGGCTGAAGGCGGTGCTAAACCGCTGAGCCACCCGGGGTGCCCGGTGAGGGCAAATTTCAAGCCCATTTTCACTGCCTTGGCAAACTGAAGGGTCACTCAGCAGGAATGTGGGCTAATGATACATTGTGGCAAAGCTCCAGTGGTTTCATGGGCCAACTTAGAAATACTTTTGAGGGACAGGTTTTCTGTGTCCATGACAGGGGAACAGAAGTTTTGAAAAGGTAATTAGCCACAAAGTTCAAGAGCCCTGGGACAATCCAAGGACAGTAAGATCAGTTGGTCACTTTTAAGTCAAATGTGATTAGAAATTATTTCTCAGAGCAGCCCAGGTGGCTCAGCAGTTTAGCGCCACCTTCAGCCCAAGGCCTGATCCTGGGGACCCGGGATCGAGTCCTACATCAGGCTCCTTGCATGGAGCCTGCTTCTCCCTCTGCCTGTGTCTCTGCCTCTCTCTGTGTGTCTCTCCTGAATAAATAAATCAAATCTTAAAAAAAAAAAAAAGAAACTATTTCACTGGTTACTTTAATTTCCTTGATGAATCCAGATTTGCTTTCATATAGCTATATAGGGAAGCTAAAAAGAGAGTTCACAGACTTTGAGCAGGTTGAGGAAATTTCCGCCTGCAGAAGCTATGAATTAGAATAATTTTGCCTTGTTAAGTTCTAAAATACTCCTCCCCTGAGTTATCATCTGCTTCTTATCCCCAAAATGCAAGTACCCCCTCCCGCACACATGCACACCCATGAATATTGTCTGTGGTTCCCAGTGTTCTCTCCTTGGTATAGTAGGTATAGTCTTAGTACATGCTCCCTTAGTAATCTCAGTACCATCAGTACCAATCCTAGGGGAATTACTCTGAACCAATCGGTGCCTCAGTTTCCCCACCTGGAAAATGGGGATTACAATAGTTATCTGCTCTTTTAAGACTCTGTAAGATGCTGTGAAATTGAGTTAACCCAACAAAGGTTTCTGGAACTGTACCCAGCACATAGTGTCTGCTCAAAAGTGTTAACTAAGATGACTGTCATTTCCACCTTCAGCCTTTCTTTCATCTCGGCCCAAGGAAAGAAGGCAGTGTGACCTCATTCACTATGCCCTGCACTAACATGGAAGGTTGCTGCCGAGGAAATGGGAGAACAGGCAACCAAGGCTGGTGTGAGCCAATGAAGTCCCTATTTTCACATTCACAAGACAGCCTCATCACTTAAGGAAATGGTGATGTTTCCTACACTGTCAATGAATAATTACTGGGCACTGTTACTGATAATTGCCACTCCTGATTTGTTTTGAAGATTTTATTTACTCATGAGAGACACAGAAAGAGAGGAAAAGACATACAAAGAGGGAGAAGCAGGCTCCCTGCGGGGAGCCTGATGCAGGACTCCATCCCAGGACCCCAGGATCACGCCCTGAGCCAAAGGCAGATGCTCAACCACTGAGCCACCCAGGTGCCCCTGTCATTCCTGATTTGCTAGAAATACTGCAGTGTTACTTTTCCATCATTGTAACGTTTTTTTCTTCCTCTCTCTCTACCCAAAGGTCCAGCACCGTTCAGCATTTCAAATTCTGAAGTTGGTATATTTGACCCAGCGGGCCTCCCACGATCAGCCCCCTAAAATCTGGCTATTTCCCCCTTCTTCCTTTCCCAAGACACACTCTTCATGCCTTTTTATGTTTCCCACACATCTCCCCTGCTTTTCTAATGATCCCCAATGGGAGTGACTCAAAATTTCTCTCAATCATAACCAGGGGACCTAGAGTTCTTACTGTTGCTAAAAAGGGGGCCAGAAGTAAGTTGGTAAAAGTTTGCAATGCTGCTTCAGGTGATTCCAGGCTGGGGACTGACTGCCTTAGAGCTAAGTCAATGAATCATCCTCTCTCTTTGCATCTGTTTTTCCACGTAGGTGCCTCACACTGTATAGTCATCCATCCCCCTCACTGCCCATGATGTATCACTCTCCCGCGGGCTCTTGTCCTTTCTTCGAGCCATGCCGTGGTTCAGCACCGAGCACTCTTTCTTCTACCATCCTCAATGTACCCTGTATGTCGCTGCTAGTTAAACCTCCCAGGAGCCGTGTGGAAGCTGCTCAGCCTGCCTCTCCAAGCCCCCGGTGGGTGTCCCATCTTCACACTGGACGTACCCACCAGTCAGCAGTGAAATGGGAGAACCTGCTCCCAACTGTTCTTACTTCCAGGAGGACATACCCTTCGAGGCTCAGCTCACGTCTCTCCTTTCTGTAGCTAGAAGACTTTTCTTTCCCTTCTCCAATGGCCAGGCCAACTGCTCTGCAGCATCTCATTCTCTCTGCCCCAATTCTGCTCGAGACCCACTGCCCTCTTTGCTTTGCCTCAAGTACACAAGGCATGCTCCCACCTTACAGATCAACGGTTGACTCCCAAGTCTGCCCTCTCAAGGGGGCCAAGCCTGATCACCCCATCTCCAATCGCCTCCCACATCTCCCATTACCTTATTTTCTTTGCCCTGCTCTCTTTTCCATTGCATGTCAAGTGCTTGCTATGCTGTTTTCTGCTTACACACCCCCATTTCACCCCAAACTAGCTCCGTGAGCTCAGGGATCTTTTCTTGTTGACATATCCCAAAGCGCCAAGAACAGTGTCTGACATGGAGTAGGCCCTTCAGAAAAATAAACCCACCTTTGTGGGGTACCTGGGTGGCTCAGTTGGTTAACAGTCTGCCTTGGGCTCAAGTCATGATCTCACGGTCCTGGGATGGAGCCCCATGTGGGGGTTCCCTGCTCAATGGGGAGTCTGTTTCTCCCTCTCCTTTTGTTCCTCCCCCTGCTTGTGCATGCTCTGTTTTTCTCTCAAATGAATAAATCTTTTCAGGGGCACCTGGGTGGCTCAATGATTGAACATCTGTCTTTGGCTCAGGTTGTGATCCTGGGGTCCTGGGATCGAGTTCTGCATTGGGCTCACCCAGGGAACCTGCTTCTCCATGTTTCTGCCTCTCTCTGTGTGTCTCTCATGAATAAATAAATAAAATATTTTTAAAATGATCCTTAAAAAAGTAAATAGATATAAGCCCACCTTTGCATGAATGTACTGCTGTTCATTTTCCACTGTAATCTCAAAACAAGAACAGTTTCTCACGGATTACATTTTAATTTCATTTAAGGGTTTAGTCGTTTCCAGGTTCAGCTCACGCTCCACTATGGTTGAGCTGACTAATCGGTTCTAGATGTCAGGCTGAACTTTGCAATCTTCAAGCAATCCAGTTTTCTTGTGTCATTTATGGATGTAACCAGAGTTAATTTAAATCTTTTTCTTTAACTCTTTTCAAAAGTAGATAAAGTAAGAAAAGATGCCCTATCCCATGGCCCATATTTGTCAGCAATCGTCTAAAGCAAACTGGACCCATATGATGATGAAAAGCCTGTTGGCTCTTTCCTACCTGGGGTTCCATGGAGGCCCTCTGAGGCCTTCCCAGCAGGCCTCATAGCAGATTCTAAGTTCCCAATTCCAGCCCTGCTTCCTCTTTCAGTGATGCTAGGAAACCAGCACTCTCATCAGGAGACACAGACAGTCCCCTCTTCAAGCACTAAACTAAAAATGTGAATTTTGAGGACCTAAACTTCTCCAGCCTATATTAGCATAAAAATGGGCAGCTCTCAAAGTGTGGACCAATTTCAGGAGGCCCCTCAGACCCTCCCTCTTCCAACTACTGGAGCAAGGCCACATTTCCCCCTATAGTCCAACCCAAATAGTATATCACAAGGGAGTGAATGCAGAAGCCACTAGGAGACTCCAGGTTTTTCTGATTGCCAGAAATTGTAGAGATTTGCAAAATATAAAATAACACCTGTCTTCTAATTTTTTTATTTTTAAATTTTTTTTAATTTTAGAAAATACAAAAATTTATTTTATAAAATATTTCATTTATTGATTTGACAGAAAGAGAGAGAGAAAGAGAACACAAGCAGGGGGACCAGCAGGCAGAGGGAGAGGGAGAAACAGGCTCCCCACTGAGCAAGGACCCCCCTGCCCCCGCCCATCCCATGATGTAGGACTTGATCCCAGGACCCCGGGATCATGACCTGAGCCAAAGGCAGATAGATGCCTAACTGACTGAGCCACCCAAGCTGCCAGGAAATTTTTTTTAAAAAGTAAATAAAAAGTTACTTGTGTGAATATTGTAATGGGTTTATTGGTACTATTTTAAAATGAATCAACAAGTTTTTTTTTCTTTGCTTTCCTGTTTCAATTTCTAGTGTGATAAATATTTATAGATATAACCCACATAAACAGAAGCCCTTTGGAATCTACCATACTTTTTACGAGCATAGAGGGGTTTGCAACCAGGCCAAGAGAGCCACCCCTCAACTACCTATTCATCCTCCTACTCCCCAAAAGAAGATCTTGGCAAAGAGGTGGATACGCCTGCTGAAAATGGATGGGCTTGCTTTCAAAACAACTATCTCATTGCTTGACTTACACGCCAGAAAAAGGAAGATCAAGGGAGGAAGCAAAAAAGAGGCATCAAACAGTCCAAAGAGAAGGGAAGGAAAAGAGGGATTTAATAAATAAATAAATAAATTTTATATGAAGATATGTTGTTTCGTGAAGAATTAACCTGAGGTTATTAACCAGAAGCTTCTAGATGGACTTTGGGGAACGCATGGAGCCCCTGAAATTGAATGCAGAAGGGTGGTCCATGTGTTTATCTGAGAAAAAGGGCCAAATTTTTCTTCCAATTCTCAAAGGAGTCTGTGACCAAAGGTTAAGAATCTCTTGGATGCTGATGGCAGTTTTCAGCTCAGGGAACATAGCTATCCCTGAGCCATTTAAGCTAAGCATAAAGCAAAACAAAATTTTAAAACCAATGCAACTTTTCTAGGAACTCAAGATCCTCTTCTGACAATGCTGCACCCCCCCTCCCCTCGTTGCTGAAATCATGGACTCTATGACTCGCTTTTCCAAACATGAAAGAAGGGCTTTCTTCTAAAGCTACTATGGACACCTCTCTCAGGAACCACTGTGTCAAGGCTACGGTAGTGGACATTCCTATGTTCTTTTCAGCCAATCACCCTTTTTTGCTTCTGTACCAGAACTGAGGACTTGGATCTTACAATCTGAGGACACGTGAGTTGGAATCTGTTTGAGAATGAGGAGGTAGTACGGCATAGGAGGTGGGCTTCTGAAGAATGACCCTGGCCAGTGAGTCAGGGGACCTGGATTTCAATCCAGTTGTGACACCTTGTCACCTAATGTCTTTAGATACGCATGCAAAGCAAAGGGGCTGGACAAAGAGCTCTGGCTTACATCATTTCCACTCCCCATGCTGTGGTATGAAGGATTTCTGGAAACACTGAAGGGGTCAGAAATTGCACAAACACACAAACCAATCCACAGTGTCACATCTCCACAAGGGGCGCTGAGCAGGGACCCTTCGCTGTCAAGGCTGTGGCTCCTTGAGACATTCTCCATATGGCTGCTCCCAGTCTTTCATCTCCTAAGTGGATGAATGGAGCTCTCCTCACAAGTCATGCACAATGGCCCCAAGCCAGAGCTTCCCTTTGAAACACAGAACCTGGATAAAAGACACTCCATCAGTTGGCGGTTTTCTCTTTGCGCCTCACCCACTGGAAGTCCGAGCCATGGGAGGGCTGAGCTCTGAAATATTAAGCCAAACTATTCCCATCACAGCTAATAACCATTACTGACTGACTTTCTACCTTGTGCAAGCCAGAGTTTCAAATTCACTCCCCTGTGGAACTCACATTAGCCTGAGCAAAGAGGCCCCGAGATCCATCCAGGTTATATAACCATCAGAAAACAGGACTCAAACTGACAAGCTCGGCTCTGTTGGATTTCAGAACTTCTTTACATGATACCAGGCTGCCCAACTCTATCTGGTAAACCACTGGAATATCGAGACAGTCAAGTTCAGTCCAAAAGACCAGTAATACATCCATTAAATCAAGGGGTAGTCTCCTCCGTATTTCTTTCCTTTTCTTTTTTTTAAAGATTTTATTCATTTATTCACGAGACACACACACACACAGAGACAGAGAGAGAGAGAGAGAGAAGCAGAGACACAGGCAGAGGGAGAAGCAGGCTCCATGCAGGGAGCCCAATGTGGGACTCGATCCCGGGACTCCAGGATCATGCCCTGGGCCAAAGGCAGGCTCTAAACCGCTGAGCCACCCAGGGATCCCCTCTCCTCCGTATTTCTGCAGGAATCTATACAAGTAAACTCTGCTTTAAGTGCTGTGGGTAAACCCACCCAACAAATGAATACCAAAGTGACTTGCAAGACACGTTTTTACACATTTTACACACACACACACACACACACACACACACTCAAACATATTGAATAAACAAATAATTCCACAGCACTCACTGTGTGGCAGACATGCAATAGGTGTCACTTTTCAAAAATTTTTTTTAAAGATTTTATTTATTTATTCATGAGAGACACAGAGAGAGAGGCAGAGACACAGGCAGAGGGAGAAGCAGGCTCCCTGTGGGGAGCCCGATGTGGGACTCAGTCCCAGGACCCTGGGATCACACCCTGAGCTGAAGGC
Source organism: Canis lupus familiaris (assembly GCF_011100685.1). Lineage (NCBI taxonomy): Eukaryota > Metazoa > Chordata > Mammalia > Carnivora > Canidae > Canis > Canis lupus. The sequence continues at coordinate 26,769,269 of NC_049252.1, forward strand.
AGACACTCAACCACTAAGCCATCCAGGTGCCCCTGTGTGTCGCTTTTTAAAACCTAAATGGGAACTCTAGTATTACAATAACATGTCCAACTACTGAACAAATACAAAACCAGGACAAAAGATCAAAAACTCTTTTTTTGATCATTTTTAAATCAAATGAAGTTATTCACATTATTTCCGACAAAACATATTTCATCCCAGGCTCAGAGGCCACGCTCTGGGGCCAAAGGTCTGCCAGAAAGTCTTTTTCCTGAGGAGGAAAACTGCTGACAGACTGTTACAGATTCAACGACGTCACCAGGGCAGATGAGAGAACTTGAACATCTCCAATCCAAGCTCGCTGAAGAGATCCCCTGGGTCAGAAACTATAACCAACACCACCACCATCAAATAATAACAAAAAAAGCACAAAAAAAGAATTCTTTTCAAGGAAGCTTCCACACCCACTGTCTCTTAAAATACACTGTTTGGAACATAGTGGGTTCTCAAGAAATCGCGTTGGATGAACACGCCAAACTTAGACTAGGAAGCGTGGGTGGATGGATAGTGTTGTGCATAATTCTGGGGTTTGTTTCAAGTCATTAAAGAGCCTCACTCAACATATAAAGTCAATACGAAAATAATTCTTCCGTTCATTTTCTAGACTCCGCAAAAGGCTTCCATGCTCGGTACCCACTTGTTTCCCCTAATGGCCCTGTCACCGGTGTCACTTGCCCTGCACAGAGAAGGAGGAGCCTGCGGGGCACACAGGATGGATCGACTTGCCCAAGGTCACCGGTCAGTGAAGAGCCAGCCAGGATGCAAATGGACTTCTCAGGAGGCCGGGTCCCTTGCGCTCCGCATTACATGAAGCTGCCAAAGCAGTGACTTTCTGAGACACCACATTTGGATGATCTCACTTCCATAGATTAACAATTTTAGAAGGCGGCAAGCCAGAGATGGAAATTTCATATAACAATTACACGTGAGAGCTTGCAGTGGCACCGCTCGGAAGGAGAGAACTGCGCTGTCCCTCTCTTCTGGGTGTAGTCAGCGGTGACTCAAAGGCTCAAACCCCCACCAGCGGGGGGGTGTGTGTGGTGAGCCAGGGGTCCAGCTGTCCCCGGCGGTGGAGACATGGAGCTGGAGAGCCAGAATACAGCCAGACACCCCCCCTCTGATCTCACACAGAACATGGGGCATCTGGGTGGCTCAGTGGGTTAAGCATCTGCTGATGATTTTGGCTCAGGTCATGATGCCAGGGTTGTGGATTGAGCCCCTGCCTCAGACTCTGCACTGGGCGTGGAGGCTGCTTGATTCTCTCTCTCTCCTTTTCCCTCTGCCCTTCCCCACAAAAAAAAAAGAAAAGAAAAGAAAAGAAAAAAACCCATTTTATATATATACTAACTTGGGATTGCTCCAGGTAAAGGGGACAGTCACAGGTAATGTTCCTTTCTCAACTGTCTATATCAATGTCCCTTTCCCTGAATCCTGAAGGCCAGCAGACCCTCTCTTCATATCAGCCCTGCAAAACCATTCTGGCCATGCCTTTAAGACAGAGCCCTCAGCACCTTTCAGGTCTCAGGCCAGTTCACCTATCTCACCTGTCTCCCAACTTACCAAACTGACAGAACAGGAGTAGCCCTTCCCAGTGGCAGCAAAAGGACCACAGTGGGGTTATTCTGTTTCTTGGGCCTTCCCCAGTACATTCTCGCCCCAGAAAAGAGATGGGTAAAAATTCAGGTGATGAGGGACGCCTGGATGGCTCAGTGGCTGAGCGTCTACCTTTGGTGCAGGGCGTGATCCCAGGGTCCTGCGATCGAGTCCCACATCGGGCTCCCAGCAGGGAGCCTGCTTCTCCCTCTGCCTGTGTCTCTGCCTCTCTCTGTGTTTCTCACGAATAAATAAATAAAATCTTTTTAAAAAAATTCAGGTGATGCATCTAGATGCATCTTCATGCTCACCTCCTCAGAGTGCAGAGTCAACATTTTCAACAACTCTGCTTCTAAGACACAAGGCTCTGATAGAAACACCAAACTCCCCTGAGCCCTCAACTTCTCTACCGCCAGGAACAGTGAACAGAGCAGCTACTAAATTCTCCCCTACTGGCTGCTTCCAAAGTACTAGGCACTGTGTTATTTCATTCCATTGTCTCGAAAGGCCTTACTACGATCCCCAGCCAAAAGATGAAGAAATTAAGCCTTTAAGAGACTTAAGAGTTTTGCCCCAAGTGAACCACATGAGGTGACCACGATGCCTGACTCAGACGCCATCACCAAAACTCATCCTCCAACAGATGAATGGATTTAAAAAAACCCTGCTGCATACAGTACACTGGAATATTATTCAGCCTCAAAAAGGGAGGAAATCCTGACGCCTGCTACAACATGGATGAAATTAAGCTAAGGGAAATAAGCCAGTCACAAAAAGACAAATACTACTTGATTCCACTTATAGGCAGTCCCTATCTAGTCAAATTCATAGACATGGAAAATAGAATAGGGGTGGCCATGGGCTTGGGTGGGGGGGGGGCGCTGAGAGGTTGTTGATTACTGGGGGCCGATTTGCAGTTTTTCAAGATGAAAGGGGTTCTGGGGATGGATGGTGGTGACAGGTGCACCACAGTGTGAATGTACTTAATGCCCCTGAACTACACGCTTCAAAATGGTCAAGATGGTAACTGTTACGTGTATTTTTAGCACAGTTAAACATAATCTTATCAAGAAAAGGAGGAGAGAGGTCCAACAGCTTCCTGTAGCCCATAGAAACCTGGAGGGACATACAGTAAATTTTAATTATTCTAATAATACAGAAGTAGTGAAAGAAAAAAAAAACTATCCCCTGATGACTTGCACATGAGAATTTAAAATTCTAACATAAAATTAGAAACCTGAGATTTTGGAAATTGTAAAAATCTGCTCTCCAGCAAGAACACAGACAGTGTCATGCCAATTTTCTTTGCTTCCTCCTTGGGTTCCCCACCATTTGCCATTATATATAGACCCCCTCCCCCCCAACCTTTCTGAGAGAACTTAACCTCGGAATGCCTGTTTGACTTGTACTAGAGCAGCGCCAGAGATACAGCACCATCCCCTGCTGGTCAGGTCGGAGGCACCTGCTGCTTTACTGCTGCCCGCAGCACTGTTAGCCGATCACCCTGGTGGCTGACATGCCTTTCATGGCAAATGGGCTTGATCTGGATTTTTTTTTTTTTTTTTATGATAGTCACAGAGAGAGAGAGAGAGGCAGAGACACAGGCAGAGGGAGAAGCAGGCTCCATGCACCGGGAGCCCGACGTGGGATTCGATCCCGGGTCTCCAGGATCGCGCCCTGGGCCAAAGGCAGGTGCCAAACCGCTGCGCCACCCAGGGATCCCCTTGATCTGGATTTCTGATCTGAAGCACCCCTGCACACCTCCAACCCATCCCCAACAAGCCGGCACTCCCAGAACTTGGCACCAGGGAACAGCAGGACCAGAAAAGCATGCAGCAGAGCTTGACAGGTCCCTAGGCCCTTGGGAGTATCATGACCCATCAAGGGGACGAGTCCTCTTGTCGCTAGCAACGCACTTTTAGAAAACCTTTGAAAAGTGTCTTCACACCCATCCTCTCCTGCCCTAGACCCCGGGAGCAAACAACTTGAGCATTTTTACTCCCATTTTCCCGAGGAGCAGCTAAAAATCAGGGTTTGCCCAAGGTCAAACAACTAGTTGGCTGCAAAGTAGGAACTGGAACCCACCCCTGTTATTCCTTCCGCTACACCTCCCTCCAGAGACAGGGCTGGCCAGCATCGCAAGGAACAGGAAATTGAAATGGCTCCTGGTAAGGCAGGAAGCCTGCCAACCTCCGAGAGAAGCTGACAAATGACCAGAGCCCGCCCTGAATCAAAAATGCCTCCTCAAAGGAGCTTCCGACGAACCTCTTCCCACCTGCGGCACTGGAGAGGGACTCCCAGAGTCCGCAACCCACCATGCCCACCTGCCCGGGGTGTGGAAAGTTAAACTCAGAACATGTGGGATGCTGTTCAAGATCCGAGTTGGAGAGGCAGTGGTTCCCTAGTATGAACTTAGCAGCTTTATTCTCACTCCCACCACATCACCCCCCACACACAGACTCTTGCCTTAATCCCACCCCTAGCCACCGAACCGTGGGGGGATTGGGGGGGCGAAGCAGAGCAGAGGCAAATCCTTGGGGAAGGAGCAGCAGCAGCAGCTGCAGCAGCCACCGGGCACCCGGGGTACAATCAACCAAAAGATGGGGAGCCTTCCAGGAGCAAAATCATGCACGTAAAGTCATGCACCATTTCCAAAATATTGAACCAGATTTCGATCACTTTACCTGAGTTGTTTTTGCTCTTCTGCCTTGCATGCTGTTGCTATGGCTAATTTGTGGGTTGGTGGCACCTTCAGAAAGACAGTGAGATTTCCTACAGGGAAGTGTGTTATAATTACTGTACGGAAGAGACTCTTCGGCGGCAGCTGGTGGCATCTTATGGTTTGCGAGGTCGGGAATATCAGACACCAGGTTCCGACAGCAGCCCGCAAATTTGCTCCTGGGCCCCCCGTTCGCCGTCACCCCGGAGTTTTTCTGAGCATACAAGTCACCCAGGGAATTGGCACGCTGGCAGGTGCTGAGCTGCCGGGGGCTCACCCGGGGTTCCATCCCCCGAGCCTCCTCGCAGTCTTTCTCTTCGGTGGAACCCAAGATTTCTTCGTTGCTTGTTAAATGTTCTTGGCTCAGATCAGAGAGTGAGAATTCCAGGCTGTCCTCCCGCCAGATGTCTGCAGATTTGGAGCGTTTCTTCTTAAAGCTCGCCGTCTCCATGAACGTGGGCCCATTGGATGTATAGGGATGCTGCCTCCTGCCTCCGTCAGCCAAATATGTAGCGTCATCCCCGTAAAGCCGGCTCTCCTCCGAGTCTGGCATGCTTTGCACAGAGGCGGCTGTGAGGACGATGCTGCTGTCTACGCTGGGAGTGACAGAAGAATCGGTGTACGACACGGGTCGCAAGCCCATGTCCACTCGGTCCACCCAAATGGGGCTCCCGAAGTCCTCTAGGGTGCCCTCTTGGGAGAAGGGCTCCAGGCCATTTTCGGCCAGGGACTGGGGGATGCTGGGCGTGCTGCTAGACCGCGTGCTCACTTCGGAGTTCCTGTGGATCATCTTCCCCGAGGACGCGTGCCTCGTCCGCCGGGCCTTGTGCGACAGGCGCAGTGAGCGCGATGTGTGCTTGCGCCCCAGGCTGGCATGCTTTTCTCCATAAAACTCATGCTCTACATTCTGACTTTCTGCGTTTCCCATGGTTTTATGGTCTGTAGCATTAGGGGGAGAAAAAAGGAGGGGATAAGTGAGTCACCAAGGAGTACAGGCAGTTTAACAGACAGAGCTCAGGGTGCAGGGCGGGTAGCAGGGCACCACCCTCCACCCGCCTGGAAGGTGCTTGGACCCTTACACGGGAGCAGGCGAGAACTAACATCACCCACTGAGACTGGCCCTCCCGCGAAGGGGGATGAGAACCGAAGTAAGATATTTAGAGAATCAAACTTGTCTTTCCCCGGAAGGTAATTGCCCATGGTGCCCGCCGCCTATATGATGCTTTCATGGGGCTGCCACCCCCTGCGTTCCTTCCTAAACTCTGTACTCTACGAAGTTCTACTCCTATCCATAAACTGAAAACCCTGAAAGCACAAACGGAGCGCTGGACCACATGAGTCACTTTCCGTTTGAAACTACATGTATTTCAAAAAGCAATCATAAAATTTGGAGGTGCGTTGGATAACCTCCCCCCCTTCTCAATGTTTCTGTTTGATTCAAACTCCACCTGTACTTCAAAATCAATCAAAACTGGAAATGCTCCAGATGGGAAGTCCGATCAACTCTTCCTAGTTCATTGAAGTCAAAAAGAGAATGGGCTTTTTACCTGAAATTCAATTAAATTCTACAGCAGCATTCTTAAAAAAAACAAAAACAAAAACAAAAAACACCTTAACTTTTGGTGTTTTGGAAGGGGCGTGAAGTGGGAAGAGGGGAGAGAGGGAGGGAGGGAAGGAGGGAGGGAGGGAGAGAGAGAGAGAGAGAGAGAGAGAGAGAGAGAGAGAGAGAGAGATGGGCATCACAAAATAGAAACCCCGCTCCCTGCTTAGCAGCAGACTAATGGGTTTATTTCTGGGAGCAGATCCAAACTGAGCACATTAATCTGGTACAGAGTGCCCTGCAAACAGAAATTCACATTATGAAACCACTAAATGTGATTCAGCCTTTTGGGGCTACCCAGGTTAATTCGAGTCCTTCCTTCACATTTTTCCAGCCTCGCTCACTGACCTGGTGACTGTTACCCACAGTGAGAACCTTCAAAGCTCACCACTTGTGACTCTCTCAGCCTATTCTCCTCGCTCTGTTCTTTCTCTGTACCATTCAGATTGTATGCACTTAAGATACACACAGAGAAGTGTCCAGAAAGGAAAAGAGGAAAAATATAGTAGCTGGGCATATTCCTGAGCTGATTCTTCCCACCACCTACATAGTCATTCATTCAGAAAATGTATACTGAGCACCTACCCTGTTCTGGAAGCCAGAGATACAACAGTGAACAAAAGAGACACATTTCCCTACTCTCAGGAAACTCATACTGTAGCCAAGGAAGGTACATGATAAAATAGTGAAAGGCATGGGGGGAAACAGGATGAATTGACTATGACCACGACAAAGTTTGAAACACCCTGCACTATAATACATCCTCACACTGATTGAGATTCATTCTACAATCTCACTGTTCAGTCTAAAACAGAGCATCAGCTCTGAGGAGCACATCTTCGCTGAAACAAAATCGGTGGCAACAGGAAGGGAAAACCTCCATTTCATGTCTCAGTGAGCTAGGAGGTAGCTCATACAAGGCACCAGATGTTAAGCGATTCCCATATTGGAATATTCCCTACCAGGTCACACATCATGTGATTCTCAGAGGGAACTTTCCAAGAAGGAGAATCTCCTTTTTTTCCTGGCAGCAAGTGTATTTCAGAGCAGTTAATAAGCTCATGCCTCTCTGGCTGGCGTCTTTAAGAAGCAAGAAAAGAAAAGAAAAGAAAAAAAAAAAAAAAACACACGCACGCAACTCAATTCACTAGAGGGAAAAGAAAAACATCAGCTACTCCTACATATAACCACGTATGTGAACTATATTCTTATGAATATCATGTGCTCCGGTTTTAAAGTAAAATAAATAAATAAGCATTTCTTCCTTTTTAAAAATATTTATTTATTTGAGAGAGAGAGAGAGAGAGAGAACATGAATGGGAGGAGCAGAGAGAGAGAGAGAGAGAGAGAGAGGCTGATGTGAGGCTCGATCTCACGATCCTGAAATCACGACCCTCAGGTCGTGCTAAAACCAGGCATCAGAATGCTTAAGTGCCTGTGCCACGCAGGTGCTCCAGTAAATAAGCATTTCAATAACTGAAAGCCAATATGCATTCCTTAGAGTTCTGGATTTTTTTTTAAGTGTACATTAAGGTACCTGGATGTGTCTACATATCTATATGTTTTGCCAAAAAATAATGAAAAGCTTAGAACAAGTGTTAGGCATAGTTCCACTTGAAGAATCACACAGGTTTAAGTTTAACAGAAGGAAAGAATGATGGTGGAGGAAACCGAGTGTGAGAAGAGCACAACTGTCCCCTCACGTGCACTAGGAGGACCTTCTTCTGTCACACGTATCAAAAGTCTGCAAATAAGAATTGACAGGCATATTCCCAATAACAAATTTTTGGTGAGGCCCGTTTCTGCCAACAGAAAAGCAATCAAGTTAAAAGCCTCAGGAGAGGTTTCCTCAAGGAAATGGCCCCAACCTTCAAGAATTACAGCACCCAATGCATCACTCTGACGGGCCTGTTATATTAATAGCATTTTTAGTAGCAGGATTCTTTTCAGCCAGCCAAGGTAGGAAAGAAGCCATTTTTATCTTCGGAACTAGAATTTAGAGATGATTGCCAAATCTCCTAAATCCTACCAAGAGAAATTCTCAGGGGATGACCTAAGCGGAGTCAGCAGGAAGTCTGAAGCAATTCAAGAAAAATACGTTTCTAGGGACTGTTGAAATACCCCTTAATCTGAAAGCTTTTCCTGAAAGGTCGGTGAGAACCATGAGGGGTGCAGTTGGCCCTGGTGGGGGACTCGGCATGAAAAATTAAAATTGCTCGTGGCATCCGACAGACACAATCTCCTCTTTCAGGGTGCCTCACAGGCCACCCCCAGAGCATTGGTGCATTGGAGGTTCTAATCCTTTTCCTGTACAAATGTAAAAAGCCAGCTTTTTCCATACTCTGGGTAGCTCCCTATTCTCTGTTTGACCCCATCATTTATTTTTCTTTCAAAACAAAAATAGTCAGTTCGTATTTTACATTCGCACCTGCTCTGTTCCTGTGAGTCAGGAAGCTGCTTTGGAGCAGAAAGCAGCTTTCAGTTCTTTGGTAGCCCCTACAGAGGCTGGAAGTGCTCTCCTCCAGACAAGGAGTCAGTAAATGTTCATGCGTTTCAATAGCAAAAACAAAAGGCGGGTGACCAGGAGGACCCCACTGACACGATCATCACACTGTTGCTAGGTAAGGGAAGGAAGATTAAGGTCACGCTAAAATGCAAAAACCAGGATAGAAATGAAAAAGAAGAGCATTAGGAGAAGAACACTCAATCGCAAGCCAGAAACCGCCACAGTTTTAAACTCATTAAAACCATCACTTCCGGTGATCCCTGGGTGGCTCAGAGATTTAGCGCCTGCCTTCGGCCCAGGGCATGATCCTGGAGACCTGGGATCGAGTCCCACGTCGGGCTCCCTGCATGGAGCCTGCTTCTCCCTCTGCCTGTGTCTCTGCCTCTCTCTCTCTCTCTCTCTCTCTCTCATGAATAAATAAATAAAATCTTAAAAAAAAAAAAAAAAAAAAAACAACCATCACTTCCTTATGTAGCATGGTAGTGTTCCAAATAACTTGCACCTTCAGGGAACACTCAGCAGTAGTGGTATTAGAGCAGGAGGTACAGGGAGCAAGATTTTATCACAAGAACAACCCTCAGTATTTTTACATCCAGTCTGACTTCTCATACTTTCTTCTCATAGGTCTAAGTTCTGGCTACCCTAGCCTGCCCCAGGGCCTTTGCCCATGCTCTTCTTGCTGCCTGCAACCCTCCTTCACAAATACCCTCACTCATGTTTCAGTTCGTTCTGATGTTGAGTCAAATATCGCCTTCTCAGGGCGACCTCTCCTGGCATCTCTCCCCAAAAATAACAGCTGCTCCCTGCAGAGCTCAATCCTTACCCCCTCCTCCTCGTTTTTCTTTTCTTCCTTAGCATGTATCACCCCTGTAACAGACAACTTATTTCACCTACGTAACTTTTTATTCTCTAGCCTTCCCCATGGAACCTAAGCTTCAGAAGGCCTAAAAAGTTTTGCTTGTCTTATTTATTGCTGTATGCTCTGTGCCCAGAACACTGCCTGAAAGGTAAAAGGTGTTCGGTGGAAAAATACTGAATGAATGAATGAATGAATGAGTGAATGAATGAACGAATGATAAAATCAACTTTCATCTAAAATGCAGAAATGCATACAATTCCAATAAAATGTGGATGAGAATGTTACCACGATGCAGGTTAGGAAACAGTACCACAATGTGGACTACAGAAAAAACACATTAGACTTATACAGGCCAGCCTCTTCCATTTGGTGCCTCGAGGACTCGCTGGTCTCCCAACTTTCCCATCGCTCCCCAGGTCCCTCCCACCAGAAAATCTGTGCATATGCCTCATCCCAGACCTTCAACCCTGCTCCACTGTGCTCCCCATCTCCTATTACCTAGCCAAAGAATGAAGGCCTAGCCTCATTTCCCTTAATTCCTGCCCTCCATTTTTTGGGGAGCTGTTCCTGCAGAGGTTAGGGAAGAATTCAGAGCTGGGAGGGTGCCCCTCCCCAAGGTCTAGGTAAAAAGCACAGACACGATCAGCCTCAGATGACTCAGACAAAATGGAAGCAAGGGAGACAGGGTGACACAATGCAATGGGCAGGGGATCTTCTGACAGTAGTATAGGGTCAGAAAATCAAGATTCTCAAGGCCAGAGCTCAAGGACACTAGAGGGAGTGTGATTTTTTCTAACACCACAATCTTTCTCTTAAAATGATCCATTAAACTTTTCAGGTAATCACTGTAAATTCCTTTAAATCCACCACGTTAAATACTCAGTGAGGAAGTGTAAAGGTATCCTAAGGAACTTTATCAGTAGGTACCACCATTAGGTTCATGCATTCATCAGGTAAGTGGTCATTTCTCAAGGACTGATTTTTTCAATTTATTAGCCTGCCAAAATTTTAACTATACATATGCAAAAAATGTTTTTATACATATAAGAAAATGTCAAATTCCTGGCTTTGATAGCTAACTATAATTACTTAAGAGGCAACCATTAGGGGAAATTAGGTAAAGGGTATACTTCCTCTGTACAATTTCTTGTGAAACTGTAATTACTTCAAAATTTGAAAGACAAAACCATAACTAACTGAAATCTTCTGGTTAAGTAAAATTTTTGTTTAAAAGTGAGAGTTCTTCGGGGGCACCTGGGTGGCTCAGTCGGGTTCAGTGTCTGACTCTTGATTTCGACTTGGGCCATGATCTCAGGGTGGTGAGACTGAGCCCCATGTTGAGCTCCTCACTGGGCATGGAGCCTGCCCGAGATGCTCTCTCTCCCCGTCCACCGTGCGTCCCTATGCTCTCTCTCCCTCAATGAAATGAAATGAAATGAATGAAATGAAATGAAATAATAATGAGAGTTCTTCAGAATGAAACGTTTTAAAATCTGCTTTTACAGTTGAAAGCCATCTAAAACATTCTAATATAGTTTCAACAAATTAGGCAATAAAAAAAATGAGCATGCATTGGGGTGCCTGAGTGGCTCAGTGGGTTGAGCATCCCACTCTTGATTTCAGCCCAGGTCATGATCTCAGAGTCATGGGATCGAGCCCCACATCAGATTCCCTGCTGAGTGATTCTCTCTCTCTCTCCCTCTCCCCCTCCCCCCATTTGTGTGTGCACAATGCTCTCTAATATAAAAATAAATCTTTAAAAAGAAATAAGCATGCACCGAGCATTATCTAGCATCTATTATCAGGAAATACAAAGCACACACAGACCGTGGCCCAGAGGGAGATTAAACAGAGAGGTAGAGTTGATTAACTGGGGACAGCGCTTCTGTCTTAATAAAGTATGAACAGAACTGAATTGCCAACAGCTAATGCCAGCCAAGATGGAATAAGGCCCTAGGACTGACCTTTCCCTCGCTGATAAAAACTAAAAACTTGGGATCAAAGAAAAAAGCAACTACCCAAAGACTCCAAAGTGTAAGCATAAGCATGTGAGTAGTAGAGTCAGTCAAAACCTGAGGAAGCCACTCATACAAGAATGAGTTTCCTAGGTTTTCTCTCTAGACTTACCATGGAAGGTGCGCACCCAGTAAACCTCTGACACAGGCAAGCAAAAATTCCCAAGACACACCCTGTTGTTCTGGCCAAAGAACCAAGAAACCCAAAGAGTGAGGGGGATCCCACAGGAAGAGAAGTGGCAAAGCAAATCCACTAATGCTGTGCATATATCGACAGAACTCCCAGGCTTACCCCTCAGATGCACATGCCTCGGTCTGACCCAAAGGCAGAGGCTTTGAGAAATGAATTATTATAAAAACCACAGTCTACCTCCCAGGCTAACAGCCAAGTGGCACGTGTGTGAGACAAATCCAAAGATGCATAGCAAAGACTCTGTGAAACTGAACTGACCGTGGAGCCACCACCCACCAAAGGGGAAACCAAACTGGTAATCTGAACCTAGCCGAGTTGACTACGGGCTAAAACAGCAAAAAAGGAAACCCAACATTTTCCAGATGACTTTAACAGGACCTAGTGTGTCCCAATATAATACTTAACATGCCCACAATGTATTCTAAAGAACCAAGAAATTCTAAGCAGTTCTCAAGAGAAAAGACAATCCCTCAATATCAGTCCTAAAGGGACCCAGATGTTGGAAGGAATATCAAGCAAGGACTTTTTATTTTTTTAATATTTTATTTATTTATTCACAAGAGACACAGAGAGAGAGGCAGAGACATAGGCAGGCATAGATGTGGGACTCAATCCCAGAACCCCGGGATCATGACCTGAGCTGAAGGCAGATGCTCAACATTGAGCCTCCCACGTGCCCCTCAAAGACTTTTAAAGCAGCTATTACATGGTTGAAACTGCAGTCCAGTGTGTTCTGGGACTCAATATGATAGGAGATGTATGCAAAACACACCCAAATTCATCAATGAAGTGGAGAAAAAAATCTTCTGTATTAAAATGTTTTTCTTTGGGTGGCTGGGTGGCTCAGTCGGTTAAACATCTGACTTGATTTTTGGCTCAGGTCATTTATTTCAGGGTTATGGGATGGTCCCTGTGTTTAGCTCCACACTGAGCATGGAGCCTGCTTAAGATTCTCTCTCCCTTCTCTCTCTCTCCCTCTGCCCCTTCCCTACTGCTTGAGCATGGTGGGCACATGCACTCTGTCTTTCTCTCTCTTTCTCATAAATAGATAAATAGATGATAGATAGATAGATAGATAGATAGATAGATAGATAGATAGATAGATAGATAAATGTTTTTCTTCGGAAATTTCCTCTTCAAAAACTAAACCAAAATAAAGCAGCTATTATAACTATGCTGAGTAAAGGTAAACATCCGAAATAAATGAAAAACATAACTGCATGTAATGTCTATGCAAAATCATTATAAATGTCAATTATTATATATGAGTAGAGAAACAGAACACAAATAAAAAAGAAAGGTAAAACTTGTGTGTTCCAAGATATATCACGCAAGTTGCGATTCTCATCACACTAATGTTACGTCTTCTCCGTTTTGCATGAGGAAACATTCCAGTTAATAGAAAATCACCCCACAGCCAAGGTCTCTGGGCAGAGAGCAGTAAGGAAAAATACTACTGTAACTTCAGATTGTTCAGGAGGGGGAAAAGGGAGAGAAAGAAGATACGAAAGGTAACTGGAAATAATCTCATTACTTTGAGAACTAAGGAGCCTGTAATAATATTTCTACGGTACAGGATGTCAAATTCCCTAGATGAGACCAACAGTTCAAGCAGTACCCCAAATAGACAGCAGAGTGACCCACCCCTTCCGTGAAGAATGGGAAGGCTAGACGAAATCAAAGCCCAGCCCTATGGGTCAGCCTGCCAAGGCTTGGCCTGGTCAGAAGTAGATAATCAAAAAAGATAATTCTAACAACAACAACAAAAAAAGTAATTCTCTTGTAGGGTCAAACATCACTGGAGCAAAACTCTTCTTATCCTCAGAAGTAAAAATTTACATTTGAGATGCACATCCAAGAAAATGGTTTTGAGCAGGTTAAAATTTTCCTTTAAGAATATTAATGTTGGGCAGCTTGGGTGGCTCAGCGGTTTAGTGCTGCCTTCAGCCCAGGGCCTGATCCTGGAGACCAGGGATCGAGTCCTATGTGGAGCTCCCTGCATGGAGCCTGCTTCTCCCTCTGCCTGTGTCTCTGCCTCTCTCTCTGTCTCTGTCTCTCTAGAATAAATAAAGTCTTAAAAAAAAAAGAATATTAGAATATTAATGTCACTTTCTCTCTCTTTCTCTCTCATACACACACACACACACACACACACACACACGCCAGACCTGTATAATAATTTTAAAGGCAACTATTCTGAATAGAGTGATTGTGGGTAATTTCAATTCTCAAAAAATTATACTTTTTTTTTGTATTTTCAAAAGTTTCTGCACTAAACCTGTAATTCATTTTAAGGAAAGAAAAATAAATAAAACATGTTAACATGTTTGAAGTCCCTGGGTTTTTTGGATAATTGAAGAGAGTGAGGATGTGGGCACTATGCTGACAGCTACAACAAACGACACCAAACCCAAACTCAAAACAGATGGCTGGGAAAAATTACCTAAGGTAAAGAAAATACTATCTAGCTTGGATATAATCACGCTTTCTCTATATTCCAACAGCACTTTGCTTGACCTCTTCACATGGTGTCTGCAGCACGGTTATTTCTACACTGACACACTTGTCTTGCTTTGTATGGACCCCCTCCCCATCTTTTTATAATTGCTCAGTGGCAAGGACCATGCTTTACACATCCCTGTCTTGGTCACCTAAATATACTAACACCTTAACACAGCTCTCCTCAATGGGAGTGATCATCACGCAGACCACCTCTTAACAAGCGTTCTTCAAATATATAAAACATTAGAGCTCATTAGCAGGCCCAAGATGACCCAATTCATATCATATTTCAAAAGGGAACTACTAAAGCAAGGTTTCTCAGTCATCGGTAAGGACATTGTGAAACCCAAGCACAAGGCAGTTAATGATGCATATAAATGATAATTATTAATAATATAATTTTGCACTCCCCTGAGGTATTTAAAAACTTATTAAAATAAACATAATGATCACCCTTCTATGACTTGAAAACAGACCTCCAAATTTGCAGGAGAAAGGATGAAATGTATTTATTTCAAAGTTAAATTTGAAGCGAAAATCACAAGACAACAGATTGCAAATTTAAAATTAGCTTCTAGTGGGAGGTCTTGGTTTCAAGCCTGTTTTTTCTCTACTGGAGGCTGAGCTTGAAGACAGGGGTGGGGTAGGGGGTGGGGGGGGAGCTAAGATTAAACTGAGACAAAGTTCTGAAAGTTTTTGCTAAATCTTCACAAACCCATGAAAAGTGTTTTGCCAAGTCACACGCAAACACCCTTCACACAAGAGACTAAACAGGAAAGTTTTGCAACAAATAAAAGATGATCTTTGATTTAGAAAGATGATTATTTTGACTGTATTTATTTTGCTTTTTAAAGATTATCTAAACCAGAAACAAAATCTATCATTGTTTTGAAGTGAAGATTTTACAGCTAGGTTTGTCGTTTTCAAACATAATCCAATCTAAAGATGGTGAGCTCAGGGATAAATTTAAAAGACCCTGAGGGCAATTCACAGGGGGGGGGGTAGATTTCATAGGTACTGGCTTTTTCTTTCTTTCTTTCTTTTTTTTCTTAAGGTTTAATGCTAATGCTTTTGAATTCTTAGATGGGTGTAACCCTAATCCAAAGAAGTGGTTCCAAATTCTTTTTCCCACGAGCTACATGCAACAAGGCAATTCCAATGACGCGAAAATGTATCTGTCCCACCACTTTGGGAGTATTTCCAGGAATTCATGCAGACACAGATAGGATCAAAAATACATATACGGGGCACCTGGGTGGCTCAGTGGTTGAGCATCTGTCTTTGGCTCAGGTTGTGGACCCCGGGTCCTGGGATTGAGTCCTGCATCAGGCCCCCCATGGGGAGCCTGCTTCTCCCTCTGCCTGTGTCTCTGCCTCTCTCTGTGTGTCTCTCATGAATAAATAAACTCTTAAAAAAAAATACATATACAAACCTACCTTACAAGGCAACAGTGGTTCCCAGCCCAACTTGCCCGAAGAGCACTGTGGCATTTAGATACTGAGATTGGAAATGGTGTCCAGATGAACAGCGGCAGGGACCGGGTAGAGGAATCAGTCAGCACCTGCCCCTCGGGGAGGCCATCGTGGTGTCATCGGAGTCTACGAGGATGTGCCAAAAACCTGCAGAGGACGGAAAAGGGAAAGGAATTGGTCAGCCAGAACACAGAAGATGGGCCTTTTCGATGGAGCTCACTCTCCTCCATTCTCCAACATCCGTTCTGTGTGCGATACCACCCCCCGGAATCAAATGGTGCAACAGTGAGCAACAGGTATGAAGACCAGGCATCATCAGACATATAAATAAGCATAAGCGTAACTATATTTATGGTAAGAAACAGCCCTAAGGGGCTCCTGGGTGGCTCAGTGATTCAGCATCTGCCGTCTGCTCAGGTTGTGACCTTGGGGTCCTGGGATCAAGTCCCACATTGGGCTCCCCACAGGGCGCCTGCTTCTCCCTCTGCCTGTGTCTCTGCCTCTCTCTGTGTCTCTCTCATGAATGAATAAATAAAATTTTAAAAAAAGAAAGAAAGAAAGAAAGAAAGAAAGAAAGAAAGAAAGAAAGAAAGAAAGAAAGAAAGAAAGAAAGAAAGAAAGGGGAAAAAAGGAAAGAAAGAAATAGCCCTATAAACAAAGTTATCATTCTCCCCTATTTCTAAGGAGAAAAGTATTAGATAACAGAAGCAAGTTCCTATGAAATGATTTCCACGGCTCCCTCTTCCATCTTCCAAAGGCCTCAAGGAACAGAGATAATAAATAAAAGGAAACAGGGAAATCTCAGTTACTATCAAAGCGGAGCTACGTTGATGACAAAAGTTGAAGAAAATGTCAAAAGGCAGTAAAACAAAAGACCAAGGACACAGACCTCACCGTGGACACGTTTACAGCTGGCCAGCACAGGGGCCACTCATGAAAAATATGTACAGAAAAGAATTTAGTGAAATATCTCAACTGTTATTTAACACAGGAGATAAACTGACAAGGGCGGCCCGTGATCAAGCAGTATGAATGATTTTTTTTTTTTTTTAAGGGGGAGAAAAAAAGCCTGCCTTCTGAGATGAAATTGCAAATCCTAGAGTCCAAGGGCTCCTTGGGGTGGCTGCACCTTATCACCCTCCTCCTGGTCATCCCTCTGGGTGGGTGGGGGGGGGGGGGGCTGCCCGCTGCTGCTCCCAGCAAGGCGAGAACCCGAAGTGCCAAACACTTTGAGCAGGAACACGGAGGGAGAAAACTCCCTACTCCGTGGAAGGCAGCCACCCAGAGGGGGGAAGTAAATAAATGCACGCTTCCACAGAGGACAGAACAATCAGCCAACTTGCAGCTCTTCCTTATCTCGGAAAATGTGCTATTTAACCTGAAGTGGGTGACTCAACGCTTGCCAGGAAGGGAGCCCAAGTCCCCAGCAATACCCCATTATTACCCTACAATGCGTGCCCTTTCCATAATTCCCCCCATTGCTAGCTTGTTCTCTCTCTTTTCCTAGGCATCCTCCTGAAGCTGTTCTCTGTAAATTTTCAAATTTTCAAAGCAGTTCCTGAATTGCCTAGGAACTGGCAGAAATTAATAAGCAACAGCCCATTTATATTGAAATGGACTCATTACGGTGCCAGCTGCCAATAATTTGCAAGGCGGGATTCTTGCTGGCAAATGGGGGCCTGCGGGCGGCTGCCCTTCCACCTGCGCCACAGAAGCTGATAATGCATTTTCTTCTACTTCAGAAAAAGTACATATTCTATCTACCAGAACTAAAATTTTTCTCTATCTGTATCTTTCTAATGCCTGAGTAGAAGAACGACGTGGGGAAGAAGGTAAGAGTTACAGGACATTATTCATAAAACATGCAGGAAAACAAAACTGAGTTGCACTGGGTCGAACTTTTGTCAGGTCTTGGTGGGGAAAAAATTGTCCCCTATGGCCCAGGCTGCGGAAATGACCCGTGATATGGCCCAATGAAGAGCCTCGTATAGGTTCTTTTGCAGTCGGCAGATATGCTATGGTTGTGATGTGCCAAGAAGTGCTCATTTTGCCTGTAGTGGCCTAGCTCCACCCTGGCCAGTAGACACCATGGCACCCTGAGAACGATTAGTACTCTTGAGTTTTCTTTGAGAACTGCAAAGGATTCCAGTTTCAACGGAAGGCAGCGATGCACCAAGTTCAGTGTTGGAGGTTTGAGCCTCAGCTCTATTGCATGCATCAGGTCAAGTGTTGGCCTCACCATCTACTTGCAGGGTGGTTTGGGGCAAACTCTAGATACCAGCCCTCTACAAACAGAATAGTTCCTAAACCACTGGTTACTACGATCACTAAATAAGATCATCTATGTTACGTCACTAGCTGAGGGCCTACCCCTTGGTCGGTTTGCAATAACATTAGCTATGATTCTACAATTACTTAATATTCAT
Source organism: Canis lupus familiaris (assembly GCF_011100685.1). Classification (NCBI taxonomy): domain Eukaryota; kingdom Metazoa; phylum Chordata; class Mammalia; order Carnivora; family Canidae; genus Canis; species Canis lupus. The sequence goes on from NC_049252.1 coordinate 26,787,193, forward strand.
AAACTGAAAAAAAAAAAAACACTGTAGAAGGGGACTGTTATATGGGCTTCCTTAAAACATCATGCCTAACTCACTGAATCTGGGTCTGTGTTAGAAGTTGGATGACACGAAATCACCTCAAATTTGTTGTGGGGCAAGGGTACCTGGGTGGCTCAGTGGCTGAGCATCTGCCTTTGGCTCAGGGCGTTATCCTGGGGTCCTGGGATCCAGTCCTGCATCGGGCTCCCTGCAGGGAGCCTGCTTCTCCCTCTGCCTATGTCTCTCATGAATAAATAAATAAATTCTTAAAATAAAACCTCATAAGAAGCATCCCATCATTTGAAGTCCTCGCCAGTTCTAGAAACCAAAGTAATTTAGAGAAAGGGGTATTGTACTTGGTCTCAAAATACTCAAGCTCGTGTACCAGGCTCTACGACTTATGTGACCTTGGGTGAGTAAATTATCTGTTGTGAAACTCAACAGGAAAAATGAAGATATACGATTATCTCCACTACCAAACTACCTGAAAAGATGGTGCAAATACAGAGAATCAACCCGAAACATTATACAAACCATGTAATGCTACAAAAGTATGTTAATTAACTCTCTGTTCATGACTTAAGTGCCCCAAACTGCTTCATAATTCACAGATGAATTAATGAGAATCAGGAAGTTTCCCCTTACCTTGAATCTTAAAAGTGAGGAGCAGAGGGATGGGGGCTGTTAGAGGTCTTGAATCAAAATCCTGAACAAGCCAAATTCTGGAATATTTATTTCATACATAACAAGCACCAAAAAAAAATTAGTTTTTAGTATTCATTCTTAATCTAAAACTCAGTATCAGATAGATGGATGGGTAAATGGATGGATAGATAAATGGATGGATCTTGGGCATTGAAAAATTTTACATAGTTCAGATATTAAAGAAAATTCACTGCTCATCTTCTTTACTAATTGTTTAACTATTACTTTATTCAACAAAGGACTCAGTAGTGAGTGACTTTCAAAAATACATAATCTAAGGGCACCTGGGTGGCTCAATCAGTTGAGTATCTAACTCTTGGTTTTGGCTCAGGTCATAATCTCAAAGTCATGAGACTAAGCCCCACATCAGTCTCCATGCTCAACACAGGGTCTGCTTGAGATTCTCTCTCCTTCTCCCTCCTCCTTTGCCCCTCCCCCTGCTCATGTGTGCACACATACTCTCTAAAATAAATAAATGAATAAAACCTCTTTTAAAAAGATATATTATCTGGGACACCTGGGTGGCTCAACAGTTGAGCACCTGCCCCTGGCTCAGGGCATGATCCCATGGACTCAGGATCGAGTCCCACATCAGGCTCCCTGCCTGGAGCCAGCTTCTCCCTCTGCCTATGTCTCTGCCTCTCTCTCTGTCTTTCATGAATAAATAAATAAAATATTTTAAAATATATATATATAATCTAAAATAGAAGAAATTACTATCCCCCAAAACTCAAAAGAAACCCAAAGGGTGATAGAGAGAAAATAAGGTAACCATGCACACCCTATCAAACTACACAGCTAGTGCCATTTACAGTAAGCACTGTAACAGCCAACTCAATTGGGAAAACATGGCAGTGGTAAAATTCACAATTCCAAATCAACTGCTCAGAGGAAGGATGAATATTCTTGGTGTTAAGATCAGATAGAAATTTCCCCTGTGGTCCTCTGAGGCCACTGTGATATGATAAGCAATGTTCTGGACCATATCCTTCCACATGGGCTCAGTGACACATTTCATATGGATCTTTGTTCTTGATAATTGATTTAAAAAGAAAATCACAAGTTGGTAACAGAAGTTCTGAAGAAGTAGGATACTGCTGAAGAGTAGAAAGGCTGCATAACCTTCCAGGAAATTCCCCTTAATCACTTCTTGCTCTCCACAGAGTCCTGAGGGTGGTAAGCTTAAGGCTTGTGCCCAGGTATAGCTGGGTCATGCTACCAGATGGCCAATCCCATCTGGCATGAGGGGAGGGTTGCACCAGGGGTGAGCTTGTCCACCTTGTATGAAAACTGGGACTATAGCACAAAGAGGAGGTACTATACCTTCCCTCCCAGGAGAACCAACCACATGACCACGCAAGGTAGGACCAGGATTCTTAGCACAGATGAACAAGCTATGATAGGAACTCCAAATTCCTACTCCCTAAAGCATGGATGACATGGCATTAGCCCAACCATGTTTTGAGACAGGTGAAACCAGACACCCAACTCAGCTGAACAAAATCCCTGGAAGTTCCCATGTTCAAGCACTGTACTTGTTTTGAGCAACGCTACTTCCTAGTAGATCCAAATGTATCTCAAGGTAACTGAGGAAACATGTTCATAGAATCCGTATTTTCAAGCCAGCTATAAGTCAAGAAATCTCTACTAAAATAATAACTTTAATTTTAGAACAGTGAATCTTTGGCAATACTTAACCAACAGGTTCGGCTGGGACAGACCGAATTACCATATTTCATAGGAGTAAAGTCAGTGTGTTTCAAAGTGAAGTAACATGTTCTACCCCGACTCAGCGCAATCTACCATTTATGGAATGCTTACTATCTCTCTGGCAGGGTGTCAGTGGCTTTAGGCCAAAATATTCTTCTAAGTTTCCCTCGGTTCTTGGTGTTTATTGTCTTGCAGCTACAGTTGGACACTGGCAACTGCCAATGCATACAACTCCAACATTGCACTACAAAGCTCCCTCCCAGCTCCGTCCAAGGGAGTTTGGAAATTGCCAGTCCCAGAGGGCTATGTTACACAGCTGGCCATCAAATCTCCCAAACACCACCCCCCCGCCCCAAGCCTGGCCCAACAAAGGCTCACATGAGGCCCAGCTTACTGAAATCAATTTAATAGCTTTTTCAGGACAGACCACGAGAACCACATAATTTCTCAAAAGTCTAAGTAGCCTCATTCCCACTAAGAAGCCATGAAGCTACTGAACACTTGAGAACTCCACCCAACAACACTCCAAGAGAAGTGACCCTGTGATGTTGACAGCCCACTCAGCTCTGGGCTCCTAGCTCCTAAATTCTCCATTTGAAGTTTGAGTCATGTCAAAAATAAAGCCCACCCATGTCACTGCAGGAGTGAATGGGACATTGGATTCCCAAAGAAAATGGAAGTGGAGCTGACCATGGTTAACTACTAATGCTGAAATCTGCCCTTCAGCATTACACCACATTGTGGCTTACCTTCATGGGGTGTTCCCAGGGAGAGAACCAGCTGCCCATGAGAGGACAGTGGGAGAGGACAGTATGCCATTGAAAGAGCTTCCATACCTCCCATGTGACATACCAGAGTGTACAATCCTTAAACTGCACCCCAGAATTATCATCCCCAAAACACATCAATGCCTTAGTAAGAAGAGATTTCAAACAGCATCTTTTCCAAAATGAAGTCACCCAGGTTCCTGTTTTCAGGCCGACTTGTCTCCTACTCCCACACCGGCTATAGAAGCCTTCCCAGACACAGGAAGAAGCTTCGGATCCCAAACCACTGGGGCAGATGAGTGATGGGTTAGGGCAGCTCCTCTTTCACAAAGATTACAGCTCCAGAGGAGGAATTTGGTTCTGGTTCTTTCTGGCTTTCCACCATACCTGCTGTTTATAGTGTGGAGACTGGAGACCAGGGAGTCTCCATTCTGAAGGACAGGGCCTTGAGTGAGCAGCTGAGCAGAAGGGCACTCTAAGAGCAGGGAGTATCAGACTCAGCAGCTGCTGTCCACCTCCAAGATTTTCTCCAGGCCCTCCCAGGGGACTGAGAGGCATTAAACAGCAACCTGCCATTTCCATGATGGTTTCCAACGCCTACAACCTGGCCTCTCCCTTCACCTGTTCTCTCGATGAGCAGCCAGGAGGGAAGTCTTCAACCTGAAATGTAATCGAGCTGTCAAGGGGTCTCCCCTTCTTCATCAGGAAGCAGAGTAAGATGTGGTCACCCTGGAGATTTGGTTCCGTTGGCCACTATTACAGGTACAATAGTTTCCTCACCCAGAGCTGCCTCTCCCACAGGAGGGCCACTCCGTGAGTCAGGGAAGAGCTCCCTGGGTGAGGTGTGGCAACTATGCCTGCCGGCAACAGGGGCTGGGATTGCCTTTGACACAGAGGAGGGAAAAAGGACCACAAACCCCTCTGGAGAGGTTACCAGGCTAGAGACCCCAAATACACACTCCTCATGCTCAAGCCTAAAGGACCCATCAGAAAGAATCACTCCCTCCAGCTGATACCTGTTCTTTGGTTCTGTTTCTGCTTCTGGCAGTATTCATGTCAGCGGAAGGCATGTATGGATGGTGAAATTCTCTAAGAGAAAACAGCTAAAGAGATTTTGGTAAATCAGATACTAAAGGATGGAGAGGAAGGAAGAGAAACTAAAAATCTTAAGTGTGTGTGTGTGAATATTAGATTAACAACATAATTCAGTAATCAAAACTCAATGAGCAAGTATGATAGCTGGAAACACAGCTGCCCTACATAAAAAGTGACACTATAATGGGTCCTGTGCAAAGCCACTGGTAAGGGGATATTAGGAACACTAATCCTGATACGTGTTTAGGTGGTAACAGAGAATTTTAATCAAAGACTAAGGAAAACATTTTAGTGCAGCAAAGGGTCTTCTACTTGTGTCAAATAAGATGATTTGTAACAAAATTTTAAAGGAATTCCTCCCAAGGATTTTCAAAATGGGGTAGATTCTTTACCTGTAAGTCCCCACCTTCTAGAAAAGAAGAAACTAGTTTTGGTATCTGGGTGGCTCAGTCAGTTGAGTGTCCAACTCTTGGTTTTGGCTCAGGTCAGGATCTCAGGGTGGTGAGAATGAGCCCTAAGAGGGCTCCTTGCTCAGCTGGGAGTCTCTTTCTCTCCTCCTCTCTCCCTCTCCCTCTCCCCATCTCTACTCACTCTCCCTCTCTCTCAAATAAATACATAATTAAAAATAAATAAAAATAAAAAAGGGGGAAAAATAAATAAAAATGGGAGAAACTAGTGCTCACTCATGAAACAAGAGTGACAGGAAAAGGTTTCACAGGCCTAGCATCCCAAGGTAGTCCCAGGACACTCAGCCCAAAATGCTTCTTTACTCTGTCATTTGAAAGTAAAAAAGGCCTTTTAAAATGACCTCGATTTTTTATTTGCAAATCACTTCCAACTCTCTTGCAGTTATAAAATTAAGGCTACAAGCTCCAGCAGGTAAAACATGGTTCCTTATTTCACTGATTCTAAGAAACACATTTTTCACTTTGAACATCTCTGAAATTAAATGTACCTTACAGTCACAATACTGTAGGGTGGTTTCACTGGGGCCATTTTCTTTCTTAGTTTCTTTCTTAGTTAACTCAACGAACGTTTATTGATCACCTACTGTATGTTCAGGATAAGGAAAGAGACCATTTTCCTTATGATGCTCCAAGTCTGAGTAAATGATGATCACCTATCCAATCAGAGACAGGGCTGTAAAGGCTCATCTGGCATTGTCAGTAGTGAATGATAAAAAGAAATAGGCGAGGGGCACCTGGGGCACCTAGGTGGCTCAGTGGTTGAGCATCTGCCTTAGGCTCAGGTCATGATCCCGGGGTCCTGGGATCGAGTCTCACATCAGGCTCCACACAGGGAGCCTGCTTCTCCCTCTGCCTATGTCTCTGCCTCTCTCTCTCTGTGTCTCTCATGAATAAATAAATGAGAAGATCTTCATAAAAAGATGAAGGAGGAAGAGGAGAAGAAATAGGCTAATTCTGCCAGAAGAAGCTGTCATTTGGTCCTAATGGGCTAATATGATTGGCTTAGCTTGTGAGGATAGGAGGAAATAACCAATAACAGGAGGGAGTATGCAAAAAAAAAAAAAAAAAAAAAAAAAGGAGAACTTTACAGAAAGAAAGCAAAGGCTCCCAGGGCTGAAAAAGCATCAGTCCAATGCTTTAGAGAGGTAGATGCATAGAAAGGAGCTGGAAATTGTAAGGCTAAAAAGACAAGTTGCGGCTATGGATGCTACACCAAGGAATCAGACAGTATGTGTGATGGACTATGTGATAGGAACTTATTAGCAGAGTTATACAATCAAACGTTCTCCCCAGCCCACTCTGGCTAGCAGGGAAGAGAAGTGGAGGCTTCTTGCAACAAACCAATCAGGTGGTCACTGGCTGGAGATAAGGTGGCCTAGACAGGGCCAGTGAGAGCCTTGAAGTAATAAGAAAGGCAGGCAGAGTCACCAGGACTCAGTGGCCACATAGTTACCTGTCAGAAATGAGGAGGGAAGGAGAAAAAGAAGGGAGAGATGCTTCTGAAGTTTCTGGTTTGATAACTGACAGAGAAGGTGACAATAACCCCTCTCCCACTGTGAGATCATACAGAGCACCCATTCGAAAGTTTTATCCTTAAGAGGTGGGAATTCATAGTGATCCTACTAGAAATGTGATGTCCATTCCACACAGGCACAGAGCAACCAGGGTTGGAACACATTAGCACGGACAGGAAGGAAGGGAGGGAGGGAGGGGAAAGATAGGTAGGTAGGTTAGGTGGAAGGGAAAAGGAAAGAAAGAAGGAAAGCAGGCAGGAAGGCAGGAAGAAAGGAAGAAAAGAAGAAAGGAACCCTGCCGAAAAGCTTAGATCAAGAAGAATTTATGGAGACACAAAAACTGGCCAGTTATATCGTATAATCGAAGAACTTTAAACTCACATACACACAACCTCTGATGACCTGTGAGAGGCCAGAAGTTGAAAACATTATCTCAACTATGCCTTCCATTGACTAAGCCAACGGCTATAATAATAAATAGATTAAATAACATCAATAATTTCACACAAAAATAAAATGCTGCCCCAGGTTTGGTGCCAAGAAGTTAAAATGTAAATCAGATTTCAGATTTGAGTTCAGCCCCCAAAATTCTCTAGGTCCACAGGACACCCACTGTGCTCCTGACTCACTCTGAGGTTGGGTTCATCATTTAAATAAGATTGTTGACTACAAGGCTGGTGCTCCAAAGCTGTACAGATCATAGGGAAATGCATCTGGGATGCATAAAGCAGCCCACCAGACACTACTTCAAATGTAGCATTTGAGGACCATCACCTCCCCTTCCACGAGTGAGTGAAATGGGAAGCTAACAGCAGAACTCCACTCAATCCCATCATCCTGACCATCCGCCATCTCTTTAAATTAAGAGGCTGGTCTAGAAGTTTCTGTGCTCCTTATACTTGAAAGGAAGTCCATGTTTCTTTAACCTGCTTAAGTTAAAACCTGTGTCATAACTGTAACCATTGTGAGATTCTCTTTCCAGTAAATACATGATTCAATTAAGGCAAAAAGTGCCAAGGAGCTTGGCCCCAGAAACGCAAGATGGAACAACCAATTCTTACTTTACACACTGGTGCATGATCTTTTTGGCTGAGTAACTGACCAACATTCATCCCAACTGAATTAAAAACTGAGGGGGAAATAAAAAGCACACGAAGTGGTTGCAGACTTGATTTTTAAAAGTAGAAGAAGAAGAAGAAAAAAAATCAAATGACTTTTTTATGACTACTCCCTGTAGTCAAAAGAGGATAATCAGCCTCTTTCACATAAAGACAGTTCCTGGGAAACCATGGGAACGCCTCTGAAACAGTGATACATCAAAGTCCCCATGCAGAAAAACCGATACATAAAATCACAAAGCAAATCTGTTTCTTGTATGACGGCAACTAGCTTAAAAAGCTTGACATTCATTGCCAAGTAATATCTATGAGACCACACACAAAGCAAGCAAAACAGACACCGGCCTGCCTTCTAAGAACTAATGAGTACACTCCTGTCCAGGGCACTGCTGTGCAAATGGTTTTATGAGCATCCTCATTCAATAAAATAGTTCGGAGCATGCCCACCTAAAACAATAGGAGTGTGTGTCATCGCTCATTTAATTAACGTACAAATTACGTACATGAGCTACTGTTCAAATAAATTATGCACATTTTAAAACTTCTGTGTATGTTGATGATGTAGGTGATTTATGTGAACCAAACAAAAATACACAAAAATTTAGGTGCGCGAAATAGAAAGAAATATAAATTCTGAAATTTCCTTCTCATACCCTAATGAGAGCATCTCGCACATCCATCTGACGTTGAAGACTATTGCTGGAACAGAGAGAAAGCTGACCGGGAAACTAAGAAAAGATGGCATGTGGAAAGCTCAAAGGAATGCCTCCTTCCCCGGCCACATGACCCCAGTGCCAACAAAACCACCTGGAGTGCCTATCCCCTCCCTTCCTTCCATCCCCCTTCTATTTATCTTATTCCACCTTGGTCCAGGCTTACTGTTTCTTCCAGGGACATGGTGGACAGGTGGGGTCTGCAGGTTGCAAGAGAACTCTCCAGCAGCAGAAAAAAGGTCATTACGGTAAAACAAAAACAATCCCAAATCTGTTGCTAATGTTTGTTTTTTAAGCCTATTTCACAAATTCCTCAGTTTCCCATCTTCAGAGTCTAAATTTTACCTGCATCTTAGCCTTCTTATAAAGCAACATCACGGCTGTGTCAAAATCTCCAAGAATCTTCAGGAAGGTAACGTATCACCAGGCCTGTGAACATGTGCTGGAACCCTGGGGCTGTGCTGAAGTTATCTGCTGATAGAATTAGCTCTCACTGGGGGCCATTAAATTGTGTTTTCTGCGATCAAGGCTTTAGTCAATACCCCTTTACCAGCGCTTACTAAAATGATGCCATATGTAGAAAAAGAAAATGATATAGGGAGGAGGGACTCATTTCTGCAACCTGCTTATCTCCAACCCCTCTAAGACAATACAGTGACTGGCCACGAGGCAATAGGCAAAAACAAGTTTCCAACCATGGCTGCATTTTTTTTTTTTTTTTTTTTTTTTTTGGTGTGGGGAACCTCAAACACAGCCAGGGTAAGGAGCCAAGAAATATCAGTGATATAGTCTGGAGGAAAAAAAGGCCAACAACAATAACAACAACAACAATAACACACAAAGAAAAATCATTTTTGAAATATTCTTGAATGAAACTTTGGTTTTCCTAGGTGGGAGGAAAAGGTTACATCTTCTGGAAGAAATCCTCATTCTGTCTGGCCAGCTTCCCATCCCGAAAACCACCGGTAACTAAAGGAGCTCTCATTTAAGAGTTCAAATTTTTTTTAAAGGTTTTTTTTATTTTTTTATTCATGAGAGATACAGAGAGAGGCAGAGACATAAGCAGAGGGAGAAGCAGGCTTCCTGCAGGGAGCCCGATGCAGGACTTGATCCCAGGATCCCGGGATCACACCCTGAGCCAAAGGCAGATGTTCAACCACTGAGCCACCCAGGTGCCCCTAGCCAGCTCCTTCTATTTCTATCCTTAAATCTAGGTCTCCTTGCCTTTAATCTCCATCACTCATATCCCTCTCTGCTGCCCACTCAGTGCATTCATCACTGCAAAACCGAACTAGCACACATTCAAGATATATGTAACGTCCTTCCAGAATGAAGTCCCTTCAATCCCTGCTCTGCTCCCTAACATACAAACAGTCCTGGCACGGCCAGCAAAGAGAAGAGTCCTAGGGATAAAGGGTCATCTTTCTGAAGAGTCACTTTTATTCAAAGATGTACTCAGGAGGTTGGTTGATAATGGAATAAAATTTTAAATGTATATGATTTTTGAAGATGAAATACCCATCTTCCCCCCCCCCCCCCAATAAAATGGTACATAGAATGGCTGGAAGCTAATTCTGTTTTTATGTTGGAGTGTTTTATTGGAAAACTGTGCAAAGCTCTGGTCTCTCAAGACTTGCTTCACCACTTTTCTCCTCAGAATCCCCATAGTTATCAGTTATAGGAACACCAGTCTTAATCCATCCCTTCAGGGAGATCACCAGTTCCTCGAGGGAAAGGATTACAGCTTATTACTTTTTGGCATGTTGTTCCATGGCACATGTGCTCTGTGTCGGTCTGGGTTCTCTAGAGAAGGGGAACCAACAGGATGCAAATGGATGATGGATGGATAGATGGATGGATGGATGGATGGATGGATGGATGGATGGATGGATGGATGGATGAGCCAATATTTTAAGAAACTGGTTCATGCAGTTGTAGGTGTTGGCAAGCTCACAATCTTCAGGGCAGACCAACAGGGTGGAGACCCAGGGAAGAGATGATTCTGCTGCCTTGAGTACAAAAAGCACCTGGAGGCAGAATTTTTTCCATCCAGAAGACCTCAGTCTTTGCTCTTATAGGGACTTCACGTGATTGGATGAAGCCCATCTACATTATCAGGGATAATCCACTTTACTCAATCCCTACTGACGTAAATGCTAATCATATCTAAAAATTACCTTGTAGTAACATCTAAACTGGTGTTTAACCAAACAACTGGGCACCACAGCCTAGACAAGTTAACATATAAAATTAACCATCACATGCCCAACAGACTTTTCTGCTAATACCTAGGAATGGCATCAATGTCAGCCGAGGGAACAGAAGGAATAAAAATTATTCCCCCACAAATGTTTACAACCGTCTATCCAGCAGGGGCTCTTGACTGATCTATTGGATTTGAGCTCTAAAAGAAGATCTCCTAGGGGTGTTCCTGGTAGCCTCAAGCTCCAGGGCACGAAGAGATCACTTCCTTTCATGATGTCATCTTTGCCATATAGTTCTAAGAACATTTTTTTTTAAGATTTTATTTATTTATGAGAGACACAGAAAGAGAGGCAGAGACACAGGCAGAGGGAGAAGCAGGCTCCGTGCAGGAAGCCTGACATGGGACTCAATCCTGGGTCTCCAGGATCACACCCTGGGCTGAAGGCGGCGATAAACCACTAAGCCACCAGGGCTGCCCTAAGAACATATTTTTAAGGTTTTATTCTTACGTCATCTCTATACCCAACATAAGAAATGAACTTACAATCTCGAGCTCAAGACTTGCATGCTTCTACCAAGTGAGCAAGCCAGAGGCCCCTGTCATATATTTCCAGATAACTGCATCCCTCTGAGCTTATGTCTCCTGGTAGCCAACATCATCAAGAGCTATGACTCTCTTACTTCAATATGGAAACAGTATCATTTGCAAACTGGAAAACACAAATACAACCGGCTCCTACTGTTAATCCTTTCCCCCCTCACCCCCCTACCACATATGCTCAAATTATGGAGGTCCTGGGTACACAAGCTTCCCCATGGTGACATTTCCACACCAGCTCTAGATCTGAAATCACCACCTTCTCCCACCCCTGAGCCAAGACTTCAAGCACACAGCAGGGTTGGGGGTGGGGGGGTGTCCCCAGCATGTCCTCCATTCTAATGCAGCTGGGCTTGAAGTCTGAGCTTGAAAGCCCAGGAATGGGGAGGAGGGTCGGAATGATTGTTCAACACCCTCCTACGCCCTGCTCATGACTAATGCATCACACTGTGAAAGCAATTCCTCCGGAGTTAGCTGGAACTGACAGGTCCACATTTAAACCAAACCAACCCTCGGAAGGCTCAGGCGTCACCAACAGCCTTCCCAAGCCCTAAGCATGCCCCCTTCTGAAAATATTCACCTTGAGAGAAAACAAGCTGAGAGATTTGGCTTGAGGGTCCTAGTCCTGCCTTTCCATAGGGTAGGAAGCTTGAGTTTTCAAGGACCAAACCAAAGAACATTCACAGTAGGTAGGCAATGGATATTCCTCTTGGAGCAATAACTTGACAACTTGGGGCAAATTATTTAATGTCTCCACAGCTTCATATCCCTCCTTCAGTAAAATTCAGCAACTAATAAGGGATATAATGGGGGGAGGGGGAAAGTATTGTGTCCATAATCAATGTAGGATTTGCTTTTCCAATAGTGATTTTCCATTCAAAATAGCATCCCCGAGAAGAAGGAGGGAAGTGGATTCATTAAATAGAGCTTGATGATCAAAATAATACCAGCCTTCTGGTCCTACCGATGCCTCGCTTGAATGAGCACAGGGAAGTGGGGACTGTGTGCGGCCTGAACTAATGTTGGCACCAGGGTGCCAGCTCTACAGCCACCTGTTTTGTTCTGTTTCTCTCACTCTGTCCCCACACTCACAGGAACAGGCTGCCATCTGTGCTGTACCAGCTCGGCTCAGTTTTCCATAAAGGTAAATAAGATCATGACGTTTCTCATCTTAAAAAAAATAAAATAAAATTCCTCCAATTATTACTTTCTGAGCTCAAACTCAATTCAGCTCGACCCAATTTCATTTCAGTGTGCTGAGCACCTCCCCTCAACGGGCTCAAGATTTCACAGGGATGCTAAGACAGGGAAGGTGTCAGGCCCCTTAAACAGCCTTAAAGATCCTTTGGGGGGTGGGGGAGGACTAAAACAAGAACCAAAAAGGGCAGTGTAAGACCCAAATACTAAGTACTTAAAATGAGCTCAGAGTAGATGAAAAATGGAGGTGTGATTTAATAAAATTCTTTATGCCAAGAGGATGTTCATGTCACAAATACTCTTTACAGTGAAATATATGCTCTTCACAAGGCAAGGTGAAAAATGCATATAGATTATAAGAATATACACACTAGGACAGGATGGCAGTTTATTGTGATCTTTTTAAGCTGAATGTTATGATTACTCAGAAGGCCAAAAGGTGATGGCCATGTTGGTATCCTAATCTATAACTGGAATACCGCTTAAATCCTTAAAAAGGCAAAGATTTCTTTTTTTATATATAATTTTTTTTTAATTTTTATTTATTTATGATAGTCACAGAGAGAGAGAGAGAGAGAGAGGCAGAGACATAGGCAGAGGGAGAAGCAGGCTCCATGCACCGGGAGCCCGACGTGGGATTCGATCCCGGGTCTCCAGGATCGTGCCCTGGGCCAAAGGCAGGCACCAAACCGCTGCGCCACCCAGGGATCCCAAAAGGCAAACATTTCTAATTGTAAGTGACATATCTATTGTCTAGAGGATGGAACAAGAGCTTGACCATGATCAGAAGCCAGGTCTACATCCCCCAAAACGTGCTGTGTTCATTTCTCAACTCCACACTGTCTTGCAATATTTGTACACACACTATAGAAACACAGGAAATGTTCAGAAGTGTCCTTAGGAAAATGTATTCCATGGTCAAAGCTGGAAGCTCTAGCTCCTGTAGTGAAGAAATGGATCTCACTTTTTTAAACCAAGTGTTTCCCGAACTTTCTTAATCACAAAACCTGATTTGGCCTGTGGGACCCTGAGTGTTTTGTGGGTTCTTATTGCGGGGAACCATCTAACAAAAATGTGCTCATTTTTATTACTATAGATTCAAACTTTTTGCCCAATAAAGAGCCAAGTCATCAAGGTGTTTACTTAATTGGCAGCTCCAAGTATCAATATCAACACCAGCACTACCCTCATCGGGTAGTCTTCCCTCATAATTTTCTATGTTCCTTCATCCAAATCTCTCCATCAACCATAAAACAGACCATGAGAAAGATAATAATGACTAACCAGGCATCATCCTTGGCTCTTAGACCTCTTACTCACTGGGCATAGGCCAGATCCACACCAGGGTTCATGTGTTTTTCGGGGGGGGGCGGTTTACACATGTCCACGTGTATATGGGATAACTAGAGTATGTGTTTTAAAAGGAATCACGAGATAATGCTATGGGTACCCCCACCCCAAGCCCTTTTTTATAAGGCCTGGTATAAGTGAGTCAGAGAAAGAAACAAATATATTGCTCTGCATGAAATGTCTATTGGAGGAGGAGGTGCAGGTGAACAGGAATACAAGTTATACAGGTGATTTTATAGAGATTTGGAGCTAGCAGTTGCTTCCCACTAATTAAAACAAAAACCATCAACAACCAGAAGCCAACATTTCTAATCGTGGGCTTGTTTTGTTTACAACACAGTGCATCCAGAAACCTTCAAGACGTAGCAATGAATTGCTCAAAAATCATTTGTAACATGTTAGGCCTACTTAATTCTCGAGAACACCCTACCATCTCCTTTGGGACTCAATCAAAAATAAATCTGCTCCATGCTTCTCAGAATGAAGGGAGGCACAGCCCTGGTTTTCACGGAGTAAGCCTGGCCCTGTATCCACACCACCAACCTCCCCCACTTCACGACATTTCTGAGAACACAATTAACTGCTGACACTGGCCCGGGCTTCGGTGGAGCAAACGCCAAACCTGTCGACTGTTATTTCTTGTTGGGGCTTGTGCTATTTGTTTGTGAGGTATGTTCGATTTATAATGGGAGTTTGTCAGCTTCTTTTGTTTGAACTTGACACAATGGGAAAAGCCCTTAAGGGTTAATTATTAATCTCAAAATGAAATCTGAAACAGATAATGAACGGGTCTTGAGCAATTGTGAAAGACACCCCATAGCATCAGTCAAAATAGGGACTGTTCCCAGACCAGAGCCCTCGCAAGCTTCACTGCATTTCATTAGCCATTAAGTGACTGGGACCAAGGGGCGCCTGGCTGGCTCTGTTGGTGATGCATCTGCCTTCAGCTCAGGTCATGATCCCAGGGTCGTGGGATCGAGCCCCATGTTGGGCTCTCTGCTCCGTGGAGAGCCTGTTTCTCCCTCTCCCTCTACCTGCTGATCTGCCTGCTTGTGTTCCCTCTCTCTGTCTCATTCTCTGTCAAATAAATGAAAGAATCTTAAAAAACAAAACAAAAAAAACCACAGATGACTAGAACCAAGAGATTAATGCTCAAAGAATGAACTTTAGAGCCAGGCAGACTTAGGTGGGAATTTTGCTTCTGCTACTGAATACCTAAATGGCTGTGGAGAGTTAGTTCACACCGCGAAGACTCAGTTTCTTTATTCGTAAAATGGAAATACTAAGAGTAAATGGAACAATCCACTGGAAACCACACGACCTACTATCTGAGCCACAGAAGTGATCAACAGATGGTCAATGTGGGGGATCTTTCATTATATCTAGATATTGATTAGTAATCATAATCTCTAGCTTCCTGCGCCATCATTAGAAATTTTCAAAAAATAAACCCCAAGCAAGTAAGAAAAAATTATCTGTGAGTTAGTGCCTAAATTTATTAAATCTCAGGCAGCCCGGGTGGCTCAGTGGTTTAGCGCCACCTTCAGCCCAGGGTGTGATCCTGGAGACCTGGGATAGAGTCCCATGTCAGACTCCCTGCATGGAGCCTGCTTCTCTCCTCTGTGTCTCTCTCTCTCCCTCTATATCTCTCATGAATAAATAAAATAAAATCTTTAAAAAAAATAAATTTATGAAATCTCACTCCTTGCTGATTGCATTGAAAACACATGGAGCCTTCATACAGAATAGTCAAAAGGGGCATCCAGTGTTCCCTGTCAGTGATAAATCGTAAGGACGAGAAATGACAACTCAGAAGACCACAACCTTGGAAAATAATATACCAAGTCTTCAGCTCTTTTATGTTATTGCAAGCTTTTTGAAAAGATTATTGCTACCCAAAATTAAAGACAGAAACTTCATCTACTAAATATAACCAGTGTTGATTGAAGATAACTAGAGACAAAAATTTAAATATCTTGGAAAGAATATTGCCAATGGCAGTACCCGTTACATTACCCAGAACCTGTCAGGAATGCATAAAGCAAATCAGATCTACTAGACAGAGATATACTAAACTACAGATACACCAAATACTAATTCTATAATATTCTGATTTAAACGGTCACAGTTTTAAGGGATTAAAGCACACATTCCTGATATCTCACGGTAGGAGGAAGCAATAATAAAATGTGTTTGCTGCCAAATGGACTCAGAAAATCCAGCACCAAAAATGTGACTCAAGAGTCGACAACTCCCAGGTATGCATGGAAGTGACAACAAGGATTGATCTGAGTTGTGAATTTTAGAGCAGAGTTCAACCAGAAAGTGAGATTACATGATGCGGTCACTCACTTTTTGTTAAACAAGTATAAGCCACAGCCATTATGTATGAGATATGATGTGCCCAGGGCTCAGGACCGGGAAGAGGGTAAGGTATTCCATCAAGTCTATGACACAGGTATGATTATCCTTCCCAGTCAGCCAGGAAGAACCTAGACCATGAGCCCAAGGCTGGAATCCAGTGACCTATTTCTTCTGGGCTCAATTTATAAGAGCTCGATTAATACAGTGGAATTTTAAAACTGTACAATAAAAACCCTGGGCTCTATTTCTTATGCTTCTCTAGACCCTCTTACTATGCAACCCCTAGCTATGGGATACAGACAAGGCCATTAAATGAGAACACCCTTGAGATTGGAAAGTATAAAAAGGGGACCTAGCCAGGAATTATACTGTAGGTGAGATCATCAAAGTATACTAGACAAATGTAGTTGACCTGCCCCCGGGCTATCAGGTGGGATATTAGGCTCTGAGAAGAGAACAACTGTTATTCAACCTGAAATTGAGATGTCAAATATCTTGCAATACTGTCCTGCAATGTACCCACAGTCAATGCTAAATAACTTCCGGATTTAGATCTGGACTACAGAGCAGCACTGCCTGCAAAATCCTTAGCATCAAAATGACTTATAATTGTTAAAACAACAAAGAAAGACCTTTAAAAAAAAAAAAAAAAACAAAAGCAAAGACAAAAGCCCTCTGGCAATAAATGAGTAAGATAAAGCAGAAAGCAAATGATATAGTGAACACATATGAAACGCTACCCCGTGCTCCTGCTCATCAAAAGCAATGAAAGAGAAGACATTTGCTTGGTGGGACTCGAGTTTGGGTCTCTATTTGGCTGCGAAAGCTCCAGCTATATTCATATCCTCTATTTGATCCTAAAGCAAAGAAAAAGCCCTTTGTTCAATTTCCTCAGAAACTCTAGACTGATCTCCTGGTTTTCTAAGTTAGTACTAGAGGTGTGAGAAATGGTAAACAGCACCATGGAAGGAAAGATGCACAATAGGGAGAAAGAGAAGAGAAGACAAAAGAAGACGAGAAGAGAGAGAAAAGAAAAAAGAAAAAAGAAAAAAAAGGAGAAAATCAAATCAAGTCATATCAAATCTTGGAAGCTTAGACTCCCAAAGGAATCAGGATTAAGAATCTCAGTCTTGAGAATTCAAATACTCTATGATTTTTAGGGGGCCATTAGGTTGAAACAGAACGTGTTTCCATGAAATCCATCCCACCAGCCTCAAAATGGGGGACCCAGTTCTTTTTTTTTTTTTAAGATTTTATTTATTTATTCATGAGAGACACAGAGAGAGGCAGAGGGAGAAGCGGGTTCCCTGCCAGGAACCCAATGCAGGACTCGATCCCAGGACCCCAGGATCATGACCTGAGCCGAAGGCAGACATTCAACCACTGAGCCACCCAGGGGCCCCTGGTCAAGATTTCTTTAAATGTAGGTGTGCTTACTTAAAACTCAAGAGGACAAAAAAGAATTTTTCCAGCTCTAGCAAGTTCTGACAACAGATTGGGATATTATATCATTGACATGTCTGAATTTCTAAATGTACCCAACTCCTGCCTCAGATAAATATCTTTTGTCGCACTGGTCTGTGTGTGTATGTGCATGTCTATGTGTATGTGTGTGTGTTTGAAGGAAGGATAAAGAGAGAAGATATATTTATAACATAAATAATAAAAATGTTAAATACTTTGCTTAACAAGGATGCGCAACTGTAAGTGGTCATTACAAGCCCCGCTTCGCTAAAATGCTGCCTTTTTAAAAACATGCATCTACACACAACTTTTTCTTTTTCTTTTTTTTTTTATGCACAACTTTTTCAAATTAAATTTAGAGCCAAGAATTGTAGTTGATTATTTTTAGTGGCAAATTATAATAAAATAGAAAAGTGGTAATGAATGAGCTGAGAAGGGCTCCCAGGGTCAACGGGAATGCAGCATGGAAGAGGACAGAACTAACAAGAGAGGGGGAAGGAGAGGTGAGCCCACATAATAAAGAGAAACTGGCTCCCAGCTTTTGTCCACAGACAACAGGGTAACAGCCAGTAGGGTCCTCTGACAGCCTCCAGCCAGCGGCAAGCCCTCCTGTCCCACAACCTCAGTCAAGGCTCTCCTTGACAAGACACCCTTCTAGATGGCCTTAGAAATCTTATCAACATCTCACTGTGGACAGAAAAGGTGATGACGACATTTTTAAACCTGGGTTTAACATGATCAAACTTCTCCTACGTCTTTGAATAACGTGTGTAAGAATGTGCCTGGGGGCACAGCCACTATGCTCCCAAGCCAGCTTACAAATTCTAAACAAACTTCATTGCTTTTTCAGTTTAACAATACCAATTCTCCCCTGAACCTTCAAAAAAAAAAAAATATCTATGGTGTAATGACCCCAAGATAAGCATAAAAAAACCCCAGGGACTAAAGTGAAGAAGAGTATCTACCCAAGGGATGGGCCTGGCAGGGGGGTGTCAGAGTCCAAGCAAGGTGGAGGTGGGGTGGGGAGCAGCCAGGGTGCTTGAGTCCACGCAGAGTGAAGGATGGGGGGACACACAGGACAGAGGAGCCTGTTTGAAGGGACCACCACAGGTCAAATCAGGAATGACTAGAGTATCAAAATAAACACTACTACTAACATAGTATAACCCACTGACTAAATGAAAAAGCTGTGAGTCCGTACAGATATAAACACATAAATTATACAGATATAAATACACAAACTGAAAGTTCTGTAAGAAATAGGGGATCTACATAATCTCAAAATAGCTCTATAAACAACATTTACGGAGGTGCCTGGCTGGCTCAGTCAGTACAGTGTGCAACTCCTGATCTCAGGGTGGTGAGTTCGAGCATGGGGAGTGGAGATTAAAAATAAAATATTAGAAAAAAAGAAAAAAAATTACTAATTACAAAGGTTATACAAGTAACTTCCTAAAACATAAGGCTGATGGACAACATCTTCTAACCAAGAGACCAAGGTGAGTGAGAGGGCACCATCAAGAATGAGACAGGTCAAAATTGGGAGTTCCCAGAGAAGACAACACAAGAAGGACACACCATCAGCATCTCACCTGTGTCTGCCAATTATGCAGAACACAGGTCTGATCTGTAGGAAACACTGAATAAAACCAAATGGAATGGGATCCCTGGCGCAGCGGTTTGGCGCCTGCCTTTGGCCCAGGGCGCGATCCTGGAGACCTGGGATCGAATCCCACGTCGGGCTCCTGGTGCATGGAGCCTGCTTCTCCCTCTGCCTATGTCTCTGCCTCTCTCTCTCTCTCTCTCTGTGACTATCATAAATAAATAAAAATTTAAAAAAAACAAAAACAAATGGAAGGACATTCAACCAAAACACTGTCCTGAGCTCTTCAAAAGTGTCAAGGTCCTGAGAAGTAAGCCTCAGGAGGTGTTCTGACAGAAGGAGTCTACTCTAAAGACACATGACAACTCAACACATGATTCTAACTGGACACATATGCTATTCAAGAGGGCATCGTCTGGGGCGCCCGGTGGCTCAGTTGGTTAAGCATCTGCCTCTGATTCAGGTCATGATCTCAGGGGTCCTGGGACTTGAGTCCTGAGTTGGGCTCCCTGCTCAGTGGGGAGTCTGATGCTCTCTCTGTCTCTGCCCCTCCCCCCTGCTCATGCTCTTTCTCACTATTGCTCTCTCTCAAATAAACAAATATCTTTTTAAAAATAAATTAAATACATAAATAGATAGGTAAATAAAAGGGTACCATCCTTCCGGTACGTGAGACAAATGGTAAACCTTCAGTGGGGTGTGAGGAGTAGCTGGTAGTAATGTATCTATCCATTTTGTGATTTGAGCCCTGGAAGGCAGTTGTGTAGAAGAATGTCCTTCTGAGGAGGAAAAAAAACACTCATGTGTGGGGTAATAGCAACCTACCCCTAAATGATTTAGAGAAAATAAAATTCTTTATACCGTACTGCCAACTTTTCTCCAAGCTTGTGGCAGTTTCAAAATAAAACAAAATTTTAAGCATGATAGCTTATTTATTCTAAATCATATACACAGATACAAAACAGCTATGGATCATTTGTATAATGAAACAACTTAACAAGCAACCTATTACATTAAATATGAGAATTAATGAAAAAGTATAACATTGGCTAGTTTCATCTTGGAAAAAAAATAAAACCCCTTTAGCCACACGTGTTCCTATGCTCTTCTGTCTCACCAGAACACATGAACCATCGGTCAGCATGTTTGTAAATTCAGGGTCTTGTTTTCTCTTTTTGGGCCAAGCCACTACCACAACTCAACATCCTGAGTACATATTAAATATACAAAATGCTCAGAAACATCTCCCACATCTTAAGAGTCCTGGTGGGCCATCCAGAACACTGCCAGGAATTAAGGGGGGGGGGGGGATCACTGTCGAGTATTCTGCTTTCAAAGTCTGCATTGTCACAGACTCTGAAGACATGGGTTCTAGTTTGAGATCTGCCCTGGACAGCTCTGTGCTGGTTAGGATTAGGATTAAATTAGGAACCTCACCAGGCTTCGGTTTTATCATCTAGAACGTGGGAAGCTGGGCCTAGTGTCTCTAATGCTGATCAATTCCACTAGCGTTTAATACAAGGCTCCCCAATCCTGACCGTGTCCTCAAGAAACTCAAGTCCAGCAGAGGGAGAGGGGCTTACAAACAGGTGTGATGAGTAATGGTCTCAGCTGTAGGCACAGACTTGACCCTGTTTGGGGAGAACAGAGTGTAAGACAAAGGAAAGTGACAGGAAGATGAAGAGTCTCCATTGAATTTTGAGGAGAGAAATTAAGAGTTCCTCCAAGTAGAATAAAAGAACGGGAAGGGAAGTTCTCACCAGGATGAGTCAAGTTGCCTCAAGCAGCCAGTAGCAGGTGATGGCCAGCTCTGGCGCCCCCTAGCTATGTAACTATGGGCAAGTTACATAATCTGCACAACTTTTCTCATTTGATATAGAGAAATAAATTGAAAGTCTGATGCATCTCCTTTCCTCATTTGTAAGAGGGACATGATAATATCTTTTTTATAAATTTATTTTTTATTGGTGTTCAGTTTTCCAATATATAGAATAGCACCCAGTGCTCATCCCATCAAGTGCCCCCCCCTCAGTGCCCATCACCCACTCACCCCCACCCCCCGCCCACCTCCCCTTCCACCACCCCTAGTTCGTTTCCCAGAATTAGGAGTCTCTCATGTTCTGTCTCCCTTTCTGATAGTTCCCACTCATTTTTTCTCCTTTCCCCTTTATTCCCTTTCACTATTTTTTATATTCCCCAAATGAATGAGACCATATAATGTTTGGGACATGATAATATTACCCAGCTCATCCTTGGAAGGGTTAAATGCTTTTATGTATTCCATATGCCTATATATTTAATATTTAAATCTATACTTAATTATTAAATTGTTGATACAGAATACGTTAATTACATATCACAAGAAACTGTTGGTTATTTAAAATATTTGATAATGCAATCTGTATTTAATGTAATCTAAACGTTTTGGTCTGTGGGAGGGTTAAATGTTTTAAAACCTTCTGTAAGAGACCCTGGCACATAGTAAGGACTCCATAAACACTTGCTGATATTTATTATGAGCACATGGATTATGGTGATTGTAACTTGGCATGGCTTGGGAGGAGGGGGCAGTGTGTGTGTCACAGGGACGAGGGTTGCTGTACCTTGTGCAACCCAGCAAGGGCCATCTTAGCTGGCTGCCAAAAGCTATAAATGCCAGATGAGGAGCTTGAACTCGACTCCGTCGATAATGGGAGTCCCTCTGTTGTAGTCACTTAGAGCCTATTGATTCTCAATTTAACAAGCTTGATTACCTGGTTTGACAGCCCACAGTAAATTAACGGCAGGGAGAGTTAGAGCGAGCAGGGCTAGTGGGGAGGAGGAAGTAGGGACAGGGAACCACACCGGATGTGACAGGGAGGAATGAGGCCAGCACAATGAGCTCCAGAAGCCTCGTCATTCTGCAGCTTCTAACCTCGGTAACCTTTACTTTACCAATCTCAGGATAAGACAATGATCGATTCTGTAGGATGAAAAAAATAATCTGGATTATCAAGATTAACTGATGCTCAACATGACTGTTAAACATGACTGGCAAGGGATGAAAAGTTTTAAATGATTCCAAAATTATTAAAAGTTTAAAGCTTTGGAGTCTATGGGGAGGAAAAAAATCTTTCATCAGGTAAAAATCACATAGCTGGAATTCTGCACTCCCAGAATGGAAAGTCTGGCTGAAGAAGTCCTTCTGAAAAGTCAAGAGAGCTGTCTCTCAAATGAAACATGAAGACATGGCCTTCTAATCCAGAAAAGCCACGGTCGGTGATAATCTCTGGGCCAAATCAGATACAAAGCCAAACTTTAGGGAATCTCCAAAATGAGCACAGATCCCCAGAGGAACTGTGTGAAAAACCCGAATTTGATTATATCTAGAATATATCATGCATGACCAGAGACATTTATCCTGGATCTTTGAGCAGGTAATAAACACATCATCAGGCCAGGAGAAAAGTCCCCAATTCTCCATTTGTGGGAAGCTTATAAACACCTCAGGTAAATATGATTCTGGACTTCAGTTCCAATATCTAGCTACCGAGTCAAGTAAATTCCTCTTTTGAGGTCTTCCTAACAGAAACACTTCACCTTCAGAAACCTTTAAGATTGAATGTAAATGCTCAGCTGTGGCAGAGACATTAAGTCAATTCCTTTTTTTTCACCTGAGAAACAAGGAAATGTAGCTTCCCAGCCCAGTCACCATACGTGGAGGCCATGTGCTTGCTCACAGTCAGTGAAATGTGTGCTCAAATAACATTGGCCACTTCCAGAATCGAACCCTGACACCTCTCTGGAGACCCTATAGGAACCTTTTCCTCTTCCTTGTACACCAAATACAGAGACACCAGGAGAAAACTCCAAGAACCAAGGACCAACCAGATGGAGCAAGCTTTGAGTGCCCTGAATAACCCTGTGAAGTCAAAGAGAGAGAGAGAGAGAGAAACAATCACCCTCTCTTCCAGCAACCCACAGTAAACTATGACAAGAGCAATAAGTAAACTTCTAAATGCATAAAACCACTGAAATTTGGGATTGTGTATTAAAGGAGTCAGACTATCTGCCTTGGGTTAATGAATTTTGTGGGAATTTTCTGGATGGACATCAAGGTAACAGCTCCAAATAAATCTTAGAAATGTGCCATCATGGCACACATTAAATTAACGTATAGCCCGGACACACTTAACTCCTGAAAACCCAGAATGCCCAGCTACCTTTCAGAATCAGAAGTCAACTACTCCCAAACGGATATCCCTAGCTACTTCTAACAATTCAGTGCCACCAAAATGACAAGGTCGACTACAGGTGTTCTCTTAATATACTGTAGCCAATAACCCTAAAGGAAGGGTTACCAACAACACGCAGTGCAAGTAAGAGGGCACCGCTGACGATACTCATTGAGGAAAACTGTTTAAGGCAGCATGCCAAAATGTTGATTTCTACAGCAAAGTATGATTTGCATTTGATATATTTTCCTCTTAGCTCAGTGATCCTGTGACAAAGGACTGCATTCCAAATTTTCTTAAGAGAAAGTAGAGAGTCAACCTGTTTTAACAAGTCAGCCAACACCTGTACTGGTTTGGCAGGACTGTCTCACAACATGTAAACAATGAACTGCCAATGTGCTTGCTCCAGAACCAAGGAGGAAAATCCTGATCCTCTTGCCCATTGTCTTCACTGTCAGGAAATGTTTTCTGACACTTATCTGCTAGTGCAATAAGAGGAAGACAGTCAAGAACTGTTAATTCAGGGGGCGCCTGGGTGACTCAGTCAGTTTAGTGGCTGCCGTTGGCTCAGGTCATGATCCTGGGGTCCTGGGATCAAGCCCCACATTGGGCTCCCTGCTGGATGGGCAGCCTGCTTCTCCCTCTCCAATGTCTGTGCTCTCCCACACTCTCCCTCTCTCAAATAAATAAATAAAATCTTTAAAAAAATTGCTAACTCGGGAGGTCGATTAATATGCTACAAAGTGAGAAAGGAGGCCTCGATCTAAGCTGCCAGCTTCTTAAAAAGGAGATAGACTCCACCTTGGGAACAGTTCCTATTACTAAGAAATTGTCTTCTCTTTCGTAACATCACCCAGTGAAAGACTGAAGCTCTAAAGGCTGAAGTGACATCACTACACAAATGCCCACCAAGGTTCCTAGGAACTCACGGTATAGGTTTTGGCCCAAACAGCAATGAGAGGTGGTTTACCACCACCCTCAGTGAAACCTAGTGAATAATTTCTCAAGATTCAGCTCCTGAGTCAATGCCAAAATGTCAAAACAGCTCCACTTCCTCCATGATGGAATGAATCAGGGCACAAAGAGCAGTCCATGAAAGGGAATGTCGGGAGGGAAACTCTACTCCTCATTCACCAGTCCATTCATCTCCATAAGACTTCTTCATACAGAGAAAAACAGGGTAGTGATGGGCCAGGAAGACTATGGTGGGGGGGGGGGGGGGGGAGGAGTCACTAAACTTCAATTTCTCATCTGTAAATGATGAGAAATAAGTTCTAATGATTCTTCCTAATAATACCTCACCACGACCACCTCAGCCCCAACCGAGCCAGTAAGGTTAGCGCGCTAGAAGGCAAACACACATAATGCTAGGCTTGAAACATAAAGGGTGATCAATAAATGTTAGTTATCATTAGGATGAATTATACAGCATGTTATGTCAGAACTCTCGCAAACAGTAGAAAAAGTGAGAAATGGGCAGCCCCGGTGGCGCGGTGGTTTAGCGCTGCCTGCAGCCCAGGGTGTGATCCTGGGGACCCAAGATCGAGTCCTACGTCGGGCTCGCTTGGAGCCTGTTTCTCCCTCTCCCTCTGTGTGTGTGTGTGTGTGTGTGTGTGTGTGTCTCACGAAAAAAAATAAATAAAATCTTAAAAAAAAAAAAAAGTGAGGGATCCCTGGGTGGCGCAGCGGTTTGGCGCCTGCCTTTGGCCCAGGGCGCGATCCTGGAGACCCGGGATCGAATCCCACGTCAGGCTCCCGGTGCATGGAGCCTGCTTCTCCCTCTGCCTATGTCTCTGCCTCTCTCTCTCTCTCTATGTGACTATCATAAATAAATAAAATTAAAAAAAAAAAGTGAGAAGTGATGGACATTTCCAAGGGTTCTAAAAAGACCCTCCTTCTTATGCACAAAATACCTTCTTGACCCAACTGAATAATCTCCAAATCCACCATTAGAGGTTTATTTTTCTCTTAAGAAATGTACACCTTTTAAAGAAATGAACCTGAATCTTATCAGCCTGAAGTGTTCACTGAATCCAGAGATAATAAGCAGCCCACTTTACAAATGAGCAACTGAAGCTCAGAGAGGTCAACTTAGTCACCCAAATTCTTGGAAGTGGGTGAATAGAAATTCCAACCAAGGTCCATTTGGCCCTATATACAAATGTCCCTTTCCTACAGAACTCTGCCAGATACTAGCAACTGCTTTCCTTCCAAAGGGAAAGTTTTTATAGCCAGAGAGTAAAAGGGAGAAAGGAGATTAGGAAAATATTATATAAACAGGAGGAGTGAACAGGGCAGGGCATGGTACAGAAAGGAGCGTCAGGAGGCACAATTTTAAGGAAGGGCGGGCAGCCCTATGAAAGATAGCTGGGCAAGTTCTCAAACCCACATCACACACAACCCTTAACTTGCAGCAGCTACTCACTAGCCTGGTGCAAAAAGCATGTTTGTATGCATAGATATATATCACTTTATAAGATACAGCGAGCTCAAGCTTAAAGTTTTTTGCAATATTTTTTTTAAATATTTAATTTATTTATTCATGAGAGACACAGAGAAAGAGAGAGGCAGAGACACAGGCAGAGGGAGAAGCAGGCTTCTTGCAGGGAGCCTGATGCGGGACTTGATCCCGGGTCTCCAGGATCACGCCCTGGGCCAAAGGCAGGCGCTAAACCACTGAGCCACCCAGGGATCCCCAGCTTTTTGCAATACTGTTAAGAGTGATGGAGGGGCAAGGTTTTCATGCGTAAATTATCTTTTCTAAGAATCTGAATAGTTATTTGGAGTAGCCATTTGTTTTGAGTATGTTTGGTAATCCTGGGAATTCAATAAACTTCTTTCCTTAAAGATTAACACAAGGCCTGCAAAAAGTACTTGAGGGGTAAAAAAAGAACACTAAGAAAATTACCTAGCTCTCCTTATGTGTTTGTGGTGTATGGGGTTTTTTTGTTTTGTTTTTTGTTTTGGGGTTTTTTTTGGGTTTTTTTGTTTTTTGTTTTTTTTTGTTTTTTTTTAAAACACATACACTTTAATAACAGATACTGGCAGTTTGAATTTCAGTGGTAGTCAGTTTTCTAGGAGACTCCCATCTGGGTTCCAAATAATCAACATTTGCAACATTTGTAAGTGAACAGAATGTTGGTTCACAATATAGAGGAAAGAAAGATTGTTCTTTTAATGTCATTTATGATGTGTGGGGGCAAACTAATTTATACAAGAAATCGGGAGTTAAGCAGACTACATTTAAAAAATAAATAAAAGAAGATTAAACAGATGCTTTTAAAAGAAGAATACTACTACGCCCAGAGTGCTCATCTGCTTGGTTAATGCAGCCAGAATGGACGATTCAACAGATTCTAAGAAATTCTAAAAGGAAGTCTCAAATGTGATTCCTGCATGGTCTAACAAACAGTTCAGCTACTACTAAGAATACTGATTAATGCTTTTCGAGGATTTATGCCATTCATTTTATATACATAAGCTCATTTAGTCTCCTCAACAGTCTTAAGGGAAGGAGATTATCATTGTGGGGGCCAATTTACACAGAGGCCAGGAAACACGAAGCCTCTTGTCTAAGGTAGTTCAGTGATGATAGCATGGGGATCGCACAGATCCTTAGCTGGAGGGAAGAAAAAGAGATTGAATACTAAGGAAAATCAGGAGAGCCTTCAACAGTAGGACTTAAGCTTATTGACATTAGAAGTATCCCCAGAAAGACTGTGGCTAAGTCATCACTTGGAAGAGGATATTATGATATAAAACTGTTAGTGGGACGACTGGTCTCATGAATGTTTTTTATAGAGAAGAAAAAAGGGCCAATGTAGTCAAACATAATGAGAAGAAAGCATGCATTTCTTTAAATTGCTCCCACTGCCCTAAATATACAGCAAAATAAGCAGGGCACACATTATTATTCTTGAACTGGGACCCATACTTCTCATCTCAACCCAGCAGATAGATATATAGACCTACAGCCTGGTTTCTTTTCTATTCCATCCCATTACATTGTTTTGGTAATGTTGGCCCCAAACCACTAAAATTACTTTATAAACCAAAAAGGCTTTCAACTACCACTTAAAAAAAAAAAAAAAAAACCACTACCCAGACAGAAATTACAAGTTTCCAATGGAGCCGTTAGTATTTTTTGAAACAATCATGCTTTTAAAGGGTAGGGATCATGTAGACTTGCTAACTTTAGCAATTTTGCAATAGGTGCTGGGAACAGACCTAACACAAAGGTTTTTAGGGTAGGATTCCCTGGAGAACTTTCAAAGGCCTTTGAACCTTCTGGAATTGGATCCAAAATTATGTGCATGGTCATCTCCACTCTTGTATAAGGTGTGGTTCCATGTCTTTTACCTGCTTTTCAAATCAGCGGAACCAACAAAAGTTTTATATATAAGTGTATTTACTTTATGAGGGTCACGCAACCTGGCCACAAAACCACATAAAACTTCTCTTACATATGAATAAAGTTAACATGCCAGGAAAGGAGAGCATCTCAACCAAGCTGGCCATGAAAGTGCTATAAAACACAGAGTAGAAATTCAGCAGAACATATATATGACATCCATTCATCTGCTCAATAAAACCAAGTGCCTACCACAGGTGACTAATAAGAGGGTCCCTAATATCCCTGATGGTCCAGTACTAGGACACCATGACTCCAAAATCTGCAAAACTGAATACTGCCATCTACTTATACTTCCAACCTCCAACACAGAACTGGTAGGAGGTTAAGATAATTACTTTTAGGGGCATCTGGGTGGCTTAGCGAGTTAAGCATCTGACTCTTGGTTTTGGCTCAGGTCGTGATCTCATGGGTCATGGGATCACCCCTGTGTTGGGCTCCGTGCTCAGCATGGAGTCTGCCTAAGAGTCTCTCCCTCTGCCCCTCCCCTCAACTGTCAGGCACACTCTCCACACTCTCAAATAAATAAATCTTTTTTTAAAAGATACTTTAAAATTCATTGCTTGTTCCTAATTGTCAGCCAAAATATGTCAAGAAGATTCACCACACTTAGATCATCATGAAACGTAGCCACCTTCAGATAAAAAGGAGTCTCCACTTTTCATTAGAAAAATTGGGGGGACGCGCCTGAATGGCTCAGTTGGTTAAGCATCTGCCTTCGGCTCAGGTCCTGATCTCAGGGCCCTGGGATAGAGACCTATGTTGGGCTCCCTGCTCAGTGGGGTGTCTGCTGTCTGCTTCTCCCTCTCCCTCTGTCCCTCCCCCCATGCATGCTCTCTCTCTCTCTCTCTCAAATAAATAAAATCTTTAAAAACATTTTATTATTTTTTCATTTTTTCATTTTTAAAGATTTTATTTATCAATGAGAGACACAGAGAGAAAGAGAGAGAGACACAGGCAGAGGGAGAAGCAGGCTCCATGCAGGGAGCCTGACATGGGACTCCATCCCGGGTCTCCAGGATCACCTGGGCTGAAGGCGGTGCTAAACTGCTGAGCCACCCAGGCTGCCCTAAAAACATTTTTTTTTTTTTAAATGTGGCCTTCTTCTCACCCTGTGGTTGGGCACAATTAGCCCTCTCACTAAAAACTTATCAAGGCTTCTTATTAGATCAAAGACTATAAAATAAAATAATTTTTGTTTCAGAACTAAGATAGCATTCAGCTGGATGGACTGTGTGTGCCATGTCCTGGACCTAGGGTTTTCTCCCACAGGCAATGTCTTCAACTACAGAAAATGTTCTGGCCTCTCTGACCCTTTGACTGCTCTGGGGAGGCAGAGTCACACACCTTGTTTGTGGGGAATGACCCACACACGCCTAGCTCAAGCCTCCACTTGCCCTCTCTTTGGGATCTTCTGAGCCCACGGAGAACCCAAGGACTGGCCCGCTCTACATTGTGTAGTAGGTAACTCTAGACGACCTGACTCATGGGAAAAAAACCTACTTTTGTCCAATGCTCAGTCTGCCTCTAACTCTGTTCCTTCATCTTACCATTGTCATACCTCTTTGTCACAATCTCCAATCCTATGTGTGTCAGTAATAAAGGGGATCATCTGATCTCCATCTGCTGACTCCTGTGTCTCCCCCAATTGGTCCAGAACTTGCAGAGCAATAAGAGCTTCTCCGATCCCAACCAGCTCAGTCTTCTGCATATTCTGGACTTCAGGTGGGCTGACACTTCAAATACTGTGCCCAACTCAACCATTACTTTCCAATTTTAGATTACACTTGATCACACAACCGTACTGCACATCCCCATTCTGACGCATGGCCCCAGCCAGCGAAGAAGGTCTTGGAAACCAAAGCCTATAACCACAGACCCAGAGCAAGAGAGGATTTCAGAAAGGAGATACTTTCCTCTACATTCCTGCCCAGTGACAGAACTGATGGCAGACTTGCAGAGTGCACTTAAACAAGAATTTGGGCAGTTAGAGCTTCCAGGTCTCTGGAGAGAGTATTTTATTCTACTGTTCAAAGTGAATTTCTAGAATAACAAATATTCAAGTGTGAGTATTTGGATACACCCCCTAAGGCTAATAAAGTTCAGGATGAATTATCAATGGTTTAGTAGGTGGTCTACAGACTCTACTCTGCAGAGACAGAATAACTATCCAAGAACCCAAAACCAATGTTCTGTTTCATACTTAGATTTGCTATTTCCAACTCTGATTAGCAACACCTGCCAATTTTGTCATGGTTCATCCAACAAAATTTAATACTTGGGAAGTAAATCTTTTGGGCTCTGAGCTAGGAGAAAAGAGTTCCATATATACATCGACTTGTCCTTATCTTGACAATGTTACTGGAAAGAAAAAAATCTGATTCAGCCTCATTTTGTATTCAAGATGTTTCCTGTGTGTCAACTCAACAAGGTGGCTTCTGGGGTTTGAACCAAACTTTGAGTTTCTCAAGAGGTTCTGCATCATTACATCAGCATAAACATGGAAAGGTTTTCGTTGTTGCTTTTTTTCCCCTGCAGCTCAAATTTCTGCTGCTCTACATGCTAGATGAGCAAGTGGCCACATAAGTAAATCATCCTTAAGAAGGATGAATTGATAAACAATAATAATGCAACCTCAAAGTAGCTCAGCTGGTGTCCCAGTATCTTTCTGAGTCTCTGTTTGCAATTCTCCTGGACCGTGTATTTAGGAGTGGAATTGCCGAGTCAAATGGCAATTTCATGTTTAACATTTTGAGGAACCGCCAAACTGTTTTCCATAGTAGCTGCCACATTTTATATTCCCAACAGCAATGTACAAGGGTTCCAATTTCTTCACATGCTCCCCCACACTTGTTTTCCTTTCGTTGATTATGGTTATAGCTATTTTACTGGGCATGAAATGGCATCTCATTGTAGTTGTCATTTGCATATGCTTGATGCCTAATTACGTTGGACATCTTTTTATGTGCTTATTGGCCATTTGTATGTCTTCTTTAGAGAAACATCTTTTTGCCCACTTTTTTAATTGTTTTTTTTTTTTTTTGTGGTGGTTGTCAGTGTATGACCAATGTTCATAATAGCCAAAAGGTGGACACATATATGTCAGACGACTGGATAAAGGAAATGTAGTATGTATATGTAATAAAGTATTATTCAGCCACAAAAAGGAATGAATTCCTGATCCATGCTACATGAGTGAACCTTGAAAACATTATGCTAAGTCAAAGAAGTTAATCACAAAAAGACCAATATTGTATGATTCCACTTATATGAGCAATTGCCTATGTGAACTAGGCAAATTCCCAGAGACAACATAGAATAGACATGGAAGGGGTGGCTGTTACTGTTTAATAGGTACAGACTTTCTGGGAAGATGAAAAAGTTCTGGAAATAGATGGCGGTCATGGTTGCACCACATCACAAATGTACGTAACTCCACTGAACTGTTAAAATATTTAAAATGGTGAATTTTGCATTATGTGTATCTTGCCACACACCCTGAAAGGGGAGCCTGGGTTTGTACACTTTATATTTCCAAATATAATTTAAAAAAAAAAAAGCAGCTGTGAGCAAGGATGGTTGAGTCACTGAGGCAGGTGTGAGCAGGAAAGGGCATGCAGGTGACGTAGGATCAGGCCCACATGACAATCCCAGCTCTGCACTGAGGTGCATGCGATTGATGGTGGGCGAGTCCTTAAGCCTCTCAGAGCCTCCTTAGCTATAGAGTCGAAGAAGAGGAAGAACAGCCCAGAAGGTTTCTGTAGGGCTACAGAAAGTCACCTACCTGGAGTGCTCGGTGCAGGACCGGCCAAAGGAAACTCTCAGCAAGTGTCCACTGGCCTGCACCCCCTCCTGAGCCTGCAGGCTTCTCCACATCACCTGAGCTCAGGCTAGACACTGCCCTCTCAGCGTGTGCTATTCACCAGGCTCCTCTGCGTTTTTTAAACATTTCATGAGAGAATTTTGAAAACAAGTAAAACTTGCTTCTTAGATAATGCAGAGGAAACCAAACTGGTGGAACTAAGTGTAGGAAAACATTAACCCTCCCTGACATCCTTCAGAAACTAACTCAGCAGAGGAGGACAAAAGGAGTCCAGGCGGAAATAGGCTGTAAATAGTGGAAACCTCTGGAAGCAGGCCAAAGGATAGTTTTGACTGCCTTCTTTTTCTTTTTCTTAATTTTTATTTATTTATGATAGTCACACAGAGAGAGAGAGAGAGAGAGAGAGAGAGGCAGAGACACAGGCAGAGGGAGAAGCAGGCTCCATGCACCAGGAGCCTGACGTGGGATTCGATCCCGGGTCTCCAGGATCGCGCTCTGGGCCAAAGGCAGGCGCCAAACCGCTGCGCCACCCAGGGATCCCCTTGACTGCCTTCTTTTTGCTTTATCTGTACATTCTGATCTTTCTGGAATGAATGTGTCTGGTCATTTAGAAATACTGGAGAAAGACAAGGCTAGTGTGGTGTAAGCTTCCCTTGCTGCTCCCTCGCCTCTCCCCCCAGCATCCACGTCCATCCCTCACTGTGCGTCCATCTGCCCCACCATGATGTATGGGATGAGTGTGCCTCAAGTGTGCATGTGCTGGGCATCCCCCTCAGCCCCGACAAAGGGTAATTAGTGTGTTTGCTCCTCACAAGAGCTCTAGGAGGTGGGCACCACCATCCCCCATCTCACAGGGGAAGGAATGGAAGGCCCACAATGCTGTCACATGCCCACAGCTACTCCAGTCACAGGGAATACCACGGGCACTCACAGACACTCCGGTCATGATCTCCCTCCTGACAAGGCTGACTTCACACCCAGGCCGGATGGCTCCTGCATCCTCAACACTCTGCCCTCTTAGATGTAGTCCTATGGCTGTCACGGCCTTGCTCTTTGTCATGAGCACTGACCTCCCTGTCGCCTCTGCCACACTGTGAGACAGAGCCGTGTCCCACGAATCTCCACTGGGAAGATCCATCCCCTAGCCGGGTCTCTAGTACACTCAGTGAACTGAGTTACAGCTCAACACTAAATGACTTGCTCATGCAACATGCGAGTCTCCATTTCTATTTCCGTAAGGGGGATAAGCAGCCACTGCTAATTAGAGCGGGTTTCATGGTTCTCCCACATAGCTCTGAGAGGATTCCCTCAGCCACCAGGCAGTTAGCCAAATTTCTCTTCAGGGAATTGGGGTTTGCAGGTGAAGTCCAGGGAAAAGGGATGTACACTTTGGACCTTCACAAACAAAGTCAAGAAAGAACAGAAAATTCATGGAGAAGCCATTACAACGTGGTGCTACAGAAACATCCAGAGAGGAAGCAGAAAGGAGAAGCCAGCCATGATTTCAAATCTCACGGTGTCCATCTGCTGTAGATAATGGAGAGGGGGGATCCCTGGGTGGCGCAGCGGTTTGGCGCCTGCCTTTGGCCCAGGGCGCGATCCTGGAGACCCGGGATCGAATCCCACGTCGGGCTCCTGGTACATGGAGCCTGCTTCTCCCTCTGCCTGTGTCTCTGCCCCTCTCTCTCTCTCTCTCTGTGACTATCATAAATAAATAAAAATTAAAAAAAAAAAAAGATAATGGAGAGGGGACTCCAGACTCCACAGGCAGGAAATGGAGGGAACCAGCCTCAGAAATGGTTAAGTCCTGGCTGGGGAAAGTCATCAAAAAGACATGACTGCCAACCGACCTGTGAGCTGGAGCAGGTACTCAGAGGCTCCTCACCCCCTCCCCATCCTTAGAATGTGGGTTCCCCTTGCCTTTCCAGCACCCAGAGGCTGCTCCAGGGACATGACCTTGAGATGGTGACAGGGCATTGAGAATACCTGTGCAGTACAAGTGACTGAACCCAATTAGGGTCTCTCTAACAACTTTTAAGATTTAGTGTTAGGGTAGGTGCGGGGACCCCTTTTCTTGCTGCTGCCCACCACAAGCCTGGTATGTAAGTTCCCTTGACTATTAAACCCACCACCTACCAGCCCTGAGTGGCCTCTTTTTTTCATTCACCCCTTGCCCTCTGAGTACAGGGGCCAGTTTCATATTATACCTGGGAAGCCCCTAGGAGGGTTGTGAACCAACCACGGTGGTTTAGTAGCGAAGAAATAGAAATCTTTCTAAAACTCCAATACTGGGGCACCTGGGTGGTGCGGTCGATTAAGCATCTGACTCTTGATTTCAGCTCAGGTCACAATCTCAGGGTCAAGTGATCGAGCCCTGCATCCGGCTCCACACTGAGTGCAGAGTCGGCTTGAGATTCTCTCCCTGCCTCTGCTCCTTCCTCTTGTGCACAGGCTCTCTCTCTCTCTCTCTCTCTCTCTCTCTCTCAAAAAGTAAATGAATTAATCTTAAAAAACAAAACAAAACCCTCCAATATTGACTCTGGCCTAAGGGCAGAGAGATGGTGACCACAATGCCAACAGTGACAGTAACAACAGAAGTTGATACTTTGTGTGGACATACTATAAATCAGACAAGAGAAAGACATTAATTTTTTAGCAGTTCTAGAAGGAGAGTACTTATCCCCAGGTTATAAACGAAGAATCTAAAAAACAGAGAGTTTAAGTGACTTACCCAAGGTCACACAGTAAACAGTAGACCTATGTTTTATTCTCAGTGTACAGCTGCTAGACTTCTTTCAGATGGCATCAAAGCTACCTCAGGGGACACCTGGGTGGCATTGTCAGTTGACTATCTAACTCTTTGTTTCAGCTCAGGTCATGATCTCATGGTCATGAGATCGAACCCCATATGCAGCTCCACATTCAGCATGGAGTCTGTTTGGGATTCTCTCTCCCTCTCCTTCTGTCCCTCCCACTCCTGTGCACTCTCATTCTCAAATAAATAATTTTTTTTTTCCTTTAAAGCTACCCCAGAATTCTGGGATTCCATCCACAGGGCCCTTGACACTACCATGAGCAAAAGGATTAACTATTCTACTTGAAAGTATGACATTCATGCTAAAGACAAAGATTTTGGTTTGTACTGGCTTCTAAATAACAAAGTAGATTTCTAAGTCATTTGTTTGCTCTGTGTAAGGACCATTTCAGTAATGTCCCTGCCAACTAGTATTTCCACAGTACAAGGAGATACTGAATACCTATCACACGACCATATATAAGAACAGTTCTTTCCACTGTATTTCCACTAAGGTAAACAGAAAAACACATCAACATTGTCAAATTAAGGAACAGAAGTATTTACAGTTCAATACAATTAAATAAGCATGCTGGAAGGATACATTCTCATGGGGTGTGCTTTGAGAATTCACTCAGAAGGCCTTCATCTAAAATAATACATAAACGTTTATCTTTTATCTGCACACATACAGGTATCTTTCTACCTTGTAAGTCATAAAGAGAGACGAGGCATCAGTGGGTTCGAGGGGTCACATGGAGGAGGCATTCAAAGAACCCATACTTCTCAATGTTTTTCCACTATATTGTTTCTTTCCACATGCAATTCTAAATAAAGGCTGTATTTTACTGTAAAATCAGTAGCATACTTTACACCGGCATTGAGGAATTTTTTAAAAATAGACCTAAGGACTCTATTCAAAATCAAAAGTACCCATGCTTTTGCAAGCCAACTATTTATCTTGCACCATTCTCGTGTCCTGCCAAGGCTTGGCGTGCAGCATCCCCTGAAGAATGACCCAGCCCTCAGTGCAGGACTGTGGCTCTGTATATAAACACTCTGACCTCAGCGGAAGCCAGATCCTTAACTCCCTCCCATAGGATAGCAGGTGAATTCTCTACCTATTAATGACATGACCACAACATTTTCGATTTTTTTTCCTTCTGTTTCATTTTTAAAACCAATGCCCTCATTTACCAGAAATGGACTCAAGCAGCTTCTTCTGGGGAGAGACACGGGCTCTCTCCTGCCTTTCTCTTGTTCGATTTCACCTGGGGGACTTTCTGGAGTGAGATGGTCAGGGTGAAGGGGATATCCCAGGGTCCTAATGAGAATTACCTCATTACCAGCTTAGAAGGTGGTTGCAATTAAAAACTCCCTCCCTATCTGCATACCAAACCAAAAAGAAAAAAAAAAAAGCAAACAATCTTACCAGTCAACACAACCATCCTTCAGTTCACACCATGAGACTCCAGATAATCCACAATAAACCCTAAGAACTCCTGAACTGGAGATGAAGAAGGCCTCTGAAATGACCATACTGAAAAAAAGCTAGGTCTCAAGATACCAGGATAGTCCCCACTCCCTACAGATGTGCATAATAATGCGCTTCCCACCAGGTAACACTTGCCAAGTATTTAAGAAGCCAGATGAAAGGCATCGGTGAAATGCAAAATGCCTTTTAGCGCTGGGCCCACAGGCTGTCCCTCTATGTTCTCGGCAGTGGTGATTAAAGCACTTGGCCTTCCCCTTCCCTACCTTCCAGTGATGTGAGGTTTAATTAATGTGCACTTGGGGTTTTAAGATCCCTAGATGAAAAGGGGACCAGATGTGAAAGTTATTATTATTCTGTTCAAAGTCCACTGGTAAACTAACATCTGTGGACAAATCTACTGTGTGCCACTTAAAATGGGCTAACCAGGGTCAAATGCCAAAAAATCATCATCATCATCATCATCATCATCATCATCTCAGCTTTGGATTTTTGAGAGGCTCAGACACCTGCCAGCTAGCTGTGTGCAGGTGAGCCGGTAACACACCTGACACATGGTTCACTTCTCTAACGACAGAGACTCCAGAGGAGCAGCTGGAAGCTAAGCGGGTGGGGGTCATGGGAAGAGCTGAATCTGGTTACAGGCAAGAAGGGGGCTCCCAGAGGCAAAACAGAGCCAAATGGGGGGGAGGGGGTATGTTTTGAAAGTACACAAAACACCGGGCTGCAGAGATCTCTACATTATCTTTGAGCTTTTTCTTTTTTAAAGATTTATTTATTTTAGAAAGCAAGAGAGTGAGAGTGAGAGAGAGAGAGAGAGAGCAGGAGCAGGAGGGGCAGAGGGACAGAAACCCATGCAGACTCCCCACCGAGCACAGAGCCAGATGTAGGGCTTGATCTCATAACCCTGAGATCCTGACCTGAGCCGAAATCAAGAGTCTGTGACACTCAATCCACTGAGCCACCCAGGTACTCTTTTTGAACATTTCTAAACTCATCGGCTTGTTGGCAAATTGAATTTAAAATTAAAAAAAAAAAACTTTTTTAAAGAAATCATCGGCCAACTACACTCACATGAGGAAAGTCCCTTTTCTCACTAACTACCAATAAAGAGATTTGTATTTACAGAAGTTAAGAAAATAGGGGCGCCTGGGTGGCTCAGTGGTTGAGCTCCTGCCTTTGGCTCAGGTCATAATCCAGGGTTCTAAGATTGAGTCCGGCATCGGGCTCCCCATGGGAATCCTGCTTTTCCCTCTGCCTGTGGTTCTGCCTCTCTCTGTGTCTCTCACGAATAAATAAAAATCTTTAAAAAATAAAAAAAAAGAAGTTAAAAAAATATATACTTAATAATAAGGCCCCAACCACACCAGTGGGATCATGGCTGTGTGACCAATAACACAATCATCACAGCTCAGACTGCAGGGTTACTGGCCAAAGGGTCAAAATGAGCTTTCTAACCTCCTCTCAGCAAGGCAGAGAGATCCTCCTGAAACCTAAATCGGATCCTGTGGGAGGGCAGCCACAGCCATAGTCCTCCAAGGCTCCCCCTCCCATCAGCAGTCCTACAGGCCCTGCCCCTGCCACCCTCCCTCTGGGCCTCACCTGCCTGTCTCACCAGAAAGCTCTCTCCACCTAAGCCCCAGTGGTCTCCAAGCTACTTCTCCAGTGGGCCCAGGTGGCCTACTTCTCTCTATGTAGATCACTCAGTCTGTTTAAAAAAAAAAAAAAAAAAAGGAAAAAACCTCACTGCCTCAAACCCTTAGCATCCTTGCTCCAAAGTCACTCCTGCGATAGGCTTGTCCTCTCCATCCCCCCATTCGAAAGTTCAAACTCGACTCTTGGACTCAGGGACTCCTGGTTCCTTCCTTGCTTCCAATTTCCCTGCTGCAGTGCTAACCTGCCAGCACACTCGTGTTTTAATCACCTGCCCACTGTCTGTCTTCCGCCTCCAGAATGCCAGTCACACGTGTGCAGAGTCTCCTGGGTCTTGTTCACTCTGACACCCCCAGACCCTGGAAGTGGCCTGGTGTAAAATGAAGTGCTCAATAAATGTTTTTGCTGAAGGCCTGAGCGATGGCTTCAGAAGAGTGACAGACAACCTGCCAGGAGAAACCCTGGTGTGTAAGCTTCCAGAAAGATCTGTGTAATCACTCAGTGTCATCATGTTAATGTGCTCTGTGCACACAGCTCCCCCAGCACCTCCCCCAGGGAAAAGGCGCAAGATCAAGGCAGGAACAGATGATTTCTGGTCTCCAGGCCATAGTATTCTCAAATACGACCAAAGTCAATTGCTCCATAGCCATGCCCAATGCAGGAAAAGTCCTACTGCTGCGGAAGCTACGCAAGGGGTAAGTTCATCAAAAGCTGAATCCTTTGTACCAACCACATTAGCACAACACGTGATCAGAAGGACAAAATAGGAACTTGAAATCAATGCTTCCATAGCTATGAAGCCACCAGGGAAGATCCCCACTCATCACGCCCCAGTTTTCTGAACAGCAGAGCCTCCCGCTCCATGAGGAGTCCTCCGTGCTGTCCACCAGCTGCTGCCCAAGCAGAGGCGCTGCAAAGGACTTCGAGAAGGAATATATAGGTCAAGAGACATTTTATTGGATGCATGAACAGAATTCACAGCTGTTTCCTCAACTTCAGCTTGGATGCTGTTGCTGTTGTTAAACAGATTTCATCCACGGAGGAGTTTACAGTTCCCAGCAGAACAGAGAGTTCTCGTGTGCCTCCTGCCCGCACACCTGTACAGCTCCAACCATGACCAACATCCCCCACAGACTGGGACGTCTCTTGTCTCCACTGAGCCTACACTGACACATTCTCACCCCAAAACCATAGCTTGCATCAGGGGTCACGCCTGGTGGCATGTCCATTCTCCAGGTTTCAACAAATGTATAGTGACATATATCTACCATCGTAACGACCATACAGAGCAGTTTCATTGCCCTTAAAATCCCGCCTTCAGAACCTTGATCCTGTTCATCTCTGGCTCCCTCGGACAAGTTCCTGGCAACCACTGACTTTTACTGTCGCCATCGTTTTGCCTTTTCCAGCACCATCAGAGTGTTGAATCCCATAGGATGTATACTTTTTAGATTGACCCCCTTGAGCATCTTCCATGGCTTTCAATGGCTTGATGGCTCATTTCTTTTCAGTGGGGGATAATACTGCATCGCATAGATGACCATGGTTTACTTTTACCTTCACCCACTGAAGGGCATCCTGGTTGCTTCTGGGTTTGGGCGATTATGAATAGAGCTGTATAGACACCTGTGTGCGGATTTTTGTGCACATGCTTGTATGTTTTTGTTTTTTTTTTTACCAGCATTTTAGGAAGCAAAAAAGATAACAGAGAAATGTAAAGCGCAACTTTAGTGAGGGAAAGGCAAAACAAGCTCCATACCCTCCAGGAAAGTCCTTCTTTCCAAGAATCTTTTTTTGAGAAATTCATCAAAGAAGTCTGGTTTTAGTTTTATACATACATGAATCCAGTCCTGACACTATGGTTTTCTCCAGCACATCGAATGGATTCATAAACTCTGCAATGTAAAATGGTTTTGAGTATTTTCTTTTGTCCCTATTAATAATACCTGTCTGTGGGACTTCACTGGCAATTCTATTACCTTTAGCCCATTTTTCTCAACTGGTGCCACAGGCCTGTGACTTCCACTGAGAGCCATACCCTGCCTGAATTCCATGAGCCTCTCACTGAGTGCGGCACACAGCGGGTGCTAAACAAATTGTCCACAGGTGAATGCGTTTCGAACGTTCAACCAAATATTCAGCCAAG
The DNA here is from genome assembly GCF_011100685.1 of Canis lupus familiaris. Classification (NCBI taxonomy): domain Eukaryota; kingdom Metazoa; phylum Chordata; class Mammalia; order Carnivora; family Canidae; genus Canis; species Canis lupus. The sequence goes on from NC_049252.1 coordinate 26,826,614, forward strand.
ATCATGACAAATTTTAAAACAAAGATTCATAAAAGTCCCCACACAGGTATCGAAATTGATTAGGAAAGCAAGCATCTATTCAACCAATTGCACCAAAATCCGCTTATCGTTACTAAACAGGAAACCTAAGAAATGTGGCCATCTCAAGTCAGATAGGTCCATGTCTTGAAAAGGGGAAACTCACCACATCAAAACACAGACTGCAGGCTGTCAGGCTGAAACTGCTCAAGGGACTGTCACCTGCCATCTCTCAGGGGAAAGGCGATGAAAGATGATATCCAAGAATCTGAACATGTTTTAAGATACGGTACACCAGAAGAAACCATTTTCTCAATGATTTCTTAAATCAACATTCACCGTCAACATGCCTAAAATCGAAATGCATTCCTAGTGTGAGAGACACCCACAGGGCCACACTGCTCAGGACGGGGAGTCCCCAACTATACCACACCAGCTTTAAATTCTTGAATGAAATCACAAGGCATTTTAGCAGGCCTTCCATTTTCCATTTGTACATGTAGACATTCACACAATGTCTACCGAAGGCTGACATTTCGCAGATGAATTTCCCACATCCTGTATTTACCACATTCAAAGTATTCCTGGGCATTCCCACCCACTCCCATTTCTGAGTTAAAAAGAGAATTGGAGAAGGCCAGATGGATAAATAGACAGGGGTCGCCTGAACGACGGCTCTCACTCGCAGGACTGCAATCTGATTTCAAATTATAGAAATAAGAGGCAGGCGATCTGAGTTTAAATGCGAACTTGATGTGCTCTTGAGAAGATGGAAATATTTAACCTTCAGGTCTGCTTTTTGCTTTCTTTTAGCTATACAGTCCCAACGAAAAAGTAATCCATGTATAAGGTATCCAATAGCCGAGAAAAAGCAAGTAGACCCTCCTATGTTCCCTTCACCCGGCTAGCAGCACAACGGTGTGTTTTCTCATTTTGTTTAATTTCTCTGCTGCTGAAAATTACTTCCAGACTCTGTCTCTTCTTTAGTTTCCATTTTTGTCCTACACGAAACCCCATATTCCTGGAGTAAAAAGGAAAGAAAGAAAAGAAAACACGAGTAGAGGGAAACACCATGTTTTAAGTAGAACACCAAAAAAATATAAAATGTGGCCACAGCATCTGCATCGGAAAGCACCATATTTAAATAAATAATGTAGTAATAACAAGTTAACAGTTGAGTCTTGTGGCACTTGGGCGGCTCAGTTGGTTGGGCATCCGGCTTCATTCGGCTCGGATTGTGATCCTGAGGTCCTGGGATCGAGTCCCGTGTCAGGGCTCCCTACTCAGTGGAGAGCCTGCTTCTCTCCCTGCCCCTGCCCCACTCATGTTCTCTCTTGCTCAGTCTGGTCTCTCAAATAAATAGATAGATAGATAGATAGATAGATAGATAGATAGATAGATAGATAGATAGATAGACAGATAAATAATCGATCCTTCAAAATTAATTAAAAGTTACAAATTAAAAGTTGAGTTTTTTTAAGATTTTATTTATTATTTGACACTTTGACACACACACACACACACACACACACACAGAGAGAGAGAGAGAGAGAGCAGCAAGCAGAGGGAGAGGGAGAAGCAGACTCCCCACAGAGCAGGGAGCCTGATGCAGGGCTCCATCCCAGGACCCTGGGATCATGACCCAAGCCAAAGGCAGATGCTCAACCAACTGAGCCACCCAGGTGACCCCCCCATTCCCATTTCAAATACTGAGCTCCTTCTCAGGAAGTGCATGGAAAGGAAGACACAATAGTTCTCTGTGAACAGAAGTTCTTCTATACAATGTGTCTAACAGGGGCATTTCCTGCATTCATTTTGACAAATTGTGAGTTTCCTGGGTTGAAAATTATGCTTATCCACTTTGTTCCCTCAGTCCCTTATTATATCATAGGTGCCCAATAAATGTTAGTTAGATGTATGCTGAGCAGGGAGCCCGACGTGGGGCTCGATCCCAGGACCCCAGGATCATGACCTGAGCCAAAGGCAGACACCCAACCAACTGAGCCACCCAAGTGCCCCAAAAGTTGAGTCCTGATACAAAATGTCCCTATCACAGGCTCTGACTACCCTACAGAAAGAGATTTCCATACATCCCAAGGACCCTGACTACATAATTTGCTCTCCCGACCATTGGCTCTCCTAATGTCAGAGAGTTAGGAAGAGCACACCAAAAACACTCTGGTCACCAGACTTCTAGCCTGGTGCTCTTCTCCACTTCCCATTTTATTAAACAAACACTGACGGGAAAAAAATGATAGCCATTTTGTTTAAACACAAATGACCGCACTTATTTTCCCCCCTCACCTAATTTAAAAAAAACCAAAAACATAAAAATGATCATTCACCAAAACAGAAAAATCGCTATGCCCTAGGCAAGAGGCAGCTTCCAGCAGTGCATCAACACCAACATGGGAACCATCCAGAGAAAACCTTCAAACCACCACCAAGGAACTGCGTAATAAAACTCCCACACTCATATTCATACTATTTATATGACAATTAAAATCACCCTCCAAGGACCTAAAAAAAAAAAAAAAAAGAAGTCCATGGGTTAGATGTTTTCATGACTAAATGGCCCATCGGGCATGATGAGCACAAACTAGATTTCTCTAAACGATGAAAGAATGGAGCAGCAGAGGAATAGCTACCCTTGTGGTGAGCATAAATAAATAAATAAATAAATAATCTTTCAAAAATTAATCACTATTTGAATCATTATTTGTACACATGTAACTAATGTAACACTGTGTGTCAACTATGCTTTAATTTAAAAAAATAAGGGATTAAAATAAAAAAACAAATTAAGATTAAAAAAAGAAGTGGAACAGAAATACTAAGCCCCCACATTGGATGTTTGCCTCTGATTTTTTTTTTTTTAAGATTTATTTGTTTTTTTATTTATTTACTTATTTATTTGAGGGTGGACAGGGCAGAGGGAGAGGGAGAATCCCAAGCAGACTCCCCACTGAGTGTGGAGCCCGACTCAGGGCTCGATCTTGTGACCCCCATGACCATGACCTGGGCTGAAATGAAAGAGTCAGACTGAGCCACCCAGGCACCCCATCCCTGATTCCTTAAAAAGAAATAAATACGATAGATGCACTGACAGTTCTGGCAACACAGGAAAATGAGAAATGGGAAGAGCTGGGAGTGCTGACTGCCCAGGTGTCCACCTGGACTTGCCATGAGTGGCCTGTATCATCTCTACCTCTCTTGGCCTCCATTTCTCGGTGTGAAACTGGGATGATAATAGCTCATTGGGTTATTGGGAGGATTAAATGTGGTTAATACATGTTAAGCATTTAGGGATCCCTGGGTGGCACAGCGGTTTGGCGCCTGCCTTTGGCCCAGGGCGGGATCCTGGAGACCTGGGATCGAATCCCACATCGGGCTCCCAGTGCATGGAGCCTGCTTCTCCCTCTGCCTGTGTCTCTGCCTCTCTCTCTCTCTCTCTGTGACTATCATAAATAAATAAATTTAAAAAAAAACAAACTTTATAAAAAAAAAAAAAACATGTTAAGCATTTAAAACCGTGCCAGGCAGAGAGTAAGCTCTTAATACACAACAGAAATTAGTAATATCATTAGCAATTTTCCCAATCATTCCACCACTGAATGGCTCATGTCCTAAGCCTTGGAATGTACCACACTTCTAGATGACAGCTCTCATCTGGCCCATTAACTTTCCCACCGTGTTATCTTTTCTTCCCTTCTACGCTGTAAGCCCCTTGAGGGAGTGTGAGCTGCATGTCATACCTCATTGCGTCCTCCACGGACACCTCCAATGATGACACCCAGAGCCACCCAATGAATGACTCGTTGGAGGAATGAATAATTGAACTGACCACCCTGCCCCTTCCCAGTCAATATGAGGCCTGGAAACTAGATGTCACTGTGTTAACTTGAATGTATTACCTTACTTTGGTTTGTTGGGACTTCCATAAAGGCATTAGAAAAATAAATAGCAACAGTTATTATTACCCAGAGGCTAGAATAGGAAAAGCTTTCAATCAACGCTTGCGGCTTTTGGCTTTTCCACTCTAACTGAACTCCATGCTTCCTTTGCAAGGAGGCAACTGTAATTACCTCCAGTGTTCCCTCTAAAGCTCAAACCACCAAAAAACAAAAAAACAAAAAAACACAGAAAAAAAAAAAAAAAAAACGCTTGATTGTCACATACCGTCAACTCTGGATTTTTCTTTCAGGCACAATTCAGCTGCCTCACGCACTCCGTCTGGGTGTTCTTCATTACCATGCTTCTTATTTCCATCAAAGCATCAAAGCCACCAGACAGACTGATGCTGCTTGACCAGCCAACAGTCCCACCAATAAGCCCCCCTGCCTCCCCAGCTCTAGCTTCAATCCCCTGGGCTTTCAGGTACTTTCACCTAAGCCTCCAGCAAAGCAAACCCAGTCCTCTGGAATGAATTTACTTTCTAGCTCTGAAAGTCATCCGCAATCCCAGAACTTTCTTCTCCACCCCCACCCATCCCCCCCACCCCCGCCCCAGACCATTCACATTCTCTCATAAGAAAACAGAACTTCACGAAGCATCAATTAGGAGCAGAGAGAAAAGGCTCTGCTCTGAGCCAACTGGCTTCTTCCCAAGCTAAACACACTTATGTAAACCCAACTCCATTATTGCCCAGGCCTGCGGACGGACCAGGGCACCCAGCCTTTCTGGAGTTAAGTTTTTGTTTACCCACTGTCAAGTAGGCATTTCCCAGGCAGCCTCTCCTCCCGTGGAGACTGGCTGCAACCACCCCTACCTCCTACCCAGGCAACCAAATGTGACATCAAAGGAGCCTCCCGAGTGGCCATCTGTCCCTGCCATGCCAATGTTTATGCAATGTGCGCAGGAGAGGGACAGAAGGGCCAAAGGATCCGGGGCACCGTGCTGCATCAGACCCGAGGCACCAACATCTCAGGCTGTACGTGCTACAGAACAAGACCGTGACAAGGAAGCCCTCTGTCCAGCAAGAGAGAGAGGCTCCTTCTTCTTAAAAAGAAAGATAAAACTATTTTACTTTCTTGAGGGTGTTCAAAGATTGGGCTTGGTATGTATCACCTGTGGGTAGGTATCTAAAAATAAAGTCAGATCCCTAGTTCTGCAGTTTTTCAAAGACTGCACACCCTGCTCCCCAAAAATCCCACCCAAACAGGGTATTTCAGGCAATACCAACTTTAACAAATTCACATGCAGCTAAGGTAGAAAAGGAATAGGTCAGAAAAGAACCCGGGAGTCAGAGAATCCTAGAGGTAATATGACCATTAGATTCATTGTCTAAAATGGATGCGTTGTGGGTTTAGAAGTTAAATAAAACACAGCTCACGGGGGCAACCCCAGTGGCTCAATGGTTGCACCTCCTTTGGCCTGGGGGATGATCCTGGAGACCCAGGATCGAGTCCCACATCAGGCTCCCTGCAGGGAGCCTGCTTCTCCCTCTGCCTGTGTCTCTGCCTCTCTCTTTCTCTCTCTCTCTCTTTGTGTCTCTCATGAATAAATAAAATCTTTTAAAAAAAGAAAAAAAACGCAGCTCAAATCCAGGGTCACCACGGGTGATTTTAGTGAAGTCATATGGGTTCCACTGACTAGACTTGGAAAGAATGGCACATCCCACGATGGCAGTGGGGATCAGTCATGTACTCTGCTAGAGAACACTTAGCAGAACACCAGGCGCACAGGAGGTGCTCAACGTATGTGGTCTCTTTTCCTTTGCATCCTCAGTTCTGGATTAACCCGCTTTCCTGGACCTTCCGGTAGAGGCACACCCAGGAGGCAAAGTACATCTGAGTTGGCCAAAGAGGGGAGGTCACTATGGACAGGGGGCCGGCCATGAACAAAATTCAACACACTGACTCTGCTGCGGAACATCTCTGTTATTGTTCAAACGGGTGGGGTGGCGTGGGGAGACTTGACATGTTTCACCTACTATTCACATGAAGTTTGTCAAATTGCATCTCAAGTCTTGGAAGAAAACCCACATTATTCATCACATAAATCTGCTTAAACTCCTCCGGGGGGGAGATGGCTAGCCACTGTGCTTGAAGCCAAGAGATGAGACATCCACTCTGTGATTCAACCTGAACAGCTGTGCAGTGAAAACGCACACACGGGCTCACACAAAAATGGGCTAACAATTTTTAGATTTGTCCCTTGCCGATTTTTTGTTCCTTCAATTTTGTTCTTTGGCCACATTATTTCCCTTCATTCACAGAACCTGGAAATAACCTTGGCATTTCTTTGGACAGCTCTGACTAGGTTTCTCGATTCATCCCCAAAGAATCAAGTCTCTGAACACTTGCTTACTTCGTGGTTCGGAGCCCACAATCATAGCTCTCCAGGATTTATGGTCATAATGGGCAGGGCAGGGAGGGAAGATAGACAGCAGTCCTGCCTTATCCATGGGGGTATGTTCCAAGCCCCTCCCACACCCATGGATGCCTGAAACCACAGATAACACCAAACCCTACCTATACTGTGTTTTTTCCGATACAAAGGTACCTATGATTTTGATTTATAAATTAGGCATAGTAAGGGATGAAAAATAACTAGTAAGAAAACCAAACAATTATAATGCTATATGGTAGTAAAAGGTATGAGAATGTGGGCCCTCTCAAAATATCTTACTGTGCTGTACTCACCCTTCTGCTCGTGCTGATGGCAGATGATAAAAGGCTGACGTCACAAGATGAAGTGAGGTGGGCGATGTGTGTACTGTGATGTAGTGTTAGGAGGGTCACCTGCTTGTGGACCACAGCTGACCATCAACTGAAGGTAAGTGAAATCGTAGATAAGGGGAGACCACTGCACAAGGTGACATCTGACAAATACTACTGGTTCCGAGGGGGGAAAGACAGGAGGCTGGGACAGACTGGCAAGGAGGCAAGGAGGAGGAGGGCTGGAATTCACTCTGAAGGACAACTGATAGGATGTCATGGGGAGGTGGGGGGTGGGAATGAGTGGACACACGCCCCGAGACAGGGCTCAGTCACTTACTACAGGGGTCATTCTAGAACACCCCATGGCAATCACTCTAATGCACAATGAAGCAAATCTACAGAATAGGATAGGAAGCCCTTTCTGTGAGAAATAAACAGGAGCATTCTGATTAAGAGCACAGACCCTGGGGGGGATGGCCTGGGTGGCTCAGTCAGCTGGGCATCTGCCTTCGGGTCAGGTTGTGATTTCAGGGTCCTGGGATCAAGTCCCACTCAGGGCTCCCTGCTCAGTGGGGAGTCTGCTTCTCTCTCTGCCTCCGCCCCTCCCCCTGCTTGCGCTCTGTGTGTGTGTCTCTCTCTCACTCTTAAATAAATAAAATCTTGAAGAAAAAAAAAAAAATTCAGACCCTGGAGCTTGGGGACTGGGGTCCAAATGCTACCTCCCCACTTCCTAACTCTGTTGCTTTAAAAAAGTTACTTAAGCCAGTGATGAGAATTTGTTTATAGAGAACACCAGTCTGGGAAACAGGGGAAGGAAGCCCCAAGGGGTCTCTGGAAACAGGACAGAGGAAACCTCAGATTTGTCCTCAAATCCACATGCCCCCCTCCCTTACTGGTTATTATTATTATTGTACTATTATCATTCATATCATTTTGTTACCCCTTGAAAAAAGCTAATAACCCAATTAGGATAATACAAGGTGACGTAAATACCGAAAGGGAGGGCTCCAGGCCGCCGTGTGCACGCAAAGAAAGGAGTGGCAAAGGCTGTCGGGCTGGTTCAGGAGCAACAGGTAAGACAGGAGCCGCAAGTCACAGCAAGATGGGCCAGGCCGGGCCTGCAGCACCGGCTGGGAAACGAAGAAGTGCAGGCGTCGGAATGCAAAAGCAGGCAGCCGCTATGGAAAACGGCAGGGAGGCTTCTCAGAAAATTAAAAATAGAACTACCATATGATCCGGCAAGCCCACTGAGGGGTATTTTTCACAGGAGAGAATGGAAAGCAAAGCTCAAGGAGATATTAGCACTCCCGTGTCCGCTGCAGCCCTACTCCCAGCAGCCGGAATGCAAAAGTCACCTAAATGTCCAGCGCCAGATGCATGCGGGGGACATGCAGTGTGTACACACAATGGAATATTAGTCAGCCTTTAAAAAGAAGGAAGTCCGGCAAGCCTGCAACAACACGGGTGAACCCTGAGAACATTCTGCTGCGTGAAATGAGCTAGTCACAGAAGGACAAATGCCTCGGGATTCCACTTACAAGAGGAGTCTAAAATAGTCTAACTCATGGAAACAGAATGGTGCTTGCCAGGAGCAGGAGGGAGGGGGAAATGGGAAGTCACTAATCACTTGGGGCATTTTTTTTTTAAGATTTTATTTATATATTTGACAGAAAGAGAGAGAGAGAGAGCTTGAGCACAAGCAGGGGGAGTGGCAGGGGCAAAGGGACAAAGAGACTCCCCGCTGAGCAGGGAGCCCGATGCGGAACTCGATCTCAGGACCCCGAGATCATGACCTGAGCTGAAGGCAGATGCTTAACCAACTGAGCCACCCAGGCGCCTCGGGGACATTATTTCAGTTATGCCAGATAAATAGGTTCTGGATATCCACCATAAAATACTTTACCTATAGCAACTAACACTGTGTTGTACCTTTAAAAATCTGGTAAGAGGGAACGCCTGGGTGGCTTAGTGGTTGAGCATCTGCCTTCGGCTGGGGTCACGATCCTGTGGTCCAGGGATCGAGTCCCGTATCAGGCTCCCTGCATGGAGCTTGCTTTTCCCTCTGCCTCTGTGTCTGCCTCTCTCTGTGTCTTTCGTGAATAAATAAATAAAATATTTTTTTAAAAAATCTGGTAAGAGGGTAGGTGTCAGGTGAAGTGTTCTTGGTGCGGTAAAATCCAAAGAAAGCAACAACACTACAAGGGATCATGCTTCAGGAGGCATCTCTGATTCCTCCTCTCCACCAAGTTGGCAGTCACAAATTGTGTTCAAATTCTGGATCCGCCAGCATGCTACCAAAAGCTGATAAAGCGTAAACAGTGCAGCGTGCTACTAATAACAAGGCTTGGGTGGGTTTGTTCATGGGAGGCAGGCAAACCTGAAAAGAATAATTGCACCTCTGTAGAGTTATAAAGCCCCTTTTGGTCTTAATCGTTCTCCCCCTAGGAAATAAATGAGGATTGACATGCCACTGTCCCCACCTGAGAGAAAGGAAGCCAGAGAACACACACAGCCCTTCTTGCTGACTCACGCCCCACCAGGAGGTAGCATTATTTCTTTGCTCTGAGTGCCTGTAATGCTGCACGTTCACCACTTGATCCTTTCAGTGAGAAGCTCCTTGCTTAGCATGTCATGAAGACTCCAATTTGAGCACAGCAGTGAGGCCTCCATGCAATACTCCCCAACAACCAAACCTACTTCACGGTTTAGACAAAGGTTCACCCTGCCTGCCAAAAGTAACGTGATCTCATGTCCAAGAGCCCCAGAAGAAGCCCATGCCTGATACCAAGTTTCCTCTGTTGCAGCCCGAAACAATTCCTTCTTCTCCTTTCCTGGAATCGTGAGGGCAGGCAAAAGAGATGCCAGGAAGGCAAAGGTGGGAAGATTACCTGTGAAGACTCTGAAACACTACAGTCTGAGAATCAATGGGAATGTTCTTCCTCATGACTCAAAGGCATAAGGAATCAATAGAAATCGATAGTCATTCCCCAGAGGCAGACCCAGAGCACAATGACCCTGCCATGGGATGTGCCACCACACCCTCTTCAGCAAGCCTGAATGATTGGCTTGTCCTAGGAATGACCCTACAATGGGGACCCTACACCTCCAAAGGTTCCCAGGAAATCCATTTCAAAGCCTCAAATTGGGCATGGGGTGAATCAGCAACCCCTGCTTCCCCAAAACAGCAGTCACAAATAATGAACTTCCTGTTGTCCCAGAATGGGAAGATCTGAGCAGGGTCTTAAGACAGGAAGGAATTTAAAAGTTTGAGTCCTCATTTCCCAGCCTTGTGCAAATCCCCCGCTTATCCCATCCCAAACAGAAGAGGTTTCTCTCAAGACCTCCAAACGTGTCATTCGGAGAGGCTGCTCACATCGTAGGTAAGGGACTAGGCTTCAGAGTGTCACCCCACGAGACCAACCCTCCAGAAGGCTTTCGGGTCTAGAAAGGTAGGCCTCAGTCCACACTGGTTCTACCTACAGGAGTAGACACAGGAAAACAATGGGTTTTGTGCTCATTTTTCCCAGGGGTTGCAGGATCACCCTCTGAAATATTAACAAGATCACACAGGAGAAGTACTGGGTATGTTGTAGACACTCAGTAAATTAGTATTTAGTATTAGTATTTTAATAATCAAAGAAGTATTTACAGGGACTTACTCAACTACGGGCTTTGTAGAAAGCACTTTGGCCATGGTTATTCTTGCCCAGAGAAGCCTCTGAATGTACGGAAGTCAGAAATCTCAAACACTGGAGCATATGATTCCAAGGTATCACCTGAGGCTCTGTGCTTCAGTACAAGAAGATCTCACAAATCCACCCCTATCTGTTAAACGCATAAAAGTTACCAAAAGCCATGATCTCTCCCCACCAAGTTTTACCAATGAGTGCCACGCTAATACTTGTTTTCAAGCAACAGAATCAAAATAAACTGGAGGAGTGGTGTTGCACAACACTGATGAAGACTATACGCCTCCTTGTTCCCCACTCTCATAAAAACACCGACCAGTACAAACAGCAGCACAGTTACTCAGTGCACCGGGTCAGAGAGGACGGGCCAGACCAAAGGCAGTCAGTCAATCTGTTGTCTTCGAGAATAACTTCCCAGCTGAGGCCAATTCACAACACAAAATGTAAACCAAGACTGGCTCCTTGGGCAGAGCAGTGAATGATGTTGCCAGGGCACCACAAAGCCTACCCCCCGGCTGCCCCCCCCTCCTTGGTCAGCCCCTTGTGCTATGAGACAACTAAAGAAACATTCACTAATTATGCCACATATTCCCCAGGATCTTTTCAATGGACAGACCCCAGGGAGAACAAATGGCTTCAAGTTGGATGACTTCAATAATGCCATATTCCTTTGTGGAGGAAGATTACCCAGCCAACGGCCTCCACCCCATGCTTCTCATTTCCCTTCTTGGTTATGAGGTCAGCCATAGCATCAAACAATCCAAAGCTTCCCCCCAAGTACCAAGAACTTTCAGCTCTGCAAAAAGCATTCTTTTTGAATGCAATGGCGATAGAGAACAGATATGGATATCACCAGTACTATCTGTCACCCAGTTTACGTTCCTACCAACCGTGCACGGGGGTTCCCTTTGCCCCACAGCCTAACACTTGTTATTTCTGGACTTTTGCCTTGTGAGACGGTGGTGTGTCATTGCAGTTTTGATTTGCATTTCCCTGATGATAAGTGATGTTGAGCGTCTTTTCCAGAGTAACTGGAGTTCTGGAATAACTAAATCTAACAAACTCTGCCTTCATAGAAACAACTCCACTAACTTACATCTCAAGCTTGGCCACATTTCGAGTTGTGTACTCCTTTCAGTTCTACAAAGGAAGAGAAGGGGGAGGGAGGGAGGGAGGGAGGGAAGAAGGAAGGAAGGAAATAATAAAACAGTGGGACCCTCGAGGAAGTGAGATACACTGAAGAAAAAATAATCATCATCCCAGGAAGGTAAGGCAAAAATCGGAGTGGAAAAAATATACAGCCAGTATACCACTGATCAACTAGGATAATAAGATGCAAGTACTGAAAATATGGAGAGTGATCCCAATAACCCATCTGCCCATAATGAAGACAGAACAGATGGGAGAAGTGGTTTTGTTTTATTCTGTTGAAATAACCTTTCACAGGTCTGGGAGGAAGGCACTGAGAGAAGTTGTGAGGTTGGAAGTATAACCAGAAAGGGCAGGAGGGGAAACACACAATGTACTATAACGTATTAAGTGTCTACTTTGTTCCAAATCACAAGACAGGCGTCTTCCATAAATACTCATGTAGAAATCTCCCAACAAGGGTGCTGGGTGGCTCAGCCCGTTAAGAGTCTGACTCTTGATTTCAGCTCAAGTCATGAGCTGAGCCCTGAACTCAGCAGGGAATCTGCTGGAGGACTCTCCCTCTCCCTCTCCCCCACCCCACACACCACTCACTTGTACCTGCGCACATTATTTCTCTGTAAATAATAAATAAATCTTTAAAAAAGAAGAAAGAAAGAAGAGGAAAGAAAGAAAGAAAGAAAGAAAGAAAGAAAGAAAGAAAGAAAGAAAGAAAGAAAGAAAGAAAGAAAGAAAGAAAGAAAGAAAAAAGATCTCATCACAGCCCCTAAGCAGTTTTCATTATTTCCATCTCACAAGAGGTGGAAATGTAAGCTCAGAGGGGTTAGGCAATTTTAGAGCTAAAAGTAGCTGAGCAAGAATTCAGATCCAGGGGCGCCTGGCTGGCTCAGTCAGTAGAGCATGCAGCTCTCAATGTCCGGGTCATGAGTTCGAGCCCCACACTGGATGTAGGGATTATTTAAATAAATAAACTTTAAAAAAAAAAAAGGCAAAAAGGATTCAGATCCAGTTCTTTCTGAGTCTACAGTTCTTGTTCTTACACTGTCACAAACTCAGAATGATTTTCTGAGAAAACATTAAAATGCCAAGACTCATGCATTAAATATGAACCAAAATGAAACTTTCTTCCTCAGTCATTACAGCAAATTTGCTTGCCCCAGTACAAAGTAAATCTGTATTGTCAAGTAGGTTGAAAGCACCTACAATTCACATTAAATTACCAGTAAATCTTATGGAAATTCTAGCTAGATGTTTCCAAAACAATTTCACAGGGTGTGCCCCAGTGAATATACAAAACCCACCTTAGAACAATGTGATCCACTGTGTATGATACCCAAGAGCACAAGATATATTTTAATAAAACCTAGAAACATTATTTCAAAGACACATAAATAAATACATAATATCTGCCTCCCTACAGCTAGGAGACTCGGTTACTTAGTTTTAAAGGCTCTTAAAATCTTTTTTGACAGTGTTCCACAGCACAGGACTTTTCAAATGCATGTAAACTTAAGAAAGGAGGCAGTGTTTTTGTTTCATTTAAAATACAAAAACCAAAACTGGTTCTTCCAAATGCCAATAAAATTGATAATAAGTTAGCAAGACTGATCAAGGGGAAGAAAAGCACAAATAACCAATGCCAGGAATGAAAAAAGGAAACATTTCAAGGGGGGCCTGGAGGGCTCAGTCAGTTAAAGCATCTGACTCTTGATTTCAGCTCAGTTCATGATCTCAGGGTCCTGGGACCGAGCCCCACATTGGGGGTGAAGCCTGCTTAAGATTCTCACTCTCCCTCTAAAAAAAAAAAGAAAAAGAAAAAGAAAAGAAGAGAAAAGAAGGAAAGAGAAAAGAAAAGAAAAGAAAAGAAAAGAAAAGAAAAGAAAAGAAAAGAAAAGAAAAGAAAAGAAAGAAAAGAAAAAGAAAAGAAAGAAAAGAAAAGAAAAGAAAAGAAAAGAAAAGAAAAAGGAAACATTTCTACAGTCTTTTAAAATATTATAAAATGATACTATGTGCAACCAATAAATTTTAAAATGTACACAAAACAGGAAAACTCTTATAAAAAACTAGTTACTAAAACATGATCATCTTAATGCCCCTATTTCTATCAAACTAATTGCATCTGCAACTTCAAAAACAAAAAATTCAGAGCCAAACCAGGTTATTTGTTAGAAAGTAAGGAGACCTTGAGAAAAAAAATATATAACATTCTCTCACACCTACCTAATTCATATAGTAGAATTAATCCAATTTCCGATGTCTGCATGAAACAGTCCCATGTGACAATGTCTAAATACCTTTATGAATAATATACTCCCTTTCTCTGGCTAAGGATTATTGTTCCATAAAACTCCATGTGAGCAAGGGTCTATTAGTCAGCTTCACCAGCACTATCACGAGATCCAATTTGGTTGTCTTTCCTGTTGAGTGAGTTGCTACAGTAGGCTTCTTGGGGGTGGGGGAGGCCGGTCACACACTTGATGTCAGCATCAAGTTCACATCTGCTTGCCATGTTCTTTCTTGAGTCCTCAAGGAGCTAGAACAAGGCTCTGGCAGTTGTGACCGCCTGGACCACGCAACCTGTTATTCTTCCTTGGAACGTGTCTGCTTTGGTTTAAAAGTCATTTCATTTTAGCTTCTGTCTCACTAACTTCAGGGAAGCTGGAAGGTGAAAGCAAACTAAGTAAAAGTATGGCCACAGCAACCTGTCCTCTGACCCCAAAGTTCAAGGGGAATGTGCCTCAGGAAAGCCAGGCTGTCCTATTCTGATAACAGGAAGATAATAAAATCAGCCCTTAACATCTTCCTAATTGCACCCACCCCAGATCTGGGAAGAAACACCTATAAAATGAAATCTGGCTTTCTATAAACCTAGTAACGGCCACACATTTCTTCACCTCCCTAAAGGTGCCCTAAAAATAAAACAATTCTCTAAAAATTCCTATGAAGGATTAGCTTACAAAACACACACAGAGAGAGCTCCCACTGCTCTGTACTAACCTGTTGAGCGGATATAAAATAGGTGAAACAGGTAAAATAGCCCAAAAGCCTCCGCTGGACCCCCATGCGGTGAGCAAATACCACAACCTCTGAGAGGGGCTTCTAATAAAACCTAAAGAATATTTGCAAGAAACTTTACCTTTGGCCAAGTTTATCACTGGCTGGAACGTATATTAAGCGTCACTTGCAATGAATGATCCCAACCCCGGGTGCCAGCCTCCACCCAAACTTCCTCTCCCCACCCCGCCCAAATCTGACTTAGGCAATCGACCTGGAGATAAAGCAGCTGCCAGAGAGAAAGGAGTATTTTCCAAAAAGTTCCAGATGCACAAATAACACCTCACGAGCTAGGAAGTCCCCTTGGGCTGAACTAAATCAGACACAACATTAATGAGAAACCCAAGCCGTCTGGTGCCTCCCTCTAGGATTCCCATAGTGACCCAGGAGGCTGTCGGGCGCCCAGCTTCAGAACATTCCTGCGGAAATACTGAATCCCAAGCCTTCCCTGGGACTCATTCTGGAGGGCAATGACCTGTGATTACAGACCGTGCAGCCGGACGGCGGGGACAGGACGGGGACAGGACGGGGACAGGACGCGCCTCTGGTGGGTAACCTGACCCCGCAGCCTCCCTCCCGCCGCACCCCTTAGGATCCCCGCATTCGGACAGCCAGGGGGGAGAGGGGCAGGGCTCGCAAGCCCCCACCCTTCACCCCGGGGCCAGAATGCACACGGATGGCGCCCCCGGGGGGCCACAGCGCAGCCCGGAGCCCCAGCTCACCCATCCTGCAGGGCTCCGGGCTCGGGGCGCACAGGTCCCCCAACCCCTACCGAGCTCGAGGGTGGGGGTGCCCAGCAGCCTCTCCCCAGCCACAGCCACCTGGGCTGCACGCCCTCACCACCCAACACAAAGAAACTCGGCGATGGAAATGGGCTTGAAATTAATGGGCTCACCCTGCTCCGCGAGGCGCACATGCTGCCGGCCTGCGCACATCTCCAAACTTCCAGTAACAGAAATGAGGAAGCAGCAGCCTTCCCCGGCTCCCGGCGGAGGGAGTGGGCGTAACTTGTGAAGTTTCGTGCTGTGATGAATCTGGTCATTTGGGTGTGTTGGAGAGGGATTGTCGCTCCTCCCCACCCACCGTCGCCTCCCTCCTCTCTCCTCTCCACCTCCTTCCCCAATCTAAATCTCCCCTTGGCGTCCCCAAGACCAAGAACTCGGGGCGGGCTGTCACGCGAGGGTCCCAGCGCTGGGCTCCCCCACGACCTTAAGGGAAATTTATTCCTAACAGACCTGAACCATTTTACAGATGAATCTGGTCGCCCTGCTGAAAGCCTAAGTCGCTGTCACATGTTTTTCAGCCCAGCACAGGGCAAGAAGGCAGTGTCTCTTTTTTGATTTAAAAGGCTAGAAATCAGGACACTTGGGTGGCTCAGTGGTTGAGCGGCTACCTTCAGCTCAGGGTGTGATCCCACATCGGGCTCCCAAAAGGGGAGCCTCTGCCTATGTCTCTGCTTCTCTATGTCTCTATTTTTTAAAATCCTTTAAAAAATAATAAATAAATAAATAAATAAATAAATAAATAAATAAATAAATAAATAAATAAATAATAAATAGCTAAAAATCTTAAGTAATTGCAAGGTGCCCCCTCTGCACAGGCAGGAATGTGGGTAGGTTAGCCGGTAGGCACCTAATTCCCACACATCTCCTTAAATAGAATGGGAGATAGAAAAACTGAAAAGCAAACGTTTAACTGGCTATGTTTCCTTGAAAACTTACTACAAGATATTTCAGACATGCAAAAGTATATTTGAAAATCATATAGCGAACCCTCAAGCATCCATCACGTGGCAAAAAAAAAAAAAAATTAAAATTACCAACATAGTGGGAGCCATCTGTAAACGCCTCCCTGAAATATATCCCCCTTTCTCTCCCCCTAGAAAAATAGCTGCCGTAAACCTGATTTCCCATAAGCAATATTCATACCACAGTTTTGAGCATTCTAACGGACACTTGCTAACTTAAAAGTCCACCCAAAAGTAATCCAATGATCATCCCTTCACTAGGCCTGACCTTGGTTCCAAAACAGAAGTTTCATTAAATGAAACTAAAAAATGACCACACATGTTAAATGAAGCCTCAGGTGGCTGGTTAAAGAAAATGAAGAAATCACAATACAGGAAAATGGAAATAAGGAATGATAAGTGGAGGCCATATCTGTAACAGTTGAAGCATTCATGGATGAAATTGATAGATTAATAGAGCATTATCATTTTACAAGGTTAATGGCTCTGTCAAAGCCAAGGATACGACCCACACTGCAAGGGGCTTTCCTCAAAGACCCAGGCTACAGAAACAGAAACATAACATTCATTCAAGAAGTCCTAATTACTCTCGATCGCCCGCCAGAGTTGTAGGCTGGGAGTAACATTCAGAAAAGGGAACTTTCAAGACAATAATGATAAAACACAAAACGTGGAAACCGTGATACGTTCAAAATTGACTTATAGATATATATATACGAACATGAAGGAGATGCCTACCTTATCTTTATAGTCCAAGGACCTTGTGCAGAGGCTGGCGTAAGTAGAAAATTGGTACCTATTTGTTAAGTGAATGAAGCAAATGAACAAAAGAAGGCCCACGGAGAACTGTGAAGGAGCAGAATGAAGAGATGGGGTGTGTGAAATCAGCATCGGTCCTTAGCAGGAGGCGACTCTGCCCAATGGGAACACTCGACAGTAGTGAAGACATTCTCGGTTGTCACAACCTGGGGGAGCTACTGGCATCTCGTAGGCAAAAGACACAGGTGCGGCACGGGGAAAGCTTCCCCCAACAAAGAATTATCCAGCCCCCAAATGCCAATACTGCTGGCTAATGAGAAGCCCTGGGAGACAGGTTTCACTACCAACAGTCACTGAATTTATTCATTCCACATATAATCCTCAGCATCGGGAAGAGACTCTCCAGGGACTTGCAAGGATACAGAAGAGCATTCCTCCTCCTTTTCGGCCCTGCAGCATCTGATGGCTGGACCACCTGTGAGGGATCCGGAGAGAGTGGGCACTGGAGTCTGAAGCAGTAAAGAAGCACTGGGGGGCACGGGACACAGCCTCAGGCCCATGCCCTCGCGAGGCTAAGGGCCTGCATTACATTTGGATGGAAATAATCAAGAAGGGGGTGGGGAGGAGGATGACATAAGGCTGGGGTATCAGCTTTGGAATCACAGATAGCACATCTGGGGGGAGGAGGCAGGGTAGGGGCTGTGAAAGAGATGTGAAAGATACACAGACAGGCAGGCTTATCACAGCCACCAGAGTCATTTCTCCATTGATAGTCTTTAGCTGGAGATGCTCCATTGAGAACAGGAAGGATGTTTAATCTCATTACGGCTTATCGAGAAGAAAGTTACAAATCACTTACAGGAAAAAACGATGCAAGCACCACTGCGTCTACCAGTCAGGGTGAGGACCTACAAAAGTGAGGACATCTTTTCTACAAGTCTTCTGGCCTTGTCATTACCTAAGACGTGTTTCTTTTAACTCCAGAATGCCACTTGTGCTTTTTTTCCCTCCTTTCTAATAGGACTTCATTTCCGCTTGGAGGGGGAGACGAGCCTTGTCCTTGTTGCTCAGCGTTTCTCAAAACAGGGCACAGGATGGTGGGTTTGCTCCCCTTGAAGTGCCTTGGAGCCTCACAGATGGTAGGTATGCGATTAAGTGCATGTTGGCAGAACAGAATCGGTCCTCACCTCATTGCCTATCTCTCAGGCCAGTTAAATAAAGACTCTCCTATAGTTGCTTCTGGAGAGAACCACAGGGCACCCGGAGTTCAATAGTCTGAACAACCTGGGAGCACACAGAAAACCTGCTGGTTTCACTTAGTGGCTGGCAGATTGCAAAACACTCGACACAGGAGAAAGCCTACAGCATCAGAACCCAAGAGGTCCTCAGGCAGTGGCCACCAGCCTTACGAGGGAGCTGAGCTGCTCTTGGCATCAAAAGAAGGAAGGAAGGAAGAAAGGAAGGAAGGAAGGAGGCCAGGTCGTGGGTCCCCTCTACACACCCCTATGCAAATGGGAAGTCCCTCGTTATGTCACCAGCTTCTTTACCTGCAGCACCGAATGCCACTAGTCATGCTTTTTAAAAGCTTATGAGTTGAGTCCCACCAGAAGCAATGAACTTAATCACAAATGTACAGTGTTGCTGTTACAAAGAAATGCAACCAGTAGAGGGAGCACGGCTGACTTTTGTTTTTAACAAATTTCCCAAGATCAGGCTAAACTTGGGGGACAGAGTTACGAAAATAATCAAACTCTACCCACAAATAAAAAGATTTATGTAAAAATATTTTGAAAAACTCTAAGCCATGACACCCTCATTAGGTATTTGTACTGGTCATGGATATTTACACAAGAGCTAGCCACACAGATATAAGCCCACATAATGAATAAATAAATATATGTTGGAAAACAACATTTGGTATGTAGGGGAAAATGCAAAAAGGGTCAAACAGCTCTCCCTTTATCAGTTGAATTGATGCTCAGAAACAAAAAAAAAAAAAAGGAGAGTTTATTTATTTTCCCCATAGATTTTAATTCAGGCTTTATCTTGCTGTTTTATAAATTTGACCTACAATAGCTAACTTTTAAAATTCCTTTCAAATTGTGTTCTCAATGACACAAACCCCTTAAGGAAGGCTCTTCTGGATTTCTGTTCAAGGGTCTTCAGAACCAACTTGATCAAAAATCAGGGCAGCTTAATAGAAAAAAGTGTTGCCATCCACCTAGCTGACAAGGTCTAAGAATTTGACGCCAGCTCCTGCAAAGGAGCTTACCTCCCCACCTTTCCCACAAAGACAGTGGGAAGGTGGGTTCCCAGGAACAAGGCAAACAAGTGCCCATGTCAACCCGCCATCACCTATGTCACCTATGTCACCTAGCAACAGCAAACCAACAGCAAAGCCAATGAAAAAGAGAATTCTCCTCCTCAAGGTAGGTGAAGTCCAACAGGGGTGTTGATTAATACAGATGATAGGAATCCAAAAAGATGACTTCCCAGCGTCATTGCAGATCCAAATCCGGATCCCGTTAATTATACGGTATTGCTAAGGAAATTCAGAAGCTTTTTTATGAATACATTTTATGGTTGGCTACTGACTGGTTGCCAAAATCAAGTTTTTACATTTGAAACAGATTAGAAGTATATGGATCCATCCCACCACCACCCCACCCTGTGCTTGGTGGTCCGAGGATTACCAAGAATACTGACATGTTTAAAACCCTTGACTCACCCCAAAACCAACCCGTACTTCTCTCTGAGAGAACAACTGAGGTTCATCCTTTTAGACAACGCCTTCAAGTGCAGACCCTCGTTAAATTTGATTTGGCACCAAGATGTTTTACAACTTAAAATTAAACCTTGCACCAATAGGGACACCTGGATGGCTCAGTGATTGTGCTCCTGCCTTTGGCTCAGGTCATGATCCTGGGGTCCTGGGATCGAGTCCTACATCAGGCTCCCCGCAGGGTGCCTGCTGCTCCCTCTGCCTGTGTCTCTGCCTCTCTCTCTGTGTCTCTAATAAATAAATAAAATCTATAAGTAAATTAATAATAAACCTTGCACCAGCCAAACTTAGTGACTTTGAACAGTTTTCTCCCTCTGAAAACTGAATGCCTAACAAATGAGCAGAAGTAATCCTGAAAAATATAGTCTGTCAAGAAGAGGACAAGAACACTCTTCCAGCCTTTAAATGCCACCTAGATCCAGAACACCCACAGACTGAATGTGTAGCAAGTTCCTTGTAATCCAGAGGCTTCGATTTCCTCAACTCTTATGTGATAATATCCTACTTAATATTCTCTGGCTTCCTGGTTCTATCTTCCAATCATAGATTTCCATGTATGATTCCATTGCTTTCAAGACCCCAAATGACAATTCCTTACACAACAGCGTTGATCAAACATGCCCGAGTCAAGAGTTTCAGGATTCACTGGTGGCTCTCATACTTACAACTGAAGTCATGCTTGTAACTGGAAGGGAAAAGGGGGAAAGGAAGGAAGTGCAACCCAAGGATAAAAGTAACAAAGAGGCCAAAGGAAAAGTCCATGAACTCTTCGCACACTGACTAGCAAGAAACCATATGGGGCCAGATGCTGTCCTGCCCACACACACAGTGAGGCAGTTGGTGCCAAGGGCCCTGTGAGCCTTGCACAAGAGGTACATGTGGTTTGTGGGGGCGAGAGCATCTGGGTTTTCCCTGGTGTGGGCTCTTTTAGACACCTCTCTGCTCAGCAGTAATAAACAATAATAATTATTATTGGCACTAAAAGCGCGATTGTGTGAATAACTCACACAAGAAGATAAGTTCTTCAATCCTGCCTTTTCGCTGAAGAAGAGTGTGCAGCCTGGATAACCCTTCAGGCCTCCATAGAACCCCCAGGGAGTGTTCCCACTGGGGTCAAGAAGCAGTCCCACTGAGGCCTCCTTTCGTCAAGGGAGAAGTAAGGGTGTGAAATAAGGCCTTGTTCACATCCGGGCTCTGCCAACAACCAGACAAATAACTCATAGCAAGCCATTTGGCTTCCCTTTCAGTAAAATGGGAAGTTGAAATCAAGGCCTACTGACAACCCATGGGGTTACAAGCGCTGATCCAAATGGTAAGGGGCCCTACAAAAACAATTTCCAATAAGTATATAAGCCACCAGGTTAGCGTTCTAAATGTTTTTGAGGTGTTTGTGTTGATATTGCTATTTTGGTCCTGGATAGAAATACCGTCCAGACACCAGTGAAGTGACAAGGACCATGCCCGTAGATGTGTTTCTAACACCTGACATCTCACGCAGTCCTCTGCTAGTGACAGGCACATAATCAATTAAAATTAGGTGACTTCTGATGTCAGAGGAAACATGCAAATGAGAACCCACTCGTGCTTTCCTTTCTGAGAACATCGACATGAGATTTAATGGACTCTAGGAGCACTTGCTGCCACTTTCTCTAATGTCAACAAAAATTCAACACGCAAAGAGTATTTTCTTTGTCTCTTCTTTTTTTTTTTTATCTCCAGAGGTAGAATTTAGTGATTCATCAGTTGCATACAACACCCAGTGCTCATTACATCACATGCTCTCCTTCATACCCATCACCCAGTTACCCCATCCCCTACCCACCCCCACTCCAGCAACCCTTTGTTTGTTTCCTAGAGTTCAGTGTCTCTTATGGTTTATCTCCCTCTCTGTTTTTATCTTATTTTTTTTCCCTCTCTTCCCCTATGTTCACCGGTTTGGGTACTTAAATTCTACATATGAGTGAAATCATATGACACTTGTCTTTCTCTGATGAACTTACTTTGCTTAGCATAATATACTCTAGTTCCATCCACGTGGTTGCAAATGGCAGGATTTCACTCGTTTTGATCTCAGAGTAATAGTCCAGTGCATGCATGTGTGTGTACCACATCTTCTTTATCCATTCATCTGTCAATGACACCAGGGCTCTTTCCATAGTTTGGTTGTTGTGGACATTGCTGCTATAAACATTGGGGTGCAGGTGCCCCTTCGAATCATTCTGTTTGACACTTTGGATAAATACTCAGTAATGCAATTGCTGGGCTGTAGGGTAGCTTTATTTTTAACCTTTCGAGGAATTTCTATACTGTCTTCCAGAGTCGCTGCAGCAGTTTGCATTCCCACCAACAGTGTAGGAGGAGAAGGGGAAGATATCTGTAAATGTCTTATCAGATAAAGGGCTAGTATCCAAAATCTATAAAGAACATCTCACTTAGCACCAAAAAAATAATAATAATAATAATAACCAAAAAAATCCAGTCAAGAAATGAAAAGATATGAGCAGACATTTTTCCTAAGAAGACATACAAATGGCCAACAGACACATGAAAAAATGCTCAACATCACCCGGCATCAGGAAAGTACAAATCAAAACTACGAGACACCACCTCACAACAGTCAAAATGGCTAAAATTAACAACTCAGGAAGCAACCTGTATGGAGAAAGGGGAACCCCTTGCAAAGAGTATTTTCAATCAGAAAACACAACAAGCCTACATCTCAAAACATTAAGTGATCTGGGGTAGGCAACAGACACATAAAGAGTCACAGACCCAGATACATAAAAGTAAAAAGGGGTTCTGATTAATCACTCATCCATCTGAAGTCAGAAGGGCTAAGTGACTCAGGCTCACATAATAAAATAATGGTAAATTCAGTCTAGAACCCATATCTACTAAAACAAATCTGCTGCATGTCCTGCCAACTCAATTATTCCCCTCCTAGGACAAAAAAAATCCATAAAATACACATTAAATGCAGTAGATGCATACATAATTTTGGGCCCCAACACAGTACATAAGGCACATGTAAATTAAAAAATGATATAAATTGAGCCTATCGAAAACTAATAAGCAAATAAAAATAAGTGGGTGCATGAAAAATTTCTTGGGTCAGTCCCAGACGAGCAAATAAGAGGCTCAAAGACCTGGGCAGGAGGACGCAGTCAAGCCAGGACAGCTGAAGGCAGTCTGATTCACCAGCAGCCAGCATCCTCCCCCAACAAATTACAGTGCTAGACTAGGCAAGACTGCGGGTAAGTCTGGGGGAGATGTGGATGGATTCCTACATGCCTGAGGGCTCATGCGAGCACCCCGGCCAAAGACAAGACTCCTCCAAGTTCTCCCCAAGAAATGAAAACATGTCAGATGTAGCAAAATAGCATCTTTTCACGTGCATGTGAATATGCACTGCAGCACTGCACACAATTGGCAAGAAGCGTCAACAACCCAGACGTCCAGCAACGGATGAGTGGATGTACAAAATGTGGCCCATCCATACAACAGAGGAATATTCAGCCAATAAAAGGAATGGATGAACCCTGAAAACAGTGTGCCAAATGATGAAGTCAGACCCAAAAGAACAACTATTGTATGATTCCACCTATAAGAAATATCTAGAATAGGCACATTCAAAGAGAACAAAAGGGGGCGCCTGGGTGGCTTGGTCGGTTAAGTGTCTGCTTTTGGCTCTGGTCATGAACCCGGGGTCCTGGGATCCAGCCCCACATTGGGCTCCCTGCTCAGCGGGGAATCCGTTTCTCCATCTGCCCCCCCGCCCCCCAATGCTTGCATGTGTGCTCTTTCTCTCTCAAATAAATAAATAAAATCTTTAAAAACAAAACAAAAACAAAAACAAACAAAAAACAGAAAAAAAAAAAAAAAAAAAAAACCAAAGAGACCAAAAGGGAACCAGAGGTTGCCAAATGCTGGGGGGCAGGGGAGATGGGAAGTCACCGCTTCATGGTTATAGCACTGATGTATGAGTTGTGAGAAAGTCTGGGACACAGACAGCAGTGATCATTGCACAACACTGTGAATCTAATTAATGTCACGGAACTGTATACTTAAAATTGGTCAAAATGGCAAATTCAATGTTACATAGACTTTGCCACAACTTTTTTTTAAAGATTCAAAACAGGGCAGCCGGGGTGGCTCAGCAGTTTGGCGCCGCCTGCAGCCCAGGGCCTGATCCTGGAGATCGGGGATCGAGTCCCACGTCGGGCTCCCTGCATGGAACCTGCTTCTCCCTCTGCCTGTGTCTCTGCCTCTCTCTCTCTTTCTCTCTCTTTGTGTGTGTCTCTCATGAATAAATAAATAAAATCTTAAAAAAATAAAAAAGATTCAAAACAACACTTCATTTTCAACCTATTGGCTCAGGAACACATAGCTTTTCAAAATATTGCTAAAAAACAAAAGTAATCAAAACTCTAAGCACATTAACCGGCTTTAAAATGTGCCTGTTCTCCCTGTCACATCACCATGATCTTAATCACATACCTAAAAGAGTGATTTTCTCTGATTGTAAGAGATAAAATGGGATTGTCTAACCTATGAAATTAAATCTTTTCCAATTATAAAGATGAAACGAGGCACACCTCTTCACAGGCAAAGCATTCACAGTATGCCAGGTGTCACACCTGTGCACCACATCCCTTGCTGTACATCGGCTTCCCCCAATCTGTTCCCATTCCCAATTTCAAAGCAAATCAAGAAACCTGAAGGGCTGAATATAAGTCCAGCACCATAAGAGTGTGAGAAATAAACCAAACTCAAGTTAGCAGCTGAATACATGAATAGCTCACATTTTAACTACCTTTTGCACATTTAACGGACCTGAACTGGCCAGGAATTCTTTTTCTGGTCATAAGTCCATCACCTAAGACTTGTAAAGTCCCAGTGTCTCATTTGTAAAGTGGGTTTTAATAGTATTCTGCTTGTGACACTACTCAAGGATGAATCACATTTCCTGAGCACTTTGTGCGAACCACAGGGCTGAGGGCTGCTCATCCATTTTTGTACATGGTCCCCATGACAACTCAACAAAGTATGATAACTAGATCCATTGTGCAGATAAAGACACTGAGGCACAGATAGGTTAAGCAAACTGCCCAAAGCTGCTTGACAAGTAGGAGTTAGGGTCTGAAGTTCCAACCTGTCTCTCTGAGGCTGGGACCACAGCCCTCCTTCATCTCATTGCTATGACTGGCCTACAGTCTTGGCAGCTAGCAAGTGACTTGATTATTATCATCACCTTTAGAAGTCACAGGTCTGGGCTCACCAAGTCAGAGAGCTCAATATGATCCCCAAAGCCTGCACTTGCTCATGGGGTATCTCGTCCCTCTCTCAAGGCCAAATGTAGCAGGCAAACAACATATTTCAGGGTTCGTCATGAAGTTCCTGGCAGGTAATCATCACTCCGTCTGAGAAAGATGATGAACAAGGTGTCTAAGATGAGCAAGTTAAATTGGGTAACAATCAAAGAACATGCATAATGCCTGTGTAGGAATCTCATAAGCATATTCACTGGGCCCTTTTGCAGAACCAAGTTCCTCTGCAATAGGCAAGTTCAAGGCCTGGAACCAAGATAATTAACCATCTCAACCATAGTGGAGATATTTTATACTCAACTATTTACAGTGGTGGTTCACAATCAAAAGGAATACATAATGAAGAGAATTTTGCTCACTCTCTCCCAGACTTCCAATAAAACATGGCAGGTGACTCACAGGATGACACACTACTCCTGGCAAGGCGCCAAGAGTTACACATACCGACCAGTCGGTGTGGAGTAGGCTCTCACAAGCAGGTTGACAAACTTCACCGGATCCTCTGATACACCAAGGCTCAGCCTTCCACTCCCAGCTGTCTGGCTTCTGAGAAAAGGGAGTCTTCAGCATTGGGTCATAAAGATGCCAACCCATCAAACGGAATCCCTGCTGAGGGCTGGCCATGACCACGGCAAGCCATCTCTGGCTTTCACTTTTCTTGCTCCAACAAATTCACACACCTTTCTCAGTAGACTCGGGCTTATGATTCAGACTTGTGGCTCCTGCCAAAGACCTGCATCCTGAGAGCCTTTGTTCTCTTCTCTGGCCACAGATGAACTCAGTCCATTGAAGAATGGCTGCAATCCCTTGCCCACATAACTTTCCATTGGGCAAATATTAGTCAGATTGGCTGGGTCTGAGGGCAGCAACTTCCTGAAGGAACACCCCCTCAGACAGCCCATGCCACCACCACCCCAAAAAAAGTCTAGTAGAGTTGTTAATGAACTGCCCATTTCCAGAGTCTCATAGTTACATATTGACACATACATGGATCCTACTGGCTCAATTTCATTAACCGAAAACAATATTCTTGGCCTTTGGCATTAACATGGGCTTTTATTTTCATAAGGACTTGGTGCACCAACTCATACTATTTGCTTCCATGGGGACTTTATTCTGAGTAAATATGTGACCCTGGACTTGAGGTCTCTGTTCACCATCACCTTCTCAGTGAGGTCCTCCTAGACACCTCCATCCCTACCACCTCTTTCTCCAATACATTTCCTTTCTCACTTCCCTACTTTATTTTTTCTCTTATAAACACACACTAAAAATTTTCTTATTTTACTACTTGTTTATGGTTTCTCTTCCCAACTAGACTCTAAGCCCCACACAGTCAAGGATTTTGATCCATCTTTCTCCCAACTCTACCCTAGGTGCCTAGAAGAGAGCCCGTGGTATATCCTCAACCTCAACTCTCAAATATTTGTTGGCTTAGATTGAATACACCCTCGTGATGATAACCAAGACCAGAAAGCATGACCAAAACCCCACATGCCTGAGATCTCTCCTGAAACTACAGAAATAAAGTCCTCTGCCACTTCCTTCTAGACCCCGAACAAGAAGAGAAATAGGGAGCACGGAGGAAAATATATATTTATTCCAATAATACACAAGTACATGGGCTTTTTGGCCTATACTAAGAATTTTCAAGACTCAGCACACTAAATCTCCAAAATAGCATTTTTGTTAACCAAAAGGGGGAAAGACCAGTGATCCCTCCATACAGCCAACATCACGCATCCCACTCTCAGCTCACCACCTCCCATTTGTCCAGACCAACCCCGTCAGATCTCAAACCCAATAACCACCACCCTCCCACCTTTCAGTGGCCCTCACAGCCATGCTGCCACACAGTCGTCCCTAGCCTATCACTGTGTTCCTTCCTTAACTCCCTGGTCCCTCTATCACTGGGTCACATCCATTTGGCAAAGATACCAACCTGGTGAGATCCAACAAACTACCTGGTTGGCACCTGCACCCAGAGAGCTGAACAGTCCACTGGTCTTACTTTCAATGACCATTGATGTCAAGTCTGTCCTAAATGAAGCTGGTGATCTCATACCATAGTTGCTAGTCCATTTACCTCTTTGTGAAGTTCCCATCTACTCTTCTCATCCCAAATGCCCAATAATTTCTCCTCAGCTTTTTTTCTCAGCTGACGATCTCTTGTCCTACATCTCCAAGAAAACAGAAGCAATCGGATAGAACTACCACAACTTCCAAGCCTGTGATCACAGATAACTAACTATTCATATCCCATCTAAAAGCTATCCCTCGTCCTATGACTAGACCCCCCTCCCTATACTTAAGGACATTTTTTCAGCAATTATCTCTCCTCTACATTATCAAATCCCTTTGCTCTCCTGGAGCGTCCCCAGTGGTAGGAAGAGATGCCTTTTGATCTCTAAATTCAAATCAACTCTCAGCGCCCCTGCAGTTGCCACTACACTCTGAGCCACCATCTTCTCTTGCTGGGCTACAGCAAAACTCCTTAACAAGTCCCCCTCTTTACACAGTCTGATCTTACCCCAGAAGCCAGAGGGGTCCCTTTAATGTGCAAATCAGATCATACCACCCTCGATCAATCAAGGGGTAAAAACCAAACTCCCTGGAGGGTCTTACAAATCCTGTCATATCAACTCCTGTTCCTTCTCCCCTTGCTCCTGCCACTTCCACCACACTTGGCTTCTCTGATGTTCCCTGAACTTTCCAGACATACTCCCTCTTTTTAGAACATTCCAGATATGCAATGAGCTAATTCCATTATCTTTAAGTCCTCATTCAAATGGTATCTTCTCATGATTATATCCTAACTGGCCCCACTCCCCCACTCAAAAAAAAGCTGCCCCTTCCCCAAAACAGCTCTGCTTTTCCTTTTTTTTTTTTTTTTAAAGATTTTATTTATTTGAGAGAGAGAACGAGCAAGCAGAGTGAAAGAGAGAGCATGAGTAGGGGGAAGGGACAGAGAGAGAGGGAGAAGCAGACTCCCCACTGAACAAGGAGCCCGACATGGGGCTCAATTCCAGGATCCTAAGATCATCACCGAGCCAGAGCCAAAGACAGACACTTAACCATCTGAGCCACCTAGGCACCCCTTCTTTTCATTTTTTTGATAGTACCTATCACCTTCTAGCATATTATAGCATTAAGTTAATTAAAATGAAAGTCTATTAACTATGAATTTAATACAACTAATAAACAATTGTTTCTCATTTAATAATAAATCATAAAGACAAGGATCTTTGTCTCTTTTGTTCATGGAAGCATCCAAACTACAAAGGATGGTGCCTAGCACATAGCAGAACCTAAAAGACCAACCACTGAGTGAATAAAATAGTATTTCCTTTTCAGTCTATTGGCAAAATAAAGCATGGAAGGACAAAAATAGGGAAAACAGAGAAAGAGAAACTCAAAGACAGAGAGAAGGCAGTGAGAAAGTCTAATATGTAGAAAAACAGAGAATTAGGCAGAAGAGATACAGGCTGGCAATTCCCCAAAATACACAAAAGACACCAATCCACAGATTCCAGAAGTCCTACAAACCCCAAACAGAAAAAATAAGAAGATACTTAAACTATATATGTCACAGCAAAACTGGAAAAGCCAAAGAGAAAGATCGTACAAGCAGGAAGAGGAAGACTAATGACCTCCAAAGAGGCATCCCCTGAGCTGCCAGCTGACTTCTCAACAGAAACAAAAGAAGCCAGAAGAGGATGAGCTGTTATCTCCTAAGTGTTCAAGGAAAATAACTGTCAACCTAGAATTCTACACTGAGTGGAAATAAAGACCATCTGGAACAGAGATAAAATAATAATATCTTAGATTTTAAATAATATAAGAGAAAAAAGATAGGCCATAACAATATCCTATCCACCAGGTGGGAAGAAAAGGAACTAAAATACTTTTAATGCCCTGGTATTATCTGGAGGGATAAAAGTACCAATTTATATATGACTTTGTCATCTAAGGTAACAATGGGTTATCTTGGATCAAAAGATCTTAGGGGCACCTGGCTAGCCCAGTCAGAGGAATGCATGACTCTTGATCTAGGGGGTTATCAGTTCATGATGGGTGTAGAGGGATGTCTTAAAAATAAAATTGTTTTTAAAAAAAGATTTTACTTAAATAGGACAGACATAAAGGCAAATAACTAATAATTCTAATTGCATTCAGACTGAAAATTCATTTATTTTTTAAATAATTTTTATTTTTAAATAAAAATTATCTTAAAAATTAAAATTATTTATTTTAAAATATTTATTTATTTAAAAATTATTTAAAATAATTTTTTATTTAAAAAAATAAGAGAATGAAAGACAAGCTAAACTGGGAGACCATATTTGCACCTCACACAACCAACAAAGGCACATTATCCAGACTATTTAAACATATACACATCTACACACTACAAATCAATAAGACCAACTACCAAATAGAAAATGACAAGTGATTTGAATAGGTAGCCCACAAAAAAAAAAAAAAAAAAAAAAGGATATTCCAAATGGCCCTATGTAAAGGAGCTTAACTTTATTGATTACCAGGAAAATGTAAATGAAAAGCAAGAAATTCATTTATTTCCAAAACAGCTAGAATTCAAATGAGTGATAACAAGGTTTCCCTGAGGACCTGGAACAACAGGAACTCCCTAACTTATCCTTCCAGGGAGAGTATAACTGGGTCACCTACCTCACCCATCTTCAATAAGATGAAGAATCAGCAATCCACTCCTAGAGATACCCCAAGAAATGCATGCACATGTCCTCTGGGGAAGATTTCCCAGGACAGTCCTTGCAGCATTACTCACAAGAGCCAAGCACTAGAACTCACCCAAGTGTTCATCAGCCATAGAATGGCTACTATATCAGTTACTGTCTATGCACACAATAAAATTGTGCAATTGTGAATACGGATAAATCAGAGCTACATACAAAAGAAATGAATCTCATTTTTTAAAATGAAACCGGACCTAGAATACTAAATAAAAAATTATTCCACTCATATAAGGTTCAAAAGCAAGTAAAACTAAACGACAGTACTTGGAAATACATATTTGAGTCACCGAAGTATGAAGAAGAGCAAAAACATGCCAAGCCCAGCTGTTACCCTTAACAGGTAGGAAGAGGATGGAAAGAGAGGTCTTCTGGGGAGCTGGCAACGTTCCCCTTCTTGAGCTGGTGATGACCGTGCTACCCACTAGGGCTGTACACTCAAGTTTTGGGTACCATTCTGGAGGGGTTGGCATATTTCACAGTTAAGAAAAGTGCATCAAATTACAAGAAAACAAACTCTCTTAAAGAAAAACATTTCCCATCAAATAATAATTCCCACTTCCCAAATAAGAAAGCCTCTTAACTTTAGGCTCTAGATATAAAATCCTGTACAGCTAGCACTACATTAAGTCTCTGTAAAGTTCAATGAGTAAGACAGCTAATGACACATAAGATAAAATGCATGGTCTAAAGGAGATATTTAACTCATGAAGATATTCTCCTCCAACCATTAAACTAATAGTAGATCATATGGTTATAGATTCAGGTGACTCTTCTTTAAGGAATATTGTCAGTTAAATTGATGAGATAGGTGGGTAGATAGGTAGATAGGTAGATAGACAAAGTATGTATATATTTATGTATGCAAATACCCACACATGTTTATATACACATGAATGTATGTGTGGCCAACAGAAGAATATACCCTTTGCTGTGACTTTACTTAAAAATGAAAGCAGCGTTTAAGAGTAGGTTCAGTGCATACATCCTCTTCTCTGGTATCACTGGACCGGATGAGCTTCAGGATCTGATGCTTACAACTCAAGGGCATGACAAAGGAATTGGGAAAGATGCAGTGGTTGTCCTCATATAGAGCCCAAATATTCAAGCCATCCATCCAATACTGCCTTTCTTCTCATGACAAATCATGGACCCATTACCTATGAACATGTTATGCTTTTATGTGTAAAGAAATGTCCGTCTATCACCTCTTGGGCGATGACCACTCATCTTTCTTACCTGCACTGTGAGCAGTTAATTGCTTTATTTTCTGATTAGTTTGCACCCTAGATAACAGAAACATTAAGTTCTCCAATGTCTTTTTTGCCTAAGATTAGTGGTGGGGACCCTTCCTTTCCTCCTGTATTTGTGACTGCTGTTCTCCGCAGAGCACCTCCATGCTTTCTTCTCCGCCACCCCCAGCCACAAAGATGAGCATGACCTAGTCAAGGAAAATCACTGAACCTCAACACCCTGGACATAGTGACTGGTCCAGATATGGTTAATGATCTACAGTAGCCAATCAGAGAACTTTTAAAAAGTAGGATGTCAGCCTAGAGCTGCTGGCAGCCATGCCTATGCTAGGCTCAAGCCAGATCGAAAAAAACTAATCCAAGACAGGGAAATACAGAGATGAAAACTAGAAAGAGAAGCCTGATGCACTGGCCTCTCTGGGTTCAACTGTCCCCTACATCCACCTTTATCCTATTCCTTACAGGGGCCAATTCGTTTCCACTTTGGCCTAACTCAACTCAGGCATCTAACCCTTTCAACGAAAGGTCTAAACTAAGAGGGTTGAGGTTTCTTTTCTGGGTTTTATTTTGTTTGTTTCTGAATGGTCTTGCTGTTGGTGTTATTATTTTGCTGGGGTAAAAAGCAGAGATCTGCCCCTGGGAGTCACATCACACCTCTGCATTCCATGTTTGTGGTGGAGGCGGGGGCGGGGATGGGGAACCTTTATGAGCCACTAAGCTTTCTCTTATTTCTTTTAAAAGTGTACTTTCTGTGTCTTCCCTGCCTCATTCTTTATTTCTTTATTGAGCCCGTTTCCCCTTTTCTTTTCTTTTTTTTTTTTAAGATTTTTTTTTTAATTTATTCATGATAGAGAGAGAGAGAGGCAGAGACACAGGAGGGGGGAGAAGCAGGCTCCATGCCGGAAGCCCAAAGTGGGACTTGATCCCAGGACTCCAGGATCGCGCCCCTGGGCCAAAGGCAGGTGCTAAACCGCTGAGCCATCCAGGGATCCCTGTTTCCCCTTTTCTAAACGCTGAGTGACCACATGGTGAATGTCTTAGATTCTTCTCTCTTCTGGGAGAATGCTGATCACTCCCAAATTAAAAAGTGACCAGGGAGCAGTGGCTGGAGATGCTTTTGCAGTACGCAGGTTATGATTTTAGAGCCCTTCCAAAAGAGAGCTCTCTGGTTTTGAGGAAACTCCATGCTTGGGGCAACCAAAGGAAGTGCCTCTGAAACCACACAGCATGCAATGGAACCACAGAAAGAAAAGAGGGAATAAAAGCCTCTTCCTGTATATTTTCTGAAGCATCCTGCTTAAAGAGAGATCATGGTGTTCAATTTCAAGAAAGAAACATTACGGGGAAACATGTAGGGCAAAACAGCTTCATGATGCATGCAAACGTTCAAGGCCACAAAAGTAATTTGCATTGACTTCACACATCTCTCCACTATTTTGATAATAAAGAACATAATTTCAGCATTTTACAGGAAGGTCAAAATGTATTCCTAGTTACACCAACCAATCGCTCTCTCAATCCCATGGTGAGCTTCCCACTATTGCAAGTTCTAGAGACAAGATTAGAGGCCCCAGCACCGCATTGTTTGACATTTCTATGGGCCACAAAAATTTACAAGTATCCCAGGTGGAGTAAATTTGTTAAGCAAAGGGCCATTTGAAAATAAAATTGCTTGTGGAGAGCTCTCTCACAGTATATGAATTTCAGCTCATAACACTCATAGTGCCTAAGTTATTTACTACTTGGCTCTTCACAGAAAATTTTGCCTACTCTGGACTATGAGAACTGGAGCCATAATAAATGTGGCTCCAGTTCTCAACCTGAAATTGTGATTAAATGAGAAGTGCTTCAAAGGTTTCTGCTGAATATCTACTCTGTGGACTTAGCAACATGTAGCTGGAGGGGGTGTTGGGGAGTGGAGGAAGCTATGTTTGAGAGTGAAATGGTGGAACTGAGAATATACTGGAACATCAGTCATGGATGGAGGGCAAAGTACAGCTCAACCTACAGGAATTATTGGTAAGAGTTCTGTATTCTCTATAAACAAATCCTGCAGTAGCTGATACTATCATGGCCCAAAACCATAGATGGATGGATGAATGGATGGACAAGTGGTTAGATGGATGGATGGATAGATGGATGGAAAGGTGGTTGGATGGATGGATGGATGGATGGATGGATGGATGGATGGATGGATAAGTGGTTGGACAGGTGGTTGGACAGGTAGTTGGACAGGTAGTTGGATGGACAGAGGGACTGAGAAGAGAATGGTGATGGTCACAAGTAAGTGGGTATGTGCTGACGGAGGGAGAGGAAGGAGGACAAGTGGAACACACCATAATTAAGTAATGGTGTAGTCCAGAGTGGCAAATTTTTCTGTGAAGAGTCAGGTAGTAAATATCTTAGGCACTGTAAGTGTTATGGGCTGAAATTCATATACTGAAGTCCTAACTCTGAGTACCTCAGAATGTGACTGTATATGGAGAGAGGTCTTTAAAGAAGTAGTTAGGTTAAAATAGCTCAGACAGGTGAACCCTAAATCCAATGACTAGCGTCCCCATAAAAAGAAAAGATTCAGACAGACACTTACAGAGGGAAGACCATGTGTGGACACAGGGAGAAGATGGCCATCTACAAACCAAAAAAAAGCAGCCCCAGAAGGAATCACCAACTTGATCTGAAACTTCTAACTTTGAGAATTACAAGAAAATAAATTTATATTGTTTTAGGCACCCTGTCTGTGGTCCTCTGTTACGACAGGAGAGTAGATTAACAGTGCGCAACACAGTCTCTCTGGTAACTATTCAACTGAGCCATTTTAATGTAAAAGCAACATGGACAATATGGAGGCAAAAAACATGGCCTTGTTCCAATAATGCTTTATTCTTGGACACCAGCATTTGAATTTCATATAACTTTCACATGTTATCATTTATTACATCTCTTGTGATTTTCTTCCCCCAACCATTTAAACAATGTAAAATATAATAGGCTTACAAAAACTAGAAGCAAGCAGAATTTGGTCATCAGGCTATAGCTTGAGGATCCTGGATTCATTCTCCAAGCACTCGGGAAAATGGCCACAAGAGACTCCCTCCAGTAGATTCCAATTCAGCAGACAATTCTGTAATCTGTGTTCTCTATATACTTCTCCTTCTGCCTTTATCACACACCATTCTCCATGTATGTGATTGTGAGTCCGTTCTGTGCACTGGGCTGTGAGCTCCTTATGGGCAGGGTGCATGTCTCACAGGTTCCTTTACATCTAGCACCTCTCATACTACCTGAACATAACAGGAACTCCACACATATTCCCTGAATCGGGTCATACTCCCCATCACAGGATTCTGCTATCAAAGTATGACATGAGGGGCAATCCAGGAAAAGACACCCCAGTGTCTCTCCCTGTCTGGTATCAGAGCCTTGAATGTTACTATTCCCTTGGGATGCCTGACAAAGAGCACAGAAAGTAAACCCCACACATCATCCTGAAGCTGGATTTTGACCTCTGTCGAAAGCAACTCTCAGTTTATCGCACTAAACAAGGCAGAAAATACTGGATATCCTTGCCATGGCCTCGTGGACGTTACTTAACTCATTCATTGTCCCGAATGAAAGGAAACACTCCCCTCCATGAGCAGAGGACCAAAAAAATCATGTGATCCTTGACTCCTGAGTTCGAAAATCAATGTGCAAGGAACACATTCCAGCATTTTCCTTCCTCTCTCATCCATCCATCCATCAGGAAAAAAGGTCAATGCCATCTTCAAAAATGAGCATTTTGTAGCTGGACCCTGCATATAGTCTGCATCTACAATATCTGCCTGTTTCCCAGGAAGACAGAGTCTATTAACAGGATGCTGCCTCGGACTACTTTTGACACATCACTGGAAGTTGTCGGGGATCAAATCTGTGTACAAAGGGAATATAAAGAACCACAAGGAGAATATGCACAGAAATGATTCATGATTATTCAGATTTGAATAGATCCTCAAGTATGACTCTAGAGACATTATCAGACACAGGCAGGCAGGCATACAGGTAAGCAAGCAAGAAGGAAGGACAGAAGAGAAGGAGAGTGGAGGGAGAGGGGACAGCAGCAGTGTAACTCAGGCTGGGTTCAGCACTCCCCCCTCCACCCCTATACCCATCCCAGCCTTCATAATGGGACCAAACAATACTCTGAGGTTGTAAGTACTATGAAGAGCAAACAGGTCCCAAAACTTAGGGGAGGCTGACACCACTTTTCTATTCGATATCCTTCAATAACTGCTAGATTTGAATCAAATCGCACTGAGACTTAGTCTCCTAGTCAACATAATGGAGCCGGAAGTACCTGGCAGGCAGACCAAAGAACATAATGCATTTCTTAATTCATCAGCAATCCAGTTTAAATGGTATGTGTATTCTCTTTCTTTGAAAAGCAATCTCCATAGCAACTGAACCTGAATACCTTGGTATTATTCAATCCAAGCTTACCCGCCCTATGAATTTGGCAAGAAATGTCTCCTCTTACGCAGTAGTGGGGAGCCCAGGAAATGGGACAAGCCTCATGCATCCTCCTTAGGCTAACAGACAACCAAGAGACATCTGCTTTGCTGCTCCACCAAGGTGGCAGCCTCCCATCATTTGTCAGCCCTCGATCAGCTCACTGTGCACATTATTTACACATTTGTCCTTGTGTGCTGGTACTTTCTGCATCCTCATGGGCCACTGTATTTTTTTTTAAGATTTTATTTATTTATTCATGAGAGACACACAGAGAGAGGCAGAGACACAGACAGAGGGAGAAGCAGGCTCCATGCAGGGAACCTGATATGGGACTCGATCTCAGGACCCTAGGATCAGACCCTGAGCCAAGGCAGACACTCAACCACTGAGCCACCCAGGTGCCCCCATGGGCCACCATATTACAATATTTTACTTCAAAGAACATCTAAACTTGAGTCGTATTATCAATATAACTTTACTGGTTGTCTGTCTTCTCTAAACGGCTGCATGAACCACAAATGGATGCCCAATGAACAGAATCAGAGGCTGAGTCCCAGCAACTCGATGTGTGAGATCCACAAAGAGCCGACCTGTACATTTCTACAGCAGGCTCACCTTGTTCCACTTCATGCAAAGATTCATATTAAAATAATTAATATGGAAATACTTTCCTCAAATTCAAGCCTAATGGCATTACCTTAGAGGGACTTGAAACAACTCGATGTTGGTTGTAAGCTGACAAAAGAAATTCACCAGTTATTTTAACTTCCTGAAAAATTTGAAGGGAAAGCATTTAAGGTCACTATCAGTAACTCTCTACGTTGTTTCTTAGGCCATTTTTAAAAGACCTTAAACATTTCAAAATAATTGATCCTAAGCTCTTCAAATAACCTTTCCTAAAATTCCAGGTGAATCATTTCTGCCATGGGTGACTGTTTGTAGCTCAACAAATTATTCATTTGAGCTGAGCCACACACATACCATGTTTAATTAGGGTGCCACAGTGAGCCTTGATTTCAAGTCCAAAATATTCCAATCCAAAATGATTCGGTAGGCTTCCTG
This sequence comes from Canis lupus familiaris, assembly GCF_011100685.1. Lineage (NCBI taxonomy): Eukaryota > Metazoa > Chordata > Mammalia > Carnivora > Canidae > Canis > Canis lupus. Next base: position 26,863,379 of record NC_049252.1, read on the forward strand.
TTTGCTGCCAGGAGTTTGAAAAGCTAAAAATAGCAACCAGGTTTTCACATCACAAGGCAGCACACAGCACTTCAGGCATAAAGGCTTCAAAAAGATCCATGGACAGATCCCAAAAGCCAGCTACAGGCTGACAAGATCTTAGATCTGGTCATTCCCACACACTTTTATTTGTCAAGGCAAAAGGACATTAGGTACACATTTAACAATATCATATTATCAGGAGAAAATCCCTGTAAAAAAAGAAATTACAGAATTTCTGTAAAACAGAAATTTCCTGTAAAACAGGAAACTTGTACACCATGCAGTTGCAGAGAAGAAGAAAAATGCTGCTAAAATACAAGTATCTAGACTTCATCACGCTATAAAACTAAAGATATTAAATTAGTATATAAATTTTGACCAAATCCCTAGGGATTCAATCAGCAAAATCCAGAATACAGGAAACTTTATGGGTCAGAGACTTATAAAAGTCTCTTCAACAAATAAAGTAAAAAGAGGGGGGAAAAAAGAAGGTAGTTGGGGAACCTGCTGATTATGTAACAGTTAAAGAAACATGTCCATCAGCTGCTGTTTAAAAAATTATAAGAGGAGGGTAAACTTGAAAACTGACTGGATATTTTATAATATTAAGGAGTTACAGTCAATATTTTTTTTATGTTCTTACCTTTTCATGACATATACTGATATAGTTACAGACAAGATAATACAATGTCTGAGATTCACATCAAAACAATCTAGGGTGTGTATGTACGTGTGTATGTGTGTGTCTCTCTGTGTGTGTCTGTGTGTCTCTGTGTGTTGACTATAGGCAAAAGCGATTGGCCACAGGTTGATAATCACTGAAGCAAGCACTGAAGCACTGATAATAGGTACATAAGGAGTTTGTTTTTTTTGTTTTTTTTTTTGTTTTTAATTTTTATTTATTTATGATAGTCACAGAGAGAGAGAGAGAGAGAGAGGCAGAGACACAGGCAGAGGGAGAAGCAGGCTCCATGCACCGGGAGCCCGATGTGGGATTCGATCCCCGGTCTCCAGGATCGCGCCCTGGGCCAAAGGCAGGCGCCAAACTGCTGCACCACCCAGGGATCCCACATAAGGAGTTTGTATGAAGGTTCAGTATATTATTCTTGCCACTTGTGGATATTTGAAATTATCCATAATAAAAAGGTTCTTAAAATTTGGGATATACAAGAAATACTGTGGTCTGTATGCCCAGAAAAATGCCTCCGGGTGGCCTGTGGGTGTGTGTGGCCTGTAGACATGTTTTGCTTGGATTGTGGGACTGCTTTTACAATTTTTTTTTGATCCAAATTTAAAAATAAGATAATTTCACATAAAAAACAGAACTTCCAACTTCTCTTGAAAAATAATAAGGTCTGGCAATGCTGGACTATGGCAACAAGCCCTGGTGTGTGACCCACCACCGCCCTATGTCTCCCTGGCACTCATTCACTGATACGGCCTCCTTGGGCTGTGATCATTGAGTTTGGCCCCCCGTGTACAGGGCTCCTCAGAGCAGTAACAGAGAGCGCCAACACAAGAGCCAGAGTCTCCAAAATTCACATGCTCCACTATCAGCCCAAACCACTGGAGCTTTGTGTTCTGAACAGTAACCAAAAGTTCCTCAATACAGGCACTTGGACAGTTTTAGCTTATATTACACAAGGCAGTGATTGGAAACACATGGAGAGTGAAGACATTGCAAAAGAAAGCTCTAGTTCTTGTAGCTGATTTGGCTTGGGACCTCTGGCCAGCTCTGCTGCCTTTCCTTATCACTCAGGCGACCGGACTGGCTCCTGTTCTACTCCAAACTCCCAGCGAGCTGAGAGATCTTTCAGGTCCTCACCTGCCCCCTTCATCTTACAGTCAAGGGTCAGGCCAATGGAGGTTGACTAATTCACCCACCCATCTTACGGGAGGTCAACAGAGGAAGGGATGGGGGTGAAAACATAGCAAGAGACACTCTCCAGATACTGGACAGTAATCCACTTCTGTGTATTTTTAGTCCTTTTAAAATAGTTTTCCAGTATGATGCTTCTCTAGAAAAAGACAGGCTTTGAATCTTGCATAGAACCAAAGGCTGGGCGCCTGGCTGGTTCAGTGGGTTAAGCATCTGACTTTGAGTCAGGTCATGATCTTGGGGTCCTGAGATCAAGCCCTGTGTCAGGCTCCACACTCAGCAGGGAGTCTGCTTGTCGCTCTCCCTTTACCCCTCCCCCTATTGTGCTCTCTCTTTCTCTAACAAATAAATAAAATCTAACAAAACAAAACAACCCCAAAGGTTGAATGAAGCACTTGAGTTCTAACATTCCTGTTTAACTGACCACTCTCTGTGGAATGATCATTCAGCAAGACTTCCTAACACCCAACCAACATTCCTCACTTGTACATGTAGCTGTCTGCCCATTGAGCAACAAAACGAGTAAGGTCAGTCCTTCTAACTCTTCAGATTCTCTGAAGACTTGGAACCTGGATGCTCTATAACAGCTCTCAGACTCATTCATTCCTTGGATCCAGTTCCACGAAGCTGAATCAAAGGAAGTTCTCAGAGTCCTACAGTGACCACTATATTCCAGCCACCTCTGAGCTTGGGTACTTCCCAAAGTGACCTTACCCAGTTAACAACAGAGTACTGTTGAAATTTAATTAATTCAACGCAAACAAGTCAAAAGAAGAAAAAACACCCAGAGCAGTATATGAGATATGACAGAGGCATACAAGTCATACCCCTAACGCTCCAGTGGGGAGCTCTCATCATCCTCTAGTGAGGTCTCATGTGCGGCACACCTTACTTACTTTCTCATAACTTGCACATACCCAAGGTTAGCAATGCTCTTCTCCCATCCAAGGTCTAAAGGCACCGCAGCAATCCCTGGCTGGGCTTCCTCAGCTTTCTTAGCATCTGGACTTGAAAAGAGCCAATCATCAGTGGTTATACTACCTTAGTTGAATAAAGGCACAGGTTAGGACTCATCCTTTGCTCACCAGGGTAAGTTGAAAAGGTCTGAAGCAAATCCCCAGTATGAAACATGGAGGCTTTGTGGACTTAAGGGAACATCTGTGGCCAACCCCTGCTTGGCCAAAACCTGAGCACCACTGAGTCCTGTGGAAAACAGCCATGGGAATCAGTCGGCCAAGGGAGGACAAAAGTCTCAACTGGTGCAGCAGCCACACAGAAGAGAAGGAATGAAGGGGAGGAGCTTGAGGAGTTAGAGATGCTGCAAACCCAGATGACCTGAGGATACAAGCCAAACTTACTCTGTTCATACAATACATATTTCTTGGGCACCTAATATGTGATGGGCACTATGTCCAACAGTGAGGATATAGTAGGGAGCAGAAGAGAATAAGGAGAAGACGCACAAAGAGAAGCAGGATGCTTTTGGGATTTTGTTGCTGTTGTTTTGAAAGGGAGAAGTTGAGATGAGAAAAGTAACCTCATTCAGGGAGATGTCAGGCTTGAGGTGCAGTCAAATGGGCAGAAGAAACTTGGGGTAATTCAAGAAAATGATCTGATGGAGACATTCCTCTACATAAATCATGCCTACCATTCCCCTATCTTCAAAAAACAAACAAACCAAAAAAAACCCGGGGTGTCTGGGTAGCTCAGTTGGTTAAGCATCTGAGTCTTGATTTTGGCACAGATCATGATCTCAGGGAGGTGAGATTGCACCTGGAGTCAGGCTCTGCTCTGAGCATGCAGTCTGCTTGAGATTCTCTCTCTCCCTCCCTCTCTCTCTGCCCCTCCCCCTGCTCACACATGCTCTCTCTCTAAAATAAATAAATAAATCCTTTTTTAAAAATAAAGTAAAATAATAAAATAAAATAAAATAAAATAAAATCCCTTTCTTTGGTCTTACAACCCCTCTAGTTATTGTCCACCCCCTGCCCCTGAAAGCCAAAGTCACAGAAGCAACAGCTCCTTCTGGATGCCTCTCTTCTCACTACTGTGTAATCCCAGCCAAAGTCACCAGACACCATCCCAATATTCACTCTGAAAGGTCTTCACCTTCTTGGTATTTGCACAGCACCAGAAACCAATAGCCACGCCCTTCCTTAAGGAAAGCCTCTTCATTGGAATTCTATAGCAATTACCAAAAATTTCATGTGAGCTTTGGGCCTGATATGATCAGTGCTGGGCAAATTGTTAGAACATCAACACTGGGTGTAGAATCTGTTCCTCCCAAACTGCATGGTAAGTGTTCAATCAGCAGGGTCAACTGCCACAAATCATATACTGGGCACTGATAAGAAGATGTGAAATGAATGCTGCATAGACAATGAAAATTATGTTCACTACTAGTATGTACGTTTTCTCTCCTATAGCTGTGACCATTTCTTCTCAAAGTCCCCTTAGCTCCCTTTCTTTGGGTCACCTCAAACCCTTTGTGTACAGAAAATTCCCTGTGCATGCCTACCACTACCCACTGGAGCCCTCTCCTTTTACTATACTGAATAACCCTCTAGGAAACTTCTGTAACCTCATACATACACCCTATTCCTCACTCAGAACCAAGGAATCTGATATACCCTTAAAATGACCAGAATTCGGGGTGGGAAAAGGGATGGACCGAAATGGAGAAGAGAGGGGCACTTGGCTGGTCTAGTTGGTAGAGCATGCAACCCTTGATCTCTGGGTCCTGAGTTTAAGCCCCATGTTGGTGGGGCCTACAGAGAAGAGAAGAGAAGAGAAGAGAAGAGAAGAGAAGAGAAGAGAAGAGGAGAGGAGGGGAGGGGAGGGGAGGGGAGGGGAGGGGAGGGGAGGGGAGGGGAGGGGAGGGGAGGGGAGGGGAGGGGAGGGGAGGGGAGGGGAGGGGAGGGGAGGGGAGGGGAGGGGAGGGGAGGGGAGGGGAGGGGAGGGGAGGGGAGGGGAGGGGAGGGGAGGGGAGGGGAGGGGAGGGGAGGGGAGGGGAGGGGAGGGGAGGGGAGGGGAGGGAGGGGAGGGGAGGGGAGGGGAGGGGAGGGGAGGGGAGGGGAACTGCATATTTGGGGTGCCTGGGTGACTCAGTCAGAAGAGCATACAATTTGGGTTCATGAGTTCTAGCCCCACTTGGGGCATAGAGATTATGTAAATAAATAAAACTTTTTTTAAAAAAATGGAGAGTGGGGAGCTAAGCACTGTATCTTGAGACTCCTTGGGACATTCTGATACAGGTTCTGCGTGTCCCACCCATCCCTCTACCTCCCTTAAGAGAAGCCCATTCTGTCAAAGCACCATGGCGCAGGAAAGGAAACATCAAGTTCTTGGCAGGGTGAAATTTTTTCCCCGAGGTAACATGGACAAGATTTGATTCCCAGAATTAATTTATTCAACTTCTAAGACCAAAGCTACCACCAGGCAACTAATAATTTTGGAGTGTATTTGTAAAGAAAAACAAATATTCATTATTCCTCTGGCCATTAAGTTATTTTAAATGTACTTTATGCTCCCACCTATACCCTCTTTAAAAAAAAAAAAAAAAAAAGGCTGATTCTATTTTTAACCATTAGAAATGAAGCCTGGGCTAGGTTTTAAGTGGTAAGGGTGGGGCAGGGAGTAACTTAGCAAGAAATACCTAAGAAAGGGCAAAATTTCTGGCCTTTAGAAAACCATGGTCTATACTTTATAACCAGCACAATAGATGCTTTTGCGTTTGATCTTGAATCAGAATTCTGTTTTCTATACAAGTAGAGAAAAATATGCCCACTTTTAAACTCCTAATTTTGGGGTTTTATTCTTTATATTCTTTACTACTGAATAATATTCTAAGAAGCATATAGTTTGGGGTTGAATTTAACATTTCAGAAAAACAAACTATCAGAAAGTCAATGTTTAGGGGCACCTGGGTGGCTCAGTCTGTTCAGCGTCTGCCTTCGGCTCAAGTAGTGATCTTGGGGTCCCAGGATCGAGTGCTGCATCGGGCTTCCTGCTCAGCAGGGAGCCTGCATCTCCCTCTTCCTCAGTCCCTCCCTCTGCTCCTTCTTCTCTCTCACTTGCTCTCTCAAATAAATAAAATCTTTAAAAAAAAAAAAAAGGTCAGCGTTTAATGGAAAAAGTGACGGTAGTTACCACCAACAGACTAAAAATCACTAACATGCATGATCATCTGTATCCAGGAAACTCAGGTATTTGTAGGCAAAAATGTACATCATTGGTGCATGTATGTTCACATACTTCCGTATATTACACATCATCTGTATATCCAAATACTAAAGAAGGAGAAAGAATGGAAAAAATACCCAAGTATGATCATAGCTTTTATAACATTTATTTGTAAAGAAACAGGCAATTGGGGACCCCTGGGTGGCTCAGGGGTTTAGTGCCTGCCTTCAGCCCAGGGCGTGATCCTGGAGTCCCAGGATCGAGCCCCACATCCGGCTCCCTGCATGGAGCCTGCTTCTCCCTCTGCCTGTGTCTCTGACCCTCTCTCTCTCTCTGTGTCTCTCATGAATAAATAAATAAAGTCTTTAAAAAAAAAAAAAAAGAAAAGAAACAGGCAATTATTTCCCCTTCTTCATATTTATCTGGTTTTTCAAACTTTCCAACATGATCACTCATGCACAGAAAAGGAAAACTAAACTTTATCTTTTATCACATATAAGACGACTTATGTGTTTACAATGGGCATTCAGCTCCTTATATCAAAAAAAACAAAAACAAAACCCAGACACTAAATATCTCAAGTTTCACACATGTGATACCAAAATAACCATACAGTCAAAAGAGAAAAACTCTGCTTCATTTCTAAAGTAAACCTGTTCACCAAGAGTAAAAAGAAAAGAAAGGCCTTTTGTAACACGTTGTGATCTATACCCTTCACGTGTCTTTCCGTTTTATAACTGAAGTTTAATCCTCCAGCTCATAAATTGCAATGTCACATCCTTCCCCTTTGTTGATGGTTTAGCTCTCTTGTTCTGTTCCCCTAATCGTGCCTCCCCCTATAGAGCGAACACATGCCACACACACGGATGTGCACACTCACAGGTGGCCACAGACACACACGCGTGCATGCTCCTGCCCAGCTGCTAATAATACCTGTTGTCTGAGTCTCTGTCTCGGGGCCACCAGTGCTCTCGGAGGGCACTGCACGTCCTTGCTCGAGGCCCAGGGGAGGCCAGACAACTGCACCTCCCACAAACTCACTTCTTCGCTTTCTAGTGGGGAGGGTCCTCCAGCATTTAAAGCAAACTCCTGATTACGCACACTAACGAAGGCAAACACTGGAGCAGATGCGGGTTTGGCACACCATCTCCCTGATTGCATTTTGCTTAGGCTACCATCACACTTAGTGATCCCCCAACGCAGATGCGACAACTGGAAGGCTCTCTGGGTGATGGGGAGGCTGGCAGAAATAGAAGATGGACCGAAATAAGAACATTTTCTGTATTTGCAACTCCAAGAGTTGTTCGTGGAAAACACAATCTATGCCCAAACATGCACGTACACATCTCTCACGCAGCTGCCATCCACCTACTACATACCACGGTGACCCAGTTACAAAGCCTAAGTGCTGGCTAACGTCACAATCAAATGATATGAAAAGTACCAAGGAAATCTAGAACACCTCCTAGATTATGATTTTATGTATCCATAATACCCTGGAGGAAGAGTAAGTAATATAGCCCCAACTGGGAAGCACAAAATTATGGGCAACTTCTGTTTCTAAGACTCAAAAAGTCTTTTCTTAGATGAATTTAAAAGATGCCTCTCTGTAATTCCCATCTGCTGGAGAAACCAGATCCAATCTCTAACCTTTCTGCACACTAACCCTTCAAACAGCAGAAGAAAGTGGTCTTGTCTTCCCTTTATTGTTCCTGCCACCAAGTTAAGCTGCTACCCGTTTTCTATTATCATTTTGGTTCTGCTCCTCAGACTCTACCACTTGCTCAAAGTCTTCCTTGTAATGGTGGTCAGGGGGCTAGACAGTCCTCAAGTGCTGGCTGGCCGGGTGAACATCCAGTGGACCAGGACACAAGGCTTCCCTTAGCCTATGAAGGGGTTCACTTATTTCTGGTGACCAACATCAAGTCTTCCGACGCGCATTGCTACAGGGCCTACCTTCCCTGTCCTAGATGTACACAAGCTCCCTTCAACTTTCTTGTTCTCCCCAAACTCATGTAGGACATTACATTCTGCTTTGTAAATAGAGTGTCATAGGTTTCCGTCTGCCATCCTGGGCTGCTGAGGTCATTCCAAGTTTGTACCGAGAGCACCACAGGTCTCTCTTCCAGATAGGACATTCAAGTTCAGAAACATTGGGCAGCCACATTTTGGGTGGTGTCAATTCAGGAAGAGAAAAATAAAGGCCACAGAGATGGGGCACCTGAGTGGCTCGGCTGGTTAAGCATCTGACTCTTGATCTCAGCTCAGGTCTTGATCTCAGAATTGTGCGTTCAAGCCCTGTGCTGGGATCCAGGCTGGACGTGAAGCCTACTCAAAAAATAAATAAATAAAAATAATAAATAAATGAGACAAAATACCGCAGGAGAGAGAAGAAAGACAAATATTAGCAAGAGGAACCAAGCAGACCAGGGAGTCCAGAATTGTGATGGCATTCCCAACAGAAACAAGTTCTAGAGAGATACATAACTGTCAATGACATCTAGGAGGAATTCTGTATCTTTATAAAAATTAACAGCAACCTCTTTTTTTGTTGTTGTTGTTGTTGTTAAGATTTATTTATTTTATTTATTTATTTGAGAGACAGAGTATGAGCAAGAGGGGCAGAGAGAGAGGAAGGGAAAGAATCTCAAGCGGGGAGCCCGATACGGGGTTCTATCCCACAACCCTGAAATCATAACCTCAGCCAAAATCAAGAGTTGGCCATTTAGCTGACCATGCCACTGAGGTGCCCCAACAGTAATCCCTTTATTTTTTGTTTTCTTTCAATATTCTATTTATTTATTCATGACAGACACAGAGAGAAAGAGAGAGGCAGAGGTACAGGCAGAGGGAGAAACAGGTTCCTTGCAGGGAGCCTGACATGGGACTCGATCCTGGTCTCCAGGATCACACCCCCGGGCTGAAGGCAGGCGCTAAACTGCTGAGATTACTGGGGCTGCCCAGTAATCTCTTTAAAACCAAAAACAAACACACAAAAAAGTTTTGTGATCTTGAGTCAGTTTCTGTTGCCTACAAACATGAGTCCTCGATAACACAGACTGTATTCTCCTTTAAATAGTGAGCGTCCGGGATCCCTGGGAGGCTCAGCAGTTTAACGTCTGCCTTCGGCCCAGGGCATGATCCTGGAGACCAGGGATCGAGTCCCACATCAGGCTCCCTGCATGGAGCCTGCTTCTGCCTCTGTGTGTGTGTGTGTGTGTGTGTGTGTGTCTCAAGAATAAATAAATAAAATATTTTAAAAATAATAAATAAAATCTTAAAAATAGATAGATAGATAGATAGATAGATAGATAGATAGATAGATAAATAAATAAATAAATAAATAAATAGTGAGTGTCCCATGTACGTCACCATTGCCAGGTATTTTTTAAGTACTGAGCAGTTTGTGGGGTAAACTATACATCCTCCCAGTATGGTACTGATTCATTAACACTCTATATGTTCCAACCAGCTTCAGATCCAACCTACATGTATCTTTCCCCAAGACATTTTAAGTTTTTAACCTGTTTAATCCTCCAGACTTAACTGTCTTCCCCTCATCTTTGGTTGGCTTCCCCTAATCCCCAAAGCCTGTCCTTCTCCCACATGTGTGTTCAGCCACACAATCTGGCCAACACATTACCTAATACGTTAATGAAGTCATGAATAATTTCTGCTTCCAAAACATTGTGCTGTGCCCTTAGCCAAAGAATCACAAAGGCTGGACTTTAGGCAAGTCATATCCAACCCCAGACTCAACTCCAGGTTGGTAAGAATTAAGGAGTCGAGAAAAATTTCGCCGCCGGCACAGGTGTGGCTTGCTTCAGAAAGCACACACAGACAAAATCTATATGTAAAAACCAGTTACCCATGAAAAGATGCACACTAACAGCAATAGCCATTCGGGAAACAAAAATCAAGATCACGACTAGATATGAGCTCATGCCCACCAGAATGCCTGTAATCAAAAAGAGAGATAATGAGTGTTGCCCAGGATATGAAGAAATAGGGGCCTTCACTGTCACTGGTAGGAATATAAAAAGATGCAGCCACTTTGGAAAACAGTCTGGTAGTCGCCAAGAAAGTCAACCTACGGTCACCAAAGGATGCAGAGATTTCACTCCTAAGGAAATGAGAGCCTAGGGCACCTGGGTGGCTCAGTTGGTTAAGCATCTGCCTTTGGCTCAGGTCAGGATCCCAGGGTGCTGGGATCAAGTCCTGCATCGGGCTCCCTGCTCAGCAGGGAGTCTGCTTCTCCTTCTCCCTCTGCCTACCACTTCTCCCGCTTGTGCGCATGCTTTCTCTCTCTGTAAAACAAAGAAATAAAATCTTTAAAAAAAGAAAGAAAAATGAGAGCATATGTCCACGCAAAAGCTTGCACATGGATGTATCATGGCAGCATTATTGGTAATAGCCAGCCAAGGGGTGGAAATAACCCAAATGTCCAAGGACTGACAAATGGATAAATAAAATACAGTGTATCCATACAGTGTAATACTGTTTGGCAATAAAAAGAAATGGAGCACAGACACATGCTAAGACACAGAGGAAACTTCACAATATTAGGCTAAGTGGAAGTAAGTTAGTTACAAAAGACCACATGTTGTATAAATCCACTTATATGAAAAGTCCAGGACAGGGAGATCTGGAAGCAAATTAGGTTAATGGTTGCCAGGGGGCTGGGGACAGGGTAGGGATGGCTGGGGAGAAGTAGGAAGAGGATGGTAATGGGTACAGAGTTTCTCCTGTTCTAAAAATGACTTGTGAGGATAGTTCTAAAAGTCTGTGAATTGATCCCTGGGTGGCGCAGCGGTTTGGCGCCTGCCTTTGGCCCAGGGTGCGATCCTGGAGACCCGGGATCGAGTCCCACATCGGGCTCCCGGTGCATGGAGCCTGCTTCTCCCTCTGCCTGTGTCTCTGCCTCTCTCTCTCTCTCTCTCTCTCTCTCTCTCTTTCTGTGACTATCATAAATAAATAAAAATTTAAAAAAAATAAAATAAAAAAATAAAAGTCTGTGAATATACTAAACACTCCTGAATTGTTTACTTTAAATGGATGAATTGGGATCCCTGGGTGGCGCAGCGGTTTGGCGCCTGCCTTTGGCCCAGGGCACGATCCTGGAGACCCAGGATCGAATCCCATGTCAGGCTCCCGGTGCATGGAGCCTGCTTCTCCCTCTGCCTGTGTCTCTGCCCCTCTCTCTCTCTCTCTCTCTCTCTCTCTGTGTGACTATCATAAATAAATAAAAAAAAAATTAAATGGATGAATTGTAGAATATGTGAATTATAGCTCATTAAACTTGTTTAAAAGAGAAAGTCCAGGAGAGGGGGAAAATAATTTTAAAAAAAGAAAAGAAAAAGACCATCAGAATATGATCAATCCCATTGCCAATCATGGTATAAAAAAAGAAATGTACTTGGTACCCTAGTTTTTCTAGTTCATTAACATGTTGGCCCAAATCCTAAATTTAACACTCACTACTTACATAGAACAGTCTATATGTTTAATTCAGCACAACCGACATTATACCAGATTGGTTAGGAACAGGGGCTTTGGGATTAGAACTAGATTTGAATCCCAACTCACAAGTTAAGTGACCTTGAATGCCCCCACCACACTTCTCCAAGCTTCCGTTTCTTTATATGTAATAGAGGAAAACAGTAGTGCCTCTCCCAGTGGGTTGTTGTGAAAAATGAATTAAAAAACTTCTAAAAACTGCTAAGTACCTGGCACAGAACAGCAATCCGATACTAACTTTATGAATATATAAACACATATGTACATAAAACTAACAACAGAACCAACAAGCACTTATGTGCAATGAACCAAGCCCTTTGAGAGGACACAGATAACGTAGTCCGCTTCTTCAACTATAATGCCAAGCAGATCAGTAAAACACTAGGAGATTTGTGTAGAAGAAGACACTTGAACTGGGTCAACTGGAAATTCCTGAACCAGAGATGGAAAAGAGGAAAGAATGGAACAAAACGATAAGCACATCTCACATGCAATGTTTTGCTACCTCGTACACAAACATCAGAGGCCTGTGAGGCTGAAGTCTTAGGACTCACCAGCACATTGTATATCTGTATGAAGAATCACAAGGAGTTATGAAAACTACAGCCTAAAATCACAGGTGACACAAAGCATGACTATAGAGACTCATATAGTACCAACCTAAGGGCACAAGTAAATGAACAGTAGAGAGATTCATCGTATAGTTCAACAAAGTCACAACAGCAAATCAAACACATAAAATCTCCAATCTCAACATTTCTGACCACTAGCTATCAGACTCCTCTGTATCTCATTAAAGGCATAAAAGAATAAATCATCACAGAGCCTGACAACCTCTTGATAACTCTATGGTCTGTTTCTTCTCAAAGACGGAAGTTCTCTGTTGACACTGTTCCAATGACACTGCTCTCTGAAGGGTGGCCAATAAGAAGAATGTAGCACACTAAATGAAACATACTTGAAGCATCCATGCTCTTTCTTTTTAAACTGTATAAAACAAAATTTTAAAAAGAGGATTGTCAGTCAATTGGTGATATTTAAAATGAGTCAATAAAAGTCAAAGTCTTTACACATGGCTTCAGTGGTAAATTCTACTCAGCATTTAAAGAATTAATGTCAATCCATCTCAAACTCTCCCAAAAACTGACGAGGAAGAAACATTTCCAAATTCATTTTATGAGGCCAGAATTCAAATCAGACAAAAACATCATACAAAAAGAAAGTTAAAAGCCAATGTCTCTGATGAAAGATATGTAAAAATCCTCAACAAAATGCTAGCAAACCAAATTCAATAGCACATTAAAAGGATCACTAAACATAAGCAGGTAGAATTTATCCCTGGGATGTTAATGATGGTTCAACATATGGAAATCAATAAATATGATACACCACATTAACAGACTGAAGGGGAGAAAAATACAATCATCTCAATAGATGCAGAAAAAGCATCTGACAAAATCCAACATCCTTTCATGATAAAAATTCTCAATAATTTAAGTATAGAAGGATTGATAACAGGCCCACAGCTAACATCATTCTCAACAATGAAAAGCAGAAAACTTTTCCTCTAAGATCAAAAACAAGACAAGGATGCCCACTCTCACCACTTCTAGTCAACAAATTACTGGAAGCCTAGCCAGAGCAATTGGGTAGGAAAAAGAAATAAAAAGTATCCAAATCAGAAAAGAAGAAGTTAAATTATGTCTGTTGGCAGATGAAATGTTCTTATGTATAGGAAAACCTTAAAGATTCCACCAAAAATTTGTTCAAAATACAAAGCAAATTCAGTAAAGTTATGGGATATAAAATCAACACACAAAAATCAGTTGTATTTCTATACCCTAACAACAAACTACCCAAAAAAAGAAATTTTTAAAAATCTCATTTACAATAGCATCAAAAAAATAAAATACTAAGGAATAAACTTAGTGACAGGAAAGATCTGTACACTAAAAACTATAAAACAGTGATGAAGGAAACTGAAGCTACAAATACATGTAAAGATATCCCATGTTCATGGATCAGTAGAATTAATATTGTTAAAATGTTCCAAAGTGATCTACAGAGTCAATGCAATCCCTCTCAAAATTCTAATGTCATTTTTCACAGAACTAGAAAAAGAAAACTCAAATTCATACAGAACCACAAAGGACCCTGAATAACCGCAGCAATTTTAAGCAAGAAGAACAAAACTGGAGGCACCACACCTGCTGATTTCAAAATATACTGCAAAGCTACAGTGACCAGAATATTATTGTGTGGACATAAACAGATATATAAAGCAATGGAACAGATTACAGAGCTCAGAAATAAACCTACACATATATGGTCAGTTAATTTATGACAAAGGAGCCAAGAATATACAATGGGCAATGGACAGTCTCTTCAATAAATGGTGTTGGGAAAACTGGACAGCTACATGCATGGGAATGAAACTGGACCCTTATCTCACACCATATATTAAAACCAACTCAAAAGAATTAAAGACTTTAGGTCCCTGGGTGGCTCAGTCGGTTGAGCATCCAACTCTTGATTTTAGTTCAGGTCATGATCTCAGAGTCCTGAGATGGAGCCCCACATTGGGCTCCACACCCAGTGCACATTCTGCTTGAGATTCTTGCTCTTCCTCTCCCTCTACCCCTGTTTGTGCACATACATGAGCTCTCTCTCTCTCAAATAAATAGTTTTTTAAAAAGTGAATTACAGACCTAAATGTAAAACCTGTTAACTATAAAGCTAGCAGAAGAAAACATAGGAGAACAACTTCTTGACATTGGTTTGTGCGATTTTTTTTTTTTTTTTGGATCTGACATAGGCAACAAAAGAAGAAATAGACAAGTTAAACTACTTCAAACTAAAAAGCTTCTGTACAGCACAGGAAATAATTGACAGAGTGAAGAGACAAACTATGGGAGAGAATATTTGCAAATCACACATCTAATAAGAGGTTAATATCCAAAATTCATAAGGAACTCAACAAGAGAGGGAGAGGGAGAGGAAGAGGAAGAGAGAGGAAGAGAGAGAAAGAGAGAGAGAGAATCCAATTTAAAAATGGGCAAAGGACTTGAATAGATATTTCTCCAAAGAAATGTCTACTCAAAAAGTAAAACTAGAACTACCACATGAACCAGAATTCCACTTCTCAGGATGTGTCCAAAGGAAATGAAATCTGGATCTTGAAAAGATATCTGTACTCCCATGTTTGCTGTAGCATTATACAAAATGGGCAAGATATAGAACAACTTGGGGGACCTGGTTGGCTCAGTCAGTTAAGCATCCGACTCTTGATCTCACACTCCTGGTCTTGATCTCAGGATCAGGATTTCAGGCCCCATGTTGGGCTCCATGCTGGGTGTGTGGAGCCTACTTAAAAAAAAAAAAAAAAGAGAGAGAGAGAGCGAGAGAGCGAGAGAAATAGAACTTAAGTGTCCATCAACAGATGAACAGATAAAGAAAATGCGATCTATATCTATACTTACGTATAGATACAAACATAGACACAGACATAAACACAAATAGATATAATGGAATTTTATTTGGCCCTGAAAAAGAAGAAAAACTTGCCATTTGCAACAATGAGGATGAACCTGAAGGGCATTATGTGCTAAATGAATTAAGCCAGACATAAAAAGACAACTACTGCATGATCTCACTTACGTGGAACCTAAAAAAAAAAAAAAAAAAAACTGAATTCATAAAAGCAGAGAATAGAATGATGGTTACCAGGGGTAGGGGAAGAGAAAATAAGGAGACACTGGTATGAAGACAAAATTTCAACTATGCGATAGGACTAAGATCTAGAGATCTAATGGTATTATAGCAAGATAACTATAGTTAATAGTACTGTATTATATACCTGAAGTTTGCTAAGAGAAAAAATCTTAAAGTATTCTCACCACCAAAAGCCAATGATAACTATGTGAGGTAACTCATGTTAATTAACTTGATATGATCATCATTTCACAATGTATATGTGTATCAAAACATCATGTTGTATGCCTTAAACATATATAATTTTTATTTGTCAATTATAGCTCAATAAAGCTGGGGAAAATAAAATACAAAGTCAAAATATTTGCTACAAAACACAGCAAAAAAAACTTAAAAAATAAAAGCATATGATTCAAAATAATGTAAAACAGCTACCCACAACAACATTCTTGGTTTAAGAATTATTCTTCTGTATCTTTGAGATAGAATATTAATCATTTTCACCTTGGTGAACTATTACAGTGTACTGCATGTTTAAAGTATATTTTTTTATATTCTATGCTCACGGATTGGAAAAACAAATATTGTTAAAATGTCTACACTACCCAAACAATATACACATTTAATGCAATCCTTATCAAAATACCAACAGAATTTTTCATAGAATTAGAACAAACAATCCTAAGACTTGTATAGAGCCACAAAAGACCCTGAACGGCCAAAGCAATCTTGAAAAAGTAAAACAAAGCTGAAGCCATCACAATTCCAGATACCAAGCTATATTACAAAGCTACAGTAATCAAAACAGTCTGGTACTGGCACGAAAATAGACACATAGATCAACAGAACAGAATAGAAAATCCAGAAATAGGGATCCCTGGGTGGCGCAGCGGTTTGGCGCCTGCCTTTGGCCCAGGGCACGATCCTGGAGACCCGGGATCGAATCCCACATCGGGCTCCCGGTGCATGGAGCCTGCTTCTCCCTCTGCCTGTGTCTCTACCTCTCTCTCTCTCTCTCTCTCTCTATCATAAATAAATAAAAATTTAAAAAAAGGAAAATCCAGAAATAAATCCACAATTATATTGTCAATTAATCTCTGACAAAACAGGAAAGAATATCTAATATGAACAAAAAAGTCTCTTCAACCAATGGTGTTGGGAAAACTGGACAGCAACATGCAGAAAATTAAACTAGACCACTTTCTTACACCGTACACAAAAATAAATTCAAAATGGATTAAAGACCTAAACGTGAGACATAAACCCATAAAAATTCTAGAAGAGAGCACAGGCAGTAATTTCTCTGGAATCGGCTATAGCAATATTTTTCTAGATATGTCCCCGGAGGTAAGGGAAATAAAAGCAAAACCAAACTATTGGGATTACATCAAAATAAACTTCTGCACAGCGAAGAAAACAATCAATAAAACTAAGACGCAGCCTATGGAATGGGAGAAGATATTTGCAAATGACATCTGATAAATGGTTAGTATCCAAAATGTATAAAGAATTTATAAAACACAACACCCAAAAAACAAATAATCCATTTTAAAAATGGGCAAAACACATGAACAGACATTCCTCCAAAGAAGACATACAAATCCCAACAGACACATGGAAAAATGCTCCTTATCATTTATCATCAGAGAAATGCAAATCAAAATTACAACGAGGTATCATCTCACCTTTGTCGGAATGGCAAAAATCAAAAACCCAACAAACAGGCACTGGTAAGGATGTGGAGAAAAAGGAACCCTCACCCACTGTTGGTGGGAATGCAAATTCATGCAGCCACTCTGGAAAACAGTACAGAGGTTCCTCGAAAAATTAAAAACAGAACTACGCTATGACCCGGCAATTGCACTACTAGGCATCTGCCCAAAGAGTACAAAAATACTAATTCAAAGGAATACATGCACCCCTATGTTTATGGCGGCATTATATACAATAGCCAAGATATGGAAGCAGCCCAAGTATCCATCAACTGATGGATAAAGATGTCATATGTATATACAATGGAATATTATTCAGCCATAAAAAAGAATGAAATCTTGCCGTTTGCAACAACATGTATAGAGCTAGAGTATAATCCTAAATGAAATAAGAGAAAAATACCACATGATTTCATTCATATGTGGAATTTAAGAAACAAACAAGCAAACAGGGGGGTGGGGGAGAAGCAAAGAAACAGACTCTTAACTATAGAGAACTAAGTGATGGTCACCAGAGGGGAGGTGGCAGGAGGGCTGTAGGTGAAATAGATGATGGGGATAAGGAGTGCACTTGTCTTTAGGAGCACTGGGTGATTAAAAACTTACCAAAAAAAAAAGAAAAAAGAACATAAAAAAATAAACAAAAGCATATTTCTCAGTATGATAAACACTTTAAAAAGTACAAAATATAATCACCATTTTTATAAAATTAGAATACTTAACAGAATAAAATGTTTTGATCCTGGCCCTCTCAGTCTCAAATACAGTGATTCCCTAAGTGCTGGGGGCCACTGAGCAGTATAAGTTGTACAAAATGATCTTCATTGAACACCTATTCTGTGCCTGACCCTGATCATTCACCAGGAACTCAAACATTTGTAGGATGAATCCTTCCCAGAATCTCTTCACACATGCACAGGTTTATCACTCCTCCTTAGAAACAAGTTCCAAACGTGCTTTTATAGACTCCCCAAACTGACTCTGCCCTTGTCCACACTGCATGCCTACCTAGTTCAGGCTAGCCCTCTCCAATAGCAGTTCCAAGTATGCCTAGGGAAACAGTTCTTGTGTCTATATCAGATTGTATGTATCACGTTGTATGTATGCATCTACTTATAAAGAGCATCTATACAATAAAGTTTTACACCAACAAACTGTGTCCATGCAAACAAGGAAAGCATGAGAAATATATAAATAGAGCATATGACATCATTTGGGGCACTAGACCAGCTTAATTTGCTGGTTCTTTTCCACTTTCCAGAATTAAGATCTGGAATGGAAAATAAAATGATGTTTCCAAGGTTATGCCGCAAATCATCAGAACAATCTGGGCCAATGGACAGGTTTCCTGATCTGACAGCTGCCCTGCTATCTGTTGGGACCTGCTGTTTCTAAATTATCATACCAGTTGAACACCTAAGGAGCCATACAAATTGCTAAAATCTAAATAGAGCATGTGAAGACACTTGCTGGCGCTTGACCATGTTATTATGTTCTTGTAACTCACTCTGAGCTGTGTATCCTGTTGGGTCCACAGATGTTGTGTGTTCACAGCGCTGGGCACACAGTCGGTCTGAGTTGAATGAGTGAATCTAACAGGATACTCGAGTCAATACATCACACGTGAAGGGATTTGGGAAATAAAAGTAATCAAATAAACATCTCATCAAATGAAACAAGCGTCAAAGATCAAGAAGGAAGATGTCTACATTTCTGTCAAATGTTCCAACTTCCTTAAAGCATTCTAGATTTTACTTTGTATTTCAGGACTGAACGGTTTGAGTTTGTTTTCAATCTAAAAATCAGAGTCAACAAAAAAGCTAAGCAAAAATCTATGTCAAAGACCAGTTGTAGTTTTCTACGGTCCCTATGCCCTGATCCCTTTATCTATAAAATGGAGAGAACAACATAATAGAGTTATGATGTTAAATAAAATGGAAAAATGGTAAGCACTATACAAGTGTTATCTATCACTGCAATTAAGCACCAATCCACTCACATATCAGAAAAAAGATAAGGAAAAAAAAGAAAAAGAAAAAGAAAAAAAGAAAAAAGAAAAAAGAAAAAAGAAAAAAGATAAGGGGAGGGAACAGAGGGCACAGGCTGTCAGCAGCAGCGAGCTCTGGTTCTGCTAAGCCAGGGCTCAACAAATGTTTCCTACAAAGGGACAGATAGTAAATATTTTAGGCTTTCCAGGCCAGATGGTCTCTGCTGCACCTACGCAAGTCTACCAGCGTAACGTGAAAGCAGTCATAGGCAGTGCATAAATGCATGGTCATGGCTGCATTCCAATAAAACTTTATTCGTGGACACTTGAATGTCATATGGTTTTCTCATATCCCAGAGTATTATTATGATTTTTTTTCCAGCCATGATAAATGGAAAAACCTACTCTCAGCATAAGGGATTTAAAAAAAAAAAAAAAAAAAAAGGTAGTAGACCAGATTTGGTCTTTGCATCCTCAGTTCCTTACCCATGTGCTAACACACATGTTGCCCAACCACATTTTATACACATCTGAACTGACCAGTCAGCTGGACCCTCCAAGACCCCTGCCTTGGACGCTGACATTTAATCTCTTATTTTCAACCTGCACAGAGAGAGATTTTTAACCAATATTTGATGAACTATCTAACCTACAGAGTGAGAACAAGCTTCAATTTGTCTATCTTAGCACTGATATTCTTCTTTATAAATCAATTCCTAAGGTACACATTTGTAACTATAAATGTCAGGCCTCCACTGTGAGGTTTGGGCTCTTCATTCTGTGCTCTACCACGCATTACGTCCAACATGACAAATTTATTTCATTACATTCCGTAATCAGGAATATTTTCAGCAGTGGGGGAAAACTCTGGAACAGAACCCTTTTCAATATGAGCACCCTCACGTTAAAGAGACTTTTTAGACAAACTTTTCTTATTAGAAAAAAACTTTTTTTTAAGATTTTATTTATTTATTGTAGAGAGAGCATGTGAAAGCAGGGGGAGGGGCAGAGGGAGAGGCAGAGAAGCAGACTCTTGCTTCAGAAAGTCTTTATGCTTTCTAAAAATTTTTTCTGGGGCACCTGGGTGGCTCAGTCAGTTAAGCATTTGACTCTTGATTTCGGCTCAGGTCATGATTTCAGGGTCGTTGGATCGAGCCCCAAAATACAGTGTCAAATGCTTAAATCTTAAGCATCGTGAAAAGTGAAAATCTTTATTATGGTTCTTTTTTTTTTTCCTTGGGGAAAATAAAAACACTTGTTTAAATATACTGTATATTTCACTACTAGATCAAGCCTAGAGCTTTCTAAATGAACCTATGCTGGAATTCAATATATTCATCTCTTAAAAACAACAATTTTGGGGGCACCTGGGTGCACCATCGGTTAAGTGTCCGACTCTTGATTTTGGCTCAAGTCATGATCTCAGAGTCGTGAGATCGAATCCCTCCCTCATCAGGCTCTACGCTTGTTGTGGAGTCAGCTTGGGATTCTCTCCCCCTCCCCCCTCCTGCTCATGCTCTCTTTCTCTCCCTCTCTCTACAAGTAAACAAATAAATCTTTTTTAAAAAATTAAAAAATAGGGATCCCTGGGTGGCGCAGCAGTTTAGCACCTGCCTGTGGCCCAGGGCGCGATCCTGGAGACCCGGGATCGAATCCCACGTTGGGCTCCCGGTGCATGGAGCCTGCTTCTCCCTCTGCCTATGTCTCTGCCTCTCTCTCTCTCTCTCTCTCTGTGTGTGTGTGTGTGTGACTATCATAAATAAATAAAAATTAAAAAAAAAAACTTTAAAAAAAATTTAAAAAATAAATAAATAAAAGCAACAACTTTTGAACCGCAAGCTGCTGAATTCCCATGTATTTGAAGTGGATGCTTCTCACTCTACTTTTGCTATGTTAAAAGTAATGGCTAACTTTCCTAAGACCAAAACCAAAGCTAAAAGGTTCCTAGTAGCAAAGGATTCTTGATTCCCTTTTCCAGAATCATCCCTAAACCCAGAGATGAAGGACTCCTGACCTGGGCACTCACACTGCAGAGCCTTCTCTGACCCTCCACCAGCCATGCTCTTCATGGAAAACAGGCAGAGTCCAAGAGCACAGAGTCCAGCCCTACTCATCGCCAGACAACACGTAGGAACCCTGGCCCAAGTGCCCACACCAAGCCCTTCCATGAGACCTCTCTAGTTCTATCCTCCCAAGGGCAGGGAGGAGACATGTGTACTCTTATGGCTCCCAAGGGCAGCCATTCGCAAGGGCTGTAGAGGAAGCTTGCTTGTGTAGGTTGTAGGGTTCATGAAGCCTCATATGGTTCAAGATGGAGCCAAGTGTAGGGGGATAAAACTGTCTATGTGCTGGGAGCTGGCTGTCCATCACCTCTAAAATTCCTGTGGTATCTCAAGAAGCCTAATCATTCTACATTTGAATCCAGATCTCTAAGTCATTAGGAAAATTTGTCAAGGTAGGAAAAGAAAACAGTTTATTTTACAATTTGTTAACTTCAGTTACAACTTTTGTATAAATTTAGACATAGGTTCTATGAACTTTCATTGGTACTTTTGCCTCAGATCTGCTTTGTTCTACCAAAAAGAGACTGCGGATAATTACAACTAAAAAAGAAAGAAATGGAGGGAGGGGGGTACACGCCTGGGTAGCTCAGTTGATTGAGCGTCTGACTCTTGATCTCAGCTCAGTTCTTGTACTCAGGGTTATGGGTCTGAGCCCTGAATTGGGCTCCATGCTGGGGGCATGGAGCCTACTTACAGAAAAGAAATGGGATGTCTAGGTGGCTCAGTGGTTGAGTGTCTGCCTTTGGCTCAGGTCGTGATCCTGGGGTCCTGGGATCGAGTTCCGCATCGGGCTCCCCATGGGGAGCCTGTTTCTCCCTCTGCCTGTATCTCTGCCTCTCTCTCTCTCTCTGTCTCTCATGAATAAATAAATAAATAAAATCTTTAAAAAGAAAAAGGGAAAAAATGGCCAGGCATATACTCTCATTCATAGAAATCACGAAAAAATATTTCTGAGTTGAGTTAGGTTCTGGTTACCTCATTAAAAATGAACAACAAAAAGCAAAAAGTTGCCCAGGTCAACTTAAGTCCACTTCTGGAGTCGCTTTTCAGGGATCACTACTCTATTAGCCCCTCCCTCCCCCAGCAACACCCTCCACCTCTCCACCCAGAAGATGGCCAGGACATACAAATGCTCCTACAACCCAAAGCAGTCACATCAGGCATTATGAAATATGTGTGCATGTGAACCACTGGATTCCAAAGGGATGAAAAGGACTCCCCTCACTAGGAGCCATTCCTAAGGTCGTTCTGGATTGTTTTGTTTTGTTTAAGTTCGCATTTTTGTAAAAGATTTTATTTATTCATGAGAGACACAGAGGCAGAGACATAGGCAGAGAGAGAAGCAAGCTCCATGCAGGGAGCCCGATGTGGGACTCAATCCCAGGATCCCAGGATCATGCCCTGAGCCAAAGGCAGATAGATGCTCAACCACTGAGCCACCCAAGCATCCCTAGTCTGGAATTTTTTGAATGGAAGAATTTCAGTACCTCCTTGGAGGTCAGTTGTTCAAGAGACTTCTAAGTTATTTTGTAAAGCTGACACTAACTGCCTGAATGCCAATTATCATAAAAAGTTACCTAAGAAGCACTTTTAATAGAAACAGAACCAGCGTTTGGAATCCCTTAAATCTTTCCTGTTTTTACCAGCCACTGTTACAAAATGCAATAACCCTGTGTTCTGCATTTCCCAGGACAGCTCCAATTTCATGTGTTTCATTATATTAAATTAATACAGACTGAATATTTTTTAAGATTTTTATTTATTTATTCATGAGAGACAGAGAGAGAGAGAGGCAGAGACACAGGCAGAGGGAGAAGCAGGCTCCATGCAGGGAGCCCGACGTGGGACTCGAACGTGGGACTCGATCCCAGGTCTCCAGGATCATGCCCTGGGCTGAAGGCAGCGCTAAACCGCTGAGCCACCTGGGCTGCCCCAGAATGAATTTTTTAACTTTTCTTCTTTTTTCTCTATTTTCCAAGCGTTACACAGATGAGCACATGCTTTTGCAAATAATCAGAAAAAATGAAATTTCATTAATATAGAATATCCATGAATATATATACAATATCCATGAATATACATATATATAATACCCGTGTGTGTATATACATATACATATGTCTGTGTGTGTGTGTGTATCATATCCACATAAAATCTGCCCGTGAACATTTACAGTAGCTTTATTCATAATTGCCAAAACTTGGAAGCCACCAAGATGTCCTTCAGGAGATGAAAGGATAAATATACTAGGGCACATCATACAATGAAACACTATTCAGGAGCACCTGGGTGGCTCAGCTGGCTAAGCATCTGCCTTCGGCTCAGGTCATGATCTCAGGGTCCTGGAATCAAGTCCCAAATCCGGCTCCCTGATCAGTGGGGAGCCTGCTCTTCCCTCTCCCCCTGCCTGCTGCCCTGCCCGCTTGTGCTGTCTCTCTCTGTCAAATGAATAAATAAAATCTAAAAAAAAAAAAAAGAAAGAAAGAAACATTATTTAGCACAAAAAGAAATGATACAGAACAAACATAGGTGCATATTATTAACTGAAAGCAGCCAACCTGAAAAGGCTATACATTATATGAGTCCAACTACACAACATTCTGGAAAAGGCTAAACTAGAGAAACAGTAAAAAAGATCAGCAATTGCCTGGGGTCAGAGGCCAAGGAGGGATGAACAGGTGGCCCACAGAGGATTTTTTGGGCTTTGCAACTATTCTGTGTGATACTATAATGACAGATATGCATCACTGCACATATGTCAAAACTCACAGAACGTACAGCAGAGTGAACCCTAATGTAAACTGTGGACTCCGAGTGATAATGATGCATCAGTGTAGGCTCACGGATTCTAACAAATGTACCCCCTATGGTAGGGGGAGAGGGTTTGGGGAATGGGGGTTAAGGGGTATATGGGATCTCCCTGCATTTTCTGTTCAATTTTGTTGTGGACCTAAAACTACTGTTAAAAATAAAGTCTATCCATTCATTCACCCACACTGGCTTGCCACCAGAACGCATGAGTGGACTCAGGACTCATGAGAATGATGACCTGGCTCCCAGCACTGGGCCATCATTCCCGGGCCCACCCCCCACACTGCTTCTTTGCCTGCGCCTGCGAGTCCCAGTCCCCAGCCCCCCACCCCGTGGTATGCAGGGATTCTAGTTCCCACCCACAGGCTACAGGCTTAATTTCAAAACTAATGAGCCTGAGCTGTCTGGAGACGGCCCTGCATCTCAAGGGGCTACCTCTAGTGAAGTCACCAAGAGCACGGAGACTTCTCCGGAGAGAAGCCATCGGGGGGGACACGGAGCACCCACTTCTGCACAGATGCACCAGGGCAACCACAGCTCTTGCCCCGAGAGCAGCAGAGAAAACTGGACTGAGGAGCCCTCAGGAGGCCAAGGTCATCCCAACACAGTAAGTCACCCGAGGTGCCAAAGAGGCAAAAGAGGGAAAAAAAAAAAGAAAAAAGGATCATCCCTGAGTTTCCTAGGACAGCAGAACCTCTTGTTGGACCCGACTGAGGAAACAGATGTGGTTGCGCGTCTCTACACAAATGAACTTTCGCAGAGGACGGGAGGGTAGTGAAAGGTGCGAGACGTGAGAATAAATACTGCCGAGAACATCCGTCTAGGGGAGGGGACACGTGTTCCCTTGGCTGGCAGCTGAGAATTTTTGTTAGACGAATCGGAGAGGTTACCGAAAGGACGTGAGCTGCATGGAATTCATTAACAACTATCTCTGCAAGTCTATCCTAATTAGGAAAACAACATGCTACATGCCCGAATCAGCACGTGGGGGGGCGGGGGGGGGGACTTCACGCGCCGCAAGGAAATAAAGCAGCCCGGCGCGGTGAAAGCAGATCGGCAGCCCGGGCTCCCGCTAGATTTAAAATTTCAACAGGAAAGACAGCGTTTTCTCTCTTCCTAGCTGTGAAATTGATTGGGATCTAGGCTAATAGAGGTCCCAAGGGTGCTAAACTAAATTAGAGGAAGTCCTATAATTACAGCTGGCAGTTAATTATTATATGATGGGAATTGTAATCAAAGGAACAGATACACTATTATTTTCCATCTTCTCTGCAAAACACGTTGCACACGAAGTCTCGGGGAAGAGTAGCAGAGCGGCCGGTTTTACGGTCTCACTTGTGTCGCTTCCCATCTCGGGCAAATAAAATCCAAGCGAGAACCTCCTGCAGGTGATTTGGGCTCGTCTCTACTCTTTCCTGCCTTTCCCACACTCGCCTCTTGCAGTTTTCAACACGTTCCTAGTTCCCTCCTCCTGGAACGTTCTTTCCCCGCCCGGATGTCTACAAGGCTGTCTCCCTCCTGCTGTGTAGACAGTCAAGACAATACCCAGTCAGAGAAGGATTCCCAGTCCTCCCCGCCTAAAATAGACACACACACACACACACACACACACACACACACACAACCATGCCTTGACGTTTAGCCTCGTATCCCACATTAGTCTTCTTCAACCACTCCTGCCACCTGACATTTGTTTTTGTCTCCCTCTGGACTGTCAGTGATTCGGTCCACCTTACTCCCAGTTTCCTTTAGCTCCCAGAACACAGCCTGGTCCTGACCTGGTCCTCAATAAATATGGTTAAATTAAAAGAGAAAAAAAAAAATCACCTTTTCTACCCTACTACCCTTTTACAGCAGGAAAAAAACAGAAGGAAGAGGTCCTTCGATCATTGTGGTATCACTATATATAAATGCATTAACAACGCAGCAAAACTGATCATAAGACCAGGCAGACAGGGGCACCTGGGTGGCTCAGGGGTTGGGCATCTGCCTTAGGCTCAGGTCATGATCCCAGGGCCCTGGGATCAAGTCCTGCCTCAGGTTCCCTTCTCCCTCTGCCTATGTCTCTGCCTCCCTCTGTGTGTCTCTCATGAATAACTAAATGGATAAAATTTTTAAATAAATAAATAAAATCTTTAAAAAAAAAAAAAAAAAGACCAAGCAGACAAATGTCTGCAGATTCAGCTAAAGATCTGAGAGGCAACATCAAAATGGTAATGAAGGGAACCAAGGGGGGGTGGGGGGAGAGGCATCTTTTATGTACTAGGCACTTAAAGAGATATTTATCTCTTAAAGGACTATCATGCCCATTTACAAAAATGACAAAAACAGAGGCAGAGGAGTTGGCTTAGCCAGAGCCGCACATACAGTCCCAAATTCCTACACAGGTCCCTCTGCATCAAGGAGCACTGTTAACTGTTCATGCTTCAGTTTGCTTGCTGCCTTCCTTTCTCTCTCTCTCTCTCCTCTTACATTCCTCCTACTTTTTTCTCTTTCTCTTGAAAAGAATTCAGAAAACTAGAGACCCATATACAAACATCTTTATGCCTGCCCCTCCCCCACAAATAAACACACTACATTTTGTCAGATTTGCTCCAGGTCACCTTTTTACCCCGACTAGGAATTTAAAAACTGCCAAGAGAGCTCCTTCTCAGTTTCTCTAAAATGAACCAGAAATCCTATCACCTATTCTCTTACTCAAAGACACGACAAAAAAGGTGTTGGCAAGACATCCTGCTACTTGTAAAACTAGAACTTAGTATAAATTAAAAGCATTTCTTAGCATCAATTTGGAACGATTATTCCTACTCTTTAGGACGTTTTGTTAACTGCCCGAGTACCTTAATCTCATCCTGTGGAT
This sequence comes from Canis lupus familiaris, assembly GCF_011100685.1. Lineage (NCBI taxonomy): Eukaryota > Metazoa > Chordata > Mammalia > Carnivora > Canidae > Canis > Canis lupus. The sequence continues at coordinate 26,890,122 of NC_049252.1, forward strand.
CTCAATGTGGTGTCTCTAATTTAAAGTACTGCAGTTGTATTGACCAAACCAGCTATTGGTTTAACAGAATGCCCAACAGTCCCTGCCAGAAATAAGATGGCAGGACAAAGACTTGGTGAAACCTCGTTCAAATGACTATTTATGACTGTCCTCTCTGGCCTGGTGCCAACACTTTGCGTTCTAAATCAGTTGGGGGGGGAGCCCTACCCGTCAAAGACAGCTCTGTGTAAAACAAACCTCTCTATACAGAAAGAAACTCTTTCATTCCACTCCAGAAGTCAGAATGTGAAGATGCTGGGGCAGCTTTCTGGCAGGGAAAGTGAAAGGGCAGGAGGAGATCAGAGGGACAGAGGCAACAGGTTTCAACACTGACCATTTTTGGAGAACAAAAGGATGGCAGACTTTTCACTGCTAACTTACAGAATGGATGCACCATAAAGTACCTGATAAATATCTCAGCAAGCTTCAGCCTGCCTCTGTGGGGACAGGCACAAACTCTGAGCACCTCCCGCTGCAAACGAACACCATGCACCAAGGGCTGCCTTCCCTTTGACCTCCCCGACTGCACCAGCAGAATGGGACCCAGGGTCACAGGAAGTGCCTAATCTCTGCAAGCAAATGTCAATCTTTGGGGCAGAGAAAATGTCTTTGTTCTTTAGAACGAGGGTTTAAATTGGGTCGAAATGACCACATAAATTCACTAACTTGAACTCACAAAGGAAGCACCTGTTTTCGGAATGGCGTGGAAAATTTTTAAACAATCTTACTTTTTATGCCGTCCTCTTGAATGAGTAGCTGTGGATGCGAAGGGCCTCAGGGAGACCTGGCAGGTTTCCCACACAAGGGTAACGGTTTACATTACTGATGCAAATGTGCAGATTTTTAAAACAAACCATCACATAATTTTAATCCACTAAAAATGGAAGCTAATACAACCCTTGGAAGTAGCCACATCTTTCTATCCTCCCTTGCATTCAAATACCTAAGCACATGGCCAGACACATGGACAAGGGGTGGAAGGGTCATTGCTAAACTGCTAAATTCCTGCTCCTCGCAGAACTTTACTATCCTCACAGCAACGGACATTGTTTCTGGGTCTGAAAGTTACTGTGTGTTCCTTCGATGAAGGAGAAGAATTATAATAAGAAGGGCACTGGCCATTTTAGAGTTAGTGTGATGTGAAAATATGGAATTGATCACTTGTCCTATGAAACTGATGAAGAAAGAAATATGTAAATCCCACCATCCCTTGTCACCAAGCTCTGTCGCTTCTCAAACAATTAACGATGCTCTTTGCCATAAATAAAAAAGAAATTACAAAGCCAGAGTTATTTCCATATGATGGAATTGGTTGCTTTACTAAATGATACTAACAACGTATGATAAAGAGTAGGAACTTTCTATTATAACGGATCTTGCTTTAACATTTTAAATATGACATCAGTGATCCATGGATATCTATACAATTTGTCTGTAATGCAATAAAATTATTTTTTAGACCAATCTGGAAAAGTTCTCTCCCGAAAATTTCAACCAGCATATCCTTAAAATTTTTGTACCATTTTAAAAACTGTCACAATTTGAATTTAGGGTATATAACAATCTATAAATGCTAAACAAAGAATAAAGTTTAGGTCAACAAAGTTAAATAATTGTATATAATATATTACTGCTTCAAATCCCAAGACAAAGAAAGGAAATTGCTTCCTTTGGCTGGTAGAATGATTTGTTTGGATCCACGGGGGAAAAATATATTTCTTTCCCTCTAAAAAAGCCTGTCCCCCACTCCCGCCAAAAGTTTCTATTTCACAATAGCAAAGGTTGCAAAACATGAAATGTTCTTAAAAATGAAGGATTTTTTTCATTCATAAGGATATATAATCCTTTATAAGGATTATCTACCTCATATCTAGTTATATGATATACCCCAAGGAATGAGTAAACCACAGCAACTATAAAGATGTGTTACCTGAAACTGTCCAAATTTAAATTCAATGACATTTAGGGTTATTAAAATCCATTAAGAATTTTAACTTTGATTTCATAAAAGCAAACTGAGTTATCCTCTGCACCAGGAGGAATGTCTTTCCCTAGGTTATCAAAGCCAAGATATCAGCTCATAAAACATCTCTGGCAAATTTTATTTATTCTCTGAACTCGAATAAAGCTCATGTAATGTTTGCCTTGAAAAACAGACCTTTTTCAAAGAATGCTGACATTTGTATTGATTCTGAATGGCCCCTCATCATGTACCCACACGCACACGCACTCACATACTCTTAATTTTCACAAGACAAAGAAGCCCCCCTGCCTGCTACCATGCCTTACTTTTTTAAAAACCTAATTTTTTTTAAAGTTGAAAGTAATACAAGGATACTACTTTTTTGATTTATAAGCTAGAGGGGTGGCATGCTGACACATAAGCTCTAGGAAGACAAGATTGTTACGTGTTTTGTTTGCTCCTGTGTGTTGAGTACCTAAAATGTGCCTTTGAATATTATCTCATTGAACCCTCCTCTCAACAATATTCTGCAATGGATACTTTTCTTGCCACATTTTACCAGTATGGAAACTGAGCTTCAAAGGACTCAGTCACCAAGATGACACAGCTTGGTAGTGGGAAAATGAAGCCTTCAGAGCCTACCTGTCCCTCTTCTTCTGGACCGTCTGTCACTGTACCCCAGTCATTCAATGACTGTGACACATACCAGAAGTCTTTGGCTGTAAAACTGGAATCTCTGCATGATGAGTATGTATGTTTTAACTCAACTCAAAAGGTAAACAAGTATATATAAAAAGAAAAATTCAAATGCATCAATTTAATCCAAAGGCACGGGTTAAAATATCTTCTAAATTGAATAGCAATAGGTGATGCCATGTATCCAACCACCCCTGTTTTTATTAGTGTTAGAAGCCAACAACTCTTCATTACCAATAAATAGCTACAGCACTTCTACACCTCTTCCTCATTGTACAGCCCAGACCTGAAATTCCAACTGGGAAGGGTGGAAGCCAAGATGAGGCCAATGAGGAATGGTCCTATTTTCCTAATGCAACCTAGAGCCAAATACAAACAAGGGTGAATTGTTCCTTGATTGGGATATGGTAGCCATGCCAATCATAGCCTCCCACCAACTCCACCTTCTTGAGAGCCTGCCTAGACGAGTCTGGGACTACCCGACATACAAACTGACCCCTTCATTCAGCAACAACTGGGAAGACCAGGGCTGTAGAGCAACATGACTCAACACAGGCCAGACTCCACTGAACTGAAATACTGAGAGACCAAGGTAGTCATCTAAAAGAATGATCTTGTAGTACTGAACCAGAGGACTTTATACCAAGTCAAAGCCATTTGACAAGCAGTAAATATGAGAACCTGAGAAACCAGAGTTCAAGCAAGAAAGCCAGTCTGCAGGCAGAGGCAAGAGAATGGCAAAAGAGTGGCAGAGCCTAACAAGAAAAGCCAAAATTACAGACTACATGGGCCACTGAAAAATGGGAGGGTGGTATCCTTTCCTGATCTTCCTGCTCTCATCCCCTCAGGGGCTTATCGTTGGCTGCCCACAATTTTCTCCCCTGTTACATCAGTAGTACCATTTTTGCATAGGTTTATTTGAGAACTTCTTTCCATCGCACTATAACCAAATGATCCCACAGACACAGCATTTCCCCTCCCTGTGACTGCCCCACTAGGAAAAAATGACAGGAAAACCTACCTTCCTAAAGTCCTCATGGACGACAAGGCTCCACAGCACCACTGACAATTTAGAGAGGTCGTAATCATAGACAGATAGCCAACATCCCTGGTACCCAATCCCAAAAGGCAGTCATGGGTCTGAAGAATTTTAAATAATTATCCCAGGTGTTAATAGTTAAGTGTAAAAGATGATTAACTTTTTGGAAAAATTCTACACCACAGGGAAACAAACAAACACTACCTTTCTACTGCTTTATCCAAGAAGAAAATCTACCAAGCCCTGAGGCTGTTTTAATGCTGCATCAATAACACCACAGAACAAGGCCAGCCTATCTCATGATAGCCCCAAATTACTCAATAATCTATCATGAATTAAGCTGTATTGATTTCAAATACACATGAGATGCAAACAAATGCCCAGTTAAATGCATAAGGAAGTGCAGCTAGAACAAGGAATAGTCTCGAGATTGCCAGAGGCAGAGAACTAGAGATCCCTTACTTCTAAGCATCCTGCTCAATACTGGAAGAAAAGGAGAAAGAGCAAAGTCCTAAAATGAACCAGTCCCTACCCTCAAAGAATTCCTAGTCTAGTGGAGAAGACAGGCACCCCCCGCCCCCCCCCGCCAATAGCTCGAATCCAAGGCAGACAGTGACAGAGGCTAATTGGAAGTCTCAGCAAAGTGTGATAGGACCACAGAGCCAGAAGCAATCAATCACGGTGAGCCAGGCAGCCAACATTTAGCCCACCTCATACAGGGCTGTCATCTTAAAAGTAAATCCACTCTAACACTTATCATGAAACGGCATCCAGGATCTCTGAGTCCTACCAGTCCATACCTTTTATCTGATTATTCAAAATCTCTCCCTTTTCCAAGGATAACAGCATCTGTTTATCATTCTCTGCAAGAGCTCTTAATATGACATACTAACCTTGAATTATCCTTTATCTCTGGAAAGCCTCCTGCCTCTGAAAAGGCAACAAAAATGAAGATAATATCCTCCAAAGAGTTCAAGACCATAAATGAAAATAATCAAACAGTTTGGTTTCTACTCCATTAACTCAGCTGCTGAACTTCACATTCCACTCTACTGTTTGCCCTGCTAAAAACACTTACACGTTAAACTAAAAATCATGTGTCTGTAAAATATTTATGACAGCCTTAGTCAGAGGTTCTCCTGCCCATCAAGAAACACTGGTTAAAATTATATGTACCAGTACTATCAAAAACATAAAAGAAAAAAAAACATAAAAGAGGTACATGCAAAAACTAGTGAAATCCCAGGGTGCTCTGTAGCTTTGTTCATTGCATCGGGCCAATACCAATTTCCTAGTTTTGACAAACACTATTTATAGTCAAACAGGATGTTGCTACTAGGTGACGGGTACACAAGACCTCTCTGTATTCTTTTCTTTGCTTCTGGTGAGTCTGTGATTATTCAGGTCCAAAAGAAAAGTCACTTATCACAAGCGTCGCTAGCCTCACAGGGCTTGTCCCCATCTAGCAGTTCCTTTTTCCTCCTAGATTCCACTTTGACATTGAGCCTCAAAAACTTGCAGATACAATTCTGCAAACATGTTAGCCCTGTCCTGGGAAGGGGGTATTTACAAGCGAGAGTTCACCACTCTCATCACGGGAGTTCAAGAAAGTTCAATTCCTCAGCCTAGTCCCACCATGGACCAATTCCCTACAGAACTCCCCAGTTTGCTCTGCCACTGATATTCCCTCCCTAGCCCCCGACACACAACACAGATGAGGGGCACTGAAACACACCCCCAACACACAACACAGATGAGGGGCACTGAAACACGACGTTAAGAAAAACAAAACCCAGCAGAACGTCTCAGCCACAAAATTCACCTCTGTCTTCCCAAGACTTAACAGGAATGAACCTCAACCAGTTTGCTGTAACAGTCTGAACCACTGAGCTCCTACATACTTCAAAACACAAGATGTACTCAAAAAGATTGTCATCCTCACTCTTCTGGAAGATACACAAATCTGCAAAGCCCCCTTGGCAATAGTTCCCTAGCAGTTATGTGTACAGCTCATGGTCCAGCCCCCGAACCAGCTGTGTCAGGTAACATGAACCGAGTTCCATGTCTTCAGAGTCATAATCTTTAAAGAAAATGTAATCAGCCCTAATGTTGATACTTGTGAGCTATTTCCAAGACAAAAATCCAAGCATCTCTATAATATATTAAACTCGTGAGAACTTTGGTATTGGGTCTATCATGAACTGATTAAAAACAAAGAATCTGATGCTTTAGGGATCAAATCCCCGTAGCATCTACTTGGATTCACAGCCCACCATGTACCACCCAAATAACCTTCAACTGTGAAATGGACATAATAATAGGATCAGGATCTTGCCCCAGGAGACTTTTGTGAGGATTAAATAAGTGGATACATGAGGCACCCAGGTGGCACAGTCGGCTGAGCATCCAACTCTTGGTTCAGGCTCAAGTTGTGGTCTCAGGGTGGTGGGATCTGACCCACACTCAGGGCAAAGACTGCTTGGGACTCTCATGCTCTCACCCTTTGCCCCTCTCCTGAAGGAAGGAAGGAAGGAAAGAAGGAAAGAGGAGGAAGGAAGGAAGGAAGGAAGGAAGGAAGGAAGGAAGGAAGGAAGGAAGGAAGGAAGGAAGGAAGGGGAAAGGAAGAAAGGAAGAAAGAAAGAAAAGGAAAAGCAAGAAAGAAAGAAAGAAACTAAGAAAAGAAAAGAAATAAAGAAGAAGAAAAGAAAAGAAAAAGAAAAGACAAAGAAAGAAAAAAAAACACAAAGGAAACCAACTGCAGGAACGTAAGGACCCTTACACCGAAGGAAGAAGATCAATGGAGGAATCCCTCTCAGTAATACCTGCATACCTCAAGTACACTGCACCAGAAATCCAAACCCTCCTCCTCCCCAATAAATCCCCCCCCCTCCCGCCCTCCCAAAATCCCCTGCATCCCGAAGAATCCCCCTCCGCCCCCTCTTAAATAGGAAACGTCCTCCCCCTTCCGTTTAAATAAAAAGGAAAGAAAGAAAGAAAAAAGAAAAGAGAGAAAGGAAGGAAAGAAGGAAGGAAGGTCGGTCAATGTTTCAGACCAAAAAAAACTGTAATAAAAATTTAAAATAAATTTTTTTAAAAAGGTTTCAGACCAGTACCTGCCACATAGCGAGCACCCTAAGGTGTTGTCCATTATTATTAATGCAATAAATTTGTCTACTATTAATTTAGTGCAATAAATTGCCATTTGTTATTATTATCTTTGCTGTTGTTATTATTGCAAGAAACTTTTATTGGGCACTCAGGTCCCAAACTCTACAAAGCCAAGGTAAAAGACGGCACCGCTATTATTCTGGAAGAATCCATAAATTATCAAATATGGGGATAGGAAAAGGAGCAGACCAAGTTGGCTTCCCCAGCCCAAAGAACCACTTCTTCGGCCTCTAGCCTGAATGTTTCATGTAGAACCTGTGAGTCACAGGTGGTAAAGCCCTAAGATTGAGAAATCTAAAAAACCGGACAAAACCCCAACAGAACAAACCTGTGAAAGTCCTACTCCTCCCTCCCTTGCTCACCTTTCACCTTAAAGCTCAATGAATTCCTAAAACAGGGCACTGTCTCTCACAAAGCCCAAAGCCCGAGTGGTCAGGCAAGTTTTTCAAGTTCTGCAGATAATTCTATTAAGACACCAGCTTCCCCAATAACACTGAAACTCCTAGCCACACCATTATCTCCCCTGCTTGTCTCTCTTCTGCAGCAGACACATTCATGCTCACTCACCATCACCACCGACGTCCCTGGGATCAAGAGAGAGATTCCAATAAAGAAACGCCTTACAGGGATGCAGAATTTCGACCCATACAGACGGGGCTTGCACAAACAACTCTGAAAAGCCGGGATCCTTGTGGTTTCTGAAATATTGCCAATCACATAAAGGAAGCCTGATGCATGATTTTTCAAGCCGGTTTTATAAAAATGATTCCAAATCCCTAAGCATGTGAAAGCCAAAATTGTAAATATTGTTAAAATCCCTGGAGTTGTTTAATATTATTTATTATGATTCCTCTTGGCACCCTGAAAGTGCTCACAGAGCACTTTATTAATTTATACACCGTCAATAGGGTTCACAGATGGTGGGATGGCTACATGGAGATGTCAGAGCACCTTGGCCAAAATCCCAACAACTTGTGAATAAATGTAGCTCTAAAGGACCCAGAGTGTTACCCAGCCCCAAAGCCCTCTTGCTACCACTGGTGCTGAGGCAGGACCGAATGGATACCCTGGGTAAAACCCAAAGTCAATGGCTCAAGCCACCAGGAGCAGGTGCCAATTCCAAGGTCAGGGTTTTCAATACCCTCCTTTTCAAAATAGTCAGTTGCACTCAAATTAATCCTTTCAAGGGTTTTCAAGGACTCCATGAATCACTGACCTGGCTAAAGTGAACAGAGAAATAATTAAGAGCTCTTCTGAAATTAGCACGTTGCATTTTAAAAGATTCCCTGCCATTTCGATGTGCTTCCATCTCAGAGAAAGTAAATCCTAACTTCAGGCACCGCCATCAGTGCTCCTAAAGACATGGCATTTATTCTAGATCATTCCATAGCATTCAGGATATTTCTGCAGCATACAGTTACACTGTTTATTATGTGTCTGTCTTGCATTCTTTTATTTGTATTTTACTTATTTTTATATTGTGGCCAAAACCTTACAGCAATCTTTATTACAGTAAGAAATTAAAAGAGAAAAAAAAAATCAGAGTTTGTCTGATTTAGGCCATCAAATGTCCATCCTGATATTGAGAGGACAAACCAAGACAGTAAAAGAAGGGAGCTGCTCAGACCCTTGAATTATCTTCTCTTATAAATAAAAGTTCAAATGAGGGACTCTCTTTACTGAGTCAGCTAAAAGCATTCAAAATTACAAAGAGCCAAAACTCTGTTTTGAAACACTCTTCCTGTTTAGAGTGAATAAATTCCCCAAATGCACAGGAATTAGATTTTAATGAAAGTCTCCCCTATGATGTTATTGCTCAAGAGCACTGCACTTGAAGAGCTTAAGCCTTTCTAGGACTTAGAAATTATGACACAGTAATCAGCCCGATGGGGACCAAGTTCCTGTTCTTAATATATAATTCGCTTGATAGTACATCTTAGAATCCTTTCTTCGCTCAGTTTCATTTTGCGGACACGAACGGGTTCGTGTCACTGCTTCTCTCTTTTATGCGAGGAGTGTGGTTCCCAGACCTGCTACAGCTTCACCTGGGAGCTTGTTAAAAATGCAAATTCCCCAGCCCTAATGAAGACCTACTGAGCCAGAAACCCTAGGGGCAGGCGTTCTTCCGTTTAACAAGGCTTCCAGCTGGTTCCAGTGTGTGCTGCAGAGTGAGCACTACACTCTAGGCCATAGAAACCCCATCATCTGTGTCTCTCAAATGTCCCCTGGGCTTCACCAGGCTGGTAGTCCTAAGGATATGTCAAACACACGGCTCCCCACCCCACCCCACCTGTGTCCATGACCCTCCCACCCCACCCCACGTGGCTGAAACTCAGACTTCCTCCTTTCTTTAGATCTCTCTGGAAATCTCAGAAGCGGGTTGTCCCAGTGACTGCTCCCAAGTCTCTAGGTGGACGGAGGGTCCACAGTCCTGGGTCACCCTGTACTGACTCTGGCTCCTCAAATGCCAAGCACATTAGCCCTTCACCCATGAGCCCCACCCCTCCCAAACCCCACTCCCCTTGGAATCCCTGCTCTCCTGCTCCCTCCTGCCATGGCAGCCCTGCCCTGCTCCCCACCTCTCAAGGAAGCCTGGCTGCAGTCTTGGGGCTGGAGGAACATCCCTCTCCCGCTGAGCCTCTGTCTTTGGTGGGCAAGTCCGGCCAACTTCCTCTGAGGAAAAGCTCTAAGCCTGATCCCAGAAGCCATGAGGGCCAGGTAGGGGGTGGGGGGAGGGGAGTACAGTTAGGAAGATGTTGATTTATTTATTTTTTAGGCAGGATTTACAAAGGCTGGTGATTCCTAGGAGAGAACCGGAGATCCAAGTTTTCTCCAACAGTCTGAGAAATGAAAGAAGCATCCTGTCCTGGGATTTGACTGAAGCAGAGTCATTATGGTCCATAGAAGGCAGCACTGAAGGTGTATGAGTGTGTGTGTGTGTGTGTGTGTGTGTGTGTGTGTGTAATGACAGATAAGTTAGAGTGAGTTCTCCATGCTACTGGCAGGCACATAAAATAAACTCAATAAACTAAAATAAGGTAGGCAAAGCGCTAAGGACAATCTCATTGCCAGGAGATGGGACAAAGATCCCCTGAAAAACTTCATGGACAGAAACGAAAACCAGGTAAGTGGTGCTAAAAGCAAATGTGCTCCTGCCATGTGGAGTAAGGCTGTCCTGCAGCCTGGAGGATATCTGGAACCTCTCCTGCCCCCACAATACAATATGCTGACCCCTGATCATAACCCAACCTCCACAATCTCCAATGTCCTCGAGAGGGAAAGAGCACGCCGCCAAAAAATGCAACTCTTAAAATTATTCAAGAGCTAAGAGGAGAGGAACAAGAGGAAGCCTCAGGGTTGGGTTTAAAGCAGCCAACAGGGCAGCCCGGGTGGCTCAGCGATTTAGCCCCGCCTTGAGCTCAGGGCCTGATCCTGGAGACCTGGGATCGAGTCCCGTGTTGGGCTCCCCGCATGGAGCCTGCTTCTCCCTCTGCCTGTGTCTCTGCCTCTCTCTCTCTCTCTCTGTGTGTGTGTGTGTGTCTCATGAATAAATAAATAAAATCTTATAAATAAATAAATAAATAAAGCAGCCAACAAACGTGAAAAACTAGAGACTTTAAATAGAGTGGATGGCTGAGATTTCACTGTCCGGATATACAGCAAAGGTTGGCAAACTTTCAGTAAGAAGCCAAGGAGGAAGTATTTCCAGCCTTGGCGCCCATTCAATCGGTCAACTCTGCCATTTTGCTTTTTGGGTTTTTTGGGGTTTTTTTTAAGATTTTATTTATTTATCAATGAGAGACAGAGGCTGAATGCAGGCGCCAAACCACTGAGCCACCCAGGGATCCCCTACTCTGCCATTTTGAAGTGTGAAAGCAGCCACTAGAATAAAGGAATGGGGGTGGCCCTCTTCCAATGAACTTTATTTAGGAAAACAGGTGACAGGACGGATTTAGCCCATGGCCTGTGTTTGCCAGCTCCTAACAGGTACGTGTGAGGCACAGGATGGGGCAACAGGAGAAAGTGTATCGCCTCCACTCTTTTCAAGAAACAAGATGATGATCAGTAAACTAATGTTCCCTTCCCAGGTACTTTTGTGTCAAGATGGGAACATCCACCTCACACATCAATTTGGCTCTTCCTCACACATCATGTCGTGGGCTATATTCTCCCCCCAAAACCAAGCCCCCATCTCTGTGCCCCTGAGAAAGGGATATTATAAAGATGAATTATCATCCTGCTTCTTAAAAAAAAAAAAAAAAAAGCAAGGGGCACCTGGGTGGCTCAGTGGTTGAGCGTCTGAATTCAGCTCAAGTTGGGATCCCAGGGTCCTGGGATCAAGTCCCTCATCAGGATCCCTGCGGGGAGCCTGCTTCTCCCTCTGCCTAGGTCTCTCTGCCTCTCTCTGTGTGTCTCTCATGAATAAATAAAATCTTAAAAAAAAACAAAAAAAGGCAAATGAAATGTACTATCCAGAGCTGGCCAATCCCCTCCCATCTAACATGTGTGTTTATACTTGACACCGGGTCTGGACCTCGGTTTTGGGGGAAAGGTGCAGGTGAAGAACATGCAAACAGACAAACCAAGCACCATCTTCCTCCATAGGGTTTCTGCCTCCAAATGAGATGGCCCTTCAATCTCCAAGTCATGAGCATGACTCAGCTGGCCCCCCTGCAACACCAGCTGGGGTTACGTCACCTGCATCTGGAAATCCACAGAACGACCCTGGTGGATGGGAGCAGTGCTCGGGGAGCACTTTTCCAAGTTCATGGGGACTGCACACATGACACTGGGCAGATGGCAAAGGCCTACAAGAGTTATGATTTGGCTCAGCCCTGCACTTCATCCCCCCATATGGGTCTCTCTGGAGCCAGAGTCCCGGGAGCCCATAGATTTGGCCACTCTGAAAGCACAAGACAGAAAATTCCAGAGCTGCAGAGAAAGACCTCTGAGAAGCCTCAGAAATGGTCAGAATTCATTTTCTTTGTAACATGAGGACACACGCTCCAAGAGTCCCAAAGTAAAGGTTCCCTTCCTCCTACGGATTTCCTCAATAGCCAGGGGAGTCATTGAGTACCCATAAGAAAAGCATTAGTCTACGGCATATTGTACACATGTCCTGCTCACATGGTTTCCATCAGACTTAAAAGAGAAACTGTCCTTTTTCTTCTCAAATCTAAGAGGGAACAATCCCAAAGGACATGAAAAGCTCTCAGAATGAATCAACCACAGACGGGAAACGCGTCCTCACGGGGCCAGGTTGCGGATGGAGGTGGGGGGAACCGGTTCTTCCCATGTGTCCGGGGTGCAATCAATAAAAGCATCCCAGGTCAGCCGAGGACCCTCTAGCGCCTCCTCCTTGTCCCGCATCCAACCTGATGACTTCCAGAACTAGGGAGTAAAAAAGTCTCTCTGCGTCGGGAAGGGATACCAACCAGAACAATATGAGCCCCTGAAGGACAGGTGTCCGCGCGGTTGGACCTGGACCATAGGAAAGAGAAAATCTCTCTTCTCTTGCCACCAGTGCAGATGGATGGGATCCGGGATCATTTCCTCAGCAGGCAAAAACCCAGGGAAGAGGAACTGAGAAAGGTCATGTCCAAACAAATCTATCAACCAAACTAGGATAGTCCCAGAATGTGCGGGCGGACCCACACCACCCACAAGAGGAGGAGAAAGCAATCACCAGTTGCAAATAGCCAATAACCCCGAGGAGCCTCGCTGCAAACGGCCCCTGAGAAAGCCTATGTGGTCAGGTGGTCAGGAAGCCACTAGAAAAGGTGCACCCCTGAGAGATGGGGAATGTTCTCTGTGATTCTTCCAAAAATGAGTGTCTCCTTCCACCTGTAAAACTAAAACGAAAGCCACAAAACCACTCAGTATAAAATAAATGGTTGGAGAGGGAATTTCAGAGGGCCTGCTTACCCTCCAGGCTCCAAAGAGAGAGAGAATCCTTATAGAATTCTATAGAAGATGTATTTATAAAATGCTTAACACAGGCCGGGAATTTTCAGTAGTGAGGTCATGTTTTTGATAATATTATCTTACTAACAACGCCAAGAATAACATTCATGACTGTCGCTGAAGCCTGCATTGTTCCTTCCAGAGATGAAAACTGAGTTCTAACCAAAGCAAATCCACTGAGTTAGTTAACAAATCACTTTCTAGAAACCATGGCTATCCAAAATATTCTCTTCAAGTCAGTACGTCCACATGGAAACACTTGAAGCACATGCTCCTTCTTTCCCTCCCATTTCTAATCCAGGGATCAGGGAGGCGGGTGATCACTTCGTGAGGCTAGCAGCCAGCGTCTCCAGTGAGACTCAAGTCTACACTCGGCCTTCTCCCGGCTGCTTTTCTCAGATACCCAGATTTTGCTCTCCCCCTCCTCCATATGGTGAGAAGATAGGCTTCTAAGGCCTCTTCTGACTTTAACTAACTCTACTTCACTGGCTAGAGAAGAGAATTTGGTTGTTGTTGCTTTTTTTTTAAATATTTTATTTATTCACGATAGAGAGAGAGACAGAGAGAGAGAGAGAGAGAGACAGAGATACAGGCAGAGGGAGAGGCAGGCTCCATGCCGGGAGCCTGACGCGGGACTCGATCCCGGGACTCCAGGATTGTGCCCTAGGACAAAGGCAGGCGCCAAACTGCTGAGCCACCCAGGGATCCCCTGTTGTTGTTGTTTAAGATTTCTTTTTTCTTTCCTTTCCTTCTTTCCTTTTCTTTCTTTTTCTTTCTTTCTTTCTTTCTTTCTTTCTCTCTCTTTCTTTCTTTCATCTCTGCACCCAGTGTAGGGCTTGAACTCACAACCCTGAGATCAAGAGTTGCATGCGCCACTGACTGAGCCAGCCAGGCGCCCTGAGAATTTCAGTCTTTTGAGCTCCTGAGTAGTTTAGAAGAAAACTGGTCTCTCTGTTTGGGGCCATGACCCAGAAGAATGCCTTCTTTACATGATCTCTTCCACCCTTCTCTTCCATGACTATTTCTCGGCCACCACCCAGCTCAAGCTCATCTCTAACCTGGCCGTGGAAACCAGCTCCTAACAAGCTTCCCTGTCACCTTGACCGCCACCAACCAACTAGCCTTCCTGATGCTACCCTAAGGTTTCTCTATTAGATCATGGATCTCATTCTACCAGAGACTCACAGGCTCTCATCAGACCCTCCTGACAGACTTCCCGATGGTGATCCATCTTCTGCTAATAAAATTCAAGCTCCTTGGCACTTCTTTAAAACTCTCTGCAACATGACCCCAACTGCACTTTCCTTTTCCCTCCCACCCAGGCCCTCACAAGCCCTACCCGCCAGCCCCCCAGCCCCCGAGGACAGTTCCTCTTCTGCTATGGAGCCCCTCCTTTTAACACTCCACCATTTCCCATGTGCTGCTCGCCCACCCCTGCTCGCCTTCCCTACCCCCGTGGGGTCCTGCCCCGGCCCAGTTCTTGCTAAAAGTCCACTTAGGCTGCAGGATGTGTCTCGAGTGCTGTACACCCTGCAAGGTGATCTTTATTGCCTGGACAAAAGTGAACTCCCTGCTCAGGGCTTTCACCCCACTTTTGCTTATAGTTTGACGCAGATTAAAGGATTTGTGTGATATAAGTATCCCCAGCAAATTATAAGCTCCTTGAAGACAGGAGTCATCCCCAAGAGCTCCAGTACCCAACTCCATTGCTTCACACGCAGTAAACAACAAACAGATACACACCAGAATTAGAAATGAAGACATTTTATTAAGACACTGCAAAAGGGGCACTTGGGTGGCTCAGCTGGTTAAGTGTCTGCCTTCAGCTCAGGTCATGATCCCAGTGTCCTGGGATCAAGCCCCACATCGGGCTCCCTGCTTAGCAGAGAGTCTGCTTCTCCCTCTACCTCTGCCTGCAGCTCTGTCTACTTGTGCTTGCTCGCTCTCACTATCTGAAATAAATTAAATAAAAATAAAATAATAATAAAATAAAACACTGGGAAAGAGTAGAGAGTCCAAGTTGACCCTCCTCTTCACCTTGGAAGCAGATCAGACCCAAACGAAAAGAGCTGCTCGGCGCACAGTAAGGACCTTCATAACTATCAACCTGCCCCCGAAATTCAACAGAGCTGTTCTCTTTCAGTCTGCAACCCAGGCCCCCGAACCAAGGAGTACTAACCTGTTGGTTTGCAAGACCTGATACCTCCCAGAGAGCCAAGATAAACCTGGGGATTCACTTAGCACAAATGCCTCACACCCATTACTAATTAGAGAGTTAAATCCTACCAACCAACTTCACAGCCAGAGGGCCTCACGGCTGAAAATGCAGAGATCTGGCGCGACTGCAGCTTGGGGGACTTTTTGAGGGCACCTTGTAGTGGCCTCTGAAGTGAATCAAATTTATATTTAACACAAGCCAAGCAAAGATCCTGGTCTGATGCGGAATCACCCCAAGTCACGGGAATGAAACACCTGGTGGCCACCAAGGATTCTGCGAGAAGAAAGCTCTCGCCATCAAGCAGACAACAGTGGCATACATTCCAGAACACCCACATAGGTGCTGGTTCACACCTATGGTCCCTGCGGATGTGGTGAACACTCAAGGCCACATTCTAAGGAGTCAGGGACAGGGCATGGGCATGGGGGGGGGGGGGGGGCGGGCACATTCAGGGTGGTTTACAATAGGATGACTGGGCACAGTCTCACGGAAAAAAAGACAGGATAGAGTCCACAGCTGGAGGATCGGAGGGGCACTCCGTGTGGCTCCCTGGAGAAGAGTGCTCCAGGTGGAGGACAGCCAGGACAAAGGTTCTGGGGCAGGCGTTTAGCCAGTACGTCTGAGCAACAGCAGAGGACAGTAAGTAAGGGGAAGAGGAGTAGAAGGACAGCGCCTGTCCACCTGGAAACCACTGTGAGTGCCTTGGTCTTTATGCTGGGCGACTGAGAAGCACAGGAAGGTTGACCTAAAAGGTGTCCTCTGGCTACTGGCTTCAGACAGAAGGGGAGAGGGCAAGACAAAAGCAGAGGGACCGATGGGGTGCCTGGGTGGCTCAGTTGGTTAAGCATCTGCCTTGGGCTCAGGTCATGATCTCAGGGTCCTGGGGTCAAGCCCCACATCGGGCTCCTCGTTTAGTGGGGAGTCTGCTTCTCCCTCTGCCCCACCCCCTGCTTGTACTCGCTCTCTCTCTCTCTCAATTAATTACTTAATTTAAAAAAGCAGAGGGACCAATGCAGAGGTCAGCACGGTAGTTCAGGGGAGAAGGCTCTGGGGCTTCCAAACACACACAGAACAGCGGCCACCCTGAGTGAGGTCTATGCATCAGCTCCCAAACTGGACGTCAGGACGCCCCCGGGTGTCCACCCCGCCCACCGAAGCAGCTCTAGACAGAAGCAAGGCAGCAGGGCCCAGCGAGGGAGAGCACAGGACTCCTATGTAAGGGGAGCCCCTGCAGCTCTCAGGACAGCGGCCCAGAAGCTATGACCAGAGAGCTGAGCAGCAAGCTTAGCCCAGCTTTAAACAAGTCACAGAGCTCACCCCAGATGAAAAGGAAACTGAGAAACAAACCTCTCCCGGGAGCCCTGCTGGAAATAGGGAGGACAACACACCTCCAGAGAAGAAAGGCGGCCTGTGCACCCCAGTGGCTCAGGCCTCTGCCCCGGACTCGATCTCAGAGACGGCCTTCCAGAGCTGGCTGGTAGCGAGGCCTCACGGAGCTGCCCTTTCTCTAACTGCATCGGATGGGAAGAAAGGAAAGTGAAGGTTCCACACTCAGGTGGCTTTGAAGCCCAGCTCTGGCCCAGGCCCCCCAGCTGCCCACGGAGTAGTCTATCCTGGTAAACGCGGGCTGACAGTTCGAGAGAACCACTCTCTGCACCCCTCTTTTCCCAGACAGGGCCAGGCACGACCCCGCTGACCAGGGCCCCACCGCATGCTGGGCAGGAGCTTCCACTTTGCAGCCAGCTCGGCCCCACCACGCACGAGGCCCTGGGCACCTAACAGATTGCCTCTAGCCGCCTCCTCCCTCTGCACAGTGGCAATTAAATTAGACCATGCAAGAAAACACCCGGTCCACGGATGCCTCTCAACCGTGGGGAGTCTTTCTTGGGGTTGTTACTGTTAATTTGTTTAACCTGTCTGTGAATGCATGCGATTTTTTCTTTTTAAAGCAAAGTAGGTGTCACCTGGGTGGCAGCGGTTGACTGTCTACCTTTGGCTCAGGTTGTGATCCCAGGGTCCTGGGATCAAGTCCTGCAGCGGGCTCCCCACAGGGAGCCTGCTTCACCCAATGCCTATGTCTCTGCCTCTTTCTGTTTTTTGTGTTTTTTTTTCCAGAAACTTGTCATTTGTATTTGGGTAACAAAGGGTCTCCAAATTACATTGAAAAATAAGTCCTAATTATTATCACTCCTATTTAAAAAATGTAGCACATTTTTCACAAATGATATATGTAAAAGAGAAGAAAATACACATGATTTTATAACATCTTAAACTTTTTTATTCCCTACCAGAGACATTTTGTCTTTCTTTTTCTTTCAGTTTTCTACAATTTCCAAGTTGCACCTGTATTTAATACTGCTTTAATCTGCTAAAGACATTAACTGATTGTTTTCCTAAATCTAAGGATTATATAGTTTTAGTATAAATATATATCACATATTTTCTTAAAATGTTGACACAACCAAATAAGCATGTCTTGCTTTAAGTCCATGCTCCTTCCACTGTTTATAAAATCTGATTTAATGATCAAAAATTCTTGGTTGTCATTCTTCAGTTACAACAGTCTTCCTTCTGAACTGCCACTCGCTTCTTTTTACATAATAACAAGCAATAGAAAAACCAAAGACATTATCTTAATCTTAGTTCTTCCTTTTGACACTATAAAATAATATGATTTTTTTTTAATAAAACAAATACATCCAAAACTCAATACATTCAAATGAGCTGTGTCTCCTTTACGGTGGTCACTGTGGAAGGCCACAGTTCATTATCCTAACTATGCTACCAACTCTCATGAATAACTAAGTAAAATCTTTAAATCTACAGGATAAAGCTTCTAAGCTTTGCTGTAAGATGCTTCACAAACTGGCAACAACCTACCCTTCCAGCCTGCTGTGGCTGTTCTCCACTCTGGCTCCCTGTCTATCCCCATGAACACACCAAGTGTCTTCCCACTTCTGCTTAAGACCTCTTGAGACCTTAGAAATTGCTTTCCTCCCATGCATACACTGGCTTCCTAAAGAAATCTCACTCATTCTTCAAAACTTGAATCAACCACCATCATTGCCACAATCAAACACACATCAAGGCCTCACAGGGAGACCAGCCCTGGCCCAGCATCATGCCAACCAGTACTGCCCTGTGACGGGGTGAGCTCCTCAAGGACACAGACAGGGTCTGACTCTTTACCTGTCACCGCTGCCTAACAGTCATTTCGTAAACACTGATTGCTGTGCAGACAGTGCTGTTTTAAAGATGCAAACAGTAATTCAGGGCAGCCTCCTTCACCTTCCCTGTTACATATTTTCAGAGTATCCAAGTCTTCTCCATTACAGAAATCAGCCCTGGGTGATTAGTATCTATGTAATCATTTAATTAATGCCTATCTTCCCCATGAGACTGAGAGGCCTCTGCAGCCAGGGGACATGCCGGGTGTTCACTGCTGGGGCCTAGAGACCCAGCCCTGCATCTGGCTCAAGGCATTAGGAACACCCAGATGGTGACAAATCAATCTTTTACGTGTGAGAGAGATCCGCTGACATCCTAGAAAGTTACCCAGGGACCTTGCAGACATTACACTGAGTGAGAGAAGCCAGTTGCAAAAGATCACATGTTGCATAATCATATTAGTATGACATGTCCAGAACGAGAAAAATCCAGAGAC
Source organism: Canis lupus familiaris (assembly GCF_011100685.1). NCBI lineage: Eukaryota > Metazoa > Chordata > Mammalia > Carnivora > Canidae > Canis > Canis lupus. The sequence goes on from NC_049252.1 coordinate 26,908,873, forward strand.
AGAAAGTAGATCAGTGGCGTGGGGCGCGAAAGAGGAGGGAAGTGGGGTCGGGGGGTGAATGCTGATGGCACAGGTAGAAATGTTTTGAAACTGCGGTAATAACTGTGCAGTCCTGCAAATATGCTAAAAATCCTTAGATCGTACACTTTAAGCAGTAAATGGCACAATAAGTGAGTTATATCTCCATAAAGCTGTTCAGAACAGTTTTAGAAGTTCTGCTGTTACAGATATCCAAAAACAAAGTCTGGTTGGGGTGTGCAGCCAGCTCAGTCACTGGAACATGTAACTCTTGATCCTGGGGTCCTGAGTCCAAGCCCACACTGGGTGAAGAGATTACTAAAAGATAATAAAAATTAAAAATCAGAAAAAAATGAAGTCTGCTCAAAGGACAGCGAATGATATTAGGAGAAACCATGAAAATCTTCAGAAGACATATAATGTTCTTTTTTTGTGAACAGAGGCAGATTTTATTTTATTTAGTATCCAATAACTAGAGTTTAAAAGAATGCTTGAGGGGCACGTGGGTGGCTCAGTTGGTTAAACCTCCAACTCTTGATTTTGGCTCAGGTCATGATCTGAGGGTCATGAGATCAAGCCCCTCCCTCGTTGGGCTCAGCGCTCAGCACAGAGACAGAGTCTGCTTGAGCTTCTCTCTCTCCCTCTCCTTTTGCCCCTCCCCCACCGATATAAATAAATAAATCTTTTTTAAAAAATGCCTGAAAGCATCAAGTCTGTGCTTCTCACTTTTCAAGTACTGGAGGTGCCTGGGTTTGGGGATTTGTCAGAGATCTCACAGCTTGGCAGCTTAACATCCAAACTCAGTCCCGGCCGCATGATTCACAGCAGCCAAAAGGCGGAGGCAACCCAGGTGTCCACGGATGGATGAACAGATAAACAAAACGGGGTTCACACAGACAATGGACTATTACGCAGCCTTAAAAAGGAAGATGATTCTGACACCTGTTACAACATGGATGAACCTTGAGGACATTATGCTGCTCAGTGAAGTAAGCCAGACACAAAAGGACAAATACTATGTGATTCCACTTATGTGAGGGATGCAGAGTCGTCCAAGGCCACAGACACAGAAAGTAGAAGGTGGTGGCCAGGTGTGGGGGAAGGAGAGAATGAGGATTGCTGCTTTAGGTGTTTGTTGTTTCTGGTTTGCACGATGAAGCTCTGCAGACTGGTTGCACAAGGTAAACTGTTTCTCCTGAACTGTACCCTTAGAAAGGGTTGCGATGATGACAAATTTTATGTTTTGTGTATTTTACAATTTAAAAACAGGAGATTCGACCTCAAGTCCCCTATAATTCCTGCCCCGGCCACACCCTCCAGCATAACTCCCCAGACCCCCCAGACGCCCAGGTGAGGAGCGCCAGCTCTGCTCAGTCAGACTTCACTAATGGAGAAATCAGAGGGATTTAGGCCACTGCTTTCAAGGCATTTCAAGAATTTTAACAAATCTCAGTATGCAGATCAATAAAATAGAGGCCACTTCAGAAGTCTGGGTCTCCCCAGAGCAAAGCCCTGCCAGGAAGTAACTGGATGGCTGCAAAAGATAGCTGGCGATGAGTGCCGAGCAGGGAGAAAGCCTTCTCCAGGACAGAGCTCCCCACACCGAACCGAGCATAGGAATCAATCTTGGGGTCCATTTCTTGGGAAAAAATGGGGATTCTGGTTCACCTGCATGAGGCCTAGGATTTTGCCTTTCTAACAAGTGCTCAGATGATACAGGTGTCATGCTGGTCCCAGGAAACGCTCTTGGACACATCAGATAGCCAGAGATGAAAGGCCATCCTACCCTCCGATCCCCACATGAGAAGCTACCCTCAGCAGCTTGGGGCTCCACAGACTCATTCTATTTTCAGGACCCTAAGCACATGACCATAAGCCAATAAAGCTCAGCTTATTTTGGCCTGAGTTGGAAAAGAAACACATTCTAAATGTTCTGATTTATGAAAATGTTAAGTTTGATTTATGTTAAAACTGGGTCAGTAGGTTGCCTGCCTGATTGTGGGCAGGTGGGGAAAAAACCAACTGTGGTCCATTCTTTAAAAGGAATATTAAATCAGACTTAAAACGCAGAAGTTGGTGGAATTTGGCTGAACATCTGCTTCACAAATTCGACTCTCAGTAAAGCCATAGTGGCAAGAGCCACAACGTGGACAGAGCCCAAACATTCTGCTTGACATGGAATCATAGACAACACTGGTTTCCACGAAGGTTTGGTTTCATGCCAGTTCCTAGTGAAAATTAACAAGTTTAAAAAAAAATCACCCCAACAGTAATGATAAGAGGTTTGTGAGGGGCTAGAGCCCACAATCAATGGGACAGATGATAGAGAGGGAAAGACAAACAACCAGGAATGAAAATGACAGATTATGTTTTTAGGGTTAGAGGTCACCAACGAAAATTAAAACTATTCTTGTAGGGAAAAAACAAAACTTTTTAAAAAGAGAAAGAATCGGCTCCTTGCCATCAAAAACGATCCCAAAATACTCTATAGTAACTAAGCGTGGCTGCTTTGCAACTTTGCACCAAATGAGCTTCTAACGTTCACTGCAGCTGCTAATCCCCATTCCTCTATCTGTGTCAACTAATTAGTCCTTTCATTTTATTGCCATGATGATTAGCAAGTCCCCAAAATAGGAGAGGGTGGTTTACCTATTACTCACAATATCTATCCTGTGATTCTCTCAGGGTTCAAAGCACTCACCTTCCAGGAGTCTTTGCTTGTCGCAATGTCAATTTATTTTTTTTTTAAATGCCTTTATGTTAATAGACAAGAATAAACAATTCAAATGGAAAGCTCAAGATGTTAAAGGAGAGAGATCATGGTGCTCGATACCAGCCGTTATGCAGGAAGATGAGAATTTTCCTACTCTGCCTAGTGAGACATGACGATCCAACATTTTTTGTGTAAACTGGTAACATATAAAGACTCTTAAAAATATTTAGACTCTTTGATCTGGTAATTCCTCTTCTGCAAATCTATCCTAAGGAAATGATCTAAAATTTAGAAAAGGTGCCGTATGGAATAAAAACAACCACAGAGGTATTTTGTAAAAATACAGTCAGAATTACAGATAAGCTCTGAGGATTTTGTTCTGTGTTGCTATAGCTAAATGGGAGCTACATTTCCCAGAATCTTCTCTCTCAGAGGGTCCTGGGTTAGGGCCAGCCATGAGGGGATTGTGCCCAGGATCTGAAACCACAAGTGGAGAAGCAAATAGGGTCAGGGTGGTGAGCTCCATATGGAGCTACAGGAGGGCCACGGCCCTTCCAGCTCCTGACGTCAGTGTGCACTGAGCTCCAAGGGCAAGGCCATGGGGTCTTCTGCAAGTCACCTCAAGTCACTGAGGTGGAGGCTGGGAAGAGGCAGACTGAGCTTCAGCACGCCGTGGCTCTTCTGGCTCCAACTTCATCTCTTCTTCCTGACTACATGACCAGCCAGAGGCAGAGACAACAGCCTTCCACAGACTTCCAGCCCTAACAAGTGCACAGGGGTCAAATTTTCTTGGTAAATCCCTCTTCCACATCCCTCACTGTGACGGTAAATCTTACACATCAACATGACCAGCCCAGAGGATGCCTAGAGAGTTGGTAAAACATTATTTCTGGGTGTGTCTGAGGGTGCTCCTGGAAAAGATTAGCATTTGAATCAGTAGACTTGAGTTAAGGAGATTGCCCTCACTAAAATACAGGGGCATCATCTACTCTACTGACTCCTTGAATAGAACAAAGAGGTGGAGGAAGGGCAAAGTCCCTCTCTTTGAGCTGGAACATCCATCTCCTCCCGCCCTCAGACACAGGCGCTCCTGGTTCTCAGCCTTCAGACTCAGACTAAATTATCTTGATATCTTGGCTATCTTGATTCTTCAGCTTGCAGATAGCAGCCAGATAATGGGACTTCTTGGCTTCCATAATTGCATGATTATGGATATATATGGATATATATATCCTATTGACTCTGTGTCTCTGGAGAACCCTGACTAATACACTCAATCAAACTGTGTGTGTGATACAAAATGCATGCAAATGAGAGCTAAGTAAACCCCAGTACAGTCCTCCATGGAATGTTAAACGCTTGTTAAAACAAACATTTACAAAGTATTTAAGGACCACTTTTCCCATTAGATGGGAGGAAATATCAAGCTAAAATTTAAATTTATTATTCATACTCTAAAGAATAAACAAAAACCAAAGAGAAAAAAAGACTACATTAAAGTACACCCAAAAGGTAAACAGTAGTTCCATCTAGGCTGAACTAGGAAATAGCTTTTGTTTCTTTCTTCTAGTATTTTCTAATTTTAAATTTTTCTCTTTTTTTAAAGATTTTATTTATTTATCTAAGGGAGCAAGAGAGCACAAGTGGAGGGGAGGGACAGAAGGAGAGGGAAACAGCTAGACATCCACATGTAACAAGAAGAGTCTAGACATAGATCTTGCCCAAAAATTAACCAAAAATGGATCACAGAGCTAAATGTACAAGGCAAAACTATATGAAAACTTAAAAAAAAAAAAAAAAAAACTATAAAAGATCACATAGAAGAAAATCTCAAGGAGCCTGGGTTCGGCAATGACTTTTTAGATACACCAGAAGCACGATCCATGAAGGAAGTAACTGAAAAGCCAGACTTCCTTAAAATTAAAACCTTCTGTTCTGTGAAAATCTCAAGAAAAGGAGAAGACCAGTCACAACTGGGAGAAAATATTTGGGAAAGACACATCTGGGAAAGGACTCTCATCCAAAATATGCAAAAAACTAACTCAACAATAAGAAAATAAGCAACCCAATTTTTAAAAAGGGGCCAAAGACCTTACTAGATACCTCACCAGATGGGAAATAAACAAATGAAGAGATGTTGCACTTCATATGTCAACAGAGAAATGCAAGTTAAAATAACAATGAGACAGCACTTCTATTTGAAAGGCCAAAATCCAGAACACTGACAATACCAAATGCTGACAAGGATGTAGAGCAACAAGAACTCTCCTTCCCTGGTAGAAGGAATGCAAAATGGTAGAGCCACTTTGGAAAACAGTTTGTCAGTTTCTTATTAAACCAAACACATTATTGGAGCACCTGGATGGTTCAGTGGTTAAGCATCTGCCTTTGGCTCAGGTCATGATCCCAGGGTCCTGGGATCAAGTCTCACATCGGGCTCCCTATGGGGAGTTGGCTTCTCTCTCTGCCTATGTCTCTGCCTTTTTCTCTCTCTCTCATGAATAAATAAATAAAATCTTAAAAAAAAAAAGAACTTTTTCCTAATTTCAAGAAGGCCCTGTTTTTGTGTATATCCAACAGAACTGCAAATCTGATATTTTTCCATTTCATTGCTAAAAAACTATCCAGCTTTTTTCGGGGAGAAAAGTCAAACTTCTTGGCATGATATGGCCACTGATCCTGCCAACTTACCTCATCTTATATGACCCTGACGTAAGAATAACTTGTAATAATGACATAATGACAAGAATAATAATTGTGATCCCTCTGATTGCTCTACACTTTTGCATGTGGCTCTCTTGGCCTAAAAACATTCTTCTTCTCGCCATTATTGATCTGCAAAAGCACTCACCAATTAAGGCTTAATTTGAACCTCCTTCATCTGAAGACCCACCTGACTCTCCAGTGGCATCAACTTCCTCTGCCCAGCTACCCGTCAGTATACTCGACCTTCATTCAGCCTCTCTGGCCAGACCGGTAGTGAATGAGTCCAACTCTCCAGCTGGAGGGCTTGTTAAAATTCACATTGCTAGGCTCCACCCCCCAGAGTGCCTGATTCAGCAGGTCTGGGGTGGGGCCCTAGAACGTACATCTCTAACAAGTTCCCAGCTGATGCTAATGCTGCTTGTCTAGGGACCACACTGTGAAAACAGTTGAGACCCTTGAACTGGGGGGACTGTGCTTTATTCATGGGAGCATCCCAAAGGCCTGAGAAAAGTGCTTAGCAGGTTCTCAGAATCGGTTAAAGATATTTTCTATTTATTTTACTCTTGAAAATACTATGGCTATCGTCACTAGAATGCACTATAACATGATGTGCAGAGTTAGACAAAATCTTATGGCTATTTTCTCGTTTATACCTTTGTGAAATCTGGAAACCGTGCTAAATCAGGGTGAAAATGTCAAATATCCAAGATTCCTTTTATTCGTACACACTCTTTATGAAAAGCTCTCCACATTTTACATAACTGTTGTGCTTTTCTCTGTTGCTCCAGGCAACAGGAAATGAAACCAGAAATAGGAGATGGACAGAGAACACTTGGCTTTTCTTTTGCTCCCAACTTCTCAATGGTAAAAGGCTAGACCATTTTCCAAATCCCCTGCTATATATTCTCTTTGTCCCTCCTCTTCTACCTGTACAATTATATGGTTGACTGGCGGTGCTAAATCTAGGAGCAGCACTCAGATAACCTGACCTACAGGCTTATAAATTACCTTCCTAATAACAGTGACCATCAGCTGCGCAGACATACCCTAAAGCCAGTTTGGGAGAAAGTTACAGGAATCTAGACAAGAGAGGAAGCCGATTCCTCCTGTGAAGACTGGGGAGATGTCCCAGCATGCATGATTTGAGACAAGGGGCACAGGGAGAAAGATTTGCCAGGGAAACAATGGAATCAAACACACAGAGGCGTTGAAACATATGGCATGTCCCAGCAACACCAAGACGTTTGCCCTATAGCTGAAATGTACCACATGATGGAGCCAGGACTGGAAAACAATCTGGGGTCAGACGGTGGTGGGTCTAAAATACTAGGTCACAAACAGACTCTAGTCTGGATGCAGTAACTCCCCTTAGAGGGGAGTGACAATGATCAGACCCATATGTTGGAGAAACAACTCTGAGGGCTGAATGAATGAGCAAAAAAGGCCTCGGGGAAGGTGTGTTCTGTTTTACTGATAATCAAAAAAAGCTTAAGCGAAATTAAAAAGGAAACATGAAACAAACCAAAATTAGTAGAGGTATGTCTTTATCAACCATTGAAGTAATAAAGGTCTTTTATTTTCTCTTTTCCTTCCATCTCCACTCATGTCAAAAACTACTTAAGCTAAGTAAATAATTGAAAAACCAGACCTCTTCAGAGCAAGGGAGACCGGTAAGTGTTCCAAGATACAAACCTGGCCTTTAATAGTTAAGAAAGACTTTGCTAGGGCAGCCCGGGTGGCTCAGCAGTTTAGCGCCACCTTCAGCCCAGGGCATGATCCTGGAGACCCGGGATCAAGTCCTATGTTGGCTCCCTGCATGGAGCCTGCTTCTCCCTCTGCCTGTGTTTCTGCCTCTCTCTCTCTCTCTCTGTGTCTCTCATGAATAAATAAAAATAATCTTTAAAAAAAAAAAAAAAAAGAAAGACTTTGCTAGAAGGAACAATGCCATATATTTGTTGATACCATCAGAGACTTTGCAGAAGAGCTCAATTTCCCTTGCTCTTTACTTAAAAGCCAAAGTCTTCAGAAATGCACCTTACCCCCAGATTAACAACATTCAAGTAATTAAATGAACACATTGGGTGTAAAGAGGATGAAAACACACCCATAAGTTATGCCATTTTGTGAGTAGAGCCTCTGAAAACAGATCAAGTAATTTCACTTATACTTCAGCTGCAGTTATGTTTGATAGTCCACACTTCTGGTCCAAAGCTAGGCCAAGGCCTACCGAACTCTGGAAACGCAAGCTTTTCTTTCAGAACAAATTTCTCAAAACATACAAAGAAGAGGCAGCAGATTTAAAAAAAAAAAACTGATCCCCTATGGCTAGGAAAAGAGGTTTTAATTATGCTTTAAGGTAAAGGTGATAATTGACTTATTATACTCTGACACATCTTAATATCAAGCTAATATGCAAAAAACAAGTTAATTATCAAAGACTGTCGGGGCATGCGCTATTCCGCATATGTGAATTTATCTTGCTTAGTATTTCCCATTGTCCAGACTTTTTTTCCCTAATTTCTTAAAATCTAACTATTTCTATTCAGAAAGAAAACATTGTCAAATATATTACAGAACTTCCACATCCAGCCAAGACAAAGTAACAGGGGCCAGTTGTATACACTCTCCAGAAATAATTGTTAAAAACGGTCAAAATATATGAAACAATGGTTCTCAGACACTGGAGAACAGGGGTGCGGGACAGTAATCCTTAACAGACTGGACACAGAGGAGAGGAGCCCTACCACTGCCCAGGAGAGGGAACCCGGGTGGGGCCACCCAGCGTGGAGGAGACAAAGCTCGGATGGATCACATGCCACCTTGACATTTGAAATGAGCAAGCCAAAGAGCTTACTGAACGCCAAACCATGTGTTTCTTGATGCCAAATGGTCACCTGGTATTCCATCACACTCTAGCACTGTTAAGACCATGGTCAATAGCTGGAAAGTCTTCTTCCCGGTGCTGGTAAACTCTAACTCCTGGTTTGCTCTCATAATGGCTTCCCATTTCCTCTCTTTCTAACAGGTTGTTGCCCGCCGCCCCCACCCCCCAACATCAGTCACCGAGATGATGTGTTTCCATCACAGTTCATTATGATTCCCATTTTTTCTAATTCCCAAACGCCACAGCATGAGGGAAAGGGAGTGGACTCCGTGCAAGACCTGCAGGCTTCAGAAGGAAGCCAAGAGCATCAATGGGTCATCTGTGTTAACAGCCTGACCTTTCCCACTCTCTGCGTTGTTCTGGGGAGTCAAGTTTGCCATGCAGGTGACCCCTGGCCCAGCATACAGTAGGCACACAATGAATAATTCCTGGATTCATTCATTCATTCATTCATTCATTAGTGAATGAATAAAATATGACTAAGAGTCTCAGGCAACATGTATCTTGTTTTCTAAATTCATAACTGATTCACATTCAGGTCAACCTAAACAGATCGGTCAGACACCTTTCGGTTCCTAGCTGGTTAATTCTGGACTTCCTCACTAACAGGGACAACCAGGACTCCATCAGGAACTTCGGGGCTGCTGGCTTGCACTGAACCTGTTTGTAGAGGAACAATGGAACCCACATTCCACAATGGGCAGCTTCAGACTTCAAAGAATCTTCATGTCTTTAAAACCAACATCCAACTTCATTCAAGGTAGCCTTTGAAAGGCTCTTAGTCCTGGATTTTAAAGCCACATGGCAATACAACAGGTAAAAAAAGGGGTTTCTTCTAGGGCCCCAGAAATGTAAAAACTCTACAGATACGTGCCCATAAGGCCACTAACCGCCGTGTCAATTAATGCAAACAAAACTGAAATTAATGCAGGGGAAATGATCGATCCAGTTGTCGTAGAGAAAGGACCAGAGGGAAGTCAGTCCCAAATCACTTGCACATTTCTGCTATAGATAGTACTAAATAATAAAGTAACTTCCACTCACGGAGCAGCTCACAGATCGGTGACATAGATGACCAGGCAACTCCCATCCACAGTCCAGGAAGCGATGAGAAAAGTGGCCTGGGTTTCTCAGCCCTTCTTTGCCTTGTAAACTCCTCGTCTGCTATCAAGACCCTTCTCACATGCCACCTCCTCCATGAAGCCTTCCTTCCTATCTGTAAGGAAGCTTGGCTATACCATCCTCTATTATTCCCCCAGAACTTTATTCCCATCCCTACATCAGCATTTGGTCCACTATGGGGAAATGTTTCCATCCACATATCCACATCTGGTGTGCCTAGCTCCATAGCTCACACAGCAGCTACTTGATAAACAAATAACCCTTGTCCAAATTATCCTTGTCCCCAGTGATAAATTCATTTAAACACATAAACTTCAGGGGCACTGGGGGGGGTCAGTCAGTTAATAATCTGACTCTTGATTTCAGTTCAGGTCATGATCTTAGGGCCATGGGGTGGAGCCTCGTGTCAGGCTCTGTGCTCAGCAGGGAGTCTGCTTGAGACTCTCTCCCTCTCCCTCTGCCCCTGCCCCTGCTGGCACTCACACTCTCTCTCTCTCTCTCTCTCTCTCCCCCTCAAATTAAAAAATAAATCTTTAAAAATAAAATAAACATAGAAACTTCATCACTGCAGCTAACATTAAAATATTTACATTTTTCCCATCTCAGAAGTAAACTGTCCTCATTAAAATCTGGAAAATACATCAAACTATAGAGAAAACAGTACTCTACTATTGAAACTGGAAGCCTTCCAAGTCTATTTTTGATATAAATAGAAACCAATTTAAAAATCATATTATATACATTATTAACACACCCTAAAAATGCTTCCATTAAAAATTATTTAAATTATGTTATATACATATTCTATCATTTACCTAACTATTGTGAGATTGAGAAACTGAAGGGAAGGGATCCCGTTCTGCTTTACTTTAATTTTTTTTTAAAGATTTTATTTATTCATTTGAGAGAGAGAGAGAGTGAGTGAGAGAGCACACGAGCAGGGGCAAAGGGAGAAGGAGAAGCAGGCTCCCCACTGAGCAGGAGCCCGATGCAGGGTTCCATCCTAGGACCCCAGGATCATGACCTGAGCCGAAGGCAGACACTTAACTGACTGAGCCACCCAGCGCGCCCCTATTTTATTTTTTATGTATTTTGAAAGGACTATTTTAGAAAGACTCCACCCTATTTCTCTGCTAGGCCTCATCTACTCCAGTTCTATATTTCACCTTGCATCTGAGTAAACTAAAGAAGCTATCTTCCCACTGCAAGGAGGAGGCAACAAAGTTAATCATTCTTTGAGCTCCATGGTAGGCCCCCATACACCTGATAACATCCAAGAAGAACCAGGTCCCGAACATGTTTGGACATTAGCTTCAAACAAACCTTGGTCAACACTGATGTCAGTATCCGTTACCTTTGGTAATTCATGGAATAAGGAATAAGACCTGACACTCACCCATGATCAGACCCTACCCTGGATACCTGAAGGAACACATACTCCAGACCCCTTTCCAAACAAACTACCCTAAGCAATGGGGACTCTCTCTCCTTTCTTTCTCGAGTCTCCCAGACACTCTATCTGCCATATTCTATCACTTACACTATTCAATAAACTCTACCCTCTCTTCCTCCTGGCTTGTATTTGATTTCTATCCTGTGTGAAGCCAAGGATCCTCTTGACCGGTCCTGTGGGATCCCCTCTGGGTCCTCAGACCTGGCCTGCCTACCTCGATTTCTTCATGTTTGGACAATTAGATTACTTCTAATAGCTTAGACTAGGCATTATATGGATAGACCCTTATCCAAATCTCAGATTGCTTTATTAATGAAAGGTCCACCATTTGGAAGTGAAGACACAGCTACCTTCTTCATCTAGTCCTTACAAAACCCCCAAGCACCAGACAACAAGAAGTCCCAAGAGGTGACCATGTTACTAAGCCATATACATGCACTTGTGATCTTGTCTTTGACTTGGCACTCTATGCTGTCTCTCAAACTGGAGACAGTTAACAGGTCTGTGCACAGACCCACCTTAAGCTAACATGGTCAGGCGTAAACTCTTTTTCTCCTCTTCTTCCAGATATCTCGCTTCCATATCCTCCTCCTTATCCCCTACTAATTTTTCAGAAGCCCTCCCAAGGTCAAATCAGAGTTTCAAAACCTTGGCACTGTTGGTATTTTGAGCTGGATAATTCCTTGTCATGAGACGTGTAGATGGGCTTCAGCCTATGGTAGGATGTTTAGCAGCATCACTGGGCCCCCAACCAGTAGGCATCAGTAACAAAGTCCCCCAAGTTGTGACAGCCAAACTAATTCCAGACGTTGCCAAATATCTCCAAGAGGGCAATTTCATCTCCAGTTGAGAACCTCTGATTGCATTAACCATTTAGGTATTTGATAATAAAGGCAGAGATATGGCCAACCAGGACTGAGAATTTGGTCTCAACTACTTTGCTAACTATGATCGATTGATAGTGTTCACCTGATGTCATGTCCAGGAAAAAGTGCTACAGTTGATTGATGATGTCTGCCATGGGTTGGGAATGGGTATTTGCCACTTCCATTAATTCACCAAAAATAGCTGGACAGGAGGTGGGGATGGGTGCAATGTTTGAAACTTGCCTGCAAAGAGACCCAGAGCCATCTGCCCTTGACTATAAGAAAAATAACAAGAACCCAAACGTATTCTATTCTTTAAAATGCATTTGACTGCTAACATTCTATGAAATGATCTCTAAAAGAAACATAATTGGCTAGTCATTAATTATAAACTTCCTGTACTATTGCAGCAAGCTGTATGTACATTATCAAAGGCTGGTAAGAAACAGAGCTGACACTACCCACACAGCCTCAAAAAGCTGGCAGTGCTGAATGCTAACCCCCAAACCATAATTTTCATGAAAGGAAGTGGAACCACTTTCTTCTGCACCATGTAATCTCTGTGCAAGAATGAGAAAGAGAGAAGGCTCTCTCCAAAAGCCACTGGTTGTATAAGAATATAAGGGCTAATGCAGAACAAATCCAACTGAGAAAGAAGAAAAGCATGGGTTACTTCTACTTCTGATGGTGAGCAGGGTCTTGATTCTCCACAATGGAGCCTTGCACAGTTACTCAGCTCCCTGGGCCTCAGCCTCAGCTTCCCTCAGTGGGTAGAACAGGGATAAAATCGCACTAATACCTTCTAGTGTTGTTAGGATGAGCAAATAATAACCAAGACTATAGGCAGAAAGTAGTCTATCAATGCTAGCTACTCCTGTTTGATGCCAGTGCTATATTCAATCTAGACAGCATCCACAAGCCTGTGTTATATGTGCCAGTAGCTTAGCAACGGATGGTATTGAGAAATTAGAAACCCAAAAGAGTCTCATTCAGAGCCTCCATATTCACGATCTAATTTCCCCATAGGACTGCAATTTGCCCAAACCATAGCTCATACAGATCCAAACTATTTCTTCTCACTCACCAGCTTTCCTTGCTCGAGTTAAGGAAAAGCTCATCACTATACACTGTCCCTCCCCAGCCCCATGATTGTCCCTACCCGATCCCTGACACAAAAATAAAATAAACTTGGCCCATTTAAAAATTACAACACATGGGGTACCTGGGTGGCTCAGTCGGTTAAGCATCTGCCTTCAGCTCAGGTCATGATGCTGTGGTCCTGGGATCAAGCCCCACATCGGGCTCCCTGCTCACTGGGGAGCCTGCTTCTCCCCCTTCCTCTGCCTGCTGCTCCCCCTGCTTGTGCTCTCTCTCTGTCAAATATACAAAATCTTTTTAAAAAATAAATAAATAAAAATAAAAATCACAACATAAATGATCAAATCAATAACAAACCCTATGAGAGTTTTCACGGTCCCAGATCAGTGATTCCAAGCAGAAGAGGTTAATAAAATCCTTATGTTTTCAATGGATTTAAAGAGACAAATAAAAGACAGAAACCATTCACTGTAGTTCGTTGCTAAGGGAAACAAGCACACTTCCTGTGCTCCCCATTCTGGTCCCCAGCACTCCATTATGTAATGAGGCATCAGAAGGTAACATCCTAGTTTGTTCTGGAAGCAGAGGAATGTCAACAAGACAATTATGGACCATGGGGAAGAAGAGCTGATAACCTTGACCATTTAATCAGCTGGTCAGAACAAGTCAACACATTCTTCCAAACCTAGAATATGTGCAGAAAAACCAACTGGGATTTTGCTTGCTCAACTTCTCTCTTCACTTTGGAAGGATTCACTTTTTTCTGTGTGAATAATCCCAGCGTGACAGGATCATAGAACGTTGGGTCTAGATGGCAATCATTTCATACATGGTGGTATGGCCCAAGCAACCCTTCCATCAGAATTACGTGGACACTTATTTAAAATGAAGACAGGCGGGCTGGTGCTCAACAAGCTTATTCCTTCTTCCTCTGGCCTACATTTCTCAGCATCCTTTAAAGAGAAATGTGTCCATGTGACTTGATTCTAGCCGATAAAATGTGTAGCCTTTGTGCTCCTTCCCTTCCCATGATTTGACTCACAGGAATATGGTCACCAAGGAGGGCACGTGTTGGAGGTGACAAAGCCATAGTACAAAAGGACACCAGGTCCTGGAATCACATTTGGGAGAGAACTTTGTGTGGCTAAGAAATAAAGTTTTGTTGGCCACTATGATTTTGGATTTTCTTTCAGAAGTCAGCCTTCCCTGGCCAATAATGCATAGATATCTGAACACATCAAGAAGACTCTAGAGGCTGTTAAAGAAAAAATTATTCTGACAGCTGCTAAAATGGTAAGGAAGACCTTATTTAAGATTATCGATAGGAGCAGATCTTAATTCTGGGAACAAACTGAGGACGCTGAAGGGGAGGTGGGGGGGATGGGGTAACTAGGTGATAGGCTTTAAGAAGGGCACGTGATGGAATGAACGCTGGGTGTTATGTGCAACTGATGAATCACTAAATTCTACCCCTGAAACTAATAATACATTATATGTTAACTTGAATATAAATAAAATCTAAAAATAGTGGGAAAAAAGGATTACCAATAGGAGGATTGCAATAGGGGAGAGGTTAAACTGAAATACAGCATAGACAAGTGGGGATTTATGGCAGAGGAGCAGGGTGAGGGGGGTCAATGGACAGAAAAATCAGGACAAAGAGACATCCAGGGGGATTTCCTGCTAAGCTGGCATAATGGGATTCTTGCTAAAGGTAGGCCCAGGACATAAGAGGTGGGGGATGGGGAATTTGATCAGATATCAAGGGTAGGGGTAACTCAGCAGGATTCTTTGCGAAGACCAGGCTGGGCAGGTCAAAAAGTCGAGACCTAGTCAAAAACAGAACCCAATTAATGAGAGCTGGTTAAAATCGGGTCCAGAGGAGAGACCTGGTCAAGGTAGGGCGCTGGAATTCTGCATGTTAACAAACCCCCTGAGATGTAAAAAGGAAAACAAGCTGAAGGGGGAGAAGTACCCTACCATGGCAGGCCACCTAGCCAGATACTTAGAGAGCCAGGACTCAGTCAGGTTCAGGTACGATGCACTGTTTCAGTGAACTAATATACAAAATACCAAATTCAACTGTGTCTCTGTACACAGATGTTATCCAGGATTGAGAGCAACTTTTCACTACCTTAGAGTAATTTAAGCAGAGACCATCTCTACCTAAAAAGTGGAAAATCCTAGACTCTTACACTTCCCGTCAGAGCTTTAACTCTGAAGAACAAAGGAAAGAAAACTATGGAAAGGAACGGGTTACACAAGAGCCCAATGTGGGGCATGGCCAGGCCTGTCAGATTCCCCAACTGCCTGTAGTCATTGGGAGTAATTAGACCCTCCAGTAATGGGTCAGGAATACGAACAGACATTTCAGGGCCAGCTCCCCAGACATTATTAGACAATGGGAAGCAGGTAACCATTTCCCACAAGACCCTCACCTGAGAGAGTCACATGTCCCTACAGTCCAAACACTTCAGAACTGGGTTTAGTCCCATCAACCATTCTTCTCTTTATCCTCCCTAGTTTATTGCTTTGCTCTTGGAAAAAGGGGGTTGATTTCATTGAAATGGCTTTTTAACAACTAATCACGTAGAGTGAAGCATTAATATTCCTTCAGTGCCCTCTTCTGCTTCCAGCCACTTCCTTTCCCTTGCTGATTCACCCGTTGTAGACTTGGTTGACCAGCAAGTCCTACTCGATCAGTTCAAATGTCCTCTTATAATAAATTCACCTGACCCCTCCCCACCACCAATGCTGGAATAAAATCCCCAGACCTCAGATTTTTGTGGCCTTAAGTTGCGAATCTCTTTCAGCTCTCAAAGTACAATCTCTGACAGGCTTATCTGGAACAAAAAAAAAAAAAAAAAGGGAAGGAAAAAAAAAAAAAACCTACTGCATAGCCATGGTTTCTCCATTGAGCCCTGAATTATTATGGTTTCCCAAGTTCTCCTTCTCAAGTAAGTTAACCATATCCCTACCCCTCTTGCAAATCCCTAAAAAACTAGGATTTGGAATTCCCTGAGGGCAACATAAATCTGACCTGTTATGTAATTTAAGACATCAGACAGAGCTGGCTCCCATGCAAGTCATTCGCAACATATTTCAAGAAAGCTGGACCTCATGTACTGCTACCTCCCAGAAAGCCAGAGAGAAGCCACAGTCTATAAACCGTTCATCCCTGGGCCCTCCTTGGTCTCAAGTTAAAACAGCCGGGAGGGTAGAAATTGATGAGATTTCATTAAGTGAAAAATTCCGGAAAATCGATCCTAATCCCTTTAGCTCCCAGCAACTGGGACCTGTGTTTAGACCAACAGTGTTAACGACACCACGGCAGAAATTACACCAGTGGTTGTCAAATGACTTTAATACAGTCTCCTAAGCAGAGGCACTGACAATTTAGAATTTGCATTGGCTCTTCCCGCCGTGCAAAGCATAGCACGGAGAGCCTACACCAACACAGGAAAACAGCAACTGAGGAATACAGCTTCCTGATTTAAAAGTTAAAAGTAGTAGATCAATACTTTGGCTCTGGGGCACCTGGGGGCTCAGCCAGTTAAGCAACTGCCTTTGGCTCAGGTCATGATCCCAGGGTCCTAGGATCGAGCCCCACATCAGGCTCCCTGCTCAGCGGAGAGTCTACTTCTCTCCCTCTGCCCTCCCCACTCCTGCTCTCTCTCTCTTTCCCATATAAATAGATAAAATCTTAAAGAAAAAAAGATGGCAGGTTTCTACTAAACTCCTTGCTACATTAAATTCCAAAGGAGGAGTGAAATAAATCTACAATGCCACAACGGTTTTAAAGCATAGGGGGTCACGACTAATGAATTTCATGCTTATGCTCTGGGAATGTACAAGGAAAAAATTCAGGATAGATGACTAATTGCTACAATATTAATTTCATATTTACATTCCCCACAAGCACTGAGGCAAAATTTGTCAACTTGAGGAAAATGAGACTGAACTGTTTATCAGAACCTCAGATAAATAATGATCCAATATCCAAATTAACTGGAGTCTGCTACTAAATACTGAACAATAAAAAATATATATGCCAGCAACCTTTTCTAAGAATAAAAGAATACTCATTCAACGACCACTTTTGCTATAGACAATTTTATGATCAGTAACAACTAGATAATGTTTCTGTGGGAAATACCACCCAGTATAGGGTGGCATCAAACATCATAGGCTAATGTGAGAAACAGTCTATGGTGATGAATGGATCTTGACTTTGAGCAAAACACTTGAATTCCAAGGGCCTCAGTTCCTTAATCTGTAAAATAAAGGATCTAAATTCATTTTATCACTGTGTGCCTGCTGGCTTTCACATTCTGTAATGCCATGACAAGCCTTACTGTGGTTCATACAAGTGTCTTCTAGAATGTTCTTTGACCACAGCTCTATTATATTACATTTGGGTTTTGCTAAAGGGGGGGCAATGCTTGCTCCAGAAGACTCCTTCACGGAAGGTGCCAATTTTGTGGAAAATGGTCTAGCAAATCAAGGAAATGTTAAGCTCCCCTTGCCATTCTGGATGTTGTCTATAATTCCAATTAAAGGAGACTCACTCAGACCTTTAACAGTTACCTAGAATTCTGACTCTTGTCACACATATTGCCCCGTCACCACCTCCCTGGCAGAGATTTCAGACACCCAAACTCCTGGCAACATCCAAAAGTGTGTTCTCTTCCTAAGAGACCTACAATATCCTGAATCCTTCTAAAAATCCAATCGTTAACACCACCATCCATTACTTCCTGAGTTGGCCTAGATCCATTGAATTTATCAATTCGCCCAACCTGACCCAGGAAAACCAAGGCAGCCAGGGGAAAGAGCACAACCAAGAGGAGACTGGCATTTTGTTGGTTGTATTTTTGGCTTGAGTTTGGGGAGGGTAGTTTCAGGACAATTTTTTTGTTATTTTGTTTTTTAAACTAACTCTGCACAATTCCTGCAGCTAAAAATCATAAGCAACCTCTTGTGATTATCTAGCAAAGACTGGTAGTAGGTAAGTTCTGGCTATCCCATGTATCATGACCCAAATATCCATCCCAGGGGCAGAGGCAGCACACACCATACCATCTGTCCCTGCAATGCACCACGCTTATTCTCATGGAGCTCACTGGGCCTGCAGGTGAAGCTTGCACACGGGCTTCCTTGGCAGCATCACATGGCGTGACCAAGTGCAAGATGATGGGTGCTCCTGAGTGAAGACCAGGGAGAGCCGAAATATGAATAAAAAAAAAAAAATGCAGAGAAGGCAAAAGACACAGGAAATAAACACGGATTATCCCCAACATGCCAATGAGAGGTATTCATTCACCATAGTCAGGAAGTAAGACGAGAAAGGCCTTCCGCTCCAAGGAAGGGCCTCACAGCAGCACCCAGGTCCCCCTCAGGCAACCCCCCTGAAGCCTTTCGATCCCAAATGTCACAGATGGGCTGCACACCTTCAATGAAAAATGCTAAAAACAGAAAAGTTACAAAGCTTGCAGTCAAATTAAAGTGAGACTGAAAAGTTCAAAAGGCAATACTTTATTCATCATAAAAGCCGGTGCATGAAGAAAACCAGATTGAAACAGGAAAAAACAGGGGGGCCAGAGTCACTCCTGGAAATTCTGGAGTGGGCTTGAGACCTGTGGCCTCATTCATCATTAAGAATTTCAGGTGCAGGGCAGCCCTGGTGGCTCAGCGGTTTAGCACCACCTTCGGCTTGGGGTGTGATCCTGGGGACCTGGGATCGAGTCCTGAGTCAGGCTCCCTGCATGGAGCCTGCCTCTCCCTCTGCCTGTGTCTCTGCCTCTCTCTCTCTCTCTCTGTGTCTGTCATGAATGAATAAATAAAAATATTAAAAAAAAAAAAAGAATTTCAGGTGCAGGGGCACCTGGATGGCTCAGTGGATGAGTGTCTGTCTTTGGCATGATCCTGGGGTCCTGGGATCCAGTCCTGCATCAGGCTCCCCACAGGGAGCCTGCTGTCCCTCTGCCTATGTCTCTGCCTCTCTGTCTCTCATGAATAAATGGATAAAATCTTAAAAAAAAAAATTCAGGTGAAGTTATCTTCAATACCATTATCACCCTGAACCTTTATAAACCACAATGACTAGGGACATTATGGATCCTAAATAGGAAAATAAGAAAGAAAGGAAAGCAAGGGAAGAGAAAATGAGAAAAGACCAGGGAAGATGGAACAAGCAGAGAAAGAGAGAAGAAACATTCCTGAAGCCACCGAAAAGGAATTAGATGAGGAGGAGGGATGTGAGAATGATCTGTATCAAAAGTGAGCTGTGGGGTCAGAGACGAAGGAGCGGGGAAACCAAATGGAATTAAAGAGACTATGGCTCAGATGCCTCCTTGTAGCATCCGTGGGAACAGCAGTCAGGTGACTGCTGACCTGAGAAATGAGGCGATGGGCACTGACCAGGCATGAGCACTGTATTAGTCAGGGGTCTCCAGAGATACAGGAGAAATAGGTTTTTAATTTTTAAAAATAGAAAAAAAATGTGTGTCTAGATAGATCTATATACTATATATATATATATGTATATATATACACAAAGAGGAGAGAGAGCGAGAGAGAGGGAGAGAGAGGAGAGAGAGAGACAGGGAGATTTATTAAAGAATTGGTTCACACAGTTATGAAGGCTGATAAAGCCAAGATCTGCCACTAGCAAGCTAAAGACCCAAGATAGCAGAGGGTATAATTCCAGTCCAAGGCCAAAGGCAGGAAAAAGACTCAAGTCCCACTTTGAAGATAGTCAGGCAGGAGGAAATCCCCCCTTATTTGGGAGAGGGTCAGTTTCTTGTTCTATTCGGGTCTTTAACTGATTGGACAAAGCCCACCCACATGAGGAAGGCAATCTGCTTTACTTAGTTTATCAATTCAAAAACATCCTCAGAAAGGGCTCCCTCTGTGGCTCAGTCAGTTAAGCGTCCAATTCTTGGTTTTGTCTCAGGTCATGATCTCAGGGTCGTGAGATCGAGCCTCGTGTCGGGCTCCACGCTCAGCGCAGAGTCTGCTTAAAAGAGTCCCTCTCCCTTTCCCTCTGCTCCTCACCCGGTACTCTCCCCCACTCACTCTCTCTTGAACAAATAAACCTTTAAGAAAACAAAAAATCCTCAGAGAAACACTCAGAAAAATATTTGGACCAAATATCAGGGCACCAGGTGGCCCAGGTAACTTGACACATAAAAATCAACCATCACAGCACTGAAAGTGTTAACAGGGCCCAATATAAACATGCAAGAAACACTGGTTACTACTAAAACATCTATACGGGCCAAGATTAGAGGACAGAATCTGAGTTAGAAGGACACCGTAGAGAAGCCCAAGGACAGAGGCCAACTACGGTGGTGTGTGGCTCCCAGCTCCAGCTCTGGGACGACAGCTCCCCCATCACTCAGGACTCCACATGCAGAACTGTGGCAGCTCTCAGAAGGCATGGGCAACTAAAATAAGATGGGCTGGCAAATCCGCAAATTCTGGGCATGAGTTTTTGGGGTCAGAGAGTCCAACTCGACCCAGTAGAGTCCCCTGGCCTCCACTCCTACTAAAGATCCCTATGACCAAGGTACTTGACACGGCTCCCTGCTTCAGTCTCCCCATTTGCAACAGCAAATGTGCGAATAGCATCCGCCTACATGGATCATTCAGGGGAGTAAATGAAGCACTGGACAGTCAGGACTTCATCCAATGCCAGGCACATACTAGATGCTCCAAAACAAAACAAAAAAAAGTAGCTGCTATTTTGTTTTTAAAGAACCACTAGTTCCCTGCACAAAGTCGCCACTCCGAAAAATACCAGTTACTTCCATGGAGAAGCCTGCCTGGCAACCTGTCACAGCTCCCTTTTCTGTTGGCATCAAGGACGACCTACTACACAAAACACCAGAAGGGCCCCCCACAGACTGACCAGGAGTAAGCAAGAACGGCTCACCCATGGGCATAACCAGATGTGAAAAAGAAAGAAGGAGCGTGGGGCCTGGGGGTCTTCCTCTGAACAACCAATCTGGTGTCAGGCAGCAACCAGGCACCTGCCGGCCTCGCCTCTCCCTTCTGCAGAACCTCAGGGAGGCCTGTGAAGGCTGCAGCTGTAGACAAGGGGACCCCCAGAGCCTAGCAGAGCACTTCCAACTGCTCCCCATGCGCTGTCACTACAGAGGCAGGCTCAGTCCCTCCCTTTCCAAGACAACTTCGGAGCCTACCCAAAGAATCAGAATCCCCCAAATCATCTCCTTTCAAAGGGCCCCCTTCATAAACAGGAGGGCCTCTCTCCCACCGCAGAGAAGCAAGTCTAAGATGCTTCGCCAGTGGGTTTCCCCGATGTGCTCTGTAGGAAGGAGGTCCTGTGTAACCATGGCAGCTCGTCGTCCGGTTCAGGAGGCGCTGCTCTTTCTCAGGGGTGCCCAGATCTCAGTGCCTTAGAGGCAGAACTCGGGCTTTCTCTCTGCATCCTGCCTCCCAGGGCTTCGCCAAGTGCAGAGCACGCAGCAGGCCCCTATGCAGGGCGCCTGGGTGGCTCAGTGGTTGAGCATCTGTCTTTGGCTCAGGCCATGATCCTGGGGTCCTGGGATCGAGTTCTGCATCGGGCTCCCCGCAGGGAGCCTGCCTCTCCCACTGCCTATGGCTCTGTCTCTCTCTGTGTGTCTGTCATGGATAAATAAATAAAATCTTTACCAAGAAAAAAGACCCCTACGCAAAGAACGGCCCTGACCCACACGGGGGTCCACGGAGGCCTCTCCCTCCTTGAGAGTCCAGGAGGACAGTCCTTGGGGTGAGGGGGCTTTGGACAACACTATGCAGCACCTAATTGACCCAGATGTCAATTAAGCTGTGGTGCCAACCGGAGAATTTCAGAGGGAAATGGTCCACACACAATGGACAAGGCTGAGGCCCCCACGCGCTAGGACAGACGTCCTCATCGTTCTTCCCCCCTGGAGTGGTTGGCAGCTCCGAGGTGAGCACGAATCAGGCCTCGGGCAGCAGGCATGGCTCAGCCGGGGAGACTGTCACAGTGTCACGGCCCCGGGCACTCTGCTGCCTGGCCATCAGTCATGCCTGCCGCTGTCTGGGATGCCCAACTGCACCCAGAGCCAGAGCCAGCCACGGGGACAGGTAGACTCGGTGACTCAGACGGCCAAAGCGCATGCTTGATTGAGTAAATTGTATTTTTCCCATGAATTTTTTAATTCAAAATCATTCACCCCACATTACTTTAATTAAAAAAAAAAAGTACTGTGTATCAGGAAGCTAGCCAAGGCTACACATGGGTGAATGATCCAATTCAAGTGACCCTGATGATTTCAACATGGGGGGTGGGGCTGGGGGGGGTTGGTGAAAAGCACCAGGTGTAAGCAGAGTTCAGAGAAAGGAAAAATCAAAAGGGCTTGGGAGGGGTGGATAACCAGAGGGCGCTGCTGAGGACACTCCTGGAGGGACAGACAAGCTTTGAACTATTAGGGCAGAAATTCGAGAATGAGGCAACTTGCTCATTGGGTAAAGGTTGGACAATCAGGCTAGGGAAGATTAGGCCAGACTCTAGGGTGGCTCAACGCATGTGCATGTGTCTGAGAGAGAGAGAGACAGAGACAGAGACAAAGAAGGAGAGAGGGATTCAAAAGTCACAGTTTAGGAAGACATTTCAAAAGCATTTCAAGGAAAATTTAAGGGCTCAGTAAGTGAAAGAATAACAAAATGACAAAAAGAGATGTCAACATGAACCATCAGGATTAAAATCAGGTGCTGGAAGACTAGTGGTCGTGCTAATAGGTATGTGGGGGTTGGAGGAGGAGAAATGAATCTGGTTTCAAGTTGAGGTTCCCAGATCAGTGAGCTGCTCTATGGAGGGCACATTCTGCGGGGACCTCCCCACCCTCGATGACCCTCACCCTTGTACAACAGCCCGCTCAACCTCCACCTCGATTGTGGGTAGGGCCTGTGAGCTGAATTTAACCAATGGAATACAGCAAAGGTGATGGGACATCACCCCCTGATTACCCTTCATTATAGAAGATTCTGTCTCAGCAGGCAGGGCCTTTAAAAAGCAAAGTGCCACGCTGTGAACTGCTGAGAGGGGGGCCCCATGGCAGGAAGTGTGGATGGCTGCTAGGAGGGGAGGGTGGCCCCCAGATTCTTGAGCTGTCAAGAATCTAGGGCCCTGGGACACCTGGGTGGCTCAGCAGTTGAGCGTCTGCCTTTGGCTCAGGGCGTGATCCCGGGTCTGAGGATCAAGTCCCACGTCGGGCTCCTCGTGGGGAGCCTGCTTCTTCCCTCTGCCTGTGTCTCTGCCTCTCTCTGTGTGTCTCTCATGAATAAATAATTAAATAAAATCTTTAAAAAATAATCTAGGGCCCTCAGTCCCACGTGACCACAAGGAAATGAGTTCTGCTGACCACATGAGCAAGCTTGGAGGCCGTCTCTTCCCCAGGCCAGCCGCCAGCTGAGAATGCAGCTGCCCATACCTTGAGTACAGCCTTCAAACCCTCTACATGGTGCCCAGACTCCTGACCCACGGAACAGCGAGATCAGAAGTGCGTGCCGTCTTGAGATCCTAAGTTTGTGGTTACTTGATACTCATCTCTCAGAAATCGGAGCAATTGGGCTCAAGTTCAGGAGAGAAGTCAGGTACGGACTTGTGTCCATAACACGGTAGGTAAGAGCCCACATGCTGGAATCAAATGCCTGGGACTGAGCCCCAACACTTCCCAGCTGGGTGGCCGTGGGCAAGTTACGTATTTTCTCCATATCCCAGTTTCTTCATTCATAAAATGGGAAAATAACAGTACCTATCGCCCAAGATTGCTCCTGATGATTATCTCATCAAGTAATTTTTTAGTGCTTAAAATGATATCTGCTCCAGAGTAAGCACCCGTGAAGGAGACAGGCTGGGTTAAGTCCTCAAAGGCCAAACATGCTGGGGCACCTGCGTGGCTCAGTTGGGTAAGCGTCCAACTCTTGGTTTCAACTCAGGTCATGATTTCTGGGTCATGAGATCAAACCCCACAGTGGGCTCCAGACTCAGCGCAGAGTCTACTTGAGATTCTTTCCCTCTGCCCCCCTGCCACTCATACATACTCTCTCTCTAAAATAAATAAATCAAATCTTGGGGAAAAAAAAAAAAGAAGAAGCCCAAAGGGGAGGTAGGGTGGGGTAACTAACTGGCCTCCAAGACTGAAGGATCTGGCCCACCTTACCTGGCCTCTCCTTGCTCAGACACGCCAGGATGCTCAGAAGAAAATGTATAGCCTTAAGTACACTTGTTACAAATCCCAAAAATCAAACTAGAGTGAAACAAATACAAAACTGTAGACATTTCCATAAAAGTGGAAGGTACTGGAAGAAGAACACTGATCAGTAAAACCTAGTAACTGAGAGAATCTGTTTGACAGAATATGAATCACAAAATATGACTTGTCGGAGTGACCTTGTTTGAAGGACCAGGCTAATAGTCATAAGTTACCTTAAAATGTTATTTAAAAATGTAGAAAGAACAGTTTAACCATACCAGATTACAGTTCATAAGGCTCCTCTTCTTCTTTTTTTTTTTTTTTTTTTAAGGCTCCTCTTCTTGACTAGCTGACGGCTGCTGATAAGACATTTGCAGAGGGGGATCCCTGGATGGCTCAGCGGTTTGGCGCCTGCCTTCCGCCCAGGGCATGATCCTGGAGACCTGGGATCGAGTCCCACGTCGGGCTCCCTGCATGGAGCCTGCTTCTCCCTCCCTCTGCCTGCATCTCTGCCTCTCTCTCTCTCTCTCTCTCTCATGAATAAATAAAATCTTAAAAAAAAAAAAAAAAAAAAGACATTTGCAGAGGATGTCTTGACCAAGGAAGTCAGAGCAGAAGGTCCTCCCCTCTATTTTCTGTACCAAGCCAAGGTACAGGAACTCTAACTGCTGGTAGATCATCCCTGCTTGCTGTGTGGCAAAAATGACTGAGTAGATAAATCCTTTTTAGGATTTCTTTGGGGCTTAAAACACTTTAGCCTCTTGAAATTGGCACTTCCAGTAAATGTGTGTAAGAGTAACTTTGGTTTTACTGTTTATGTTGTAGCTTTTAATAGAACAGCTCTAACAGAAACAAAGTTGGTCACTGATCAGAATATGGAAATGACTTTCTCAACACTCTCATATCTTTAGAAAATGTCCAGATACTTTATATTCATGTACTTTTTGTGTATCTTCTAACTTTTTTCATATACACTATGATCAGAGGAAATAAAAGGATTAAAATGCAAAAAAAAAAAAAAAGAAAAAAAAAAGGAGCCTCCGCACCGGCTCTCACCATCTATTTCCAGAATGTCCTTCCTCCATTTCTCCCTGGGGTTTGCCCAGAAGCCCCTTCTCATCCGGGCAGTCCCAACGTATTTAAAATCGCACGCCAGGGCAGCCTGGGTGGCTCAGGGGTTTAGCACCGCCTTCAGCCCAGGGCGTGATCCTAGAGACCTGGGATCGAATGCCACATTGGGCTCCTTGCGTGGAGCCTGCTTCTCCCTCTGCCTGTGTCTCTGCCTCTCTCTCTCTCTTTGTATCTCTCATAAATAAAGAAATAAAATCTTTTAAAAATAATAAAATAAAATAAAAAAATAAAATAAAATAAAATAAAATAAAATCGCACACCAGTTGCCTTGTGCCCTGCTATACTTTTATCTACAGCGTCGAGCCCCTTCTGCCATTCTACAACATTTAGTACTCGTCATGCTTACTGTTTTTCTGTCTCCCCTGCTAGAATGCAAGCCTCACGATGACAGGTTTCTGCCTCTATTTTCTGCTGATCAACTGCAAGGGTTTGGAACAGGGCAAAGCTCACAACAGGTACTCAGAGACAGGACAAGGAAATGCAGCATATGATTTGGAACTAGATCCTTTTGCTTATAAAGGTCTTTATGAGAACAGGCGAGATCTGACTGGGGTCTGAGGATCAGGAGGTGGTAACGTCAGTGTTAATTTCCTGACGTTGTGACTGCAGGAAAACCAACTAAGAATTCCAAGATGATGGAGCATCAATCAGTAACATGTTCTCGAGGCTTCTGGGAGGGCAGAGGAGAAAGCTCCCTCGGACTGTACTCCCAACTTTCTGTGACTGCTTCAATTTTTTTTTTTTTTTTTTTAGCATTGTTAAAAACCCTGTCTTGAAGGTAATAGCAAAAAACAAACGAGCAAAAAACCTAAAAAGATACCCTTCACTTTATCATAAATGGTTATTTCTGGAAAGGGCAATGAAATTGATGGGGGAAACAGAAGAAAAGGAAGTTTCATTTTTACTCTGCATGGTTTTTATTAAAAACATGTTTTCTTTATATGATATTTAAATAATAAAATACCTGGTGGGGGGCAAGGGAGGGGAGTTGGTCCATAGAAATGACACATACACTTCACCATAATCCACAATGAAAACCCTAGACCCCAAGCAAAGACGTCACTAGCTCTCCTCTCCTTTCTGAGTCTTCCAGATGCTCTGTATCTGCTCTGTATCTTCAATAAATACTATTCTCACTTCCCCTTGGCTCGCATTTGATTTCTATCCTATGCAAAGCCAAGAACCCTCTTGGCTGGTCCTGTGGGACCGCCTCTGGGTCCTCAGTCCCTGCCAGCCTGCATCACCACCTCTCCCCAGGGACACCCCAGGCACAGACAGGGCGAGACCTGGTGACGAGTGACATGGAATCAGCCTCCCTGCCTACCTGGTGAGGACAAGCTTCCTCCAGCCCTGGTTCCCACATCCGCCTGTAGCTCCAGACAAAGGGACCTTGCCAGCAAAACTGGCAGCATCTGCTGGGCTCGGAAGATTCTCTCTGAGATAAGATGACAAAATTGACAAATGTCTCATACTGTATTTACATTTTTTTTAAACTGCAAAGAACTGTGCAATTTACTAAAGTTGATCAGCTTCCAATTTTTTTTTGATTTTTACTGTGATAATTTTTATCATAGTTACATAATCCCCATGTACCCATAACCCAACTTCAACTATTCAATACTGTTTCACTATAACCCGCCCACACTGGATTCTTCGTGTTGGAGAAAATCTCAAATATCAGATTATGCCATCCATAAATACATAATATATATCGCTAAAAGAGAGGGACCTTTTTCTTAAATATCAACACATTATTTTTATACCAAAAATTCCTCTCTGCTACTAATTTTCCATTTACTTTCTAAATGTCTCTAGTATTCTCTCTCTCAATCTCTCTCTCTCTCTCTCACACACACACACACACACACACACACACATCTAGAGTGGGTCTGTTCAAATCAAAATCTAAATAGGATCCACAAATTGCATTCAGCTGATTCTTTGGTTCCTTTTTTCAGGACTTCTTCATCCTTCTCTTTTTATTTCCTTTGCATTTCTATGTCCCCTGTAGAGCTAAATGTCTATACCATGTAAGTATTCCTCTATCCCTCCCTTTCTCTGACTCCCCTAACCTCTTCTCTGATCATCTTTTTAAAAGCTATTTTGTCGGTAAATCCTGGATGTACCTAGGACAGTGGCACTTGACACTCGGACTCCAGCAGGGATCCGAGGAGGAAGAGGAGGAGGAGGGGGAGGAGGAGGAGGTAAGAGCCTTTGCCAAGAGCTTGCTGGCCAATGACACCATCAACAGACATAGAAAGCAAAAGCGCATGAAAATTCCCCAGAAACACCCATTTGAGCAACACTCTGCAATTAGCCATGACTTGGGTGAATCATTGTCCTTGCTGGGCCTTACTTTCCTCACCTTTAAAATACAAAGATGAGGGGTTCCTGGATGGCTCAGTCGGTTGAGCCTCTGACTCTTGGTTTCAGCTCAGGTCATGACCTTAGGGTCCCGAGATTGAACCCTGTATCACTGTGCACTCAGCTTGGAGGCTGCCAAAGATCATCTCCTTCTCCTTCTGCTCCTCCCCCTGCTCACACTTCTTCTTTCTCTTTCTCTCTGTCTCTCTCAAATAAATAAATAAAATGTTTAAAATATGAAGATGAACAACACAATTAAGACACTGACATTAACTGAGCATTTAGTGCCCAAAGATCCTTCAAGATTCCTTCCAGCCAAGCCTATGATTTTAAGTATCAAACTCATACAATGTGTTAACAAAGAACACCCCCTTCCTTTGTTGGGGGAGGGTAATGACAACAAAACTAAGACCACAAATGCTGATTATAAACAAAACTTCAGTCATCAGCATAACCCAAATCTGAGTAACATGCCACTGTTTCAAATTTGAGCGACATAAATGGATAAATGACAAGGGAGGGTACCAAATTAATGGTAAAATTTGGGGTATGTGGGTGTTTCTAGACCAGTGGTTCCTAATAGGGAAATCTGACAACATCTGGTGACAATCTGGGTGCCGCAGCTGGGACGATGCGCTGTCACAGAGGCCCAGGGTACTGCTAACTACCTAACAGTGTACAGGACAGTGTGTACCACAAAGAAGCTTCTAGCTCAAAGGGTCAGCAGCTCAGAGGTTGAGAAATCCTGTGAGAACCTCCTAGTTACCAGGCGAAACCATACTGTGCTCGGGGTTTCAGCAGGAGGCCACTAACATCTAAACCCCAGGATACACACGATATATCACAGGCTTCTGCACTACAGACCACTCCAACACAGGACGTTTGATAAAAAGACTGTTCTGGTTTGGTTTGGTTAACAAGATAAATCAGAACACACATTTCTGCATTCACGTGAATTCGTAAAAGTTCAGAACTCTTCCCTCCATGTAGTCATCTGGGAAGACATCACCCAACTGAGAACTCATCGTGTGTAGTAGACTTATCTTGGGATGACAGCACCTGCACTCTGGCAGCCTCGTTGAGGCAATGAGCCACTAGTGACCTTGGGACTCCTTGGCTCTCAAGGAAGTGACAGGCAATGAACAGGCCAGTGAGTAAGAACGGGAGTTCCCATGGCCCCCCAGTGCCATGATGAGACTAGAGAGGTGTAATGGGAGCTGAGAAGGGGCTGGGGGACATTGTGTGTTGATGGGTGGCTACTTTGTATTGGATGGTCTAGGAGGCCTGTCTGGGGAGGGAACATTTTATAGAGCCTTGGAGGAAGTAAAGGACTGGTTGAGCTGGAAGATGAGTCTCCCCAGCACACAGGAGGAAGGCCTGAGGCTGGTTGTATTCTAATCCCAGAAAGGAGGTAGGGGAAGGGCCCAAAGTTAAGAGGAAATGGTGGGGAGGGGGGCGGTGGTGCAGTGGACAAATCACCTCAGGCCTTGCAGCCATGCAGGGAGGTTGGTTTTCAAACCTATGGTAGCAGAAGCCACTGGAAGTTCCAAGCAGAGGAGTAATGAGACGTGATTGCCATTTAGAGCCCTCTGACTACACTGTAGAGAGCAGACATCAAGTGGACAAGAATACAAGTAGAAACCAACTGAGAGGCAATTGGCGTTGAGAATTTTACTGAAAATCAGGGGTACCTACGTGGCTCAGTGGGTTGAGTATCTGCCTTCGGCTCAGGTCGTGATTTCGGGGTCCTGGAACCCAGCCCCACATCAGGCTCCCTGCTCAGCAGGGAGTCTGCTTCTCGTCCTCTCCCTCTGCCCCTCCCCCAAACTCACATGCTCTCTTGCTCGCTCGCTCTCTCTCTTTCTTTCTCAAATAAATAAATAAAATCTCTAATAAAAAAAAAAAAGAATTTTACTGAAAATCAAAACCACCCAAAAAGAGAAAGATTTGCCACTGAGGAAGACATTCCAAAGACCATGCCACAGATTCTAAAAGCTATTTCCAAAGAGGAAAAATCTGGAAGGATGGTAAGGATTCCAGATCTGGACTGGAGATCTCCGACCAGATCTCTGACCAGTGGTAGGCAGTCTCTTTCCAGTGCTGCCTCCCCAGGTTCCACTGAGTGACCCTTTTCAAAAGACGCCCTAGAGCGGCTGACATCAGCCTCTTTACGGGCACACAGAGCTAGTTCCTCCCACCAGGGGGCAATGCAGAGCACCCACCACCCCGCTGAGAAGCCTACACAGGGCACCTCCTGGGCAAGGAACTCTAGAACCAAAGGAATAGCAAGCAAAAGCTCCGATCCGCCTGGAATATTCTCTGCCAGGACTTTTATTTACACTCTTGAATGTGCTGGTCTCCCAATCCTCAAAGAGTCAACAGGAGCCAAGGCGGGCAGTAGACAAAGTGAGGCTCTGAGCCTGGAAATCCATTACCTTCCCCCCTCTTTCTCCTGGGAGCACTTTTCCTGAGACTCATTATTCTTGGTCATACCTGCAATAAGATCCTTGGGGCCAGGATGGGGGTGGGTCTAGAAAATGAGGTGAAGGAGGCTTCTCGGCCCCTTTAAAGCATAAGCTCCAGGCCCACCTGACACCAGCACCAAAAAAGAGTCCTCCACCGGGTCTATCTCCAGGGAATTACCCTGCGGTTGGAGTGAAAACCAGAGTCTGTGTTCAGGTGTCTGTCTTCTCCTCTCTCACCTGACCAACCCGGGGCAATCGTGGGTGGCTGGCTGGTCAAGACTTGGAGGACCCTCTGTCCTATAGTCCTTAGTTTATTATCTACCACAAAAAGCAACTAACAAGGCAGAAAGGAAGCAAGATGCTACAATTGCTGCACAGATTCAGAAGCGCTACGGCAAGAACCAATTCAGACATCACCACGTTGTCCTAAGAGGTCCCCTGCCTGCCCAAACGTTCGCTTCATACCTCAAAGAAAGATCGTTAATTACACATTATGATACCAATTATATCCGAATGCATTATGAAACAGGATCTTTGCTAAGCAATTTTATTATTTTAATTCTTTTCTTCTATCATTTTTAATAATTACTCTCTGGCTTTTATTACATTAAGATGCAATTAAGAAAGAAAAGTCCTCTGTATTTTAAGTCTTCTTCATTCTTTTTTTTTTTTAACATAAAGAATTCCACAGCCTTTCCACAATAACATAGCACATGATATAGTCGAAAGACAAAAGGAACAACTTAGATAAAAACTAGCGGAGTTCCATTTGAGGGGAGAAAAATGCAAGTGTACTTATTTTGAAAACCCTTGGCATTTACTGAAAGGATAGAGAATTCTTGATCACACGAAGGCAAAACAAACCACATACTCGTCCATTCATAGGAAAGAGAAAGCTCTCTGTCATCCAAGGAAAAGGACACAGCAAATCTGGACTCAAATGCTAAACTCTGGGATTACTAAATATTCAACGCTAATATTTGGTACTAATAGTAATTGAATACTCATATTTAACCACCTTCCCAGTGAAATGAGACCATTATTAAATGTGAACCTACTCAGGGCACCTGTGTGGCCCAGTCGGTTAAACATCTGCCTTCGGCTCAGGTCACAGTCTCAGGGTCCTGGGATCAAACCCCACATTGAGAGACGACTGGGTGGCTCAGCGGTTGAGCGTCTGCCTTTGGCTCAGGGCATGATCTGGGGGTCCTTGGGATCAAGTCCCACATCAGACTCCCTGCATGGAGCCTGATTTTCCCTCTGCCTATGTCTCTGTCCCTCTCTCTCTGTGTGTCTCTCATGAATAAATAAATAAAATCTTAAAAAAAAAAAAAAAAAAAAAAAAGCACATCAGGCTCCCTGCTCCACAGGCAGCCTGCTTCTCCCTCTCCCTCTGCCCCTCCCCCTGCTCATGCTCTATCTCGCTCAAATAAACAAAATCTTTCAAACAAAATGTGAACCTACCCATGCTGAATTATATTTCCTTTGAAGTATAAAGATAATGTCATCTAACTGTAGGAGAATGAGCAAAAAAGAGTAAAATTTTAATAATTTTAAGCCACAATTTGTGAGACATAGAATTTCACATTCACACACACGAAGGCTGAGCAGCATTTCAATAACTGACAAGAAATACTTTTGTGCAATCCATATGCAGATAGTCTTATTCATCCTCTACTTCTTTTCTTTTTTTTAAAGACCTTATCCATTCATTTGACAGAGAGAGAAAGAGAGAATGTGTATAAGCAGGGGCTGGGGTGGAGGAAGAGGGAGAAGCAGGTTCCCCACTGAGCAGGGAGCTCAATGATGCTGATGCGGGGCTCAATCCCAGGACCCTGAGATCATGACCTGAGCCAAAGGCAGACACTTAACCAACAGAGCCACTCAGGTGCCCCCTCTACTTATTTTCTAGCTTATAGGTAGGCAAACTTTCTTTCTATAAAGAGTGAAACAGTAAATATTTCAGGTGATCGTCCAAGCATTTACTCAACTCTGCCTCCAATGTAGCACTAACTCAACCATGGACAATGGCAACAAGAGGTGTGGTTGTGTTCCAATAAAAATTTATTTATAGGGGTGCTTGGGTGGCTCAGTCAGTTAAGCAGCTGACCCCTGGATTCGGCCCAGGTCATGATCTTGGGTTCTTAAGATGGAGCCCTGCATCGGGCTCTGCACTCAATGAGGAGTTTGCTTGAGGATTCTCTCCATCTCTGCCCCTCCCCCCACTTGCATGCACACTCTCCCTCACTCTAAAAAATAAATAAATAAATAAATCTTTAAAAAAAAAAAAAGAAGAAGAATGGAGGCTTTAAAATTTTACTTAGAGAAACAGACCTCTGGACTCCTCATCAGGGAAATGCAAATCAAAACTGCAGTGAAATACCATCTCATACCTAGGAGCATGGCAAAAATCCAAAACATAAGAAACAGCAAGTGTTGGTGAGGATGGACAAAAAAAGAAACTTGTGCACTACTGGTGGGGCTGCAAACTGGTGCAGCCCTTCTGGAAAACAGGATGGAGGTTCCTCGGAAAGTTAAAAATGAAACTACCCTAGGACCCCACAGTCACACTACTAGGTATTTACCCAAAAAATACAAAACACTAATTCAAAGGCATACACGTACTGCTGTGTTTATAGCAGCATTATCTACAAGAGCCAAGACATGGAAGGAGCCCAAGTGTCCATCAGTTGATGAATGGATAAAGAAGACTACGTGTCTATAATGGAATATTATTAAGCCATAAAAAAGAATGAAATCTTGCCATTTACAATGACAGGGATGGAGCTAGAGAGTATTACACTAAGTGAAATAAGCCGGTCAGAAAAAGACAAATACCGTATGATTTCACTCATGTGTGGAATTTGAGAAACTAAACCAACAAGCAAAGGGAAAAAAAGAGAGAGAGAGGGACAAACCAAAAAAAAGTCTCTTAACTCTAGAGAACAATTTGATGGCCACCGGAGGGGAGGTGGGGTGGGGGCGGAAACAGGTGATGGGGATTAAGGGGTGTACTTATCAAGATGAGCACAGAGTGATGTACAGAGCTGCTGAATTACTATACTGTACACCTGAAACTAAAAAGGGCAGCCCCGGTGGCTCAGCGGTTTAAAGCCACCTTCAGTCCAGGGTGTGATCCTGGAGACCCGGGATCGGGTCCCGTGTCGGGCTCCCTGGATGGAGCCTGCTTCTCCCTCTGCCTGTCTCTCTCTCTCTCTCTCTCTCTCTCATGAATAAATAAATAAAATCTTTAAAAAAACAACAACAACAAAACCAGGCCCAGGGGCTCTAATTTGCCTGCCCCTGGTCCAGTGCTCAGGGTGCTGAGAAGTGAAACAGCACCCTTCAAACAGTCCTGTCGGAAAGTAGCAGGAACAAGCAGAGAGACAGGAGTGATCTGAAATGACCCAGCAAGACGCTGAGCCTCAGAATAGTCTTCCCCTCACATCCAGAAGTATTTTTCCAAGACCAAGACCAAGTCTAGATATACGAAGTAGGAGTCAGTCCTCAAGAACCTGTGTTCTTCAAACTGAACACCAATAAAAAATAAATTTATAAAGAAAAAAAAAAACCCTGTGTTCTTAAGATACAAGGTTTCTCCCTCACAGAAGCACCTTTGACTCTATCGTGGGGCTTGCCTTCTGAACTGGGCGTCCATCAGAGGTTCGGTACCCACCTCCTCCAATGCTGGCCATTTTTGTGGCTGGCAGTTGGCCAGAGCCAGGGGCACAGGTTGTGGTCACTGAGTTAAAAGAAGTGACCTGTCCACGAGGGAACACACCCATCTGGCAACCCATAAGCCACTCAAAAATGAAGAACTCCAGGGACGCCTGGGTGGCTCAGCGGTTGAGTGTCTGCCTTTGGCTTAGGTTGTGATCCTGGGATCCTGGGACCAACTCCCGCATCGGGCTCCCCGCAGGGAGCCTGCTTCTCCCTCTGCCTGTGTCTCTGTCTCTCTCTGTGTCTCTCATGAATAAATAATAAAATAAAAATCTTTCAAGAAAAAGAAAAAAAAGAATCAAGAACTCCATAGGCAAGCCTTCCCACGGCTGGCCTTGAACTCCTCCTACTTGCTGAATAGCCAGGAAGGGCCCACAGACCCTGGAGCAGACGAGGTCCACCAATGCTACCTCTCACCCCCCAACATACGTGTAGCTCTCACACCTCACACCCCATCCATCCATCAGCAAATCTTATCAGCTCTCCCTTCAAAATTTATCAAGAATTTGGCTGCTTTTCACTAGCTCCATCACCAGTACACTGGTCACAACCACCTGCCAACTGGTCTTACTAATTCTGCCTCTGCTCCTGCCCACTCCCCAACAGTATTCTCATATTTAAAAAAAAAATAAATAAATAAGTGAGATCATGTCCATACAGAGTCCAAATATGAAGTCCTCACAAGGGCCTGCAGGGCCCTATGTAAGCTGGATCCCAACACACACACACCCCCATTGCCTATCGCAGTTAGGCGATGACCCCCAATGACCCCCTTAGTCCTCTCCTGCTCATTCACGCTGTAACAGCGGCAACAGGCTCCTTTCATTCCTTGAACACACCAGACATGTCTGGGCACACTTGAAACTCAGGACCTCTGCGCTTCTCCTGTCTCGACCTGGAATGCTCTCTCCCAGAAAGGCATCCGGCTTCCTCTCTTACTTCCTTCCTGTCTTTGTGAAATGTATCCTCAGAGAAATCCTCCTTGATCACCCAATGGAAATCACAGTCCCACCCCCCAACCCCACCCCCAAGATGCACTACTACTACCCTTCCTTCGTTTCTCCCCAAAACATGAATCACCATCGGACATGCTGCACGTTAGATCAGACTTCACACACACTAGAAGGTAAGCTCTATGAGGGCAGGAATTCAGGATCTAGAACTGAAACAGGCACACAGGTGGGTGGTAAAAAAATAATAATAATAAATTGTTGAATAAATTAATCCCCTTCTATCTATCTGCCCTGGAGAATCTTAGATGATTCCCTTTTTTCTTCTTTCCATTCCTCATTTTCAGCATCTTTATCTTTTACCCTAACTTCATCCTCATTCCCTCATGCTTAATAGATTGTTTCTTCCCTTCTCACTCTACATCTTCCCTTCCCTCCTTTCTTTTATTATCTACAAGTGGTTTTTTTTGTTTTGTTTTTTTAAGATTGTATTTATTTATTCATGAGAGACACACAGAAGAGAGGCAGAGACATAGGCAGAGGGAGAAGCAGGCTCCCTGCGGGGAACCTGACCCAAGTCAAGACTCGATCCCAGGACCCCGGGATCACGACCTAAGCTGAAGGCAGACGCTCAACCACTGAGCCACCCAGGTGTCCCTATTATCTGCAAGTGTTTATTAAATAGATTTATCCATCTAAAAAGAGGCCTTTTTAAATTACTGCTTCTACCAAATCCTGACTTCATTGTCAAATACATAAAGAATCCAAGAGTTTGCAACAATATCTTTCTTAAAGAAACTCACTGATCACCTTGAAAGGCATAATATGGAATCAATTCATTATTCTAGTCAATAAAAGAAAAGAACCAAGTCATTGACTATTACATACAAACCATACCTCGAAGTAATTTTTTTAAAAGACTGAAATAAAGTTCTTTATAAAAACATTCCAGGTTAAAAAAAAAAAAAGTGCAGAAGAAATGACAGAATGAGATTATCACTTTTTTGTAAACATTTTTTACAGTTTTTACACTTTTTTCTATAGGGTTAAATGAAAAATGATGTAGGCATCCACTCTGGACTGACCGTCAGTGGCTGCTGAAGCCACGAGAGACAAAGCGGGTAGGGCCCTAAAAAGGAAGATCAGATTCAAGGCACCTGCCAATAGTCACACTGCAAGAAGATACAAAATATGTCACCTGATGAAGTTGCATTATCATGCATGAAACGCTGTTGCCCAAAACTAGGAACCCGAATCTAATAAAGCCTTTAGTTTATAGGACATTTTAGAAACCATAAAACATGTTTAATGACAACACAGGCATACTGGCCGCAGTCTGCATTACGAGCAACTCCACGGGACAAAAGAGCCAGCTTCTTGACCAAACACATTGCAAGAGAGAACAAAACAGGGACAGGAAACCCACATATTAAAAGGGGCTTAAGAGACACTATCAACCAAATGCCATATGTGGACTCTGTTTCAGTTTTTTGATGACTCAGAGGGATTTTTTAACTGTGAAAAAATATTTTATCAGACAATCAGGGAAATCTGAATGTGAGCATTCAGTGATATTAAGAAATGAATTATTATTTTTATGTGATAACAGCGTGTTGATGTGTATAAAAGAACGCTATCTTTACAGAGTCGTAGTAAAATATTTATAAATAAATCTGATTTTCTTCTTAAATCCACATCTTAAAATTCTTCTTCAAGCAAAGGACTTTGGTTGTTCTGATCCTATAGAACTCACTGCTTTTCAAAGGTACCCATAAATGAGGTGAGGCCAGAAAGAATAGGCAGCGAAAATCAACGAAGCACCCGGCACAGATTTAGGGCTATATGGCAAATAAATAAATGAAACAGCAAATATATTTATATACCCTTGATGTACCTGGAAAGTCCTTCAAAGCGTATAGGAGAATATAAACTGCTCACCATGTGGAGGTCAGGCTTCTGATAATGTGAATATCTGGAACACAGCCATCTGGAAATTAAAAAAGAAAAATACTTCTGAGTGACAAAGCTTTCACAAAGCCCATGCACTTTTCTCCATGAAAGAAAAGGAAGAATTTCATTTATAAAAGTGTATCCAACAAGGCATCGTTAAGAAGGAACAGCAGAGGAAAAAAGCAGAGCGCTCAGAATTAGGAGCAGGGGAGCAGAGCCATCCAGGAGTTTGTAACAAAGACGGTCCACACAGACTCAGCCCCTGGGGGCATCACCCCAACACAGCTTCTACAGTAACAACATGGTCCCCGAGTCCTCAACATGGTACCAACCAGGCTCAGAATCCTGTTAAAGAAAGCAAGGTCAGGGACACCAGGGTGGCTCAGTGGTTGAGCATCTGCCTTTGGCTCAGGGTTTGATCCCCGGGTCCTGGGATCGAGTCCCACATCGGGCCCCCCTCAGGGAGCCTGCTTCTTCCTCTGCCTGTGTCTCTGCCTCTCATGAATAAATAAATAAAATCTTTAAAAAAAAAAAAAGAAAGAAAGAGGGTCAATATCGAAACCACTTTAAAATTATTTTCATTAAGATGGTTAAAATTTAAGAAGCTCCTTTATTCCCTTCACGAGAGAGGAAACGGGTTCCAAGGAAAAGCAAAACTGAGATCAAGGAGCAAAAATGAAGGTGAGTCTTGAGCTTGAGATCGAGGCAGGGCTCAGTAGCAAGAAGCACCAGCCCACCAGCAGCTGAGTGGGCTCCTCGCAGCAGTGCCCACCTGCCTCTCAACATTGACTGGGCTGGCCTCCGAGTCCTAGAGGAATGCAAACAGTTCCAAGGTTTTAGGGGGCATAATGTATAAAAAAAAATATATGATCTGGAAGACTTTATTCCAGGCTATTGCAATAGAGGACAGATGGAGCTCGACCTCGAAAGCAGCAAAGACACCTGGGGATTTCTAACAAACAAGCAGAGCAAGGGGGTCACCAGTCACAGGACACATCAAGGGGGTGGGGGGAGGAGTTCTTACTAATCCAACAGAAAATAGGATTCCTGGCTGAAGGCAGCCCAGGGTGACCCAATGTCACCTACCGAGGTAATGACATGCCAAGTGTGGGGCATTGCCTCTAAACTCATTTAGCAGGATTCTTGCTAAAATGGGCCTGGGCTCGCCAAAGGCAGGGCACGGACCATGCAAGGTCTGTGTCTAATCAAAAAGGGGGCTCAGAGGACCCTGAACAAAGTTTGCTTAAGGAGTCATTGTCAGTGACGGTGACCCCGCCTTAGGATAGAGATGCTGACACCCAGAGATGGTATTAGAGGACACAATGTGGAAGCGGGACCCAGAAGCAGATCCCAGACCCCCAGATCCGAGCTGGGTGGTGTCAGTTACACCTCCTGCTGCCTCACCATACCTTATACTGCAGGACGCTTACTCATTTCTCAGCTGCTTCCCCCCATGCAAGTTCTCTGTTTTGCAAAACCTAGAAATGCCCATTCCTACACACCCCGCTATCATATAAGAGACAAGTACCTTTGAACACAACGCCATGTGAGTAATTTATATATAATTCCTTGATACTGAGGACAATTGATTCACCATCATGGCATAATGAAGCCTTTCAAAGTCATCTTGGAATAACAGGCATACAAATAAAATAGGAAAAGAAAAACAAAAACCCTAAAAGCCTGGATTTAAAAGCATCTGAATGAAAGCAGGAAGCTTCCAATCATGAACAGGATTATAAAACCTCCATAGTACAAGCTAAGCAATTTCCCATGATGCCGGATTCCCCCAAGGAGAGCATTTAAGGATGACAAAGCTGCTCCTTTTGCAATCTCAGAAGTTCCATCTACTGGATAAAAGGTACTTAAGAATCTGAAGGGTCACCTGCTAAATATTCTCTGGTTAAGTCCCATCTTTTTCCAGTGGGAGCTGTGCCCTGGGAGGCTGACCTCTGTGGCCTCTATCAACCTGGCTCCCTTGCCCTCTGGCCAATTGGGAGGTGACAGTAGAAGCCAGGAGAGGAGGAGGGTAAGAAGGAAGGAGCAGAAATCCCCCTGCTTCCTCCCTGCAGGGTCACCTGGAGGTCTCTCTACCACAGGTCACAGCTTCGCTCAAGAACCCTCTCCCCCTTATCCTTAGTTCTAGGTGCTGGAGGGTGCCATAGACTGTGGCCCCCCAAATTAATTAGTTGAAACCTGACCTCCAATATGATAGCATTAGGAGGTGAAACCTTGGGGGCTAATTAGGTGGTGTGAATATGGAGGGTAGGATATGGCTAAAGAGGCTCTGGGTGTTAGGAGGGTGCCAACAAAAATCCAGAATTTCTATCCAGAATTGCATATAAATGTACATGTGTCTTTTTCTGAAAAGCGTAACTCACACAGAAAAAGGTCAAAAACATAGTTGCGTTCTCAAAAGCGGACCCCAAAACGCAGAGCCAATGCTGTGAGAGAAACACAGCGTAGAAACAGCCTCCATGTGGCAAGGTACAGTGGGTACCTGCGTGGGCTGCATGAGCAGAAACACAACCTCTTCCCCCCACCAAGGGCCGGGCTGGAAGAGGACCCACCGCACTGCTACCCGCCACCACCCACTCCTCGGAGGCAGCTGGGATGGTGTGTTCCCACCAATCACTCACAGCTCCCTCCCAACAGCCAAGTGACATTTCAAAAGCTCATCAGCCCAGCAGGTGTTCAGATGCACAAGCACAAGCAAAAACAGTAACAGGGCTGTGGAAAATCTCATCTTTTTGTTCTGAAAAGCTCAGGACACTGAGGCACGGGAGAGTGTGGGGGCAGATAAGCACGAGGGAAAAAGCACTAGACTAGCAAAGCTGCCACCCCATCCCAGGGGCCGGGGAGAGCACCCCCACGGGGAGTCAGCCCTTCCCTTAGTGGGCCCCTCCCCTGCTGTGTGAGCCAGGATGGTGGCTGGCCCTCCCCCGGGGCCAGGGCTGCCCCTTTGCCACATGGAGACCACCGTTCAGTAGGAACCTCATAGGGTTGCTGTGGGGCTCAATGAGAAAATGTGCATCCAAGACTCAGAATGCCTTCCAGGGAGATTTAGAATTCATATCAGAGCTCTTCTTAATTTTCTTCACTCCTAAGATGGTCCTGGCTACATATGAACAGAAGCCTATGAAAGACTGATAAAATCAATCTCCAGGGGCACCTGGGTGGCTCAGTGGTTGAGCATCTGCCTTTGACTCAGCTCATGATCTCTGGGTCCTGGAATCGAGTCCCACATCTGGCTCCCTGCTCAACGGGGAGTCTGCTTCTCCCTCTGCCCCTTCCCATTTGCTCATGCTCCCTCTTCCTCTCTCTCTCTCTCAAATAAATAAAATCTTAAAAAAAAAATCATCCTCCAAATCCACACCACAGAAGATGCCTATACAAGTGACAAGCCACAGGGGCAAGGGTACCTGCCCGGCACCACACAGCCTCTAACCCACACAGGGCCCCGTGACTGTGTCCATCCCCTATGCCACCATCCCTTCACCCAGCTGCACCAGGGGTCTTAGCTCAGAGGCAGAGACCACTGTGATTAAGAGCCCCAGTCGGCGAGCACTGGGTGTTATGCTACATGTTGGCAAATTGAACTCCAATTAAAAAAAAATTAATTAATTAAATTAAATTAAAAATAAGTAAAACCATAATAAAACTTGGAAAAGGGGGAAAAAAAAAAAGAGCCCCACTCAGGACCCCAATGGCCTCTCCTGACCTGTGGCCCTGTCATGTACTGACTGGGTGGCTTTGGGCAAGTTATACTACCCTTCTGACTTAGTTTCCTCATTTATAATCATAGTTGTAGTAGCTCTTTCTGTGAGGATTAAAAAAATTCATGCCAAGTTCTTAAAATAGTGCCTGGCATACAGTAGTAACTCAATAAATGCTGACTGTAGTATTGCCCCACACATTTAAGCTAGTTTCCAAGGCCCATCTAATAAGGAGGCATCTGTGCTCCGAAGAGCAGCCAAACACTAGCTCCACCAACCCACGAGCCAAGCACCATATGTCCTTGATTCAAAGCTGTGTTTTGTATGTTAATGTTCCTAAAATTACAATACACGTGCACATTTAACGCTGCCGATTTTCTCATCTGTAAAATGAGGACTACAGCATCTACCTAATGGGACTGATAGAAAACTCACGATTAATTTATGCAAAACACTTTGGACGGGGCTTGGTGTCAGAAATGGTTCTCTGCAGATATTATCATCATCAGGACATTAAGTCATCGGAGCTGCTGCAGGCCTTCCCACTCTAGCCAAATATGAAGAGTCTTCCACAGTCTTCCTTGATACAGGGATCACCTGATCCCCTGTACCCAAAGATTCTGTGGCTTGGGGCTGCAAAGTGAAAAGTCAAACCCCTCGTACACACCACGGCTGCTGGGTTTTTACCATTCCATGGGCTTCCTGGAACTAGGTACTTACAGGAATTGTTTAGTTGTGAAACTAGGGGTGCCTGGGGGCTCAGTTGGTTAAGAATCTGCCTTCAGCTCAGGTCAGACGGGGTTCTGGAATCAAGCCCTGCATTGGGCTCCCTGCTCAGCGAGGAGCCTGCTTCTCCTTTTCTCTCTGCCTGTCCCCTTGTGCTTGTGCACGCGCTCACGCTCCCTCTCTCCCTTTCTCTCATAAATAAATAAATAAATAAATAAATAAATAAATAAATAAATAAATAAATAAAATCTTAAAAAGAAGTAGTAGAAGTAGTAATAGCAGTAGCAGTTGTTGTTGTTATTGGTTCCTGGGTTTTTTTAAGTTTTTTCCCTCACAGTAACTTGCAGGTCATGATGCTGGTTTCTTGATGGCCTCTAGAGGACAGCTGGCCTCCCATCAGTCAGAGAGGACCCCATGGAAGGTGGACCTTGAGCAGAGGTGCTAAAAGGGAACTCTCAGAATGGACAAACGGTAGCAGGAAGGGCAACCCAGTTCAGCCAAAGATTAAGGAATGAGCCATGAATTAGGCAATGAGCATATCATTGGCCTCTACTGTCCAAAACAAGGTCCAAAGCAAGTTCCATCAAACCAAAGTATTTTCCCTTCGTCTTACATCTTAGCTGCTTCTTCTTTGCACTGGAGGCATGTAGGGTGCTGAACAGGCAAGGGAATAGCCAGTGGAGGGTGGGCCCCTATGAGCACGGGGGCTGGGTCAGATCACCTGGATTCAAATCCCGGTGGCCCCAACTACTTGAGTGTGACCTTGAGTCAGTGCCCCAACCACTCTGCACCTCACATGTCAGATGAGGGTAGCAGTAGCTAACAGGCGAGTGGGGGTTCAATAAATTAGTACATGTGAAGCTCTTGGAAAAGTGCCAGACACACAACAAGCAGTCATGAACCGTAGCCACGGTCATGCTAGATGGTACCCGCACCCCAGGAGCCCGGGAAGGGTAACGGGGTGAGTGATGCTGGCGGGAGGGGGGTTCTGGTCCAGCTTCCAGCAGCCAGGGACATGGGAACACACCTGGGGACGGATTCCAGTTGCAGCCCTCCACGTACAAGCTGTCACGCATGGCCTCGGAACCTCATCTCAACTTATGGGGTTTCGCTACCACACAGGGCTGTCGGAAGAAGTGAGAACGCATCACACAGGCAATTAAACACATGTGGCTTCTTGTCATCTCTCCTCCCTCCCCGGAGTGCAGAGAAAGCAACAAAAGCAAAACCTGAACCCGTGGCCCACCCCGCTCAAAGGCCCCGTGGACCGAGACCCCAGCCACCGCTAGTGAGGTTCCCCCCCCCACCACACCCGCTGACAAAACCAGGCAGAGGCCCTATTCCCGGGAGGAGGTGAACAGGGCCTAAGAGTCTTCCAGCACCAAGAAGTCAGCCACTTCCCTCCAAGGGCCCAGAGACAGGAGACCGGGGCAGTAAAACCCAGGAGGAAAGAGCAAAGGTCTGGATTCTAGAAGCACTCTGAGCCAAAACCGCCCGTTAGTTACAGGGAACACCTGACAACCGCTTCAGGAGCTGGAGCCTGCATCATTAGCAAGAAGGACTGGGGAAGGTCGTTCTTATATAAACGTCTGAGGGATAAAGAGAGTAGATAAATGTCAAAAACAATGCCTAAAACGGCTGCATACGGCTTGCTTACACAGCTCTTTCCTTCTTCAGACAAATGATAAAACATCCGCGCTTCTGAATATAAATCATCTTCAATTAAGACATTTCGGTTGGAAAGCACTTTTGGCAGGACAAACGAAGTATTTGCCACTGTTCTCCGACTTGGAGCTTTCAAGGTTGGCAGGGCGATTTATTTTTGTTGATTAAACAAAATACAAATGGAAAGGGCCTCGAAATTGATTAGCCAATTAAACTCAATGATTCTCAACAAAGAAATGTGCATTATTAGCTTTGCCAGAGTTATAAAAATGCCTCCCAGCTTTACTGCCGTTTTCAGGATTTACACCATCGATATTTGTGCTGACAGAAAGATTAAGTAAGGACTGGATTAGGCAAAATTTGTCTTCTCTTTTTGCTGGAACGGAAGGAAGAGAAACGATCAAGGGCTGGGGCCATTTCAGGAAGAGCATTTGCACAGCATTCGTAATTCTGGAAAGAATGATTCGGGTTGAGTGAGCCCTTGTCAGTCATCTTGTGTATTTGTTCTCTGGCAAATTACAGATTCCCTAATAGGGGCCAAATTTGTTGAGACGACAACAACCATAAATATCCAAACTCTCCGTTTTGCTCCTTTCACCTTCCAAGAGGAAGAGTGTCCAGAGAGGCAGCCGACCAAATGATGGGTGTCAGATGCTTCTGCAAATTCGATCGTCGGACAGAGGGGCACCATCCGCCCATGTCAGTCCAGAGCAAAGTGTTTCTGGACCGCAGCCCTAAGGTCCACACCACAGTCGCAATCCACTCACACACAACAGCCACACACACCCGGGGCGGCGGAACGCTGAGGTTTTTCCGGTGGTCAGAGCTCGGATGTTGCAGGCCGCTGTGCATTTTTAGACTTGATTGTACATAATTGTTAATCACTGACCCATTCTCCAACCCTCGTGGGCCGGAGCACGTTGCTAGGCAACCCATTTTGCTCTAGATACTTTCTGAAAGCTAGTGTGGCAACAACCAAGTGTCAGCTAGGAGGACACTAACCGTGAGAGACAGGCGTTTCCTTAAAGCACGGCCGTCCTGTGCCTCTCCTGATGTTAGACACAGATTTCCCATGTCTGACAACTTAGCAAAGACGCGCTCTCAGGTCGAACTGGATGAAACTGCCCTCGTAGCAGCTCGGTTTGGCAAGTCAGACGGTTCAACCTAGTAACTTAAAAGAGGTCCGCAAAGGCTGTGAAACAGAGGGATGATTTTCCTCCGCTGGCATCATCACAACTGTGCTTTGAGTCCGTAACCCAGCATTCGCCCCGTCCGCACATTTCGGAAAACTCTTCTGATAAGCAGGAGGCAGCTGGCAGAGGCAATGTGCATCGTTTTTGCAAACCCCTGAGCAAGAAGTCACGTTTCTCTTTCTGTCTCGGACCCTTCGGAACCGATCTGGGTCTTGTAAACAGCCACACCATCCTGCCTTGTCAAATGCTCCGAGCCGTGGGGAATGGGACCAGATTTATTCCTCCCAGTTCGAGAACGGGGATGCCAAAGGCCGTTCTAAGGAGGAGGACAGAACTGCCAAGTACGTGAAAGGAGTTCATTCAAGGGGAAGGAGGAGGGAAGGCAGGGTCGCTGGTATCAAGAACACGAGGCTATTCCCGGGGAGCCCGTGAAATCTAATGACTCCCCGTCCAAGGCAGCTGGGAGCGCCGCAGTCAAGGGGCGCTGGAAAAAAATAATGACCCAATGTCAGCTCAGGGAATGTCTCCAGGAGGTTTTTAGAATCTCGGTTGGAAGCCCCGAATAATGACCAGCTTAGGCGGTGCATACGAGTAGATGATTAACCTCATTAGGGAAGAATTGGTTAAAATTATTAGGTAAAGGGAGAATTCACAGGGAAGCCTAGATTTAAATGCTGCCCTTACCGAACAGGTTTGAATACCAAGGCAATTACCACTTTCTAGCAACCGAGATTAATTGTATCTAAAAATTACGAGGTTACAGTTTATAAACTAGGCACTTGTAAACTTTATATTGGGCAAATGGCAAATTGTTGTGGCAAGAAGGCAACAGAAAGCTTAACGCCCCTGCCCAGATGAGCTTGATTAAAATATAAGCAGGCTGGTTAGTCTGGATTGGCTTTAC
Organism: Canis lupus familiaris; assembly: GCF_011100685.1. Taxonomy (NCBI): domain Eukaryota; kingdom Metazoa; phylum Chordata; class Mammalia; order Carnivora; family Canidae; genus Canis; species Canis lupus. The sequence goes on from NC_049252.1 coordinate 26,953,742, forward strand.
GTGGCATGCTTATAATTAAAAATAAAAAAAATTAAACGATGCAGAAACATAGAAAGTTAAAAGGTGAAATAAAAGGTGAAAGTTTTCTCTCCAACTGGTTTCCACCTTCCACCACCATCCAGAGGTAACCGCCAATTAGTTTGCTTTACTCTTTTACAAAAGTGGCATCCCTATGCGTAGCTCAGCATACGCTTGCTTTTCTTGCTCAACAGTACAACACAGAAGCTAGTTTTAAATAGAGTCCTCTGCAGCATCCAATTCACCAGCCGGTCTGTCCATGATTCCAGAATAAAGCTTCTTGGAGAGTAAGAGTGACCCTTCCTCTCTCAGAGTAACAACAATTTAAAGACCATCAAAAGCAGAGTCAATTAGCCATCTCTCAAGAGCTCCAGGACACACTGCTAGAAGCCCAAGAAGAAAGAGAGACATTTTCAACTCTATAAATACGTCCACAGAAATTTAGCCTGGCACGAATGAAGCTCCCAAGAAGCAACCGGTTAAAACCACAAATGGGTGACTTGAGTTGGGAGTCCCAAAGGAGAGCTGTCTATACTGCCAGGAAGAAAAATGAAAAGAGAGAGGGAGGGGGGCCAATGAAATCAAGAAACATCAAAGACTGAATAAATATCAAGAACCAAGCGCTAAATTAAATTCTGAAGCTCAGTGCTACAAACTGGGAGAAGAATGTAATTTACACAGGGACATTCTGAACCCCCTGTGAAGGAAACTGTGAGCCTGCTGGGAACCAGCAACAATAGAGACAACGAACAACAAAAACACTCTGATGAGCGTTAGGACTATCACAGAAAAGCAGGGACTCACAGAACTGGTGTGTACACCATGGATTCCACATTGCTCCAACTTGGAAATTACCAAGCTATATCTCACGCTGTGCATTCTTTACTCAAGAGAAGCAGCTGCAGACCTAAATTCTGAAGACCACAGTCCTAATCTAAGTTCTACAAATAGACTTTAAGAAAGTCACTTCCTCTCTCTAGATATCAGCTTTCTCGTCTATAAAGTCAGAAGACTTGACGAAAGGAACTCTAAAATCTGTAACATGATTTATTGCTCAGATTCTGTTTAGTTAAAACTATGTTTATACGTGGATGGATGGATGATGGATAGATGGACAGATGGGCGGGTGGATGACGATGGATGGATGGATAGATGAGTGGATGGACAGATGGATGAGGGATGGGAAGGATGGATGGATGGATGGATGGATGGAGAGATACTGGGGAAGTGGATGGATGATGGATGGATGGACAAACGGACAGATGATGGGTGATGGATAGATGGATGATGGATGGATGAATGGACAGATGACGCATAGATGGGAGGCAGTGGTCTACTGAATGGGATTATACAGGCTGTGACCAACTGTTAGAGTTTTAGAAATTGAGGGGGCCTTCAACACCATGTTGGTAGCTTGGAATCAGTCACGGACGGTATACTTATACCATGGAAATAAATCAGACCTTTTTATTCACCCCACAGAGTTGGCTTACCAAAACATCACTGAAGAAAGAGAAGAAGGAAATGAAGAGTAGAAAGGAGTATCTGTATGCACACAGTCCTCCATGTGGGTGGCCTCCCACATCTCCATGTTGATACGCTTACTATTTTCTCTGCCTGCAACACCATTATTCAGCATGGCCTGAATAACCAGGACTTCTTACCCAAACTCAGCTCGAGTCTCACCTCTTTTAGGAAAGCCAACCCTGGTGTCTGCCCTCACCCTGTGTGAGCTACTGCCCTCCCATCATGTATAACTCCCATAGCATGCTACAACTCCTTCCCTCTGCCCTCTCAGGTCACCCCTACAACATAGTGTAGCCCCTTAGCCAGCCCCTCTAGATTGCTGTCAATTCAGGACAGCAACCGTACTTTTTTTTTTTAAGATTTTATTTATTCATTCACGAGAGACACAGAGAGAGAGGCAGAGACATAGGCAAAGGGAGAAGCAGGCTCCATGCGGAGAGAACAATCCCAGGACCCTGGGACCATGACCTGAGCAAAGGCAGATACTCTACCACTGAGCCATCTGGGTGCCCTCTAACCATACATTTTAGCTCTGGGTGTTTAATGCTTTAGCACAAAGCCAGGCACATAATCACCATCCAATACAAATATTTTAAATTAAAGCAATGGTTTCAACTTAAGGCAGAAAAAAAGAATTGGCTGATAACAGGTTTAGGCTCAAAGAGCTACACTACTCTCTCTGGGGCATAAGTGGATAGTCAGAGATTTTTCGAGGGCTTAAGCTTTTCAAGTCCACTTTCCCTTAGATTGTGGCTTTCCATTAAATCAGTTAACCTACATTTATCACAAAACAGTGCAGTGTGTCACTGACCCACTTTGTTTCATTTCTTTGCCATTCAGTGACATCCACACGTCACTATGAATTGCATTTTTAAATAAGGAATTAAATATATTTGTCCTGGATTTACCCAAGCGAGCTCTGAGAGCACTGGGATTCACCCTCAGGTTCACTGCCTAATCTACTAAAGTGGCTTTCAGAAAACGGCTTACACTTTCTCATCCTTAGTTATCCAATCCATTAAATGAAGACAGGGCCTGGAAATAACGCAGACCAGAAGCCCCCACGCTGCCCTGTGCCAGAGCAAAGGCAGGCTCCCCGGACCTGACCTCAACAGGGCCAGCGTTACTGCAAACAGAGCCGCACACAGCTGTGGCCTTTGGAAGAAAGGAAAGTATCTCAGTCTGCCCAGGCGGCCTTACAAAGAACCACAGGCTGGGGGAGCTCACACCATGGAAGTGTGTTGTCTCACAGCTCTGGAGGCTGGACCCCCAGGAGCAAGTGTCAGCAGAGCTGGCTTCTGGCTTCTTCCTTGGCTTATAGTCAGCAGGCTCATCACATGTCCTCACATGGCCCTGCCTCTGGACACAGGCATACAGAGAGGAACTCTGGTGTCTCTTCCTCTTCTTAATTTTTTTTTTAATTTTATTTATTTATTTGAGAGAGAGTGAGCACAAGCTGGGGTGGGGAGGGGGAGACCAAGGGAGAAGAAGAAGCAGACCCCCCGCTAAGCAGGGAGCCAGATGCAGGGCTCGATCCCAGGACCCTGAGATGATGTCCTGAGTGAATGAAGGCACACGGTTAACACCTGAGTCACCCGTGTGCCCAAAATGAACTACTTCTTAAGAAACCATCCTATGTCCAAACTACAGAACCAAAGAACACCATGGCTGCTGACTCACTAACTTAGCTGACAGAGACAATGACAAGATCTAGACTCACTGGAAATTTCTAGATCTATACAAACATCCACCTGTACATTTAAATGCAACAAACAACATAGGCACGGGTTGGGAAGACGGGTTCAGATGGGATTCACAGTGGCTGGGTGACTGGAAGCTAAAGGAGACAACAGGGACAGGCGGCTGCAAAAGAGAAAAGAGAAATGCATACTACGAAAGCTAAGAATACATGTAGAGAGGGGGGCCTGGCTGCCTCAGTCAGTGGAGCATGCAACTCTTGATCTCAGAGGTTGCAAGTTCGAGCCCCATGTTGGGGGGAGTGATTACTTAAAAATAAAATCTTTACAAAACAAAAAAAGAACACATCTAGAGAATGGGAAGGTTAATGGTCAAAGCCCAGCTGGAATAATGGGATTAGTTATAGGAAATGAAAGCCATTTCAAGGGAGTCTGTGACAATCTGGAGAACCCCAAAAAGAAAGCAGCAAGAATCCTGTGTGGTCTAAAAACAAAGCCCAAGGAATGAGTTTGAGCAAATGGCAAAATTTAACCTGAAAGAGAGGTATAGGGCAGACACAGCAATGACCTTCAGACACTCAATGGCTATCATGCCAATGGTATTAGGTTGTCTTGCCTTATTCAGGGGTACAGATAGGGGTCCATAGGTCAGAGATATTTTAAAAGAGATTCCTGGGGGTGCCTGCGGGGCTTAGATGGTTAGGCATCTGCCTTTGGCTCAGGTCACCATCCCAGGGTCCTGCGGTCCAGCCCCACATGGGGTTCCCTGCTCAGCGAGGAGCCTGCTTCTCCCTCTTCCTCTGCCCCTTCCCTCTGCTTGTGCTCTCTCTCTCTCTTTAAAAAATATAAAAATAAAAGCAGAGGGGTGGATTCCTGGGTGGCTCAGCAGTTTAGCACCTGCCTTCAGCCCAGAGTGTGACCCTGGAGTCTCGGGATCGAGTCCCATGCTGGGCTCCCCGCATGAAGCCTGCTTCTCCCTCTGCCTGTGTCTCTGCCTCTCTCTGTGTCTCTCATGAATAAATAAATAAAATCTTTAAATAAATAAATATAAATATAAATAAATAAATAAATAAATAAATAAATAAATAAATAAATAGGATTTCTGGAAGAAAAGAAACAAAGGGAGGGAGGAGGAAATTCCTGCATTTAAGAAGAAAGTGAGTTGGGATGATCATCAGTGTCCTCTTCAGCTCAATAATAAAATCCAACCCAGAGTCCAAGAGGGGACCTGCTGCTAATGATGTATCTCGAGTGGAAATTCTGCTTTGCACACAAACCTCAAGATCCAACCTCTTAGTCACCTGGGACTGGCATAAGGAAACCAAGAAAGGGCTTATTTTGTGTTCCCTGGACTAGGCCCCTTTGTTTCGTTAGTGCCCGTGATGGCTTGTGCTGGGAGGCGGGTGTGTGTGTGTGTGTGTGTGTGTGTGTGTGTGCAGGGTGGGAGCCCGAAGCAGGCCAGAAGGCTAACACAACAAGGCAGGCTGACATTCAGGGGCACACCCACTTGCCAGCCCATGCGCATCTGGCATAGTTAATTTCAGGCTTGCCAGTCCTTAGAGAAACCAGAAGCATCCACAGTCAAGGCCACCCCCGTGCTGAAAACACCGTGGGAGACCATGGCAGTGACCCAGAGCACTGCACTCACCAGTCCTTTTTTTTTTTCACCAGTACTTTAGAATAATAACAGGTACCATTCGTCGAGCTGCTACTGGGCCAGGCACTACATGTACATAATCTAGAACCATCATCGTTAGGCTGGCAAAGAAGGTGTGATACCCACCTTACAATAAAGGTACAGAAGCTCGGAGACTGAATGAGCCACCCAAGGCCACATGGTTGGTTAATGAACAAGAATATGAACCCACGGGTATCTCCCAAAGCCATGGCCCTGGCATTACATATGCCACGCTGCCTTTCATGGCTCCTACATTTATAAAGAAGGAGGCGTTTTGCAAACATAATTGAACACAAATAGGACAACATGACAGGTCCCAAAGCAAATGGTGCTGCAGACCCCACCACCCTGGGGACAAACGCCCTCCCTCTCCTTTGTTGTGTGAAGTCTGAGCTCTCGAAAAGACAACTACACCACACGCTCCAACCCAAGAGTCAGTGAGTAAATGGCAGAGTGGGTCTTGTGCCAAGAAGTTGGAGCCGATTTATTTTAGTCTCAATGTTAAGACAGCCAGCACCAGGTTGAGGCTGAGAAATGCTCCTTCTAATTAAAACTTTTTATTTTCAAACACATGTCACAGTTTCAACATGGTGAGACTCACTCCTTGCTTTGTGGATGTCTAAGAGTAGAAGCAGCTGCTCTGTGACATTCATGTTGGGATCCCAAAGGGCAAAGATTCATTGCTCTACCCAAGGCAGCAGTGGTGTGGGTCCTGCGAGCACTCAAGAGAGCTGCCAACCCAGGACCAAGGGGAGACCACCCTGGATCTGGCTGAAACTAGGAAAGCCTTGGAAAAAAGGGAGTGAACCAATGCATTCCAGATTGCCAATCACCGCTGAACAATAACCCACCGAGCTGTGCCCCAACCACCTATTGCTCTTCATGGCCCCCATGGCCTCCACCTGGAGGCGGCTAGGGTGAGGACTGTGTCTCTTTGTTTCCTACTTCATCTGAGGGCTTATACCCAACAGGTATGAGCTCAACACACCAAGACTTCGATACCTGCTTGTCAAGTTGACTGGGGCGGGCAGCTGTGGGTGGCCTCCAAACCCAGCTGCCTCCTGAGCAAGGACCTTTCTTGAACATTGACTCTTCTCAACCGGTGTGAAAATCAAGGAGAGGAACAGAAAGGATGTGTGGAAGTCTGCAGGAGCGGAATATGCAGGTCTCCAATCCTTCATCCACTTTCCAGCTGGATAAACCCACTCAAGGCCCAGCGATTAAGCCAATCCCTGGAAGCCACAGCACAGTGCGTCCTGAAATTTCAGATTCCCAGGAAGGGGAGTCTATAAAGCATCAAGGATCCTGACTCCAGCCATGTCATCTTCACGTTCCAAGCCCCCCCACACAAACACATGCCACCACCACCAGATAAGATGCAGGGAGAAGGGCTAGTTCTAGAATCACAAGTCAAAATTGACACCTGGCACCTCAAACCTCAAGTGACCATATTCTCTCTGGGGGACTCCAATAGCTGGGACTGCCTTAGGAACCTCAATAAAGCCCCCACACCCCTAAAGACAGCCTGCGCTCTGTAGACAGCACACTCCTGAAAGGAAAGGGGTCCCAAGGATGATTCAGACAACAGTTACCGAGTGCTAACCATGAACATGGGTCAGATACTGGTCAAAGCACACTCGATCCTCAGAACACTCCTGAGAGGCAGGTGCTTCCATCATGCCCATTTTGCAGATGAGGACACTGAAACTCGAAGAGGATAAGTGTCCCATGCAAGGTCACACAGCTGATGAGTGCAGGTCACAGCTCTTCCCAGAGCCTGTCCTCTTAGCTCTGCCCAGGCCAGCCACCTAGCCACACAGAGGTTCGAGGTGCTCGAATTGGCTGATTGCCAGGATCATGCCCATCAACATCATTTAGGCCTTCGTAGGTTTAGAAATCAGCTGCCAGTCAATGGCACACCCCATCCATCTACTATCAGACTGGATCAACGACCATTTCCCACTTTGGATCATCCCAGGACAGAATGAAAACCCTTGCTGGTCAGTGGCCTCAGAAAACTCATGTGCCCCTGGAGGTTAGCTGTGCCATCACTGTCCCGCCACTAAGTCCCCTGAGGGGAACCACAGGCAGGAGAAATGACCAGCTGGGCTGGGCTATCCTTCAGGATGAGGAGAGAGGCTAAGGCAGCCCCAGCAGCCCGGGCAGCCTGCAGGAGCAAGATTTATTAAACACTTTGTTTACATTTGACAAATATCCTGTGTCCTTAGGTGCCACCCTCAGCTCAGCTGTGCATTTTTGAACCAAGTAGTGTTCCATCTGACTCCTCCTCGAACTCTTTTTTTTTTTTCCAAAAAGGTTCAAAAAGTTTCTCTTCCTGAAGTTTCTCTACTTTCCAAGTAAGACACAGAGAGAAGACTAATCCCCACCCCAGAAGTGGACCATTGCAGCCACAGTCCCCTCTTCAATCTATAGGCAGCCTAAGGCAGCCCAGAGAAGAGTTCTATAAAAAGTGGATACCACAGGTTGGCATGGCACCTCTGAAACGGGGCTGGGTGTGTGGGCGTGGTGGTCAGGCAGGCATGTGTTCATGGATGTTAAAGCCTGACGACGAGCCCTGGCTTCGCTCACGGATGTGGTCCAGGAGCAGGTCAGTAGCTCAGCAGTCTGGCCCAGTGCAGGGAGGGCTCCGGCTATCACGCTTTCCTCTGAGAGGGAATGAGCTGAGCCACCCTTCTTCATGGACCATTAGAACCCAGTAGTCTGGGGCACCTGGTGGCTCAGTGGTTGAGCGTCTGCCTTCAGCTCAGGGCATGATCCCAGGGTCCTGGGATCGAGTCCTACATCGAGATCCCCACAGGGAGTCTGCTTCTCCCTCTGCCTGTGTCTCAGCCCCTCATTCTGTGTCTCTCATGAATAAATAAATAAAATCTTAAAAAAAAAAAAAAAAGAACCCAGTGGTCTTTGATTTGGGGGAGTCTGGGAACAGAAGCACTTTGTGTGAAGCCGCCTTGCCCACAGCTTGAGACGAAAGGGGAGTGATGTCACTGCTCAGAGGACTTCCTGCTGTGTGGCCCGTTTCCCTGATAACTCACTGGGACCAAAGGTGTCTCCCCCTGGAGTCAAGAAGGACAGGCAGTGCCCTGGCTGAGATATGGTGACACAGCCACGGGTAGATCTTCCCTTGGATTCACGCTACCGAGGACAGCTGGATCCTGCAGCTTCCCCCTTGAAACAAGACGCCTGCTATTCAGAGAGTCTGGGAACATAGGCAGGGAGAGCCTGTGCTTGACCCTTCAAGGGTGCTCATCCTGGCTGCCTGCCAGTCTTGTTCAGCATGGCCATGGTCAGCCCCAAGTGACAAATCCTGAGCAGTCTAGCCCAGTGGTTCTCGAGCAAAGGCAATTTCGACAAGGTCTGGAGTTGGGGAGGTTCTCCCGGCATCCAGTGGGTAGAGCCCTGCAATGCACGGCTCAGCCCCTTGAGTGATAAAGTCATAGACCCAAAAGGTCAGTGGTGCCAAGGCTGAGAAGCCCTGTTCTAAGCGACCTGGGACAGACATTCTGCTTTCCTCTTCCTGCAAACTAAGGTCTTCAGCCCTACTTTACAGCTGGGCAAGAGGTCTAGGGGGTAGTGGTCAGTGTGATAGAGTTTGGTCTCCGAGATATAAGGGAACACATGTCAAGAGACATCAATGTCGGACACCGGATGGAGCAATCCACTGAGATTTTTACAATCAGTTCTCAAACAACCACTACCCGCCCCCTTCCACAGATTAGGAAAATGGAGGCCCAGAAAGATCACATACTGCTTAGAAGAGGAGCTGTGGCTTGAATTGATTGTCTGACCCCACATGGTGCATTAACTTGGAGAAAAAAATATAACGTGATACCTCTATCCTGTGTGGTCCTCATTACGTGCCAAGAGAAGAAAAAGGGACAGGAAGAGAGAAAGGGAGGGAGGGCAGAGATACATATGAGAAGGATTGTAAAAAGACGGATGGAAACGTCTGTAAGCGGTGGGCTTTGGGCATCTTCTGTTTTCTTCGCTGGGCCTTTCTGTATTCTCCATTCTCTCCAACAAAAATGCCTTTTATGGGCAGAAAAGAAATAGTAAGCAAAACAAAATAATTCCTGCCAAGCATACATTTCAAAACTGTCGTCAGCACCAGGCATCTCTAACTGTGCTAGAGGGGCACCTGGGGTCTCAGTCGGCTAAGCATCGGCCTTCAGCTCAGGTCATGATCTCAGGGTCCTGGGGTCGAGCCCCAGGTCGAGCTCCCTGCTCCGTGGAGAGTCTGCTTCTGCCTCTCCTTCTGTCCCTCCCCCACACTGTACTCTCTCTCTCTCATTCTCTAATAAAGAAATTTAAAAAACAAATCTGCTAGAAAAAGAGATGTAGACAACCCCCCACCCCGCCCTTGGCAGACATAAGGGGACACCCTTGGTCACTCCAGCCCATCACTGCCTTGATGACAGCCCATGTGGGGAAGCCAACCCCAGGAGGCTGTTCACACAGCACACCTGCAAGAGATCTGCTTCTGAGCAAAGATGCTGCCCTGAATCTGAGACAGCCTGTCAGCTCCTCATCTATCTCACAGCGGAGAGTACCGGGACAGGGAGAGCCATGGAGGTTCGAGGTCAAGACCCTCCTCCACGCCTGACTGTTTCCATGCTCGAGATGCTCAAGACGACTTCCAGAAAAATAAGGTTTCCAGCTCATTAAAATTTCCTTTCAACAGTTTTATTAACCAGTCGGAGTAACAGGAAAAAGAAGAATTTTTCATCCTGGGCCTAATAGGAAAATTTGTTTTAGGGGGAAAAAAAAAGAAAATAACTCTAGGATACATTGAAAAGTCTGCTTTTCCTGTTTTTTCCCCCCATAGAATTTGTATTTGCACTACGTTAAAGCCTATTTCCACCATAAAAACCTACACTTTGCAGAGATGCCCATTATCTATCGCACCTTTTCGTTATTATTCCTTTCAAAAAAGGTGTTTCTTCTCCCCCTCACCATGATTTGGGGTCCCTGTGAGGCCCCCTCTAACTCCACCCTGCGTAAAATGCTTAAGTGTTTCACAGTTATAGAAAAAAAAAATTCTGGCAGTTATCATCAAGTTTCAGGAAGAATGTCTCAAGTTTAAGATATCACACCTCTGAAGGCAGAAATTCAAAATGCCCAAATGTCACCACTGGGTAAGGCAGGGAATAAAATAATATTTGTTAGACCATCAGCAAGCCTAGATCTATTTTTAAAAATAATAAATCCCGGGGTGGCTGGGTGGCTCAGTCATGACGCATCAGTCTTCGACTCTGGTCAGGATCTTGGGGTCCTGGGATGGAGAGGACCAGGACCCTGCTCCCTGCTCAGCAGGGGGTCTGCTTCTCCCTCTACCCCTGCTCCCACTTGTGCTCCCTCTCTATCTCAAATAAATAAAATCTTAAAAAATAAATAAATAAAAATAAGAAACCCCTAGCTGTGTCTCCAAGAGCCACTGCTGGGGGCCTCCTTCCTTGCCAACAGTGCATGGACCATTCAGGGTCACTTCCCCGACCACAGTGGACAGCAGACCACCTCCCCAGGCCTCAATGAGGCCTGACACCAATCAGGAGCACCCCTCTGCTCCTGGCCTGTGATTGGGTTAGGGCCAGCCACGTGACCCAGCTCCAGCTAGAAGAAGAGGAGATGCCATAAAAGCGGTTCTGGGTTGCATTTTCACTGCAGATGAAAAAAGGCAAGGTGGAGGAAAGAGCTTTGTATTTTGGCCAGGTGTTGTTGCACCTTCCTCCACTGCTGCAAGACCAGCTACCGCCTGCACCACTGTATGGCAATAAGCCCACGGATCAAGCAAACACCCTGAGGACAGTGGAACTGAAAAAAATGGAAAGAACTCAATTCTGATGCCATCACTGAAGTGCCGAATTAACCTTGGAATCATCATGTGAGATACTGTTTAAGGTACTGTTAGGTGGGTCTTTTGTTTTCTGGCATCGAAAATATCCTGATACAGCCCTACACCAAGACTACTACCAAGAGTCCAGGGTCTTACTAACAACTTAATAGCAAAAGAGAATGTATCAGACTGTTAGGACCAGATCCCCAGCAAGTCAGTGAGCAGACAAGTGACTAGAACCTTCTTAATGACTTCCTGTCAATCACCGGTCTGTTTCCAACTCTGCATCCTCCGCCCCCTGACTGCAGCCCACTCCAACAGAGGTTAAGCAGCTGACATCCTTTAAAACATGATCAGGACGTAGAAATGGGTGCTCTATGGCCACCCAAGAAGAGCAATGCAAGCCAGAATTCCAAAGACCTTACACATTTATCTCTTCTGCTTTAGCAATTCATAGACTACCAGCTGCTAAAAGTCGTCCCCAAATTTAGCCTTTAAATAAACTGACTCATGAATCTATAAGACTTAGGGAAGGAAAATTTTCAAAGCAATTTGTTCAGGAATGGAGGCTGGTGAGAGGCATAAGTGGTAGATAATAGGCACTACATAAATCATCCTGCTAAAGATATGAATTTCATGTAAGGCTCTCTATCCTCAGAAAACAGACATATAAGAAGTGATAACAGCATCTGACTAAAAAGAAAATCTCTCCTCTGTTTGCCTGCAAATTATTCTTCAAGAACTAGTTTCCTGAAACTACCTAAGCATTCAAAATAATTACTTTAATATGTAGACATGAAAAGCTAAGTGAGGAAAAAACCCAGGTATCACAATACATACGTACTGGTTCCAAACAAAAGCGCACATGTGCGCAATAAAAAAAACAAAGAGGGAAAAAAAAAAAAACAAAGAGGTGAATATGGGTAGATAAAGATCCTTAAGGTATGTTTTAATGAAGTTGCCTTTCTAATGAAGTTGACAGTTAACATACGTATATCTTTTAATGAAGCTGTTTAAGCTGTTAATGTATAGATGAACATTCCCAAACATCTCCAGTGCCTGAAACTATAAATTTACCAAAACCACTGAATGACCGTAATAGTGGAGGGTCAACTACATACCAGGGGTGGTGCTGGCCTGTAGAGAATTCAACTATGTTTCAGACACAGGCCAGGTGGCACCTGGATTCTTTCTGAACACAGGAAATAAGGGAGGGTGGGAGGGAGAATGGATTTACCCTTCTAAGAAAGGGTAATTTAATGAGAAAAGCAGTAAGAGAGGGGCAAATACACAAATATTTAACCTAGGGCACACAAAGATTAAAGGGATATGAGATGGCAAAGGACTTTAAAAGAGAAAGATCTTATTGAGTTGAGAATTTCAGGGAAGACTTCATGAGACAGGTATCATCAGAAACGGATCCTTAAGGATGGGAATTAGGCGGTCAGGCATTTTCAGAGTTCAAACAGCTCAAGCGAAGTCAAAGAGAAGGGGCCCCAAGAATCCTGGGGCGGCGCTTAGCACCCAGTTGGTGTGGAATGCAGCTTATGTCCAGGTAAATCATGGGTTTGAAAAAGAAGACAGAAAAAAAAATGAAAAAGAAGACAGTGAGACGGGCAGGACTCGGTGCCAGGCTGAGGCACCTGCCTGGCCTGATAGGCAAGAGAGGGTCAGGCAAATCGTGACTTGGCCATGACCCACTAGAGCTGCGCTTCGGAGGAGTGAATCCAGCAGCCGTGGGTGACGAGGTCTGGGGCTGGAGAAGCAGGAGTGGAGGCCTCTGCTCCAACTTGGGCAGAAGTACGAAGTGTAGACTCAGGGCTGGCACATGGTTGCCACAGAGGAGGTAGCTCTATGAATATGTGTTAAATCAAACTAGACTTCTTAGGAGTAGGGACAGGGCCTGATTTTTTTCCTAGAGTTTGGAAAGGTTCAGTAGGAGCTCAATAATAATGCAGTGTCCAAAAGGTGTACTTCCTGCCTGTCTTCCACTACAAGTGAGCCCATCAAGAGGCTCAAAGCCAGAGCACCCAGGATGAAGAGCCCTCCCCTTCACATTCCCAATGAAGAACACTCTTTCTCCCAGAGGAAGAACCTCAGGAAAGTATGGGAGCTCAGCAAACACGACAGAAAAGGGCTACAGATCCAAGGAAGAGCCTCTCATTGGCTCGATATGAAAAAACATCTTGGTCCCTCTATACTCTTACAAAAAAAATGTCACAGCAGATTGGTTCTAAAAATTAACCCACATAAGTTTACCTACATAACCAACAGAAAATAAGATTTGGAAGAAAGTGCAAATAAATTAAGTACAATGGGATTAAACGCTGAGTCTGTGGGAGGACTCCCTTGCTCTTAGGAATGACACACTTGAAGAACTCACACAGTAAAGGGACACGAGGCTCCCAACGCACTCTCAAATGGATCAGAAGAAAGAAAATTGTGTGTGTGTGTGTGTGTGTGTGTATACACACATGCATGGGAGGATAAATGTGTGCAGGTGTAAATGCACATGCTATGTACTCACATACACAGAGTAAGAATTATAAAGTAAACCGTGCAAAATATAGACAATCAGTGAAATCTAGTAAAAGGTATATGGAAGTTTCTTATACTATTATTTGCAACATTTCTGTAGGTTTGAAATAATAGCAAAACAAATAGTTACAAGAATGAGGAAGCAATTAAATACTGATAAGATCTTTAAAATCCACTGTTAAGTGAAAAAAAAAAATCCATGCCGAATGGAATGTATGGAATGTTGCCATTTGTGTAAGAGGTGGAGAGGAAAGGGGGGGAAAGGATATATGTGTGTGTAGATGGAATTATAGATACACACCCACACAGATGCAGTCATTGTGTGTAATATACCTGTAATGACTCATAAGGAACTGGAAACATCATACAGCTTCTCTACTGGGAAGAATGGGGTAGCAAGGAGCCAGGTGAAAGGGAAGCTTTTCATTATAAATGCCCATACAGGGCAGCCCGGGTGGCTCAGAGCCACCTTCCGCCAGGGGTGTGATCCTGGAGACCCAGGATCGAGTCCTGCATCGGGCTCCCCGCATGGAGCCTGCTTCTCCCTCTGCCTGTGTCTCTGCCTCTCTCTCTCTCTCTCTCTCTCTGAGTCTCTCATGAATAAATAAATAAAATATGTATATATATATTTATATATAAATAAATTATATATATACATATTTATAAATGCCTGCATACTTTGAATTTTGAACCATGTGAATATATTACCTAGTCAAATATATACATAAGATATAGTGACCTTTAAAAATGTTAGAGGAAAATAATATCGCAAGCATATGGTTTGGAGTAACTCAGACCAGAGAAACATAGCACATGGGATTAAAGCCACTTGGCAGGGTGCTGCCCAGATGTGACCCCACGGGCCGCTGTGCTTGGACAGCTGCCTGTTTAGAAAGGGCTCGCTCCAGACAAGTAGAGCTGGGGGCTTGGAAAAGCATGTTCTATCAAGTTTCAGCCTCAATTGGATAGAAATGTCCCTGAAAATAAACTATAAAACTTACTTACAACAGACGGTTCCCCATAGCCCTGTCCCCCACACTCATATTCCTGGTTCTGAGATTTGATCATCTGCCACATGGCACGTCCGGCCCGCCTCGCACACCACGACCTGCTAGGCCCTGGTGAACGGCTCTGGGAGCCTCCGGTCCTCGGCAGGGCAGCCCCGAAGACCAGCTGCGTCCATCTGCCTTCAAGGGCAGCCACCCTCCCCTGGAAATGACGGCCAGCAAGCCGGCCGGTGGCTGGGTCTCTGAAATAAAGCCACTCTTGGATCGGAGGAGTAGTTTGTAAAAGGGTTTCCAAGAGGATCCACGGCATGGATTTCAAGGGCCTGGCAAGTCGCAGGTCAAGACTCACCTTCTATTAAACCTCACGGGGGCAGAACATGTTCAAAAACAACAGTAGAGGGGCTCCTGGGTGGCTCAGTGGTTGAGCATCTGACTCTGGCTCAGGTCGTGGGTTCGAGTCTTACATCGGGCTGCCCATGGGGAGCCTGCTTCTCCCTCTGCCTATGTCTCTGCCTCTCTCTGTCTCTCATGATAAATAGACAAAATCTTAAAAAAAAAAAAAAAAAAAAAAAAGACAACAGTAGAAAGCTAAGAAGATACAGTGTCCAGAGAAGCCAGGTTGAGAAGGTGGCGGAGCTTATGTGGCTCTCTGGTTGTCAGAACATCAGGCAAGGGACCCTCCCCCCAGGACCTCTCTCCCCCGTTAGGAAACCCACGGCTGCTCTGAGTCAAGACCTTGGCTCCAGTTTCTTGTGCTTTGGGGGACTGTTGGGGTGTACACACTTGTGTGTGTCTGTGCCTGAAACTGCCACATGAACTGTCATCAGAAAATCAATAAATATCTGCCTTTGGAGGCACCTGGGTGACTCAGTGGTTAAGCATCTGCTGTTTGGCTCAGGTCGTGATCCCAGGGTCCTGGGTTCGAGTCCCGCATTGGGCTCCCAGCAGGGAGCCTGCTTCTCCCTCTGCCTATGTCTCTACCTCTCTCTGTTTCTCTCATGAATAAATAAAATCTTGTTTAAAAAATAGATATTTGCCTTTGAATAGGGGCTGGGGAAATGGTCAGAAAGCAGGGTACAGGTTCAGTAAAAGAGGGTCCTCCTCCCCGAGAAAGTTACGACAAGGGCTCCCCGTCTCGTAGAGGGAGACAAACATTAATTACAAATAATGTAAGGATGTGCTCGGGCCATTTGCCTGGTGCGCTGCTCCATGTCTGAAGAAGGCATGTGTACTTGCAGGTGACGTACCTTAACTAGGATGGGCAGCAGCAGAGATGGAAGGAAGCCGGAAAGGCCAAGAGCACCCCGCCATCAGAAACCTGGATTCCAGCCCAGGGCTCCACTGACAGGCTGGCTGTTACAGGGCCAGCCACTTAATTTCTGAAACTCAGCTGCCTCATCCGTAAAATGGACAGAACACCACCCACCCTCAGACCCGTCAGAACAAATGAATTCAAGCAAGAGAAGTTGAAAGTGCCTCGCACAGCGCCTGCCACGTAGCAGACCCTTGGCCAGCAAGGCTTTTCTCTCCCATCAATTTACATCAGGCTCATTCCATAAAGCCTCTGTCGTGGGTTGGATCGCATCCCCCCCAAAACGACTTGTTGAAGTCCTAACCCCCCAATACCTCAGGCTATGACCTGATTTGAAAAAAGGCCACTGCAGAAGTCAGTAGTTAAGATCCTACTGGAATAGGGTGGGCTCTAAATCCCATGGGACTGGTGTTCTTTTTTTTTTTTTTTTCTTTTCCTTTTTTTTTTTTTTTTAAGATTTTTACTTATTTATTCATAAGAGTCACAGAGAGAGAGGCAGAGACACAGGCAGAGGGGGAAGCAGGCTCCATGCAGGAAGCCCGACGCGGGACTCAATCCCGGGACCCCAGGATCACTCCCTGGGCGGAAGGCAGGTGCTAAAGCCCTGAGCCACCCAGGGATCCCCGGGACTGGTGTTCTTATGGAAGAGGAGACACAGAGGAAGAAGCCACAGGAAAGACACAGACATAGGAGCACAGAGGCCCAGACTGGAGAGACACAGCCACAAGCCAAGGTGCTCCGAGGACTGCCACTACCACTAGAAGCTAGCAAGAGGCAAGGAATGGACCATCCCACAGACCTTCCAGAAGGAGCCCACCGTGCTGACACCTTGACCCTAGACTTCTAGTCTTCAGAACTGTGAGGAAATCAATCCTCATTTTAAGCCACCTGGTTTGTGGTGTTTTGTGAGGGCAGCTAGGGAAATGAAACCATCCTCTTCTCCTGCTCTCTTAAGGAATTAAGGAAAAACGAAATTCCTGATCCCCCGAGGAAATAGGACACTTTGACAAATACAAGTAACACGCAGGGAAAGGCGATCTTCAGTAATGAGCCTTTGCAGAAGAAAAGAGCAATCTGAGATATAACGGTGTTTTCCTGATTCTTTTTTTTTTTTTTCCTTTTGTCTCCTTTTCCTCCCTCCCCCTCTCCTACTGGGGGCGGCCACCATTTGGGGTCCTTCGCATTTCCCAGAGGAATGAAGACACAGCTGAAGAATGACCTTCTAATGCTGGGCAGAAGGTGAGGACCACAAACCCGACCACCGCAGAGACTCATTCACATCCTACACACAGCCCACCTTCCAGGAAACCCCAAAACACACCCCCTCAGGAAGTCTAATAGGCCACCATGGGGCAGGGAAGGCACTGGATTTTTTTTTTTTAATACAATCTGCTGACAGTAAGCCACAGGTCGATCGGGATGGAAAGAAGAGGGGGCCAGAGTTGATCCAACACAGCATCTGTGGGACTAGAAGGAAGCAAAGTGATGCTTGAGTCTGACTCACCCAACCAAAGTCACACAAGCCCACCCCCTTCCTGAGGTCTTTCATCTCTACCTGTGCTAAGATCTAAATGTTTTGATCCCTCAAAATCCTAAGGCCTAGTGTGATACAATTAGGAGGTGGAACCTCTGGGAGGTGCTTAAGTCAGGAGGGTGGAGCCCCCAGGAAGGGGGTTAGGGCTCTCATAAAAGAGACCACGCAGAGCTCTCGGCCCCTCCCACATGGGGACACAGCCAGAGGTGGGCACCCTACAGCCCAGAAGAGCGCCTTCATCACATACTGACCATGCCCACCCCCTGATCTCAGACGTGCAGCCCCCAGAACTCTGAGAAATAACCACCCGTGGCTTTCAAGCCAATGAGTGTGTGGTATTTCGCTACGGCAGCCCAAACAGACTAAGACAAACTGCTACTCCACCAACACAAAACCAGTCTTCTCGCTGGAACCCACAAAACCCACAAGTGGTTTTTACTCCTAACAAAGAAGCCGTTTGTTTGCTTATGTGTGTCCAACAGGCTGTATGTCCAGATACGAGCCCTGGTTAAGATCCAACTGGAGGAAGACTCACTAAAGAGTGACCTCCATAGGGGCACCTGGGTGGCTCAGGCGGCTGAGCGTCTGCTTTCGGCTCAGGTCATGATCTCAGGGTCCTGGGATCGAGCCCCACATCGGGCTCCCTGCTCAACAGGGTGTCTGCTTCTCCCTCTGCCTCTGCTACTCCCCCTGCCACTCATGCTTTCTCGCTTTCTCTCAAATTAATAAATTAAATCTTAAAAAAAAAAAAAAGTGACCACTCAAAGAGTGGGCTTTGGAGATCCTTTTATTCTCCCCAGATTTGCCAGCTCTCACCCAGATGTTTGGAGGCCTCAGTGGAAATCGCCAGGGTCAGGAAATGCACCGGCAGTGCTGGTTCTAATAAGGTTACCAAACCAGTCCACCAGGTGACATATCTTAGGGAACAGTGAAGGCAGGTATACCAGAGAGGCCACTGAGGACACAATCCCTGCCAGGAAGCAAGCAATTTAAGAAGGTATCCGTCTCTACCTCCACCACCACTACCACTACCCGCCGAATCCAGGGCAGCACCAGGCCCCAGGGAGGAAGACAGAGTAGGATTTCAACCAGAGGAGAGAGGAAACCATGATGCTAAGATAAATGGGTCAGGCGGGTTCTAGAAGTTTCTGCTCCAATCAGGAAGCTGCCTTAAGATGTTTTTTGCCCAGATCATCTGTCTTCAGTTTCCTGGTTGACCCTGGAGGGCATCCTTGAATGCGTTCCATGGTTTCCCTGTACACTGGATCCTAATTATTCCAGGATTGTTAATGCAGGTGGTGAAACTCTGACATGGGCCGCCTGCCATTTCTCGGCTTAGCAGCATCTCCCTCAGAGGGTGGGCAAAGGAAGTTTCGGGAGAAGCAATCAGTCAGGCAAGGGATCCTCACATTCAAACCTCTTAGTGGAGTTAAGATGATGGACTTGCTTTGGCAGCAGTCGATTCAAAAAAAGGCAGGGGTGGGGGTGGGTATTGTAAAAGACAGGAAAAAAGAAAATCTCAGAAAGGAAAGTCCTGGAATATTGGGATCAGAGTATTTCGTTACTGGGGGTTCTCTGCTCATTTTACAGATAAGAGAACTGGGCCACTGAGAACGAGACAAAAATCACAAAAATGGTTCCTGTTAATGGACTGACCGCGCTTTTGGTCCCCAGCAGGGCACTCCTCGTCCTGTCCCACCTGCAACCAGGAACACACAGGTATGGCAGGAGGCCTGCTCAGAGCTCAGCACCAAACCTATGCCAGGTGAGGCTTCAAAAGATAAAATGAACATCGCAAGAGGCTCTGTTAGCTGTGGTCCACTCTCAGTACAAGAATCTGGTCCCGATTACACGCATTCAAGGAGGGAAGCAATTTAATCAATTATATGGAAAAGTTGAATACGTCCCTCCCCGTTCCCAGCATTGCCACCAGGAGGGCCTGCCCTCGCCCTGTCGGACTGCACAGGTCTATCCCCTGAGTTTGGGTCGTGTGAACACACCCTCTAGACGAGCAACTCCACACGTCACATCTAAAAAGACTGATCCCAGTCTCTGTCCCATAAATCGAGAATCACTGAACACGAAGCTGAAGTCCAAGGTGACCCAAGGGTCCCTGCGTATGAGGACTGCCAGCTTGGTACTTCCCATGTCATCTGAATCACGAATACATCTCTTGCTTGTCCCCCGCCCCAAGTTACTAGGAGGCTGTCTTTTCATCTTGGTAGACAAGATGCTTAGGGCTGAGGATCCTGCCAGTACAGAATGGGAGTCAATCTAGCACATGGCTTACAACTTTGGGGAAGATCTTATAGGAAGAGCTTAACCCAGCCCACTCCATGAAGGAACACGCCTGGGGCCAAAGTGCTGAAGAGCTGACGTTTTCTCAATTATCAAATGTGAGGTCAAGCTATGGCCCCTTCCACCACCGAAACTCAAAGGACACGACTCACTATGCTGAACCCTCCAGGTATCCTAATGCAGGAGCTGGGACCAGCCCACCCACTTTCCAGAGCGGACCTTTAATGCTTATGAGGTATCACGTACAAATGGATGAGATTCACTGTCTCTCCTCTCATACCATGCCCACTCTGACGGTGACCAAGGGCCTACATCTTCCAAAGGAAGCATGACCTCTTTTCAAGTGAGATAGGAGTGAGCTGACGGTTGGCCTGCTGTCTGCCTTGACTTGCTAGCAGAATTACAGGTTCCTGCTTGCCCACAAGTACACTACAGAGCAACCTACCCTATATTACCACAGAGCCCTGCTCAGAAAAATCAATGAGCCTGACACTGGTTGCCTTTGCTGGTGAACGAGAGGCCGGACTTAATCCTCACGGAGATGCAAGCAAGATGCATACACAGAAGAGTGGGCATGTCAGCTTAGGGCAAAGAATCCAATCCTTTGGGGTCACTCTCTCACCTTATACTCTCCAAGGATGGGTTGCCACTCTGTCAGAAAGAAGGTGGCTCTGATGGGTGACTTCTCTACCTGGCCTTTCTTTCAGAAGCCACTCTGAAAACGATGCCCCCATCCCTCCAAGCTCAAAAATGCCAGTTTGAGAAATGAAAGCGATACGGGTGGCTGGGATCTAGGGCCCTCCTCTGCTAGCTTTTCAAAGACTACAACACAAAAACTTCCAAAGTGGGGAAACCTCCTACTTCCTAATTAGCCCAAAACACTGGATCTAAAGCTAGATCACTAATAACTGCTCTTCTGTCCACCAAGGAGAAACTTCTGGGGACCCCCCCAACCCTTCTCTCCCAGAAGCCAAGAACTTGACCACTGTGATCTGTTCAGCATAACAGATATTCCTTCCCTGACACAGCGAGACAGGAATGATGCCTCTTAAAAGAAATGAGCAAGTTCCCTTTGAAAAAAAATATATATATATTAGTCTCTGACAGGCCAGTACTAGACACCCCAGAAGTACCAAAAATAAAAAAAAAAAAAAAGGTCCCCACCATAAAAGGACCCAGGATCCAGAAGGAACAGGGACTGCAGGAGTCCAGGGCAGTACCCCCTGGTAGAGAGCTGGGAACAAGCCAAGGGCAATCACAGCTCAACCACTGACCAGCTGGGTGACCTCAAGGCCAAGCAAGGTATTTAACCTCTCAGCTTCCTCGTCTATAAAACAAAGATCATGAATCCACCTACCAGTGTTGCCAGAAGGATTCAACATAATTCATGCAAAGAGATACTACGGTCAGCATCAATAATTAGAATACAAGATCAAGGTGTCCAAATGTTGAGAGAAAGAAAGCAAAAAAGACCAGGGTGATTCTGAAATGAGAAGACCTGGCAAGTAGAAAGATCAAGAAAGGAAAAAAGAAAAAAAAAAAAAAAAGAATGGATTCTTCTTACAGCAAACTAACGGGTGCCATTAAAAATACCAAGAATTCCTGACAGGGCAGGGGGGGCGGGGGGTGCGGGGGCGGGGAGGGATCCCTGGGTGGCTCAGCGGTTTGGCGCCTGCCTTTGGCCCAGGGTGTGATCCTGGAGGCCTGGGATCGAGTCCCACGTCGGGCTCCCTGCATGGAGCCTGCTTCTCCCTCCTCCTGTGTCTCTGCCTCTCTCTCTCTCCCTCTGTGTCTATCATAATAAATAAATAAATAAATCTTTAAAAAAAAAAAAGAAAGAAAGAAAAAAGAATTCCTGACCGGAAGATGATTGCTTCAAACAGACACACTCTAGAGCCAGCAGAATCAGGAAAGCACTCACTGCGCGTAGATACTGCGGAGAATAGTGAAATAACATCAGTGAATCAGCGTTACCTTGTTAGAGGCTGAAAGCCTCTGAAGTTTTGGAGCTGGAAAGATCTTCAGAGGTTACTGTTCCAGCTCCTGTTAAAAGCTGATGGCCGCAATGGGAAACCATTGATTTGCTCAAGATCCCACAGCTAGCTGGAGACAGGGCTCTGATTAGAACCCCGGGCACTGATAACTACCCCGATGCCCTTCCCTCCAGCCCAGCTACTTCTCATCCTGGCAGGCACCCCGGCTCCTCTGGCTGCCTCTCCAGTCCCATCTCCCTTCCCTTGCTCCAGGGCGCTCTCCTGAAACCCACCCTCTCTCTTGCACGCACGTGTACAGGCAGCTGTGTGTGTGTGTGCACGCGTGCTTCCTGCCGTATCTGTTTTTTCCACTGTGTGGTCAACTACACCCAACATATAGTTGATCTTAACCGTTTTTTAAATGCACAGTGACATGAAGCACATTCACGCTGCTGTGCGACCGTACCTCCCATCCATCTCCAGAACTCTCCTCCTTGCAACACTGAGACTCCATTCCCATTAAACACAGACGCCCCCTCCTCTTTGTCCCCCAGCCCAGGGTCCCTGGCGACCCCCATCCTACTGTCTGTGTCTCTGAATCTGACGCGGTGACCCCGATAAATAGCATCATACAGTGTTTCTCTGTTTGGGGCTATCTTCTTTCCTCAACATAATGTCCTCAGAGTTCATCCATGTGCCAGAATTTCCTTTCTTTGGGGGACACCTGGTTAAGCATCTGACTTTTACGCTGGTTAAGCATCTGACTCTTGGTTCGGGCTCAGGTCATGATCTCAGGGTCATGAGATCAAGCCCCATGTCGGGCTCCATGCTGAGTGTGCAGCCTGCTTAAGATCCTCACTCTCCTTCTCCCTCTGCGTTCTCTCTCTCTCTCTCTCTCTCAGCAAAGAATCCCTTTCCTTTGTAAAGCTGAATAATATTCCATTGCACATATATACATGTTACCCATTCATCTGTCCAAGGACACTAATGTCGCCTCCACCTTTTGGCTACTGTGAATGATGCTGCTACAAACATGAGTTTGTACAAATAGCTCTTGAGGTCTCTGCTTTCGATTTTTTTGTACATAGACCCAGAAGTGGAATTACTGGATCTTACAGTAATTCTATTTTTAACTTGTTTTTGGAGGCACATGTATCTTTTACAAGTTATATTATACTTCTCCCTAGCTCCAATTAATAGGACAGCGAGTTTTCTTTTTTATCCAACTAAAATTTTAAAACACAAGCTACATGCTAGGCCTTGGGCTAGGTACCAGGGGTAAAATCAATCATGAGTTCAAGTCACGGGGTCCCTTGTCTTGCTAGGGTTTACAGTCCACTCTGACAGACAGATGGGAATCAGAGTCCTGGCAAATGATCTGTTTCACCCCATAGTGAGTACCATACAGGATGAGAGCGTGTGCCTCCCCTGCAAAGGCACAAAACAGAAAAGGTCCAGCAAGCTGGAGGCAGAGGCCAAGGGGATGCAGCTCCAGGTGGGAGAATGCGAAGAGTGCTGGGCCCACCGGATGCCAGAAGCAAGGAAGGATTCTTCCCTAGAGTCTTCCAGGGAGCATGATGCTGCCAACACCTTCATTTCAGACTCTAGCCTCCTGGACTGTGAGAGAATAAATCTACTTTCAAACCACCCAGTTTGTGCTACTTGGTGACTGCAGTCCTAGGAAACCAACCAGGGTGGAAAGTGGGGAAAGCCCTAGACTGGGATTCTTGTGGTGGGACCAAAGAGATAGGGAAACAGAGAACTAGACTTTCATCTTGAATTTTCTAACCGAATAACAACCACTTATGATCTGGGCCCGTTGACCTGAATCTCAGCTTCCAAGACTGTGGAATAAGTAGGTGCCTCAGGTGACACTGGTGACCCTAACATTGAAGGGACCTGGGTTTCAACAGTCCCAAGGTCCTTTTCAACATGCAGGGTGGGACACACTGCAGGACGTTTAGCCAACTGGGCTAAATACTATTAACTCAAGCTAACCACCGCCCCCCCAATATGATAAACACATATTTCTAGTACAGCCGGTGCTGAGTTGAGAACCACTGGGGGGGGGGGAGTTGCAGAGTAAGCACAGGATTTATGTTTAAATGCACTAGGCGCATATTTGATGAAGACAATGGGGATGGAGAGCCCTCGGCAGGATCCTTCAGGACTGACAGCAAACCCTGCCTGCTGAGATAGAGGTCACCCCAGTAAGAATCACCCCCACTTTGTCACCACTGCACCCCTTGGCTGCCTGATGCCACCACCACCACCCCCACATGTGACACAGAGGAGAGAATGGGACCCCCAGCACTGAGCAGCAAATCCAGCTCCCCCAGAGTCCTGCAAAGCTCCAGGGGCCACGTGAGTGCCAAGTCACCTGCCTGGCACAGGCGCCACCTCCCACCCGCTCCACGGGCACCCGACTGTTCCAGTGCCCGTCACCGCCTCCCCCGCCACTGTCAACACAAACGCCCACAGCCAGGCAGGAAGCAAAAATAACCAGGCATCTCATAGCGATGGCTCATCCTCTTCCCCAGGGGAGCTGTGCCTCTCCCATTCCCCAGGAGGACCTGAGAGGGGAAAGCAGGGAGGAGGGGAGGGGAGGAGGAGGAGAGAGGGGAAGGGGGGAGGGAGGGGAAGGGAAAGGTGAGGAGGTGGAAGGGATGGGGCAGGGCAAGGAGGAGGGGTAGGGTGAGGGAGGGGAGGAAAGAAGGGAAGGGAAGGGAAGGGGAGGAGAAGAGGGGGAGGAAAGGGAAGGGGTGGGGCAGGGCGAGGAAGGAGAGGGGAGGGGAGGACAGGAGGAGGAGCAGCAATGAGGGGCCAGGTGAGGCAGGGGCCTGGCAGAGGGGGAGCTCCAGGTCAGGCCCCAGCGCTCGGTCTGAGCATCAGATCATCTTTGAAGGGGATAAAAGTCAGAGGCTGTTCCCTTCCAGGAGCCTACTGTTCCTCTCCCTCAGCAGGAACTACCTGGGAAGGCAAGCTGGCAGGTTCCCGGGGCCTCCACAGCCTGCTAGCTTGGGGCGGAGCTGGGGGACAGCCTGGGCCTGTGCACCTGCCTGCAGGCCCTGCCCCGCCCCGCAGGACACCTGTGTGTGTGTGAGTGTGTTTCAGGCAGATATAATAGTGCCCAGACAGGTGTATTAGTGCCCAGGCAGGAAAGAGCAAAGCCACCCTTCCCTGTGACCCCAGACCACAACTGGCATCGTTACGAGGCAGGGGCATCAGAGGACCTCCTAATCTGACAGGTGGAATGGAGCCCTGGTGCTATGGGTTCGGCTCTGTCCCCCCAAAATGATGACGTCCTCACCCCTCCTACCCGCAAATGTGACTCATTGGCAGGGCTGCCCTAACAAAGTGCCACACACTGGGAGCTTCAGCAACAGGAATGTACTTCCTCACAGCTCTGGAGGCTGCAAGTCCAGGATCGTGGTGCTGGGGGACTGGTTTCTCCTGAGGCCTGTGTGTGTGAGCATCCATGATGTGTGTGTGCGTGCGTGCGTGTGTGTATGTGTGTGTGTCCAAATGTCCTCACTTTGTAAGAACACCAGTCAGACTGGATCAGGACCCACCCTAAGGGCCAACCCTTTAAACTTGACCTCCTCACAGCCCCGTCTCTAAACATAGTGACATTCTGAAGTTCTGGGGGGTTAAGGCTTCAACATATGACTAGCCGGGGGGCCACAACAGTAACTTTGGAAACTGCTGACTTTTTTTTTTTAAGATTTTATTTATTTATTCATTCATGAGAGACAGAGAGAGAAAGAGAGAGAGAGGCAGACACAGGCAGAGGGAGAAGCAGGCTCCATGCAGGGAGCCCGATGTGGGACTTGATCCCGGGACTCCAGGATCACACCCTGGGCCAAAGGCAGGCGCTAAACCACTGAGCCACTCAGGGATCCCCCAACTGTTGACATTTTTATGACGGGGTCATCACAGATGCAATTGACTAAGGATGTACTGGGAAGTGGGCACCTCATCTAACATGACTGGTCTCCTTGGAAGAAGGGACAGAGACAAGAGGACAGAGGACCACGTGGCTGTGGAGGCAGAGACTAGCGTGAGGTGCCTCCAGGCCGAGGAACTCCAGGGACTGCCAGCAACCTTGAATCTAGGAGAGAGGCTTGATCGGACGATCCCCTACAATCTTCAGAGGGCACAAGGCAAAGCCCTACAACACTTGGATCATGGAGCTCTCCTCTCCAGAGCTGTCAGAGGACACATGTGTGTTGTGTTGACTCACCCAGTATGTGGTACCTTATTAGTGCAACCCTGGGGACTAAGGCCGAGGAACCCTGCGTTGAGTAGTTTGGTGGCACTGAGCAATAGAGAGAAAGACTCAATCAAAATGATTAGCTTTTAATTAAGAAAATGATTTATGACACAACATAGCAGAGTGATCATCAGCACTGTGTCCATAGCCAGAAGCCTGGGCTCAGATCCCTGCTCTGTCGCTGACCAGCCACCCTACCCTGGCCGAGCTGTGCCCTCGGGGCCTGGGTTTTCCTCAGATGTAAAAAGAGGGTCAATAAAAAAAAAAAATAATAATAATAATAATAATAATAATAATAATATCTAGCTACTACTATTATGAAAATCAAATGAGGTACTATTAGAAAGCTCCATATGCCTGGCACATAGAGTCCAAGCTCTAAAGGGATTTCATCAATCCTAACAAAGATTTATGTCACCAAGGCACGCTTCTCTCCGTTGTCTATAACACCCCTAAAAATCCTTCATTGGGCCTTTCCTA
Organism: Canis lupus familiaris; assembly: GCF_011100685.1. Classification (NCBI taxonomy): domain Eukaryota; kingdom Metazoa; phylum Chordata; class Mammalia; order Carnivora; family Canidae; genus Canis; species Canis lupus. The sequence continues at coordinate 26,979,928 of NC_049252.1, forward strand.
TCCTGGACTGATCATGTGCAACCCCAAAATTTACCACATTTTCCAGGCAGAAAAGAGCAAAAGGAAAAATGCAATAGTACTAATAAAATATTTCAAAATTACTAAAATCAAAAGCTTAGGGGCACCTGGGTGGCTTAGTGGGTTAAGTGTCTGCCTTTGGCTCGGGTCATGATCCTGGCGTCCTGGGATCAAGCCCCACATCAGGCTCCCTGCTCAGCGGGGAGTTTGCTTCTCCCTCTCCCTCTGCCCCCACCACCCCTGCTGGTCCTCTCTCTCTCTCTCTCTCTCAAATAAATAAAATCTTTAAAAACCATAATTTTTTTAATGAAAAACAGAATTTCAAACTTACACCTGGTTCCTAGAGCAAGGGGAAAATATTTTCAAGAAAATAGAATCCTGGGCGCCTGGGTGGCTCAGTGGGTTGAGTGTCTGCCTTCAGCTCAGGTCATGATCTCGGGGTCCTGGGATCGAGCCCCATGTCAGGCTCCCTGCTCAGTGGGAAGCCTGCTTCTCCCTCTCCCTCTGCCTGCTGCTCCCTCTGCTTGTGCTCTCAATCTCTATCAAATAAACAGGATCTTAAAAATAAAAATAAAAAAAGAAGGGATGCCTAGTTGACTCAGTCAGTGAAAAATCTGATTCTTGATTTTGGCTCAGGTCATGATCTCAGGGTCATGAAATGGAGCCCAGCATCAGGCTCTGCACTGAGCATAGTGCCTGCTTAAGATTCTGTCTCCCCACTGGGTGTTATTCTGTATGTTGGTAAATTGAATACCAATAAAAAATAATTAAAAAAAAAAAAAGATTCTTTCTCCCTCTGCTTCCCCCTGCACCCCACCCCCTGCCAGCTCATGCACGCACATACTCTATCTTAAAAAAAAAAAGAAAAAAAAGAAAATGAAAATCTAACCCGAGAATCCATCTGAAAGTGACGGGCAGTTAGCACGAGCCAGCAGAAACAAGACAAGAGGCGCCATCCCAGCCCCGTGGATACCAAGGAGGGTAGTAAGTCAGGGTCCAAGGGTAAACCACAGTTGGTGGTAAGAAATAGCACATGGGGGGGGGGGGTCCCTGGGTGGCTCAGGGGTTTGGTGCCTGCCTTTGACCCAGGGCGTGATCCTGGAGACCCAGGATCGAGTCCCCTATGAGGCTCCCAGCATGGGGCCTGCTTCTCCCTCTGCCTGTGTCTCTGCCTCTCTCTCTGTGTGTCTTTCTTGAATGAATAAATAAATAAAATCTTAAAAAAAAAAAAGAAAGAAAGAAATATCACATGGCAACCTGCTACAGACACCCAGGATGGAACACAAAAAAATGTTTTACAAGACACCTGCCTGGCCTTATGTCAGATGCACTGAAATTGTCTATTCTACTATAGTTTTTTACATTAAATTAAACTGCCCTAAATAAACCAACAAATGCCCTGTGACCTAGTTTGAAAACCATGGGCATGACCCTCTCTCTGCAAGACTCTTCCTGTCTGTTTTCTCCAACATATTTAACTTAAGAAACTAAATTCTAAAGAACACTCTAAGCCCTTCCTTTTCTTTTCCAAAGTCTAAGATGATCTCTAAACAGAAAGAATCTTGAATGTTCTAGAACAAACCACATAAGCCTGGACAAAGCAGACTTTGCAGGGTTTCCAGAGGGCTAACAGCTCTTTCTAAAAAGTTACTAAAGGAATGCCTGGGGATACCTGGGTGGCTCAGTGGTTGAGCACCTGCCTTCAGCCCAGGGCATGATCCTGGAGACCCAGGATCGAGTCCCGCACCAAGCTCCCTGCATGGAGCCTGCTTCTCCCTCTGCCTGTGTCTCTGCCTCTCTCTCTGTGTCTCTCATGAATAAATAAATAGGATCTTTAAAAAAAAAAAAAAAAAAAGGAATGCCTGGGTGGCTCAGTGAGTTAAGCATCTGCCTTTGACTCAGGTCATGATCTCAAGGTCCTGGGATCCAGACCCGCATCAGGTTCCCTGCTCAGCGGGGCTCTGTTTCTCCCTCTGTCCCTTCCCCCAATCATGCTCTCTCTCAAATAAATAAATACTTTTTTTCATCATTCTTATCCTCTAGAAATTTATTTCTTTTGTTTAACAGACATTTACACACGTGTGCCGTACATTAAAAAGTGCCACGCATCAGGCACTATTTTAAGCTTTTTACAAATTATGAACCCAATTAATCTTCACAACAACCCTGTGAGACAGATGAACTATATTACACCCATTTTACAGATGAGGAAACAAAGATGCTGAGAAGCCACTAGCCCAAAGTGAAGAGCTATGGTTCACACCCAGGCAACTGAGCACCATGCTCTTACCCACTAGACCATACTGATATATGCCTTTTTTTTCTTTTTTTTTCTTTTTTTTTTCTTTTTTCTTTTTTAGAGAGAGAGAGAGAGAGAGAGAGAGCATGAGCACAAGTGGAGGAGAAGGGCAGGGGGAGAGGGAGAGAGAAAATCTTACCCAGGCTTCACACCCATGGAGGAGCTCACACCGGGCTTGATCTCACCACCTTGAGGATCATGACCTGAGCCAAAGCCAAGAGTCAGATCCTGAACCAAATGAACCACCCAGACGCCCCTAGACCATGCTGCGTTGATTGATCTCTCAATTTTCTCGCTCTCAAATGTCAGTGTTCATGATTAAGCAAGAGCTCCTTTTGGGTTTCAGTGCTACTCATCATCTCACAAAATGCAGATTTTTTTCAGTAATTAATTTTTTAATGGAGATATAATTGACATATAACATTAGTGTCAGGTGTACAAGATAACGATTCAATATATGCATATGTCACAAAACAATCACCACACTAAGTCTAGTTAACATCCATCACAATGCAAACCCAATCAGGACAGCACAGCCACCCCAAAGGGTAACTTACCAGCTCTCACCCTCTCCATTCTAGTCATTTCTTCCATGTTCTTTAGCAGCAGAATCAAACTGCCAAAATAAGCCCCTCAGAAACCAGATCATACCTTTATTAGAAGAGTGAAATTCTGAATTTATTTTAAAGGAGTCTCTTATACAGGAATCATGCCTGTCGGCTGTTTTCTTTACATCAAACTGGATCTGCCTGCAAAAACAAGGTTCTGGCACATTCCCCCAAAGGACTGCAACAGAGGGACATTTCTCGAGGGAAGAAAATACCCCCTTGTATCTGAAAAGCTGCTCTGATCCCACCCTTCCCCTCACCCCCAATTCCTTCCACCTCATGATCTGAGAGTTGAAATTAGGAACAGACTATAGAGAGGCGCCTGGGGGGGGCTCAGTTAAGTGCCTTACTCTTAATTTCAGCTCAGATGCTGATCTCCTGATCCTGGGGTCCTAGGAGGGAGCCCCCGAGTCCAGTCCGAGTTGGGCTCTCTGCTCAGCGGGGGAGTCTGCTTCTCCCTCTCCACCCCCCCACCTTGCTCTCTCTAATAAATCCTTTAAAAAAAAAAAAAACAGACTATAGAATCAAAGTTGTTTGCTCCCAAAATGTACTGCAAACCCAGGACTAAAGAAAATAAAGACTGTTTTCAACTGAAAAGGCAATTATCTAACCAAACTGGTAGAACGGGAGAATCTGCAAATTCCCCGGTTCTTGCTTCTAGTTCTAAAGGTGAGCCACCAGCTGCTCAGGGCGGGGAATGCAGCTGCGGAAAACGTGAAGTTACGAGGCAGAAAAGAAAATAAAAACCCATTTTGATTCCAATTCTGAAACAACTACAAGTCCTTCAATCCTTCAGGATTTGAACGGTGGGGCCTGTGCCTATGGGTCTGGGGGGTCTGGTCCCTGGTCCAGGGGGGTCTGGTCCGTCATCATCACTGAGCTGCCCTCTCTCTGCAAGAAACTGGCCTCCTGGAGCTCGAAGCTGGGAGGGATGGAGGACAGGACAAAGCCAACTCTGTTCAGGTAGAAAGACTGTGTTGGAAGATGGGAGACATGGGAAGGGAGGTAGAGCCGCATTAATTCTCACTTGCAGCTCTCCTCATTTCTATCACACTCGTCCTGGTGGTTTCCAGACTCACCTGTGAGTTCCAACACAAGATGCCAGCAGAAGGACCTCACCTGGTTAGGCAACTCTTTGCCAAAAGGCGCTCTCTCTTAGCTTTCCAGAGACACTGACCACACTTTTACAGACACACAAGATCCTGTGCCCTCAACCAAAAACAAACAAACAAACAAACAAAAACAAAAAACTCTTACACTTTGTTCTCTACTTTTCCAGAATTCTTCACGATCTAGCCACAGGTAACCCCTCCAAGATCACAACCCACCGCTCCATTCCCTACCTCGCCACACACACACCCCCGCTTGGTCTGAAATGCCCCATCCTCTTTCATCCATCAAGGAAAATCAGACTCATCCTAAGTCCCGCTGGAAAACCCCCACCTCTGTGAAGCCTTCCTGTCCTCTGGTTGAGTTTGATACTCTGTCCTCCATGACCTTGTTGCATGGCGGTTCTCAAACAGTGGTCCCCGGACCAGCAGCATCAGTATCAAAATTCTGGCACTCCACCCCAGAAACTGTGAGCCAGCAGTCTGTGCTCTGACAAGCTCTCTGGGTGGTTCTGAGGCCCTCCCAAGCTTGGCACTCACTGCTAGAGTCATAAGCAAAACTTTAGTCTACTTCACCCACTTACTAAAGAGCTTCATCTTTGTAAGCCCCTCAGAGCCTGGCACAAGCTAGACATCAGAGAAACACATGCTTGTTGAATTAACCTAATGAACCTCTTCTGGAGAACCGGAAAGGGCAATGTGAAATAAGCAACTTCACAGGCTAGAAACCTCCACCTCCGTGTTGAGGCACGCAGCGGCACCAACACCCAGGAATCCTCCAGAATACAAGAGTTGGTCAGAACTCTCATGAACAAGCGACTTAAGAAACATGAATGCAAGGCTCTCGGTCATAGCCCACTGTACGCTTTAGCTGCCTTGGGCAAGTCAAAACACACACAGGGATGGTTGGGAACGACACTGGCTTCTGTCCTAGAAGGGGTCTCTACTGGCTCCATGGGGACAGTAGAGCTGAATCATCCCCATGGGCTCCCCAAGTAAGGGAACTGCCGAAGGGTGATCAACCTGCAATAAAATATGGGATGACATCTTCTTGCCTCGTCAGAGCTACTGATCCCAAGTCCCAACCCTGCCAAACCCAACACGCTATGGGCTCAGATGATTTGGATTTGGAAAAAAAGAAGTAGGAAGAGGAGGAGGAAGAGAAGAAGAAGATGGACAAAAGGAAATTAGAATGAAAATGAGTAAGAGTCAGGGCAGCACAGCAGAACATTCTCAGAACTAAGAGTTAGTATGTACTGGGCTTTTGTCTGCACCAGGCCCTGTGCCAAGGGCTTAAAGACTCACAGGGTGGGGGGCAAAGCCACCAGTTCCCTGCTCCATCACTTGATCTCAGGTATCCACATAGAAAACTTAGGACATGGGGCACCTGGGTGGCTCAGTGGGTTGAGCATCCAGCTCTTGGTTTTGGCTAAGGTCATGATCTCAGGGTTGTGGGATCGAGCCCTCCAACAGGCTCTGTGCTTGTGGGCAGGGGGTCTGCTTGAAGGATTCTCTGTGTCCCTCCCCCCACTCCTTTTCTCTCTTCTTCTAAAGTAAACAAATCTTAAAAAAAAAAAAAAGACAATCCCTATCACATAAAAACATTGGTGGAGAACACTATTACTTTTTTCCTTCATCGTGGAAGGAATGTCCCCCAAAGACATCTGCCGACTCTGATCCCCAGAACCTGTTTATGTTACCTCATGTGAGAAAAGATACGATTGAGTTAAGGATCTTAACCAAGATGCAATCACACTCATCCTAATGAAACAGAGGCCGAGGGAGACTGCATAGATATAAGGGCAGAAGGACGCAAAGCAAAGGAACGTGAGCACGAGAGTCAGAGCCTGAGTGACGCAGCCACCAGCCAAGGAACACCGGCAGCCACCAGAGCTGGAAGAGGCAAGGTACAGCTTCTCCCGAGAGTATCAGAGGGAACGTGGCCCTGCCAAGAATTTTGATTTTGAGCCACTGATACTGATTATGGACTTCTGGCCTGCAGAACTAGGAGGGAATCAGTGAGCATTGTTTTAAGCTACCAGGTTTGTGACTTAGGAAACTCACTGATCACCTGGCCACTTCTTTGCACACTAGCTTGTGTTATCCCCATCCTTTTTTTTTTTAATAATAAATTTATTTTTTATTGGTGTTCAATTTGCCAACATACAGAATAACACCCAGTGCTCATCCCGTCAAGTGCCCCCCTCAGTGCCCACCACCCAGTCACCCCCCCCCCCCGCCCTTCTCCCCTTCCACCACCCCTAGTTCGTTTCCCAGAGTTAGGAGTCTTCCATGTTCTGTCTCCCTTTCTTGTTATCCCCATCCTATGGATGGACAAGGAAACTTGGACTCAGGATGGGACAGCGGGCTCCCAATCACGGGGACAGAGCAAGCCAGATGCTAACTCCATCCATCTGATCTTCCCAACATGCCGTGCTGGCTCCAGCAAATCGACATGTGGGTTCCTGTGGGTTCCCGTGGCCTTTAGAAGTAACCTGGGAAACTGTCACCCCGGAAACACTGTTTCCATGAAAAACATTCTCCAGATTCCAAACAGAAGACAAGAGGAAGTTGAGAACATCACCAGCGGAGAGACGAGGGTGCGCATCCCAGGGACCAGTCTTCCACTTAGAAACTGAAGCAATGCAATTAACGCGTTCACTGAAGGATCCAAGATACTGGTCATACATGGCACAGACAAGCTGCCCCTATTGTCTGGGCATCACCATTTAAAGAAAAGTTGTAACTCGCCCTAAAGCTCCTGTCACTCCATAATTAAGCCCAGAACCCTCCACTTGAAATCCAGAAGAGTATTCACAATGTACCCAACCCTGTGGTATCACCAACAGAGGGCTGCTAAAGCCAATGATCATAGGTGTCCTAAGAAAAAGAATTTGAGGCGGTGGGAATTATCACTAAATTATCAATCAGGTGAGTTTGAACTACACCTTCACATTCTACTGCAACAGTAACCCTATTGATGACGGTCGGTAGAAAATACCAAATATACTAAACATAGTTTTGTGCAGACCATGATCAATGCATGAAATAAAAACAGATGTCAAGGTAAAACACTTGGGAGGACATACTAGTTTGTGAAATACTAACAATAAGCACATGAGAAGATGCTCAACATCACTAATCATTAGGGAAATGCAAACCAACCCACAATGAGATACCACCTCCCGCCCAAGAGGATGGCCATTAACAAAACACAGAAAACAAGGAATGGTGAGGCTATGGAGAAACTGGAGCCCCTGTGCACTGTTGCTGGGAATGCAAAATGGCACGTCCACTGTGGAAAAAGGACGGAGATTCATCAAAAAATTAAACACAGAACTATCGGAGGAGCCACCAATTCCCTTCTGGGTGTATACACAAAAGAAACGAAAGCGAGGACTTGAGATACGAGCACACCCATGTCCATAGCAGCATTATTCACAATAGCCAAGATATGGAAACAACCCAAGTGTCCACCAGCAGATGACTGGATAAACCAAATGTGGTCTGCCCAGATCATGGAATATTATCAACCTTAATAAGGGAAGAAAATGGGGATCCCTGGATGACTCAGTGGTTTAGCACCTGCCTTTGGCCCAGGGTGCGATCCTGGAGTCCTGGGATCAAGTCCCATGTTGGGCTCCCTGCATGGAGCCTGCTTCTCCCTCCTCCTGTGTCTCTGCCTCTCTCTCTCTCTCTCTCTCTCTCTATCATAAATTAATTAATTAATTAAAAATAAGGGAAGAAATTCTGACACGTGCTACAACATGCATGAACTTTGATGCTCAGTGAAATAAGCCAGTCACAGAAGGCCAAATACTGCACGATTCTGCTTATATGAGATGTCTACAGCAGTCACTCAGGGACAGAAAGTAGAATGCAGGTAGTCAGGGACTCTGGGAGTGGGGGTGAGGAGTTAGTGTGTAACGCATATGGCATTTTCATCTGCGAAGATGAAAAAGTTCTGGACACAGACGTGGTGACGGCTGCACAACAACGTGAGAGTGCTTGATGTCACTGAACTGGACACTTAAAAATGGTTAAAATGGTAAATTGTATGTTATATATATTTCACCACAATAAAGGACCAGAAACGGTAACAAGAACTATTTAAGATTGTTAAGTTTATGGGTGAGGTTCTATTTTTGAGTTCTAAAGTTTCATTCATGCAATTTCTCTTAAGGGATCCCTGGGTGACTCAGTGGTTTGGCATCTGTCTTCGGCCCAGGGCGTGATCCTAGAGTCCCCAGATCGAGTCCCGCATCAGGCTCCCTACGTGGAGCCTGCTTCTCCCTCTGCCTGTCTCTACCTCTGTGTCTCTCATGAATAAATAAATAAAATCTGAAAAAAAAAAATTTCTCTTAAAAAAAAAAGGCATATGTGGCATTTAATATCAAAAAGGAAAAAAAAAATGTGACTGTCCTAGGGCAAGCCAACTCATCTAAGACCCCAGCTTCAGGGATTAACGGAATTCCCGTGGTAATGACCTTCCCCACTCCTGTAATATGAATTATCACAAAGTAAAAATCCAATTCCCCCCCCCCCCGTGTTTATGAAAGCCATTCCTTCCAGACAGCTGAAGCAACAAAGCCGGCCAAAAGCACTTCCCAGCCGTCCGATTAGAGATTTATACTGCATATAAACATAAAGAAACATTATGTAACATAAGCTGTGGGGCAGGAGGAGGAGGCTGGTCTTGGAATCAGAAGCTGAATTCAAGATCTGCTTCACCCACCGACTCCCCTTGCTGGACCAATTAAAAAATCTCCAGGCGTCTGCCACCTTTTCCATAAGCGAAGCAACACCTGCTTCGTATGGTGACAATAAATCCTGAAAAGGACCCACGGCTTACAAATGTCAGGGGTTTATACACAGCACGAGTGAAAGAACACAGCCTGCCACAGAGCAGGTGCTTAATAAATGATCCATGCTTGCTTCCTTTCATTCCACAAGTCCATGAACTCACACATCAAGTGGTTTTACGCTTGCTTATTCCGAACTTCTTAAGAAGGGACAGATTGCTTGATTGACTCTCAATTACCTCAACTCCACCACCTTCTCTAAAATGTACCCGTATCCTAAACTTCTTAACGAGGCTGGCTCTTTACTTTATGGCCTGGAAAGGACAAAAGTTGGCCAAAGAAAATCAAGCTGGAAGTCTTCATTTAAATCAGAAAATAGTTTTTAGAGTTTTCGTTAAAGATCATATTCTAAAATTCCAGAAAACCGAAGGTTCCAGCACTCACTGTGTGTGTGACCTTGGGTAAATTACTTTGCCTATGGGAACTTTCGTTTTCACATCACAAATGATGACATAAAACACGTATAGACAATTGAGCCCCTTGACAAAGTAGAGGTGAGAAGGATTCTGTTAAGAAATCGTCATGTCCCGGGACGCCTGGGTGGCTCCGTGGTTGAGCATCTGCCTTTGGCTCAGGTCTTGATCCTGGGGTCCTGGGATCAAGTCCCACATCAGGCTCCCTACAGCGAGCCTGCTTCTCCCTCTGCTGTGCCTCTGCTTCTCTCTGTGTGTCTCTCATGAATAAATAAATAAATAAATAAATAAATAAATAAATAAATAAATAAATAAAACCTTAAAAAAAAAGACATTGTGATGTCCCTACTATGAAATTATTAAATATTCTCATTTATGTTCTAGGGAGGCCTTTGTTTCTGGGCCTTAGGCTCCCTTTTTTTTTTTTTTTTTTCAACTGAAGCAGTCCTTTGCCAATAGTTTTATTCTAATGGGATCACTGGCAATGACATATCAAGAACTGAAAACAGATGGTAGAGGTGGGCAGAAAATAAACAAAAGAATTGAAAATAGTGATGACTAGGAAGTATCTTTTGATTTGACCTATTTATTTATTTATTTATTTATTTATTTTTAGATTTCGTTTTTTTAGGTAATGTCTACACCCAACACGGGGCTTGAACTTACGACTCAGAGATCAGGAGTCCAGGAGTCGCATGCTCCACTGACTAAGCCAGCCAGGCACTCCTTGACTTGACCAATTTAAACAACAAATTAAAATTTTGTTTCCCTATTGTGGTAACTGATATTACCTGCTATCTCAACATGACAAGTGTCTTAGTGACAACCACAGAGTCTATAACTCACTATCTATAAAAGGAATCTCAGGGACACCTGGGTGGCTCATTGGTTGAGTGTCTGCCTTCGGCTCAGGTCGTGATCCCGGGGTCCTGGGATCAAGTCCCGCATCAGGCTCCCTGCAGGGGGCCTGCTTCTCCCTCTGCCTGTGTCTCTGCCTCTCTCTGTGTGTCTCTCATGAATAAATAAATAAAATCTTTAAAAAAAAAAAAAAAAGAACATGATTTAAGAGCAGGAGCATGATGACATAACAGAGGGACTCCCAGACAATCCTGGACACAAGCTGAAGAGCTTCTGGGCTTCAGTCAGCACTTTACAAACTGTGTGACTGCGGGCGAACTTCTGAAGGTCACTCAGTAGAGACAAGAATGCACACCCAGCTTACCCTCCAGGCATTTAACTCACAATGTTCAGGTGGAAAAAAAAAAAAAAGCCAAGAGAGGATCAAATCCTACGGCCAGTAGGCTCGACCCAGAACTCAAAAGTCGAGTCTGAGTCTGCCTCCAAGGCCAGTGCTCTTCCTTGCCTAGGTGCAAGGAGCACCAAGATTGCCCTTCATGTGCTGGTGACAGTTTTGATCCTGAGAGCTTTGAAACAAGACAATGGAAAATCTAATTAGAAGTCAGAAGGAATCATCAGTTTATTCTCTGCCAAGGTTAATAAGCAGAAGGGCTAGAGTGTCCTGAGCCCGTATGATTCCCAAGTGTTTTATATTCATTTAATTATATAACGTCCCTTTAGGTAATTCCTTAAACCAAAGGGTTACACGGTACTTGGTGTCTGCATAGCCATTTACCATTTCCCACATTCCAGTGAGACAGGTACCATTTGCACCTTCTTTTATGGATGTGCCAACTGAGGCAGGGTCAAGTGACTGGCTCAAAGTCGCACAGCAGCAGCAATGAGGCCAGAATTCAAACCCGGGTAGTTCAATGCCAGTCTGTGCTATTAACCCACAGACTCTTGTCATCTGTCATCTTGCAAATGAAGGAAGACCCCCAAGGAGGCAGAAGTTAAATACCTCCCCCCAGTGAACATGCCTGCTTCCAACCTGGTTTACCTGGCCTCATCATCTGGGCACTTATGACCATGCTAACCTGCCAGGCCTGGCTGGCAGAGGTGTGCTCCCCCAGGGCACCCCTGGCTTTGGGCAGATGAGTAACCACATGGGATAGGGACCCACAGTAGCAAACTGAGAAGGAAAGGACGAGAAGCGAGAAGCAAGTAGGGGCAGTAGGGAGCAGGAAACACAAGCAAAAGAAGCCAAAGGCCAAATCACCTGTGTCTTTTGACTTTGATGAACCCATACTGCCTGGTGGAAACTTCTAGTCCAGCTTCTAAGTAACGATCTGTCTGTGGCCAGGGGCTCTAACGGCTGAGTTCGTTTGGAAAATTAATGACCTTCTAAGTACTTTCCATCGATGTGAATAGAAAAAAAGAATCGCTCAGCGGATCACTTAGAGAGGAAGTCCCTTGGGGAAGGCCCTAGGTCTCCCCTTCACTCTAAAAAAATAGGGGGGTGTTTGGCTAGCTCAGGTGGGAGAGCATCTGACTCTTGATCTCAGGGTTTTGAGTTCAATTGATCTCGAGGTTGTGAGTTCAAGGCCCATGTCCGGTGTAAAGATCACTTAAATAAATAAAATTGTTAAAATAAATAAATAAATAGGGCAGCCCAGGTAGCTCAGCAGTTTAGCGCCACCTTCGGCCCAGGGTGTGATCCTGGAGACCTGGGATCAAGTCCTATGTCAGGCTCCCTGCATGGAGCCTGCTTCTCCCTCTGCCTGTGTCTCTGCCTGTGTGTGTGTGTGTGTGTGTGTGTGTGTGTGTGTCTCATAAATAAATAAAATTTTTTTTAAAAATTAAATAAATAAATCATAAAAAAAAAATACATTAATGCTCCTCAATCTTACACAGGTCTCCAATGCCCATATGAAGGAGTCCTTCAGTAAGTTTGAGGTGGGGGATACATAGATCATCACATACTTTACCTTCATAGATTATCTTTGGGATTCTCACAGGCTTGTGGCCTCTGTTTCTTGGTCTTCTGTTAAACTTCCAAGAACTCTCAAAGGTGTCTGGGCCACCCACTTTGGAGCAGACACGTGAGAAGTGGGTTCCAGCAGAAAGAATCAGTTTAGCACACTCTTGCCCAAATGCAACACCCTGGCAACAGCTGGAGCTGGAAGCCCTGTATATAGATGAAGACACCCCTCCCCACCCCCCAAAACTCATCACATCTCCTGCCTCTGCTAACTCAACAGCCGGGGCTTCTTTGCATCCCCTTGAACGGCAACTCATCATCATATCCACTGGAACTGATTCATGCTGACACACAGGCATGTTCCAGAAGGGCAGAAGGGGGTGGGGGAGACCCAGGCTATTAGACTCTTTGGGGAGGCCCAACACTAAAGGACACTGACCCTCCTCCACTTTACAGGAAGCCTGTGCCATAGTTTCAATGCCTGGTGGAAAGCACTAAAAATAAAGAGTCCTAAAGACTTCAGGCAAAGGCAATTTAAACTACAAATAATTTATTATTTAAATAACAAACACTGTGTATCTACATGGATAGATACAAGGATGAGTTAGACATCAAAGAGCAGCAAAAAAAATAAAATAAAAATAATAGTAATAGTAATAATAATAATAATAATAATAATAATAAAGGCAGTTTGCCCTAAAGCATCACTGAATTCAGAGCTGACTCTCCCCCACGTTAACCATTTACTCCCAGGCAGGTGCAGAGACTCCCAGAGGGAACGGTTTGGGCTAAAATCCCCCATCTGTTAGCCACCTCCCCCAACCCACCTCACCCTGCCACTTATCATAAAACCTTAAGCTACAGAAAGGGCCTCACCGGCTCCAATGCAATGCTGGAATCTCCCTCCACATCTCCCACCTGCCAGCCCCCACGCTCCTAAACCACTCGTGGTCCTCAGTCTCCTGGCGGTCACGTCCCTGACCAAGCCCCATTATTAAGTTTCACATACAAACTCTCCCCCCAAAAGGAAGCTGCTCCTCTGCTCCACACACACAGAAACAGAATGGGATCTCCCTCCATCCGTTCATCCCAAAACTCTGGCAGGCTGGCGCTGATACACGGGTTAATATACCTGAGATGATAAATAAAATTAAAAAAAAAAAAAAAAAGGCAGCCCCAGTGGTTCAGCGGTTTAGTGCCGCCTTCAGCCCAGGGCATGATCCTGGAGACCCAGGATCGTCCCGAATCCGGCTCCCTGCATGGAGCCTGCTTCTCCCTCTGCCTGTGTCTCTGCCTCTGTCTCTGTCTCTCTGTCTCTCATAAATAAATAAATAAAATTAAAAAAATATATATATATATATACACCTGAGATGGGAAGCCCCAACCAGTGGTGGCCTCTGAGCTTCCCAGAGTATAAGGGGGTGGAAGCAAGCACAATATTTAAACACCAAGTCATTCATTTACAGAAACAGATACCTAGAGAGACTGGGGACTGAGGAGGGGAGGGTGACAATCAATAAAGACATTTCTTCCAGAGCAGGCAGGGGAGTCAGTGCACCAAGCATATGACCTTCATTTAAAATATTTCTCAAATTAAGGGCGTCCAGGCAGTACAGTCGATTAAACATCCGACTCTTGGTTTCGGCTCCCGTCATGATCTCATGGGTCATGGGATCGAGCCTCAAGTCATTGGGCTCCATGCTCAGCTGGGGGTCTGCTTGGAGATTCTCTCCCTCTGGCCATCCCCCTTCACACTCTCTCTCTCCAATAAATAAATCTTTGAAAATAATAATAATAATAAATAAAATATTTCTCAAGATAGAAACAAAAAATATTTTTCAAGGTAAACACACATTCATCTCAGCCTGTTAGGAAACAGGAAGGATATAAATTACAGAAAAATGAAATCCCTCTTTGAGCCTTCAGCCAGGTAGTTAGGGAGCCCCTTCATGGTGGAAAATAGAGAGAGGTCATGAAGTCTGTCCTCAAAGGGTCGTTGGTCGTCCCACTGGGTGGGGGAGACGAAATGAAGTCAGATAAATCAATGAGGAGACAATCGCCAAAGTAATTACGGTCTGGTTTGAGTTCCAAGGGTAAGATTTCAGGAACCCAAAAAGAATGGTCCAGTCTCCAGGTCTGTGATACCTGGAACCGGGCAGAGGAGGAAGCTGGGAACAAAACATTCTCTTCTTTATCTCTCAGTGTATCTTCTCTATCAGCAAATGGATTTCCTTTCAGGCGGTTTAAGACCTTGTGGGTCAGGGCTCCCTGCCCAGTCTTGGCCAGAAGTGAAAAAAGGAAATGAATCAGGTCACCCATGAGCCCCGCCCCTGGCCCCCAAAATCGTCCCTCCTCAAACGCAAGAGAGTGACAGTCACTGCAAAGCAGCTGCATGTAGACATGTGTTTAGAAACATAAAGTCCGAAACCTCCAACCCAGACATCGTTCCTCCTCCGGCTCCAGAGAAAGGTTGGGTCGTGGCCCTTCCTCCTCCAGGGAATGTCTATAAGCGACAACGCAAGACGCTGTCACAGCATCTTGCCCTCCCCCCGCCACGAACCCCCATCAGTTTCCATCGCAACCAGCCCATCAGCTACTGCTCTCGATCACCGCTTTCATAAATTCCCTGCAAACGTTCGTTCACTCCAGCACACGTCGGCAGGCAAGGGGGCAGCTGGCCTTCCAACAACCACATCGGGAGACTCCCGTGGGAACGTAGGCCTCGTCTGAGCACCGCCGGCCTAGGGGCGGGGACGCGATCCCCAGTCTCCTGGCTTCCTGGGTCAATGCCCTCTGCCAGGGCAGCCTCACCTGGTAGTCCCCTCTGAACTCACACTGCAAAGGTCTCGAATGTGACCTGCCTGCATGCTCTTCGGGGATGGCTCCCATTCATCCAGCCGCACGCCACGGTTCTAGCAAAGTCCTCCATCTAGAACGTCGCTTTGACCCTACGGTTGCCATTGGACAGAGAAGGCAAGGGAGGCTGCGGAATCAAGCAAGGTGGCCAAGGTGGTCCAGCGGCCCGAACGGAGATCGGACACCGGAATATGCTGCTCTTTGCTCTCGAGGCGGTCGTGTCTCCCATCACTGGCATATGGTCTCTCGACCCGGCCGGCGGAAGCCCGCTCAGAGCACTGAAGCGTATTTGTACGATCATGAAGGTCCTGGGAGAAGCAAGCCCACAGAGGAGGATGGAGATCTGTAAACCTATAAACCAGGGGGGGCCCCAGAAATCAACTGCATGGGCCCTCCAGGTGGGCCTGCGCCCAGAAGCAAGGCGCCTTCTGATCTACACCAAGCAGGCACCTGCCCCCGCCAGCTGGCCAGCCGTACTTCCAGGGCTCAGAAGCAACCCCCAAGGGCAGCCCAGGTGGCTCAGTGGTTTAGCACCACCTGCAGCCTAGGGCATGATCCTGGAGACCCGGGATCGAGTCCCACGTTGGGCTCCCTGCATGGAGCCTGCTTCTCCCTCTGCCTGTGTCTCTGCCTCTCTCTCTGTGTGTCTCTATGAATAAATAAATAAATAAATAAATAAATAAATAAATAAATAAATAAATAAATAAATCTTTATAAAAAAAAAAAAAAGAAGAAGCAACCCCCAAGATCCTGGACCCCTGGCCATCCTCGGGGTGCACAGGCAATGGAGATGTAAGCGGATGGGCAAATGATTTTGAGGACCACGCTTGCCTTATCTGCTCGCCCTTCGGGCCACGCCCTCTAAACAGGGTACACTAGGGCTGGCTTGATTCCTGAGTAATAAACTTAGGGGTTAAAAAAATAAACGATTACTACTAACTATCAAGACCAAGAAACAGGACTTCACAGTCCTGGCTCCAAGTCAATCACAGCGCCACTGACTTACGCCCCACAGAGCACACTACCATGGCTAATTGCTCTCCAGATGGCGGCTTGTACTTTTCCAGGCAAAATCTCATCTCCCCGAGCCTTGTCTCACCTTTCTACAGCTCTTTGTGTTTTCCCAACGTCCTCTCTGTGTGTGGAGGGCTTTGCAACACCTCCAAATTTATGACCACCTACAGATTTAATTAGCAAAGACTGTTTACTTCCCCCCCTTCACTCTTTGGAATATCTTAAGTAAAACCAGGCCTCCATTGAGCCCATGGGTACTCCACCCTGGGCCTCCGTCCAATCAGCTCCCCGGGGGAACAGTGTTTGCCCAGCTCCAACGCCGGGCCTGGCCCTCGTCCAAGGCAGGCCTGTGCGGAGCCAGCCCCTGGGTCCCACGTGAGGGCCTTCCACCCCTGGGGCCGCCTGCACGAGGGAGGGGAGAGGTGGTCAACGAAAAAACTAAAGTGACGCTCGGTGAAGGCAATGCTTCATCAGAAAAAGAGAGGGACAGACAGGCCAGGTGAATGCACGTTTTTCAGGGCTTCTCCATGTAACCCATACCTTAGGAGGGGAAAAAAAAAAAGCAAGCAAGCAGTGTGGAGAGAAAGAGCGGGAAAGAAACGGAGAAAGTGGGATGAGAAGGGGAAAGAGGGCAGGAGGGTGTGCTTTTCTTCCTAACCACTAACTAGAAAAACAAATACAAACTGAAGGTGCGTGCCACGTGCAACAATACAGGGGCTTTGTTTGCTTCTTTAACTCATCTCTACACCTATCCTGGGGCTCACACCCACAGCCCCAAGAGCAAGAGTCGGATGCTCTACCGACTGAGCCAGCCGGCCACCCCAACAATACAGGAGTCACACAAATAAAACAGGATCTCCCATCGCAAGAACTTTGGGGTCCCTCGGGAGGAACAAATCTGCAACCGGCGGCAAGGGAAAGGAACAGGAAACCAACACGCAAACAGGCGTATCATTCATTCTCCTGCGGAGCCACGGAGATGCAGAGACTAGCAAGGACTCTGGCTAAGGCGCAGGAGTGGAGATTTCACAGACCCCTCCCCCCCCAGTCTGCCCCCCAGACCTAACTGAACCACGCAGGTCTCCAGACCTACCCCCAAACAAGCCCAGCACTGACACATGATGACAGATGCGACAAACTGGCCTATGAAATCTCACCTTGACGTGCTGTGCCACCCGCCTTCCTTCGCTAGGCTACAGCTTGTACGCTCGTGATTAATTTTTCTTAAACTATTCTGGGGGTTTGTGACCATGCATGTCTTTATTCTCAGGCTTTTATTTATTTTTTATTTTTTTAAAGATTTTATTCATTTATTCATGAGACGAACACACACACACACACACACACACACAGAGGCAGAGACACAAGCAGGCCCCATGCAGGGAGCCTGACGTGGGACTCGATCCCGGGTCTCCAGGATCAGGCCCTGGGCCAAAGGTGCCGCTAAACTACTGAGCCACCCGGGCTGCCCTATACTCAGGCTTCTAAAGGGGAGTCAAACAAGTATGTGGCGCTGGTGTCGTGTCTTCTGGATCGTCCAGATTTGCCTGACTTAATTTTCCCGCGGTGGAAATTCCTGTCTTTCCCATGAGCTAGATATGAAAACTCACTGTTTGGGAAGTTGTTCTCCCTTCCGCTTGTCATTCTCCCCACGCCCTGGCTTCAAACACGCTTTGCAAGGCCCATCAGAATGATGAGATTCCTAAAATAAGAGATAACTCACCCACTCTCACGGGTTATTATCGCAGGAAAATAAGTGGGCAGTCATTCTCTAGAGCAAGGCTAGCCAATAAAAACATAACTTCAAATTTTCTAGTAGCTACATCAAAAAAAAAAAAAAGTAAAAAAGACAAGGGCGCCTGGGTGGTTCAGTTGGTTAAGCATCTGACTCTTGATTTCGGCTCAGGTCGCGATCTCAGGGTTGTGAGATCGAGCCCCTATGTAGACAGCTTCTGATTCTCTCTTTCCTTCCCCCTCTGCCCCTCCCCTGCTCACGTGTGTGCTCTCTAAATAAATAAATAAAAATAAAATCCGTTTTTAAAAAGCAAAAAGGTTAAGTTTAATAACCCATTTTATTCAATCCAACATACCATAAATAGTATTTCAACATAAAATCAATACAAAAGTTATTAAGAGGTGCCTGGCTGGCTCACAGCCGGTGGAACATGCAACTCCTGATTTCAGGGTCATGAGTTCAAGCCCTACGACAGTGCAGAGATTACATAAATAAATTTAAAAACTGCCAAAAAAAAAGAATAATTTCTATTCTTAAATTAAATTTAAATTCTTAAAAATTTTTTAAGAAATTTTTTAATTGAAAAGTTATTGAAGAAAAAGTTACTGAGATAACTTACGTTCATCTCTTTCTCACTACATCTTTGAAATCTGGTCTATAGTTCACACTTATAGCACATCCTAATTCAGACATTTCAAGGGCTCAGTAGCTACATGTAGCTAGTGGTCACCATAGTGGGACAGGACAGCTAAAGACTCTCCGAATAAAATGTGTGGCCAGGAGGAAATGAAGTTCAATCCAGAATTTTCCAAGTGTGGGGCACCTGGGTAGCTCAGTGGTTGAGCATCTATCTGCCTTCAGCTCAGGTCATGATCCCGGGGTCCTGGGATCAAATCCTGCATTGGGCTCCCACAGGGAGCCTGCTTCTCCCTCTCCCTATGTCTCTGGCATTCTCTCTGTGTCTCTCATGAATAAATAAATAGAAATCTTTTTAAAAAAACGAAGAAGAATTTTCCAAGTGTGAGGGATTCCTGACCTCATAAATGCCCCAATTCCAGGACGTGTTGAGCTTTCCCCTCACTTTGTCCTTTCAAGGGACAAAGATGCCCTTGGGGCTGTGGGAAAGAGCTGCCTGGAACCAGGAAAACCTCTCCACGCTCCAGAGTTTCAGATCCAAAAACCTAACACCTTCAATATCATGGAAAATGCAAAATATTTATTGAGTAACTCCTAAGGAAGAAAAACCATGCTAGGGGCTGAAACAGAAATGTGTCCAAACTCACTATTAACATCTAAGCCCCCCAACACACTGGCCAGGGGATGTTTTCTTCTGTAGAGCCCCATGCTTTATTAAAAAGTCATTAAATCTCAGTGCCTGCATTGGGAAGGCAAACATCTTTAACTACAGGAAACGGAGTCACTGAGTTCATGGCCTGGCCCTGTTCTTAGTTCCAGGATAAACCAAAGAATCCAAAATCAGCACATGAAAATCTTCATATCTGTCTGCCCATCACTTGAATCTTCACCACCCCAAGAACTCTAAAGGAAACACCACTGTTAGGGTATTTGCAATGCTTGACATTTTCTTCTCGGCGTCTTTGTTGCTCTAAGTTGATCCGGGAAGTCTTCGCTAACCCAATTTTTTTCTCATATCACCTTAAAAAGAAAGCTTATTCCAATACTCTGATTAAAATTCATGGAAGGTATGGATGCCCAGCTTTGTAGAGCTCAGTGGGAATACGACTCCACTTGAGGTACAGTGGGGTGAGCAATAAGGCTGCCTGTCCCCCCCAAGACCAGGTCTATCACATGTCAGGGGAGCGATGCAACAGCAGCAGGACCCAGAAGGCCCGGCTTCTCCACCCAAGTCTTGTTCTTCCTACAACTCTGATGGCTCATGGCGCTCAGACTCTCCCCACACAGACTCCCCGCCCTTATTCTTTTCCTGAGAAAGCATCAAACTGAAGGCCTCTGGGGTGCCAGCCCCCATGCCAGGAATGAGGAGGATGGAATCTAGAATGGACCTGCCCTCAAGAACTTCAGAGTCCCAGGGCAGTTGAGCTGAGGGCATGATCCCAGGGTCCTGGGATGGAGCCCCGCATCAGGCTCCCCATGGGGAGCCTGCTTTGCCCTCTGCCTATGTCCCTGTCTCTCTCTGTGTCTCTCATGAACAAATAATAAAAATAAAAATCTTTTTTTTTTTAAAGAAGAATCTCAGGGCCCCGAGGAAGAGAGGCACACAAACAGATTTTTAAATGACAATGGGTGGGGATCCCTGGGTGGCTCAGCAGTTTAGTGCTACCTTCAGCCCAGGGTGTGATCTTGGAGTCCCGGGATCGAGTCCCACATCAGGATCCATACACGGAGCCTGCCTCTCCCTCTGCCTGTGTCTCTGCCTCTCTCTGTGTGTCTCTCATGAATAAATAAATAAAATCTTTAAAAAAAAGAAAAGTAAGCAAGAATAGACCAGAAGGGGAGAAAACACTACTCAGAAAAGAGGTTCTGGGCCGGTGCCAAGCCCACTGGAAACATCTGACGGGAATTAATTCCCTTAGTCCTCATGACAGCCCTACCAGGTAGGTACTGTTATTATCCCCATCTGACAGATAAGAAAACTGAGGCATGGAGCAAGGTTATTCTGTTCATAAGCGGCCAAGCGGACGATACAAACCAGCAGTACACTCCTGTCCCAGCACGTGTGGGAGCATGTTGTGTTTGTGGACTTGTGAGTGCGGGCTGTAATCTGGACCACCTTGGGGGCCAGGAAGGGAGTTTAAATGCAAAACCCTTTGAACAAAGTCACAACGTCAGTGACAGACCACTGGAGCCCTTAGAAGAGTCAGCTACGCACATTAAGTAGTTCAAAGTCACACCCGGCACTCTTCAAGGAGGACACAGCTACCCCACCGGCAGCTGCCAATCTGTGTCCACTTTGGGGTTGAGTAGGCAAGGCTGGGCCGAGTGAGAGGTGAGGCAGGAGGGGCAGAGCAGGGCACATGCACCAGGTCAAGAAGCTTGGGCTTCACCCAGCAGACAATGGGGAAAGTCTGGCTGGTTCTAGGCCAGGACTGTTGTGGTCAGACACACGTTACAGGGATGGCCCACCTCCACGGGGAAGATGAAATGCAAAGTAAAACACGACGGCAGGGCAGGGGGGAGGCAGCGGTGTGTGGCCAGGAGAGAGGGGAAGGAGAGCGTATCAGCCAGCTGGAGCTGCTGTAACAAAGCAGCCCAAAGGGAGTGATGTAAACAGTAGCGATGCAGGTCTCACAGTCTGGAGGCAAGTCTAAAGTGAAGATGCACACAGGGCTGTGCTCCACCTGGAGGCTCTGGGGAAGCGTCCTTCCATCTCATCACAGGGAAGGTTCCAGGGTCCCAGCACATTCTGCTTCTGGATCAGAATGCCGGTTACATGAGTACAGCAGCTCGTAAGAGTCCATCAAACCAGACACTTCCAATCACGTACACTTCTCCGGATGCGTGCTGTATTTCAATTTCAATAAATGGGCACCTACGTACGCAACTGTTGGTGAGTAACTTCCTGTCTGCAAAACGTGAGTGCGATCTCCCCATCTACAAAGCTCTCCTACCCGAGGACGTCGACGAGTCTAAGGGCGATGACACAGAATGCTGCTGCCACGCAATCTCAACATCAAGGAATTTCGCAGAACACGGTCCACGCAACCTGCTTTAAAAGATCATCCTTTTGGGCAGCCCCGGTGGCGCAGCGGTTTAGCGCCGCCTGCAGCCCGGGGTGTGATCCTGGAGACCCGGGATCGAGTCCCACGTGGGGTTCCCTGCATGGAGCCTGCTTTTCCCTCTGCCTGTGTCTCTGCATCTGTGTGTGCCTCTCATGAATAAATAAAATCTTTTAAAAATAAATAAATAAATAAATAAATAAATACCATCCTTTTTCCAAAAGAAATGTGGAGACAACGATGCTTTGATTAGCGCCGCCTCTGTTTCAAGAGAGATTTGGCCTCCACTGGCAAAGGCTGAAACCTTAGCTGCAAGCAGGAAGGGGTGGGGGGGGCGGCAAGGGGGAGGGGTCCTGGAAAATATTTTTATGCTTTTCTCACTGAAACAGAACACCAAAAATGGATTTTCCACAAGAGGTGGCAGGAGGAGGAGCAGCCCGGCTCCGACCTGCGGGGCCGCTCGAGGCAGCCACCTAGCGCGCCTCCCGTAATGGAAACGCCAGATTTAAACAGGTGTCATAACAGTAAAAGGGCCCATAAATGGGAAACGCAGAAGGGCTCGCGGGGCTGGCCAGCTGGTGTGAGAGCGAGGGTTACAGACCTGAGTGGTCCCCAGACTTCCGGAGTCTGCTGTGCTTCGCCTCACACACACTTAAAGCCCCGCGAGCCGTCAGGAGCGCGCACACCCCACATACATAAAACCTCTCAACAGGAAATTTCTTCCACTCTTAAATGGCCCTGCTGAGTACAGATCCTCTGACGGGTACCCCGAGCGCCTGCGTTGCAGTGAACGAGCGGAGGAAAGCGAACGGCCCGGCTACTCCCCAGTAGCGGTCTGGGTCTGCCCGCAGCGCTCCGCGGAGGGGCCCGGGGGACGGGCGGGGCGCGGTGGCCGCGACGGGGCGGGGAGGGGACTCAGCCAGCCCCGGGCCCCCCAGGGCCACCCACGTGCTGTCGTCGGCCGCGCGCGTGGCTTTCGGGGACCCACAATAGACACGCTGTGCGTGGATCTGCTCTGCTCGGGCCCCCCGCTCGCTCCGCTCCCCCACTTTCTCATCCGTGAAACGGGACAGCCAGAGCCACTTACAGGGACTTTTTATGGTTTGGTTTTGTTTGTTTGTTTTTAAGGATTTTATTTATGTATTCATGAGAGACCGAGGGGCGGGGGGCAGAGGGAGAAGCAGGCTCCATGCAGGGAGCCCGACGTGGGACTCGATCCCGGGTCTCCAGGATCACACCCTGGGCTGAAGGCGGTGCTAAACTGCTGAGCCACCCAGGATGCCCAATATTGTCCACTTCATTTGGGTCCAACCAGATGCACCATTCCAGATTCCTATTCTTTTTTTTTTTTTTTTTAAGATTTTATTTACTGGGATCCCTGGAATTGGGGATAAAAACCAAAAATCGCATTACTTCCTGCATTCGTTTTCGAGGGCTGCAGTCACAAAACAGCACAAAGTGCGTGGCTTCAACCACACAAGTGTACATGCCCACAGCTGCGGAGGCCAGGACCGAGGTGCAGGAGCAGGCGAGCTGGCTCCTCCAGGCCTCGCTCCTTGCCTGGCACAGGGCGGCCCTCTCACTGCGTCTCACTGCGTCTCTCCGCGCTCCAGGGTCCCGGTGCCTCGCTGGGGGGTCCAGATTCCCTCTCCTTCATGAGGACGTCAGTCAGATGGGATGAGGGCCCTCATGACAGCCTCATCCTAAGCTGGCCACCTGCAAAAGGCCCCACCTGCGAACATGGTCACACTCTATGGCTTGGGGCCTCCGCAGGAATTGAAGGCAGAGGCTACGGTCCAGCCCATCTCATGTCTCTGCACCAAAAGCTGCCACATTGGATTGGGTGTTCACAGAACTGAAGAGTCCATGTGCTACGATGGACAGTTAAAGTCGCCGAGAAGGTTCACTTGAAACGAGCTACTGCAGTTCGATGGGGTGGCGTGACTACCAACCATGATGGTTACATGTGGAAGGGTTGACTTAACCTCCCCAGCCCCCACTCTTCCCCAGGGCAGAGTCACCGTCAGTGGAAGTTTTGGGGAAGCAGACCTCCATCCCCTGCAGGGAGCAACTTTCTAAGATTCACTTGCTCAGCCAAGAGCCAGGCTGTCCAGGCTCTTCTGGTTGACTCTTGTGCCTTCCTTTGGGGTTAAAGGAGGCCAGCCAACATTGTATCCGTGTCACCCCTACACCCTGGGAGTGGGCACTGCTCTGGCGTCACTCCTCAGAGGGGTCAGATAGGGCCTTTCTCAGAAAGGGAAGTGGCTTCACCAGGGTCAACCAGCTAAGCAGAGTCGGCACCAGGGCTGGAACCCAGATTCTCTGTTGCAGGGCGCCCATTCTTCCCTTGGCTTCATAGTGGGAACCACAACAAAGGTTCAGCTGACATTCCTCAGCCACGGCGTCACAGAAAAGACACCTGTGTTGGAGGCCTTACCAATCCTTCCGACTCTAAAATCCCAATCTAGGGGCACCTGGGTGGCTCAGTGGTTGAACATCTGCCTTCGGCTCAGGTCGTGACCCCGGAGTCCTAGGATCGAGTCCCGCATCGGGCTCCCTGTAGGGAGCCTGCTTCTCCTTCTGCCTGTGTCTCTGCCTCTCTCTGTGTGTCTCTCATGAAGACATAAATAAAATATTTTAAGAAAACAAATTAAATGATAAAATACAATAAAATCCCAATCTACAGGCAAAAGCAGGAGGGCAGGAAATGGTGGAGAGACACTCCCAAGGAATGACCGTCAAGGTCAACTGTATGACATTCTAGAAAAGGTCAAACTACAGAGACAGTAGAAGATCAGTGTTTGCCAGGGGCTAGGGGGTGAAGGAGAAATGAACTATTCTGTAGGATACATTAGTGGTGGGTACACATCATTATACATTTGTCCAAACCCACAATGTACAACACCAAGAGCAAACCCGATTGTAAACCATGGACTCTGGGTGACAATGACGCATCCGTGCAGGTCCATCAAGAGCAGCAGATGTACCACTGCATGGGGGATGGTGACTATAGGGCACGCTGTGCGTGTGTTGGGACAGGAGGTACACTGAAACTCTCTTCTCCTAAAACAGCTCCAAAAAAAAAAAAAAAAAAAAAACCAGTCCACAAGCAAAGTTAACAAAAACCATCCAAGAGCAGATCACCCACAACCATTTGAGCAGCCTGTGCCTCAGAACTCCTAATGGTACGTCTTGTTGACCTTCTACACTTTGGGTTCATGAAGTCAGACGCGGGCCTCTGGAAGCCAGGAAGACGTTCAGGCACGACTGGCTTCATCCCGTCTGTCTCACAGACAGGAACCCAAACAATAAAATCCTTGTTTCAGATTGTTTATTTGTTTTGTTCCAAGGTGTTTAAAAGACAAGCCAATGACAGTATTTGCTGAAAGTTCAAAACAACATGCGAAATAATAAACACAAAAAGTTAGGTCCCCCCCTCCTGAAAGCAAAAAAAGAGAGAGATTCAATTAACAGTGACACAACAGGGATGCCTGGGTGACTCAGCAGTTGAGCATCTGCCTTGGGCCCAGGGCGTGATCCCGGGGTCCTGGGATCGAGTCCTGCATCAGGATCCTTGCGGGAAGCCTGCTTCTCCCTCTGCCTATGTCTCTGCCTCTCTCTGTGTGCCTCTCATGAATGAACACATAAAATCTTAAAAAAGAAAAAAGAAAAGAAAAGAAAAAAAGAAAAGAAAAGAAAAGAGTAACAAAATTAATGATTAAGACCCGTGCTGGCTGGGTTGTGTTGAGTCCAATATATTCCTATATATGAACAGATCAAGACTTCTGGAAGGCAGCTGGGCATTTCAAATTAACAGCATTTTTTTTAAAGGTCATGTTCAATACAAATACCACATAGTGGGAAATTTAACCAGAGAAAAAGTTTTAAAAAAGAAAAACAGGGTGCCCTGGTGGCTCAGTTGGTTAAGCGTCTGCCTTCGGCTCAGGTCATGATCCCAGGGTCCTGGGATCTAGCCTCGAGTCAGGCTCCCTGCTCAGTGGGGAGTCTGCTTCTCCCTTTCCCTCTAGTGCTGCCCTGCCCCCCCCCCCAGCTTGTGCTCTCTCTCTCTTGCTTTCTCTCACTTTCTCTCAAACAAATAAAATCTTTTAAAAAATAAAGAAAAGAAAAGAAAAGAAAAGAAAAGAAAAGAAAAGAAAAAAAGAAAAGAAAAGGGGAAAAAAAGCAATATACGTATAAGGAACTTTAAAAATTTTTCTTAGTGATTAAAAAAAAAAACCACAACACAAATATTCAATTAGAGGAAAATGGTTAAGTAAATGATCAGCTCACTGGAATGTGTGATCATCATAAATGACAAGCTGGGGAAGATGCAGCCAAACCACACATGTTGATGATGCAGTGTGATGTGAAAAGAAACAAAATATATCTGTGCAAGAGTTACAAATACGTTAAAAAAAAAAAAAAAAAAACCTGATAATTACGGATTAGAAGGAACAGAGAAAACCAAAAGCAACCGGCATGTTCCCATACTAGGAATGTGGGAGAAGGTCTCCTTTTGAATGCATTTGATTGTTCCCATAATCATCATGCAGTAAATAAAAATACATTTTATTTTTTTGATGGCGGGGAGGGGCAGAGGGCGAGGGAGAGAGAGAATCCCAAGTAGGCTCCACACCCAAGCGCAGAACCCGGAGCCGGACAGAACCCGGAGCCGGGCTCGATCTCACGATCCTGAAATCACCACCTGAGCTGAAACCAAGAGTCGGACGCTTAACCGACAAAGCCTCCCGGGCACCCCAATACAAATACATTTAAAGAATAATCGAGAGAAAAAAAAGAATAATCTGGGACACCTGGGTGGCTCAGCAGTTGAGCGTCTGCTTTTGGCTCAGGGCGTGATCCTGGAGACCCGGGATCGAGTCCCACGTCAGGGTCCCTCTGCATGGAGCCTGCTTCTCCCTCTGCCTGTGTCTCTGCCTCTCTCTGTGTGTCTCTCATGAATAAATAAATAAAATATTTAAAAACAAAAAAAGAATAATCTGAGTCGTTTGCAACCTGAGGTCTTTTTAGAAGTCCCACGTTTGCGCAGGTCTACCCGCAGCCCCTGCCCAGAATGCCACAGCAGAGGCCTGGAGCCTTATCAGGTCTCAATCAGCAACGCGTTCACCTCCCCTGGAACCAGTTCCCCTTCCCTGGAACCACCTGTCCCCCTCTATGCCCCTGACCCTACACCCACCACCAGCCGCGAACCACGCTCCTAGGCACCCCCTCCGTGAAGATCGCCTTTCCACTCTGCCTCCCTCTCTGCTCGCATCCTTGAGCAATCCTACCCTGCAGCCAAGGTGCATTCTCCTAAGACCGCACGCCTCTGCCCTGTTTTCCCTGCCCCCACCGCTTACTACCACTTTCAGACTCTTCCATGATTTACTACACATACTTTCGGTATCCAGGCACAAATTCCTCCCCGTCCATCTGCAGGCGAGGTCCTGGGCTGCCCAGCCCCAAGCCCCGGGAAGCCCTAACCCAGCCCAGGTCCCCACAGGCTCACCTTGGAATCAAAGGCACGTCAGACACAGTGCTCTCAGATTTTTGGTTTGCAGGTTTCTCTTCCCCTCCCAATTCCAAAATGCTGACCTGCTTGCTTGCTTGCTTGCTTGCTTGCTCACTTGCTTGCTGCTATAGACTGAACGTCTGTGTCCTCCAAAAATTCATGCGGTAAGGACCTAATCACCAGGGGGAGGGTATTTGGAGGCTGGGTCTTTGGGAGATAATTAGGTTTTGATGAGGTCGTGACAGAAGAGGCCCCTCGATGGAACTGATAAAAAGGAAATGAAATGTGGGATCTCTCTCTCTCTGAGCGTGCACGCACCAAGGAAAGGCCGTAAGTATAAGGAAGATGAAGACATAACCAAGAGAAGAGCCCTCACCCAGAATCCAACCATGACGGCACCCTGATCTCAGGACTTCCGGCCTCTAGACCAAGAGAAAATGATGTCTGTTGTGTAATCCACCCAGTCCACGATATTTTGTTAGATCAGCTTGAACTAAGACACCAACCCACCCATCTTTCCCCCAGAATGCATGCTGTCTAATTTTGGTTCCTACTATAGCATCAGATTCATCCTGGCCAAAGACCGCTCACCAGCAGCTAAGAGACACCTTCCTCTTGCCAGTGGGTCCTTACAGAACTCCACTGTCTGTCACTAGTCTCTCCTGAGTACAGGCCTTTTTCGCTTTGGGCTCATCTCTTAGCTGCCACCCTCCACGGCCTGCGTCTTGGCAATGACCCGTGCACTCACTGGGCATATATATACTGATTGCTGATGTTGTAAACTGGGGGCAAGTTTATCCAACCATCTATCAAGTTCCTCCATGGCGGTGCTGTGAGCAAAGCCACAGTAAATCTGGCTGAGACCCTACCTTCAAAGAGTTTGAGGTCCAAGAGAAGAGTTCAAGGAGACACAAGGCAGATGGTGAGAACACATCTAACAGAACCATTAGGAACACCAAGGAAACTTCTCGAAGACAGCTGGTTTGAACCAGACCTGGAAGAAGAGGCAAATCTGACGAGCAAAAATGGGAACAGTCCAGATCTGGAGGCCAGGTAAGCAACAAATAGGAAGGAAGGGAGGGAGGGAGGGAGATGATAGGATGGGTTAGGATAGGATATAACCCAGGGGAAAATGGACTTTTGTTTCACTGGCTCATAGTCTTTGAGAAAAGACTCCCGAGAGATGAAATGGGGAAAGCAGGACTGGGAACCAAAGAACCTTCGAAAGTTTAAACACATGGTGACATAGGGGCCCCCTGGCTGGCTCTGTCCATATAACCTGTGATTCTTGATTTTGGGACCATGAATTCAAACCCCACGTTGGGCATAGAGCCTACTTTGTTAAATAAACAAGCAACAAACAAACAGTGATAGGCTCATGGTGACATATCAGCTTTAGGAAAATCTAATCTCTCAGCAGTAAGTACACATCCATATTGTATGTACTTCAGCACTTTAGGCAGGCAGTCTAATCTAATGGAGTATTGGACACTCTGGTGGGTTAAACTGTGCCTCCCCAACCCCCCAACCCCCCCCCCCGCCACACACACAAAAGACATTTTTAAGTCCTAAACCTCTAGCACCTATGTGTATGACCCTATTTGGAAACTAGGACTTTGCAGATATAGTCAAGTTAAGATGAGGTCTTATAGGATTAGGATGGGCCCTACATCCTATGGCTGGTTTCTTTATAAGAGAGAGGAGATCTAGAGACAGACACACAGCCAAGGAGAGGACTGCTGTGTGAAGGAGAGGGCTGAGATTGGGAGTGATACTGTCACAAGCCCAGAAACACCTGGGGCCAGTAAAGGCCCAAAGAAGCAAGGAAAGACCCTTCCCTAAGAGCCTTAGGAGGGAGGCTGGCCCTGCCAACACCTGGGTTTTGGACTTCTAGCAAAGAGACTATGAAAGAATACATTTGTCTTAAGACACCCAGTTGGAAGTTCCTTTTGCAGCAGCCCTAAAATACAAACACAGACATGAATTACACTTGACCTGAAAAATCATCCCTGCTTTAGGACCTTCGGAGAAGATGGGATAGTTCATGAACAAGGAGGCAATCCCAGGGGGAAAAAAAACGAGGTCAAGAGGCACAACCATGTTTGGAACTGTGGATATAAGACCACTCTCTGGGGAAGCATTCTAAAGACTGGGATGCAGTCAACACTACAAAGTCAACAACTTTCTAATGACTGAGGGTCTGGGTTCAATCCTAGCCTGAAAGGCCCTATCAACAATGAAGCTAATCCTTCCATTGATATTTAATCACTGGGCTTCTTGGCTGCCCTACAGGCTTTCTCATCTTTGCTCATTCCAGCCAGAATCCACATATTCTTTATTCTTCCCATTGTCCTCATTGTTGAGAGGAGCACTTTGCTATTAATCCCCATGTGTAAGTGGATTACCGAACAAGAAAATATGACTTGGGAGATTAAGTTCCCACTGGCCACCACCAACCCAAAGCTGAATGTGGATTTAATTAATGCAATTTTTCTGATTATCAAAGGAACCCCTACTCACTGCAAAACCTTTCATAAGAAAGTAGGAATTCCCCTTCATCTCAAAACTGAAAGATATTTATTGTTGGTATTTTGGCTACACAGTTTGCAGTATCGGTATCTAATGTAATTAAGAAAAATACTTTGTAATTAAAGGGAAAAAGCACTAATGATATATTTGGGAAGAACCACCAAATGGGAAAATGGAAAAGGATGAACCCAGGTAATCAAAAGCCATTAACCACTTCAACGCTGCTAGATGTCAGAGATTTTATTCAAATGGAAGGAAGAAATTCAAAAATCTGAGTCACAGAGGCTGTTGCAATACTCAGGGTATGAAACTATCTAACCTGACTCATGTCCTAATTAAGCTCTCCATTTCTGAATTCCAGAAAGTAACTTTCCCAAATGGAAAAATTGTACCTTAATAGTTCCTTCAGAGATTTCCATTTTCCCCCAAATCATGTATGGTTTTCTAGCAACCATAACATAGCAACCAAGACCATATCTTATGCTCCTAGAACCAGTCTCCCCGAAACCCCTGTGGCTCTCGGCTGTCGTTGCTGTGGGCTGGGCCCCCGAATGTTGGGGGAGTGGGCTCCACGTGCCCCTAGTAAAGTCCGGGCGCTCTACATTGCTAGATGCTGGTTGCTAGGAGGCCCATAAATTCACTTTTTCTGACTTGGATGGGATTCAGAACTGGCTGTATCACAGGCTGAGGAGACATGGATTACCACAATTAAAATTCAGAGCCTGTCCATGAGGGATAATTTTAGCCCTTCTCACTCTAATAAGCTGTTAACTAGTCCTGGTGTAAAGAATGGGCCTTTAACTGAGATCTCTAATGTCTTTGGCAAGAAGATTCCCAAGTTCCTAATGCTAACCTGCAACATTTATAAATATGTCCATCTGGTTTTAACCCCATTTCCTCAAAGAGAGAGAAGGACATTTGGGTGTTCTTACTCAAAGTAAGTTGAACCCCACAACAAACAGCTCCCACAAATCTTTTTCTTTAAGGCAATTTGAATGGTCTGCTACTATGGGTGAGGATTCCCAGGTCCAAGGTTGCAGGCAGATTCAATCCCCACATTAAAGCATTAACTGCCAGCAGGGGAAGAGAAAAGGGGGGAAAAAAACTCACAGGATCAGTTTTTAAAAACTTGGGACGCCTGGGTGGCTCAGTGGTGGAGTGTCTGCTTTATAGGCTCAGGGCATGATCCTGGGGTCCTGGGATGGGGCATCGGGCTTAATGCATGGAGCCTGCTTCTCCCTCTGCCTGTGTCTCTGCCTCTCTCTGCCTCTCCCATGAATAAGTAAATAAAATCTTTTTAAAACAAAATAAAATTTAAACAAATATCTATTCAAAAACAATAGACTGTTAAATTATTAGTTAAGTAAAAACCAGCTATGAGGTTTTAATTTTTCTAATTACAATGAGATATTAAAGTTCAATTGATATTTATAGATTAAAATGATCATTTCTAATCAGAGATTTCAAGATGAGATAATTATTCTAACATTCAAAAAATTTTCCTAAAATGTCACAGTGGATCCTGCACCGTCCTTTTTTTCTGAAAATGTTTTTTTTTTTAATTTTTATTTATTTATGATTGTCACAGAGAGAGAGAGAGAGGCAGAGACATAGGCAGAGGGAGAAGCAGGCTCCAGGCACCGGGAGCCCGACGTGGGATTCGATCCCGGGTCTCCAGGATCGCGCCCTGGGCCAAAGGCAGGCGCCAAACTGCTGCGCCACCCAGGGATCCCTGAAAATGTTTTTAATACTCCGTGAACTGCCTAAAAGGAGTAATGCTATAATGATCAGACTGCAAATACTTTTCCTCCCATAACATTAACCACAGCAGAGTTGAGGGCTAAGGATGTGCCGTTCCTAACGCTGTTATTAGCAACATTCTGAAGTCATTAAGTGGGTGAACTTGCTCAAGCACTAAGAGGCCCGAAACCTCAGAAATTATTATCCAAATTTTTAAAATTTTCTACCCTCAGAGCGCCTGGGTGGCTCAGTCAGCCAAGCGTCCAACTCCTGATTTGGGCTCTGGTCATGAGTCAGGGTTATGAGATTGAGCACTGGACGTGGAACCTGCTTAACATTCTCGCTCCCTCTCCCTCTGCCCCTTGCCTCCTCCTCTCTAAGCAAACAACAACAACAAAACACACACACACACACACACAATAACACTTTCTATCATAAAAAAAGATACCGTATTAAGTTATGCCAGCTAAAATAATAAGCAAAATAATCTGATGCCCCAGATTAGTACTAATCTGACCACTCATTTCCAAATATCCAGCAAACATAAGCTCCTCTCCCAAGTGAAAAAATTTAAATGCATGCTATTAATATTTGTGTCTTTTGAATTCAGGGTTTCTCAATCTCAGCACTACTGTGGACCAGGTAATTCTTTGTCCTGGGGTCTGTCTTATGCATCACAGGATGTCAGCAATGCCCTAGCCTCTAGATGCCCGGTATCTCCTTATATCTAGATAGATATCAATATAACCTCCCCAATGTGACAGCCAAAAATATCTCCAGACACTGCCAAAGGCCCCCTGGGGAGCAGAACTGCCCTCAGTTAAGAACCTCTGTCCTAACATAACACAACAAAAAATGTCACCCAGCAGAAATGTAATGCCCAAAAGCTGATACCCAAAGACTGTTCACTTTCAAATTACTTTGCAAATATTTCCTTCATGTAGCTTTGGTAAATAAATAAAATAACTGAATCATACACACCCAGTTTTTGAAGTAAACAGACTATTGCTCTTTTTTTAAATGTGAAATAAAGGGAGCCAAGAATATTCAGTAAAGAAAAGACAGTCTCTTCAATAAATGGTGCTGGGAAAATTGGATATTCACATGTAAAAGAAGGAAACTTGACCCCCATCTTACACTACTCTCAAAAATTAACTTGAAATGCATTAAGAGTGAAACTATGAAACTCCTAGAAGAAAACATACGAAGAAAAGCTCCTTGATGTGGGTGTTGGTAATGATTTTCTGGAAATCATTTCTAAAAACACAAGCAACAAAATCAAAACTAAAGTGGGTTTACGTCAAACTTAAAAGCTTCTGCATACCAAAAGAAACCACCAACAAAGTGAAAAGGCAACCTACAAAGGAGGAAAAGGTATTTGCGAAACATCTATCCAATAAGAGGTGAAAATCCAAAACACATCAAGACCTCCTACAACTCGACAACTCAAAAACCCAAATAACCCAATTTAAAAAATGGGCAAAGGTTCTGAATAGATATTTCTCCAAAGAAGATACACGAATGGCCAAAAGGCACGTGAAAAAGAGGCTCAACATCACTCATCATCAGGGAAACTCAAATCAAAACCGCAGTGAGATGTCACCTCACACCTGTTGGAATGACAGTCATCAAAAAGACAAGAGAGAACAAATGCTGGCCAGGACATGGGGAAACTGGCATCTCCATACATTGCTCGTGGAAATGTAAAATGGTGCAGCCACATTAAAAACAATCTGGCAGTTCCTCAGAAAATTAAACATAGAATTACTATTATGACCTAGTAATTCCACTCCTAGGTGTTTACCAAAAAAAAAAAGAAAAATTCTTAAGTATTCAAACAAAGATTTGTACACTGATGTTCATAGCAGTAACTATTCACAAAGAGCCAAAAGGTGGAACCAACCCAAATGTCCATCAACTGATAAATGAATAAACAAAATGTGGCATATCCAAAAAGTGAAACATTACTGAGCAATAAAAAGAATTCTGACACAAGGGGCAACATGGATGACCCTTGAAAACATGATGCTATGCGAAAGAACACAGACACAAAAGGCCAGATAGTATATAATTCCATTTATATGTAACATCCAGAACAGGCAAATCCAGAGAACGATAAATTCATGGCTACAAAAAATTAATCAATTAATTAATTAATTAATTCACGGCTACCAGAGGCGAGGGGTTGGCATGGGGAGGGAAGTGAATAATAATGGGTATATGGCTTCTTTTGGGGGTGATGAAAATGTTCTAGGGGTGCTGGGTGGCTTAGTCGGTTAAGCATCTGCCTTCAGCTCAGGTCATGATCCCGGAGTCCCTGGATTGAGCCCCGGGTAGGGCTCCTTGCTCAGCGGGGAGTCTACTTCTCCCTCTGCCCCTCATCCCACTTGTGCTCTCTCTCTCAAATAAATAAAATCTTTTTTAAAAAATGTTCTAGAATTGATTATGGGGGTGGCTGCACAACTCTGTGAAGATACCAAAAACCACTGAATTGCACACTTTAAGGAACTAATTTGTGTGATATGTAAATTATATATTAATAAAGCTGTTATAGGGCAGCCAGGGTGGCTCAGCAGTTCAGCGCCGCCTTCAGCCCTGGAGTCCTGGGATCGAGTCCCAGGTCAGGCTCCCTGCATGGAGCCTGCTTCTCCCTCTGCCTGTGTCTTTGCCTCTCTCTCTCTCTCATTCTGAGTGTCTCTCATGAATAAATAAATAAAATCTTTGAAAAATAAATAAATAAAGCTGTTATAACAACAAAAGCAAACCAGGGGCGCCTGGCTGGCTCAGATGGTAGAGCACATGATTCCTGACCTGAGCACTGTTAAGTTTGAGCCCCATGTCAGGTGTAGAGATTAAAAATGAAATCTTAAAAAACAAAAAAAAAGCAACCTATAGACAAGGCCATAGAAGACTCAATCACGCTTATAGAACACACTCTTAACAATCCCAAGGTGACCGGAAATAGGGGGTGTAAGGGAGAAGGTGGGAAGTTGAGAGAAAAGACTGGTCAGGATGCCAATATGCTCACTTTACAAAGGGGAGGTTAAAGTCAGGCTTCAGTTGACAAAGCTAAATTAGAGGTCTATATAAGTAACAAAGACTGAAGAATAATCAATATAAGAACTATAAATAGGGTGGCTCAGGGCATGATCCTGGGATCCTGGGATCGAGTCCTGCATTGGGCTCCCCGCAGGGAGCCTGTTTCTCCCTCTGCCTGTGTCTCTGCCTCTCTCTGTGTCTCTCATGAATAAATAATCTTTTTTTAAAAAGAACTATAAATATAACCATTAAAAATCTGGAGAATGAAGGGGCGTAAGAAGCGGTAAGCCAGCTAAATGGTCCTGCATCATAACAGGAAGCAGATAAATAAATAAAAGTGCTATAAGCCCATTACTTAGAGATACAAAGACAACCACCAGAAGAGCAAAAAAATCCAAAAATGAACAAAAGTGATCATTTCTGGAGAGTACAGGAGTGGGCGAGAACAGAGAGGGATGGGAACAAAACACTCTTCCTGTAAGCTTGCCTGTTCCAGGAGTTTCTTAATGCTATATGCAATTATTTACACGTTTTTAGAAAGAAATCAAACTTGGCATTACCGGAGTGCAAGAATATGGATGATAGGAGAATACACTTGATGGCAGGGAAAAATAATACACTGGATCATCATCCCTGAGTAAAACTGCGATCTAAATCTATCTGAGCAAAAAAATTAATTTAAAAAAAAATCTACTGAGCAAAATCGACTCAAGTTTCATAGTCAGAGACTGCATCCCGATTAAGGCAAACTCAGGCACGTATGTTAGACCCTTAAGAGAACAAAAAACATGTACAAGGCCCTTCCCTCTGAACAGCAGAGGGGAAGAACCATCATTGGGTCAGAGCCTCACCATGGCAAGAGTCAAAAGACCTACTAGCTGTGGGATCCAAAGGACATTTTAGATGAAAGAAAGTGCATATGACATCCTCCACATACACACACACACACACACACACACACACACACACACACTGGACCCCTGTTTAAACAACAGATTAAAAATTAAAGGGTGTGGGGTGCCTGGGTGGCTCAGTCGGTTGAGTGGCTGCCTTGGGCTCAGGTCATGATCTTGGGGATCTGGGATCGAGCTTCACACATCAGGTTCCCTGCTCAGCTCCCTCTCTCAAATGAATAAAAAAATCTAAATAAATAAATAAGTAGATAAATATGTAAACCAAAGGGTGAAGGCAGAC
The DNA here is from genome assembly GCF_011100685.1 of Canis lupus familiaris. Lineage (NCBI taxonomy): Eukaryota > Metazoa > Chordata > Mammalia > Carnivora > Canidae > Canis > Canis lupus. The sequence goes on from NC_049252.1 coordinate 27,015,372, forward strand.
ACACTGCTTACCACCAGAACGCAGCAGAATTTGCCACCAGGAAAGTACTACCCATGGCTATTTAAAACATCGTCAGAGTCACAACTCGGACACCCAGGAATTTTTTCTTTTTAAGATTTTATTTATTTATTCATGATAGAGAGAGAGAGAGGCAGAGACACAGGCAGAGGAAGAAGCGGGCTCCATGCAGGGAACCTGATGTGGGACTTGATCAGGGGACTCCAGGATCGCACCCTGGGCCAAAGGCAGGCACTAAATCACTGAGCTACCCAGGGATCCCCGGACACCCGGGACTTGATTCTGGACAGCGGGAGTAGAGTGCTTCTGGGGGTGTCAGATGGTAAATCCAATCATGACACCAGGCAAGAGGCAGGGCAGGAGTGTCCTGGGTACCTGGAGAGCTCAGGCCTCACTGGCATGGCAAGGGGCCCCCCCTGCCCTGCAGGTATCAGAAGGGGGGGGGAGGCCTACGGCCGGCTAAATGCCCTCACTTTCCAAGGACAACCTTGCGAAATGGGAGGAGATGAAGATGCACATTTTGCCACAAAAAAAAAAAAAAAAAAAAGTAAAAATGAACACATTAGCTCAGTTGGGTCAGGCTCCTTTTAAGTTCCCAAAAAACCCCAAATCCACATAAGAAGTTAACGGCAAAATAAACCCACAGTTCTGGGCCTCTAAAACACTGCCCAAAAAGCGAGTGGAAACTAGCTAATGAGTTCCAGGGGCTCCCAGACCTTCCCGCTGGACATCTCCACTCGCCCGCAATTCAGCCAACGCGCTCCACCCAGCCCAGGTGGGTCAAAGAGATCTTGTCTCCAGGATCTGAAGGCACCCTGAGCGGGTCAGGCTTGGGGCTGGGATCCTCTAGACCCGGGGAGGCCTCCAACGTGGCTAGGAGAAAGGGGAGGCAAGCCAGACGCCTGGGACTCAGCCTGTGGCCATCAGGCCCATGCCAGCCCCTCTCCTGAAGAGCAAAGGGTGGAAACCCCAAGGCCTCCATTTCCCTGGTGCCAACAATCCCATAGAAGGAATGAATTCCCAGCCCCATTCTCAGACCCTAACCTCCCCCCTCCCCCAGGGCTGACCTGGTGGCCTTCCAGGGCCATTATCGCCTCTGCAGAGGACAGAGGAATCCAGGAACAGGAACCAGAATTGATCTCTATTTACAAGGTTAGCAGCTCCCAGCCAAGGAGGAGGGAGGGTGGGTGGGCAGACAGGAGAGCTCTGGCCTGGAGACAGCCACCCCAAAGACAGGTTCCTTCCGCGGGACAGCCTGTCTCTGCCATGGACGCCATGGAGAACAGTGTTTGGGGTTTTTTAAGGAAAAGCAACTTCAGTTTACCTCCATAGCCTAATGTCTCATCCCCTCCCCGACCTGGCCTATCCCAAGCCAAAGCGGGGAAGGAGGGCACCCAGGTCCACCGTCTTCCAACCCTCTAAATTCCTCGCACATCTGTACACTAATCAGCAGGTCTTTAATAAAATCACATTCTGTGGGGGCAGGTCCTGGTGCTAAATAACATAGGTGGCTTTTGTTAAAAACCCTCCTCCTTCATAAATTCAAAGTGGCCCTGGCCAGAAGAACATGCAATGCCCCTCATGTCATACTTTGGTTTTGCTCGAGGGTGGCAAAATGCTGGGACCCCCGTCTCCCCGACTGCACCCAAGCCTCCCTGTATGGAAAGAAACTCTGTGGCAGCACCAAAACTCAAAGGGCCTTGGCCCATTCTGTAACTGAGGGTGCGCGCCCTCGCCTGGAAGAAACTTCCTCCCACGGAGCTCCTCCCTGCATCATCCCTCTGGGTGACACCCTTTGAAGGCACACAATTGACCAGCTCCTCTATCACAGCAGGATTGTGCACTCCCCCCACCCCAAGTCTTGCCACCATTTGAATGAATGAGACCCCACTTGCAGGGGAATGCGAGCCTCTAAGCTCAGCCTCAGTCCACTGGGGAGGAACCTCTTCACAGAGCAAAAGAGCTCCAAGGTCTTCTAGAAGAATCTCACCCACGCACAGGAGGAATCTTTCTGTAACCACAGTCTAGACCTTTATGAATTTCTTAATGAGGTCCCTGGAGACCCCAGGAACAGTGCAAGTCTTATGCTGGAGGGGTGGGGAGGAAGGTACAGGAGGTGGGAAAGGGGATGGAGGGGGAAAACCCACCGAACTACTAATACCCCGTACCTTTTACACTGGGGCATTGTTTTATTTTCAAACACTCTGTCCCTGGCCAACTACTGCTTTATCTTTCAGGGCCTTCTTTCTTTAATCTTTAAAAAAAAGTTTTTTTTGTTAAATAAGTGACTTGGCCTACAATGATGAGAACTTTTCTTTTTCAACACAGGAGTGATTACCTATATAAAAAACTGAATTTTTAGGGGATCCCTGGGTGGCTCAGCGGTTTAGCGCCTGCCTTTGGCCCAAGGTGTGATCCTGGAGTCCCCGGATCGAGCCCTACATCGGGCTCCCTGCATGGAGCCTGCTTCTCCCTCTGCCAATCTCTCTCTCTCTCTCTCATTCTCTGTGTGTGTGTGTGTGTCTATCGTGAATAAATAAATCTTTAAAAAAAATAATTTTTAGAGATGAAATGACCTGAAGTCTAGAATTGTAAAAAGCTGAAAAACATTGCTGGGGCCAGTTCTTTCTGGTCCTATATTGAGAAAAATACAAGACAGACACACTCAGAAACATACTCTACCCATCTGCTTAATTTAGAAAGGAAAATATGTATATGTACAGGCAGGACTGTCGGATATACACAACTGTGCATACACACAACCCCCGCAGAGCAGTGTTTTAGATACAGGAGTCCAATGGCTGGAGACAGCGAAAATAAGGATCTTTCTTGGGGCGCCTGGGTGGCTCAGTGGTTGAGCATCTGCCTTCACCTCAGGTAGTGATCCCTGGGATCAAGTCCCACATCCACCTCCCCAGAGGGAGCCTGCTTCTCCCTCTGCCTCTCTCTGTGTGTCTCTCATGAATAAATAAACAAAATCTTAAAAAAAAAAAAAAAAAAAAAAAGGATCTTTCTCTATCACGAGCCTGCATGGTGGTCAGGAATCTGGACATTGCCCATAGGAACCGCCTCTCTTTCTGCCTTCCCGCCTTTGCCCCTCCTGCACTCTCCAACAGCAGAATACCCTGCCATATCCGACTTCCAGTCGAGGGTTCTTTTTTTACTTCAATTTTTTATTTTTTTTTACGGATTTTAATTGGAGTTCAATTTGCCAACATATAGCATAACACCCAGTGCTCATCCCATCAAGTGCCCCCCCTCAGTGCCCGTCACCCAGTCACCCCCACCCCCTGCCCACCTCCCTTTCCACCACCCCTTGTTCGTCTCCCAGAGTTAGGGTCTCTCACTGTCTGTCTCCCTTTCTGATATTTCCCAGTGGAGGTCTCAATGTGATTCCTATATTCTCACCTGCCTTCCTGGTAAGGGAAGCACAGGCTTGACCTTCCCCATCCACTAAAGTGCAGTCGCACAAAACGTTTCTCCTGCAGACCGCAAGCTCCTCGTGGAAAGGAAACAACCAGTTGTGAACCAGCACAACCAGTTGTGAACCAGCACACCCAGTAGGCCCTCAGCAAAGCTCTGGGGATGGGATTTCTGACCAGGCCACCACCACCCCCCCCCCCCCCCCGGAAAGCCTGGGCTTCAGCAGGCCACCTGGATGGCAGGAATTTTGACCCGCAGAAGGTTGGTCCAGGGCTGCCTTTCCTTCCAGGCAGGGGGGCAGGAGAGGAGAGGGAAGCTGGGAGGGAGAACTTGCGGGGGGGGGGGGGAGAGGAAGTCTTTGTCAAAGCTCTTTGGACGAGCGTTAGAGAGGAGTGAAATTGTCAGCTAATGAGATTTCCGAGCCACGTGCTCCCTTTTAAGTGTAGGCCCCCAATTGATTTGATCCCCCGACGGCAGCAGGGGGCACAGCTGCCTTTCCACATCCCTAAGGGCCAGAGAATTCCCAGAACAAGTGCAAGAAGGCTCGGAATCATCGTTAGCAGAACATTAAATGGGTTATCTCGTATATTAATTGATATCTATCTAGCAAGAACGCTCCTGGCTCTTCTGTCCGCGGGAGCCAGCCTCCTGGGGGTGCCTGAGGCAGGCGCGGGGAGCAGCATGGTATAGGGAGCATTCCCTGGGGGCCTCTGCGCCCCCAGGACAGACTGCAAGCCCCTCACCTACTTTGGGCTTGCGTGCTTTACTGGGCCGGTCGAGACCCCTGAAGCCGTGTTACTGCACCTAACTCAACCATGTGCCCCAACCAGCAAAAGGGTGTTGAACCTGGAAACATCTTTTCCAATAAGATCTTTCTTTGCAGCCAAACCTGAGGTTGCCTCTTTTAAACTATCTGATTTGGCGCTGTAGAGGAGCTTTTTTTCTCGTTTTTGTTTTTGTTTTCCCTGTATGGAACTGGCTTCTCTCTTTGCCTAGAAAAACTAGCAACGCGGGGCTGGTGGAGCAGAGGAAAAACCAGTCAAAACACAGATAAGGGCATTTTAAAGACCCAGTGAAATCAAGTCTCTCCTTCTACCTTCCCTGGACAGTCAAGCCTCCACCTTGGGTTTCTTTCTCCTGTACTCAAAGATCATTACTTAGCAACTTTGGTGTTTGCCACGCAAAGACAACCTCCCTGGTGGGGCTCTTTAGGGCGGGGGTACAAAAGAGCGTATTCTAGAAACCAAGGATTAACTAAACTTCTGCCACAAGACATGGCTCGAATTTCAGTTCTACCAGGAAGTGTTGTCTCCCGGCCTCCAGGTATCTCTTTGTTCAAACCTCCCTCCATCCGGGTGCTAATCACTTTGCACAGTGCCCATTGGTTCACTGGCAATCGCTTCCCACCTGGCCCAGGTATCCTCCCAACCCAGGCCTGGGCCTCAGCACAGCCTCAACGAAGAGGGAAGAAGAAAACAACGAAAACCTAATGGAAATTCAAACACATAAAAAAAGGAGCCGAAAGCGATTAGATAACTATAATCAAACCTAAGGCCAAGTAAAATAAACCCGGCTTTGAGGCTGAAAACAGTCCTTCAAGCTTTCTAAAATGAAACAGAAGCCAGGGAAGTGGAGAAGAGACACGGGTCTATCCCCTGGATAGATCCCCTCTCATTAGGGAACATCATTAGATCATTAGATCCCCTCTAACTGGGGAACATCATTGCAGCGTTTCGTTTGTGGCAATCACTGCGCTAAACTGATTATTTTTCACTGTCTTTTGAACCCCTGTCCCCCCGTCCCCCCCCCACACACACACACACAGAGACGGGGATACACATCATCCCCACTTTACAGACTCGGGGAGATGCAGATTAAGCAGCCCGGCCTGGCTCACCCAGCCCGCGAGGGGCTCTGGGCAGGTCGGGGAACCCGAGACTCTGACCTCAGCGCCAGCTCCAAGGTGCACCGGGTCGGCACGCGCGGGGAAGCCGACCGCGGCGCCGGGCCCACGGATGCCCCACGGATGCCCCGCGGATGCCCCACGGATGCCCCGCGGATGCCCCGCGGCCGCGTGGGTCCCTCCCGTCAGGCGGGCTGGGCTGGCCGGCGTCCCCCAGGGCTCGCGCGCGTCCTTCAAGACTCGCCAGCACGCAGGGGAAGGCAGGCTCGGAATCCCGCGGGGCTGATGGCGCAAGGCCTCGGGATGCTAGCGGGACGGGGGGGCTTGCGGCGGTGCGAGCCCCGACGGCCGGCGGTCGGACAGACAGAGCCCCCCGCGGGCCGGGGCGCCGCGGTGCAGGGCGCGGGCGGGGGCGGGGGCGCGGGCGCGGGCGCGGGCAGGCCGGCTTCCCCGCAGCGTGTCTCCGGGCGTCACCTGACAGCGCGCACCGACTGCTCCCGGCGCGGAGGGGGCGGCGGCGGCGGCGGCGGCGGCCTGGGCCGGGGGAGCGCAGCGCGCGGCTGTCGCCCAGGGGCGAGGTCCGTAAACAAAAGCGGGTCCCCCCGGCCGGGGCGGCGAACCGCGCGGCGGGCAGCATCGCGGCGGCGGAGCCCGCGGGACAGCGCGGCGCGGCCGGGGTCGGGGTCGGGCCCCGGGGACCCCGCGGACCCCGCGGACCCCGCGCCCGGGCCAGTCATTGTCTGCGCGCGCGCCGAGGCCGCCTAGAGACGCCGCCTCCCGGGCGGGCAGCGGGTCCCCGGCCCCGAGCGGCGGCCCCCGCCCCGATCGCCAAGGTGAGCGCCCGCGGCGTCGCCGGAAAGCCGGGCCTGGAGCTGCCCAAGTCGGGCGCCGCGGCACACGCACACGCACACGCACCACGCGCGCACACACACACACGCGCGCACGCCCTCCCCGAAGTTGATAAAATCAGCCGACAAACACAAAGTGCCGCCGCCGCCGCCGCCGCCGCCGCGGAGCCCGAACGCCGCCGCCCGGGCGCTGTCACTTTCGCCGGGCGCCGGGCACCTGGGCGCCGCTGGCCCGCCCGCCCCCCGCGGCTCCCCGTCGCCTCCAGCCTCCAGCCTCCGGCCTCGGCTCGCCCGCTCCTCACCTCCCGCGGGTGTGAGCGCGGGAACAATACGGGGAGAGCGCGGCCGGGGGAGCTAGGACCCGCCGGGAGGCCCAGGGTGCGGGGCCGGGGCTCGGGACGTGCCCGCCACGGGCACGCGGCGGCTCGGGGCATCCTCGCCGCGGCCCCCGGGGCGGCTCCGCGCCGCCCGCCCGCCGTACTCACCCGCGACGCTCGTCCCGGACCTCCCGCGACGGGCCCGGGGACAATGCGGGGACGCGGGGCTCCGGGGGCTGCGGGCGCTGCAGAGCTGCGCGCCCGACGGCGGCGGCGCTGCTCGGCCCGGCCGCGCTCCGGCCCGCTCGCCGTCTGCCAATGGGAGCTGTCAGGGCGCCTCCGCCGGCGGCCCGGGGGGCGGGGCCACGGCCGCCCGTGGGAAACCGAGCTCCGATTGGGCCGCCCGACAATCGCTCCGCCTCCAGGCGGCCAATCAGAGGCGGCGGATGCGGGAGCGGGGCGTTCGGACTGGGGCCGGAGTGACAACAGCCGCACGCTGGGTACCCGCGCGGCATCCCGGCCCCGGCCGCCCGGCTGCGAGGATGCGGGCGCCGCGCGCTCCGGCGCTGCCACCCGGCGGGGCTCCGGCGGCGCGGCCGGGCGGGGAGCGGGGGAAGGCGGCGGAGGCGCGGCGGGCTGGGGGGCGGCGAGGGAGCCCCTAACAAAGCGGCTTCGAGAGGGCCGAGCGGCCTCCGCCTCCCCCGGCTATAGGTCGGCCGAGCTGCCCGTCACTCCGCATAGGTGGAGGTGGCCAATGACGTACGGAGAAGGAGCTCGGGTTGGCGCGCGCGCGCGGCTCGGCGTCAGTGGGATTGGTCGGAGGTAAAGGATTTTCCTGCCACCTAGGGCTGGGAGGGAGGGGGACGGGTCGGGGGCGGGGGAGAGCCCAGAAAGACGTACCTGCGACACGTGGTCTGGCTCGGGAGGCGTGCGCCTGGCTCTAGGGGGAGACGGGAACTTTTTTGCGGGAGGCAGGGAAACCCCAAGGCCACCCGGCCCCGCGGCCGCTGCGGGAGGCTAGCGCCAGCCGGGCGCCAGGTGCGGCAGGCGGCCTTCCCCCAACGCCGGGAGCCCGGACTCCCCGAGCGGACCCGCCTTGCCGGCGAATGAACCTAAGATCACAGCGCGGGGCTTGGGCCTTGCATCCCCCTACGGGGCCGAGTACGGTTCACGGGGACCCCTGGTGCCTGCTCGTAAAATTCGGAAACGAGGCTTGCCTTTACCTTGCGGGAGCTCGTGGGGGAGGCCGACGCCGGGACGGGCACGGGGACGGGCACGGGGACGGGCACGGTGGAGAGTAACCAGGCTTTCCCCACGCTGGGCCACAGCTCCCTCCTCACTTTAAGAGCCTTGGACTTCGCCACTGAGGAGAACAAAGGCTGGGGGAACATTCCCTAACTACCTGAGAGGTGGGACGGCCTGGGCTCCCGTGGTCATGTGGCTGAAAACAAAAGGAACCGTGAAGGCATTGCCTGTGTCCTAGAGGGTAAACCCGAAGGGGGGCGGGGGGCGGGGGGGGGACTAAAAATCCTCCTTGGCTTCTCCCTCCTCCTCCTCCCCTCTGTTGTCGCCTACTTCCCAAATCCATGCCCTCCTCCGGGTTTTTCTCTCACTCGACCACATCAAGGGCCTCCCACGTCTTTCTACTCCAGCCCTCCTGAAATCTCTGCTCTGCAGAATCATCCTTCTGAACTAAAAATCTCTTTTTTGCTCCCTCACCACTGGGCTCTTGCCTTTGTCCAGAATACCACACACACACACACACACACACACACACTACTTTTCCCTCTCTTAACTAGCTCCTACCCATTCTTCAGAACCCAGTTTGCAGGCAATACATGCATGCAGTAGACATTTGCCAAATTCCAACTGTGCAGCAGCCTTTTAGGTACTGGGAACCTCCTGTATCCAGTCAGGGTTAGAGACCCCACCCCCCACCCCCAGGGCTCCACTGGCCCCTGAATTCTGTGGGCTGAAATGCCAATTAAGTATGTCTTCTGCCCCAGCACAGCACTCCATTCCATCCAGAATCTTATCTGTCTCGTTCTCTGCTGTTTCCTAGTGCCTAGAGCAAAGCCCGGTATATTTGGGGCACTCAAAAATATTTAATCAATAAATATAGAGGAGCTATAATTAGAGGTAAGACCTTTGAAGATTAGAAGTGCTTCTTAGGCATCAATTTTGAGAATGGTTAGGATAGGAGATTGAAGACTGATATGTCTACCAGGTGCCAGGATGGGTGTTGCAGGGAGCTTTCTGAGTGAAGTTTGTTGAGAATTTTCCAAAAGATACCCTTTCAAAAAACTGCCTTCGTCTCAGCCAATACCTTGCTGAAGCTTCTCAACGAAGAATCGTTCCTTGGTGAAGATTTCATCCCAGCAGGAAGAGCAATTTTATTTTTAAGATTTTATTTGTTTGTTCATGAGAGACATACAGAGAGGCAGAAATACAGGCAGAGGGAAAAGCAGGCTCCCTGCAGGGAGTCCAACGCAGGACTCGATCCCAGGACCCTGGGTCACACCCTGAGCCAAAGGCAGACGTTCAACCACTGAGCCACTCAGGCGTCCCAAGAGCAATTTCCTAAGTAGTTACAAGTCATCATATTGGAAGGAGAATATGTGTGTATATTCATATATATAATGGGAATATATATATGAATATGAATACAGTGTTTTTTGCAAAGTATGTTCAGAAGTGCATGTCCTCGAGCTAGGCTGCCTACTTTCAAGTCAGCCCATCATCATCTAGCTGTGACCTTGGGCAAGTTACTTCAGACTTCTGTGTCTCAGTTTCCCCATCGTTATAACTGAGATGACAGTAGTGCTCACTATATAGGATTGGCATGAGGATGAATGAGTTAATATTAGTCATAAGCTTAGAAGAGTGCCTGGCATATAATAACATCAAATACTGAGTCTTTTTTTTTTTAAGATTTTATTTATTCATGAGAGACACAGAGAGAGAGGCAGAGACCCAGGCAGAGGGAGAAGCAGGCTCCCTGCAGGGAGCCCTATATGGGACTTGATCCCAGAACCACAGGATCACACCCTGAGCCAAAGGCAGACGCTCAACTGCTGAGCCACCCAGGCGTCCCAAAATACTGTGTCTTAAATAAACATCTCCCAGGGCGCCTGGGTGGCTCAGTCAGTTGAGCATCTCACTCTTGATTTGGCCTCAGGTCATGGTCTCAGTCGTAGGATCCGGCCCTGAGTCCATCTCTGCGCCCTGCAAGGAGTCTGCTTGAGGTTCTCTCCTTCTCCCTCTATCCTTAACCCCCCTGCTTGTGCTCTTTCACTCTAAAATAAGTAAACGAAATCTTGAAAAATCAATCGGTAAACATCTTCCACTGGAGACGCGCGTGGTGGCAGCTGCTGAGGCGCCCTGTGTCAGCGGGAGGTAACTAAAGGCTTCCCGGGAGGTGAACAGTTGGAGCTCTCTGCCTCACTCAGGGCCACCGCCAGCGTGGCCGTGTTGTGAAGGAGGTGCCACTGTTGCAAGGTGAACTTCAGATGAATCCCGAGTGGCCCGCCTGATCGCCTTTGGCACAGCTCCCGCTGCTCCAAGGAAATCTGAAAAGCAGTTAAGGGCACTCAGGAGTTCACTGGCCGGTGTGGATCCAAGCTCCACCACTCTCCAGCTCTGAAGCTTCGGGCAGCATACTCAATCCTTTGCAGGCCTCACTTTTTCCTTCTATGAAATAGGAGTAACCACCTAACCCGTAAGGATGTTGAGGGGGTTCAAATGAGGTCACACACGGCCCACAGCGCGCACTCATAAAGGTTAGCTCTGGGGTTTAGCTACGTTTACGAAAGACTTGGAGTCAGTGTCCTGATCTCTAAAATGGAATAATGAGGGGCAGCCTGGGTGGCTCAGCAGTTTAGCGCCTGCCTTCGGTCCAGAGCATCATCCTGGAGTTCTGGGATCGAGTCCCACATCGGGCTCCCCGCATGGAGCCTGCTTCTCTCTCTGCCTGTGTCCCTGCCTCTCTCTCTTTCTCTCTCTCTCTCTCTCTGTCTCTAATGAATAAATAAAATCTTTTTAAAAATAAATAAAACAAAATGGAATAATTTTGCACTCTCAGTGGGGAGAGTGTGCAAGTCTGTATCTCAGGGTCATGAATTCAAGCCCCACGTTGGGCATAGAGATGACTTTAAAAAAAAGAAGAGGGAGGAAGGAAAGAAAGGAAAGAAAAAAATGGAATAATGGTATTTCATTACATGGTTGAAAACCCTGAGCAAGACCATATGAGAAAGGCTTAGCCCTGCCCATTAGGAGGAAGTGGATATAAAGGAAAGCACCCCTTTGGGTTCTTTCCATCATGCGCTCCCTCCCTGAGCCCCACCCACATCAACACATGAGGACTTCGCCTCTCGGGATCTGCTCGGGCCGACCTGGGGAGCCTCTCCCCCAATCACGGTGCTACCCCGGAGGTTAGCAGAATTCAGCTCATCCGCCCTTCGGGTACATTTCTTGACCTCAAAAGCTACCGCAGGCTTTTGTGCTGTTTCTTGTCCGCTTCACACAGTATCTTGTTGCTTCACACTGTGGCAAAGAGCGGGGGGGCATTTTGATTAAAACACAGACAAATGCCATCTGGCAGAGTGTTCTAGCATCCCATCTCCTGAGGGCACTGTTGACATCTAAAGAAAACACAGCGTTGGCATGAAGAGGAGAAAAGGGAGCGGTCGGAGGCAGAATTAAGGGTGTAGGACAAGAGAACGAGCAGAAATTACGTTTCTAGTACATGACCTCACCTCCAGCCCCAAGTCAACATTTTCTTCCCCACTGTTGACTGAGAGCCTCACGAAATACAAATGTAGTTAAGTCACAACAAGTAGCCTTCCCTAGTAAGGCTACACCGCAGAGATGGGCCCACGTGCTTACTTGTGTCACCTCTGTTCCTGACCCGGGTGTCCATTTGAACAGGGGCAAGCCTAATGGATGTAGGATCTCTGTAATCCCACAGGATCCTGCACTCAGAAGGGCTGCACACTTGGTTTCCTGCTCTGCTATTGCTGTCTTGAAAATCCTAATTTTTTTAACCCTAAGTTTTGAACAAGGAGCCCGACATTTTCACATTATGTAGCCTGTCCTTCACGTACGAGTTGTACTAGGTGTTTGCTGTGTGAAAGGTCCTTATGGGGTTCAACATAAGTGTAAAGTGTCATCTGGTGTTTCTATGCCAGAATTCGTGAGGCAGGCCCAGGTGTTATATAGACAGTTGCCCCTTGAGAGCGTGGAGATCGGGTCCAGCCATGGACATCAGGCTGACAAGGGGACGCATCTGGATCCTCTGACCGAAGAATGCCAAGAAGATAAACAAGGACAACCCAAGAGCCATGAAGAAGACTCCCAAGAGAGGATACACCCTCTCATAGTGCTTCATCTCATGAGTCAACTTGACTAGGCCACAGAGTACCCAGACGTTTGGTCAGACGTTATTCTGAGTGTGTCTATGAGGCTGTTCTGCATGAGATTAATATTTGAATCAACAGACTGAGCAAAGCAGATTGCTCTTCTTAACGTGGATGGGCCTCATCCAATCAGTTGAAGGCCTGAATAGAACCAGAAGGCTGACCCTTCTGTAAGGAGGCTTTCCTCTTCCTGACCGGATAAGCTATGACATTGGTCTTTTCCAGTCTTCAGACTCAAACTGAAACTTCAGCTCTTCCTGGGGCTGAGCCTGCTGGCTTCAGATGGAAACTTACACCATCAGCTCTCCTGGGTCTCCAGCGAGCAGATGACAGAGCTTGGGACTTGTCAGTCTCTGCAATCACATGAACTAATTCCTATAATAAACCTTCTCGCCATACACCTTTCTGTGTGTGAGTGTGTGTGAGTGTGTATATGTAAATATCTCCTTTTGATTTGTTTTTAACCTTGACTAATGTACACCCCAATAGTATTCCCTACAACCACTCAACCATTCAGTGTTTCTCTACATCTGGTGACTCAAAGTGTGGTCTGTAAACCAGCACTGTCGGCCGGTATCAGAAAATGTATGGTCCCAGGCCCCATCTCCGACACACCGAATCCAAATCTACATCTTTATAAAATCCTCACATAATTCATCCTCACATAAAATTTGGGAAACTCATCAGCCTTCTTTGAAAATGAAAGACACCTGAGATGAACGACGATGTTAAAAACAACTGCTTGGGGTACCTGGGTGGCCCCGTGGGTTGAGCACCCGACTTTTTATTTCAGCTCAGATTGTGGGGCTTTGCTCTGAGCGTGGAGTCTGCTTGTCCGTCTCCCTCTGCCTCTCCCCCTGCTTGTGCGCACTTTCTTTCAAATAAATAAAATCTTTAAAAAATGGTAAGAATAAACTTCCTACTAAAAGAATTTCTTTAGTTTCTTACCTGAGGACACATGTTGGGAGCAGGGTGAAGGAGGTTCCAGAAAAGGACCTAGGGAGCCAGCACACTTTCCCAGCCATGACAAACCTTCAATGGTGGAGAAGAGACCGAGGAAGCCTCAACACGCAGACTCGTGTCCAACCAATGCGAAGAAACTCAAGGTCAAGGAGGCAGGGCCAGACAAGCCAGGCCGCATCACAGCCGGGGAACTTAGCACTCCCTCCTCTGTGTAATGTGCTTGGTTGCATTTTATTTTCTGTGTTTTCACTGAAATGGCAGTTTGTGGAGAAACTCTCCCACTTGGCTGTGAACAGGCTCTGAGCAACAGCAACACTTCTGCAGAATTGGCAAGGACAGCGCTGTGGAATATTTCAGAAACTTCAAGGCAAAGGGACAAACAAACAACTACGGGGGAAAAAAAAAAAGAAAAGCAATTCCTTAAAATGTGTTTTAAGGGGAAAGAGCTGGAAATCCAAAACAATTACCGGGAATGCATCCGAGGGTCTCCCAGAGAAAACCAGTTCGATGCTATTCCTTCTGTGTCCTCCCACCCTCGCCCCATTATTAATTCATCGACAAGGGAAAGAACAAAAGCTCCCCTGCAAACCACAGCTACGGCCTGGCGGTGGGGCTCCCAGATGCTCTACCAGGTCTCAGCCTCATGGACAACCCCCCCCTTTGCATTATAGTTGCACGTGTTATGTTCGATCCAGGTGTGCAACATAGTGACCTGACAAGTCTGCACGCTCTGCTGTGCTCACCGCCAGCACGGCCACCACCTGCCCCTGCACGGGGCTCTGACGACCTGGCCGATGACATCCCCGGGCGGTGCCTCTGTGACTGTCCCGTGGCTTACACACCCGGGGAGGCCGAGAGGGGAGGTCAGGGCTGCTGGCGCCCGGCCGCAACAAGCCAGACGGCTCCACCTGCCTCGCGCCAGCCGCTTGTTCTTGCTCCACGCAAGGGCCAATCCCCCCGGGGTCTGACAGCACGCTATGGAAAATGCTGGAAGGCAGCCATGCTGCCTCAGCAAAACAATCACTGGACTTAAAAGAAGCTGCTCATCCCAGGAAGCACACTGGTGCAGTGGAGCCACAGACGTCAACCTCCCAGAAGAAGGGGACAGCCCATTTTCTCTCCATCTCGAGATCCTGCCCCTCCACGCGCGTGCGCGCGCACACACACACACACACACACACACACACGCATGCATGCACATCTTCTAGAGAAACAGGAGTTCAGGGCCGCTGCGTGGCTCAGTGGTTGAGCACCTGCCTTTGGCTCAGGTCATGATCCCGGGGTCCTGGGATCGAGTCCCGCATCAGGCTCCCCGCAGGAAGCCTGCTTCTTCCTCTGCCTGTGTCTCTGCCTCTCTCTGGATATCTCTCGTGAATAAATAAATAATATCTTCTAAATAAATAAATCTTTTTAAAAAGAAGGAGGAGGAGTTAAAGCAGAGAGGCTAGTGGTTAAAAGCAAAGACTGCCCTAAGTCAGATCTTGCCTCTGTTCCGTACCGGCTGTGTGACCTTCAGGAAGTTTAATTAATGTCTCTGTGCTTAAGTGCCTTTGTTTTATCCTGGGCTGCTATGACAGGACGCTACACACTGGGTGGCTTACACATTTATTTTTAACTTAGAATAAATTAAAGCAGTTAATTTTCTTACAGTTCTGGAGAGGAGAAGTTCAAGATCCAGGTGCCACCAGGGAACTCTCTTGGCGGCTTGTAGACAGTTGCCTTCTTGCTGGGACCTCACCTGGCCTTTCCTCTGTGTGCGTGCTGAGAGAGAACTCTGCTGTCTCTTTCTTTTCTCATTAGCCCTAGTGGATTGCGCTCCCCTCCAGCCCCGCCAGCTCCCCTCTTATGACCTCAGGTAACCCTAAGTAGCTCCTAAACACCCTGTCTCCAAAATACAGGTGTATTGGGGACTGATAGCTTCAAACTATGAGTTGGGGGAGGGCGGCACAATTGAGTTCATCACAGCCCTCCTCGGTAAAATGAGGCTCGTGATACTGTCCATCTCACGGGGTGTTATGGGGATGGGATGACTCCATACAATAAAGAACCCAAAAAAAAAAAGAACCCAGACCAGCACTTTGCCGACGTTAGAGACACCTACGGATCCCAGCTCCCCTACAGAGAGTCCGGCCCAGTTTTGACCAGCTCGCCACACATCTCTTCGCAGGTACCCAAAAAGCTTCGTGAAATTAACACGCCCATAATCTCATTGCACCTGCTCCACCACCTTCCCCCAAACAACAGACAAATTCCAACAACCCCTTTTTTTAAAATTAAGAGTTTATTTTTAGGTAATCTCTGTACCCAATGTGGGGCTCGAACTCCCAACCCCGAGATCAAGAGACCCATGTCTACCAACTGAGCCAGCCAAGCGTCCCCACCCAATAACGTCTTTTGTCTCCCAGGTCACTTTCTGGCCTTACCACCTAGAGAGACAGTGCTCAGGCTAGAAAAATGGAAGCTTGGACTTGCCCCACCCTTTACTCCTCAGTAAATAAAGGCCCAAGCTTTATCTATGGGTAAATCCAACCTTGGAAATGATTCTGGCCCCCTCCCATCTGCAGGCCCCTGCTCCTGCCCCTGCCCCAGCTCACACTCCCACCTTCTGGCAAGGACCATAGCCTTCTCAGTGGTCCCTCCAAGGCAGGTCTCCACCCCTCTGTCACTCACTCTTTGGAAAAGCTTCTCCATTAAATAGAAGATAAAGAACACTGATTTCACCTGGGCCCTGAAGACCCACTCTGCCTTTCTGATTTCCCTCGATGCTCCCGAACTTGTCCTGCTCCCCGTCTGCACGAGATGACCCAGGGCTCCCTGGCCAGCTTTTTCTCTCCTCCACCCTCTGCCTGGAATACCTCCTCGTGTCCCAGCCCTCAATGCCCAGTGTGAGCCTGCTGCCCATTCAAAGGCAGGGACCCTCTTCTTCCTCACGGCTACTGATCACCTGCGATGTGTGAGGCCTTACGTTACTGCGGTTTCTGATTCGACTTTCCATTTCATATTCACGTCATCTTTTCAAAATATGGTCTATAATCTCTGTTTAGAAGATAAAGAGATTGACTAACTTGCCCCGGGTCAGAGTGCTAATGAGTGATTCTCCCAGAGGGAGGCCTGTGATTATTTCCCCAGCCCCTGCTCCCCGCCTCCCAAGCAGAATCTGTCACTCCATTTTCAGAGCTGACACACGCAGCCAGTGCACAGGACACCTAGCACAGCGTATTTGAGGCAGAAGACCAATCCATTTCGGAGGTGTTTACAGGAATCGCCATCGGAAGGCCTCATTTCTTTTTCTTTTTTTTTTTTTTTTAAATGTCATGTATTTATTCATGAGAGACACAGAAAGAGAGACAGAGGCAGAGGGAGAAGCAGGCTCCCTGGGGAATCCAATGAAGGACTTGACCTAGGACTCCAGGTCCATGGCCTGAGCCAAAGGCAGATGCTCAACCACTGAGCCACCCAGGCGTCCCGGAAGGCCTCATTTCTTTTCTGGACCCAGTGCCCTCCGTTCCCAGAGGGTCTGGTGGTGCCTCCCTTTAGGGTGTCCAGGGCAGTTGTCTGTACCGCTTTTTGTGGAAGATAAGCAATGTGCACTGATTAGGGACATGATCAGATTTAGCAGGCATTTAAAACCGTCTGCTCTGTGCCACGTAATGTGCCAGGGCTGAAGGCAAGGGGCAATGCACAGACAGAGAAGCCATGGCTTCTCCTAGCTTCCACAGTGCACAGTGCATGGTGAGGAGAGAGGAGAGAGGCAAGCAGCATCGAAAGCAGGAATGGAAACACTGGGCGGGGGAGGGGGGTAAGGGGGGCACTGCCTAGAAGGGAAGTGCTGAGCATGGGGCAGGAGCCAGCTTCAGACTTCCACACTGGAACCCCAGAGTTTTTTTTTTTTTTTTTCTTTTAAGATTATTTATTTGAGATCATGAGAGCGAGAGAGAGCGGACACAAGCTGAGGGAGCAGATTGCAGAGGGAGGAGAAGCAGACTTCCCAGTGAGCAGGGAGCCTGATGTCGGGCTCGATTCCAGGACCCTGAGATCATGTCCTGAGCTGAGGGCAGACACTTTGCCGACTGAGCCCCCCAGGCACCCCAGAACCCCAGAGCTCTGGCATGGGCTGCTGTTAAGGCGAAACAGTGGTTGGCTCCCAGGGAGTATAACAGTTTGACTTTTTAAAGGACTGTAATAGTCTGTAATAGTCTGTTGGGGCTGCCATGACAAAGTGCTACCGACGGGGCAGGGGGTCGGGCCTTAAACAACAAAATTTACTCCCTTGTTGTCCTGGAGGCTGGAAGTCTAACAGCAAGGTGTCAGCAGGGCTGGTTTCTTCTGAGGCATCTCTGCTGGGCTTATGGATGGTCGATGTCTCCTGGGGGCCTCACGTGCTCTTTCCATCCTGCACAAGGGTCCCTGGTGTCTCCCTCTCTGCCCCAGCCTCCCCTTCTCCTAAGGGACAGCAGTCCTATGGGAGTTAGGCCCGTGGGAAGGATCTCATCTTAACATCATTAACCCCCTTGGGGTGAAGCCTTCAACACAGGGATTCACAGGGGAGGCACCATCCGGCCCCTAACAAGTCCCACTGCTGCGGAGCATGAAGGGTCAGTGCAGATCCCCTTGTCCCATCATATTTGGGTCCCTTCTCCTGACTGAGTAACCATTGGTTGAATTCAATTGGATTCTTTGGTTAGTTAGCAAAGGGTCACTGAAAAAGTGTCCTCTCTCCTCAGAAGCATTTCTTCTCTCCTTTTTGAAGAGGAAAGGGCAAGATGCATTATTGGGATTTCTAAGTGCTTCTTTGAAAGCCTGGGAGTGGAGGAGAATCATAGTCAAGGGACTCTGGGGTCAGAGAGAGGAGTCCAGCAAAGAGGGCAGGTGCACTGAGTGGGGGAAGCAGGTGCATTGAGGGGGGAGCTGGGCGGGGCAGGGCCTGGGAGAAGGCCCCTTTCTCACCGCATGTACAGTCCCCACCACCACCCAGTAGTCCATAGGTGCCTTTCAATAGCTGCATTAATCCTTCCCTTTGGGATTTACGTGAATTTTTTTCCCTCTAAAACAAGTGTTGCTTTTATTGTTTCAAAACGTGTGGAATGTGAGAAGCAACATTCCAGGACCTTGGAGTCCCTGTAACTACAACTAGCTCCTTGGATTGGCCAAACCCCAACTTCCTCACATAAAATTGGTAACTGGAAACCACTGCCCAGTGCAGCTGCCCAGGCATCTTCCCCCCCACCCCCGCCCCCCCCATGTGCTTACTTAGGACTCCTATAGTATTGCTTTGGCCAACTGATGGAAATATAAAATGTGCGCTATCCAACCCCCATCCCCCCCACCTCCCACCCCCGGCATTTACCACTCTAAAGTAATTCCTGATTGGAAAAAAAGAGCTTGGATGTTATTGCAAGACATTTCAAATAGCCAGCTACCAAAGGACAAAATAATCCCTCCTGCTTTAAAAAAAAAAAAAAAAAAAAAAATTGTTTCATGTAATAAACTCTGGCTCTAATCCTAAAGAGAAAATGTACAAAACGGGACCAACAGGTGCTTTGCTGAAGTGGGTCACATGGAATAAAATATCTGAGCGTAGAAGGTGTGTTCATATTGATCATGTGATAAATACCACTTTAAGGAAGAGGTTACCTCCTGAGTGAATTTTGCTTCTCCTTGACTGACCTGCTACACTGGTTTCCTATTGCTACTGTAACGAATTATCTCAAATTTAGTGAAACCCAAATTTACTGACTTAGACTTCTGGCGTCAGAAGCCTGAAATGGGTCTCCCTGGGCTAAAATCAGGGTGTTGGCAGGCCTGCATTCCTCTCTGGAAGCTCTCGGGGAGAATCTGTTGTCTTTCTTTTTCTAGATTCCAGAGGCCGCCCACACTCCTTGGTCCATGGAGCCCTTGCATCTTCAAAGGCAGCAATGGCCAGCGGGGCCTTTCTCATGCTGCACACCTCTGACACTGACTCAGCTCTGCCTCCTGCTTCCACTTTCAAGGACTCTTGTGATTATTTTGTGCCCACGCGGATAATCCAGGATAATCTCCCCACACCAGACTCAGTTAATTAGCAACCTTAATTCCATCTGCCATCTTAATTCTTCCTTGTTGGGTAATCTACAGTAGTCACACATTCTAGGGATTAGAATGTGGGCACCTTTGGAGGCCATTATTCTCCTACTATACCCACTTAATGACAAGTAATGAAAATACAGTGTATCTCAGGAGTTGTGTGTGTGTGCTGTTTATTGTATCTGTTTAGATTTATTAGATTTTTCCCCTACTATTTGTTTTATTTAAGTATAGTTGACATATTACATTAGCTACAGGTGTACGACATAGTGATTTGATGTCAAATATTACAAAATGCTCTTTCCCTATTACTCTTTTTTTTTTTTCCAATTTTTTCAGTGATCTCTACATGCCACAAAAGGCCCAGACTCACAACCCCAAGATCAAGAGTCGCATGCTCTACACACCAAGCCAGCCAGGCATCCCTTCTTAGGTCTTAATTGGAATCAAACAATCTGCACATATAAAACATGATCAAAATAGTATATACCATTCCTTTCCTTCTCTTGCTAAATGCACTTCCCTCTTTTTCCCCAAAAGGCTTGCTACTAAGAGATCCTTGAGTATCATCCTTTCTAAGAAACCTACCAGTTCTAATTGTTGGCTCAGAATAGGGATCCCTTAGTCAAGAAACAATTCGATAAATTTGTCCACAGTTAGTTGTTTTCAGCCGTGGACAAATTAAATTTGTTTTGCTCTATAGCTGACTTAACTTAGCGTTCGTCAATACTTCTTTTTTGAAAACCCCATCTTTAAGTACCGCTTGCAATTTCCACTATGGCTTTGGAGATGAGGGAGGCCGGGGGAAGAGAGCTGGCTTTGTATTAGGTTTGTTGCTTTTGTAGTAGGAGATTCTGGAAAGGGCCGATTCTGTTTAAGTCATTAAGTAGAAAAATGACAAATGTTCCTCTTGTTCTGATCATGAAAACACGTGTAGGCCAAGACGAGGAAATTCTGGTCCTGAAATGATAATCGTTACAACATTAAGTACATTCAGAATTTGTACTTCTCTAATTTTTTTTCTCCTGAGTTTGGGTTGACAGTTTGGTAGAGATACTTCAAAGAAGAAGTAGTGAGTAGGGGGTGAGGAGGAAACAATGTTTATGTCTAGCAGCACCTGGGAGAATGTGTAACATCTGTCATTTTGATCTCCGTTGACATCTTTCCCACTGGCATCTGCAAATGTAATAGAGGGAGATAATCATTTCCCTTTTTATTCTTATCTGTTTGGATCTTCTCTTCTATTATACCCGCTCCAGTATTATTACCACTATTTATAGAAATGAATGGCCCTTCCAAATATGTGCTATAAAACAAACCCTTCAGTGTGGGGTTGCACGGATTTAGAAGAGAAAGGCTTAACTGAGTGACTTTTATTTTTTACAATCATTAGGGAAAACAAACAAAACTTCCAGCATCCCCAACCGCTGCTTTTTCTTTCTGAACCTGCTTTATTTAAATAGCCCCTACTGGGGCACCTGGGGGACTCAGTTGGTTAAGCGTCTGACTCTTGATTTCGGCTCAGGTTGTGATCTCAGGGTGGAGAGGTTGAAACTCGGATCAGGCTCCACACTGGGCAGAGAGACTGCTTAAGATTCTCTCTCTCCCTCTCCTTCTGCCTCTCCCCACTCCCTCTATAAAAAATAAAACTAAAAATAAATCAATAATAAATGAATACATAAATAGTCATATCAACTCTTTTTTTAATATTGTATTAATTTATTCATGAGAGACATAGAGAGAGAGGCAGAGACACAGGCAGAGGGAGAAGGAGGCTCCATGCAGGGAGTGTGATGTGGGACTCGATCCTGGGTCTCCAGGATCACGCCCTGAGCCAAAGGCAGATGCTCAACCACTGAGCCACCCAGGTGTCCCTCATATCAACTCTTGAGTTGATTCTAAAAATGGGGCTCTATGGGATCCTGACATCTACCCAGGCAAACACATTTTGGTCTGGGTCTTGGCCTCCAGTCTTCTGTTGGGCTAGTGGAATACTGTTTCATCAAATACTTGTCACAGAGGTTTCCAGCTCATTCAAGTTTGATACTAGGTGGAAGAAGCGGTTCATTTGTCGAACAGGCATTGCAGAAAGTTCCTCTGCAGGTCTACATACATTTTTTGGTTAGGTGTGTATTTTTCTTAAAGTAAGCTCTACGCCCACCATGGGACTTGAACTCAGAACCCTGAGGTCAAAAATTGCATGCTCTGCTGACTCAACCAGCTAGGTGCCCCTAAGGCTGTATTTTTAATAAATGTGTGTGAAGGGAGGGAGCTCCTTTCAAATTACATCTCTTGAAGAAAATCTTTGATGAGGACAATCTCTCCATCAAAGATTGCTATTATTAGGGCACCTGGATGGCTCAGTTCGTTAAGCATCTGATTCTTGATTTTGGCTCAGCTCACGATCTCAGGTCATGGGATGGAACCCTCCATCTGGCTCCACGCTCAGCACAGTCTGCTTGTCCCTTGTCCCTCTCCCTCTGTTCCTCCCATCCCTCTCTCTTTAAAATAATAAATAAAATCTAGGGCAGCCCCGGTGGCACAGAGGTTTAGTGCCACCTGCAGCCCAGGGCATGATCCTGGAGATCCTGGATCGAGTCCCATGTCGGGCTCTCTGCATGGTGCCTGCTTCTCCCTCTGCCTGTGTCTCTGCCTCTCTCTCTCTCTCTCTGTGTGTGTGTTTCTATGAATAAATAAATAAAATCTTTAAAAATTTTTAAAAATAAATAAATAAATAAAATCTATTTAAAAAAAAAGTTGTCACTATCTTAGGTTGGCCTGACTCATTTAAATACACTGACTTGGGTCACAGAAAGGAGACAGAGAGAGGAGCCAAGTGTCACAGATCATGTTCCAGGGGAGGCAGGAACTGAGCTGGAGATAAGCCTGTAGGAAGTGTCCTTGGGATTCAGAGATCCTGGGAAGGGAAGGGCCAGATGGGGCAGAGGGAGAAGTCTCAATACAATAGAGTCTCAGTGAAGACCTCAGGAAACCCTGTGGGTTGCTCAGAGCTTAGTTAATCTATCAGGACAAGAGGTCATTAGTGCTGGGGGCCCTGACAGAGGGCTGGGTCTTTGGGCAAGGCAGGTTCCCTTAGTGAGACCAGTTTCCAAAGAAGGCTGATGGCTGAGAGGTGTCAGTGGACAACCTTCCCAGCAGCTGGGAGAAAAAATTCTCCAGTCCTGAAGGGGAAGTCAGGATCCACATGACCTTCTGCTCACTGGGACAAGGCCACTTACCACTCATTCTTAAACCAATGGTGATATTGTGACATGTCACACAATTACACATTTGTAATGGATGGAGGTCCTTTATATAAACTAACTGTAAGAAATGTCATTTAGGGGCACCTGGGTGGCTTAGTCGGTTAAGCATCTGCTTTTAGCTCGGGTCATGATCCCAGGGTCCTGGGATAGAGCCCCTCCTCAGGCTATCTGCTCAGTGGGGAGCCTGCTTCTCCCTCTCTCTCTGCTTGCTGCTCCCTCTGCTTGTGCTTGCTCTCTGTCAAATAAATACAATCTTAAAAAAAAAAAAAAAAAGAAATGTCATTAAAAAATTACTGCCTCACTGGGGCATCTAGGTGCTCTATCAGTTGGGCATTGGACTTCTGGTTGCAGTTCTGGACATCTCAGGATCACGGGATCACCCCATGACAGGCTCCATGCTCACTGGGGGTCTGCTGGAGATTTTCTCCCTGTTCCTCTGCCTGCCCTTCCCAAATAAATAAATCTTAAAAAAAAAAAAAAAAAAAGATAAAATAATTCCTTTGCTAAAGAGCATTCTATCTGCAAACCCAAGCTACTTAAGTGACAAGTAGGAGTTCTTATGTATTCCCCGGTAATTTCTGCTGAATTATATCTTATTCCAAATATTGGAGTCATTTTGATTTAGGCACATGCTCCACCATTGGCACAAAGCTTTCAACATTATTTGTCTTCATGGTGAAGAGGCTTACTATTAAAATGGTATCCCTAGTAGAGGTTAGTATTTGTAAAATATATTCTTAGTATCCTTTACTCTTTCTTCTTTGTTAAAGGAACACAGATTTTACTCAGATGGAATAGGTCCAACCCTGGCATATCTCCAGGGGATGGGTCATGATTGAGCTGAGCATGTCAAGGGTATCTGTCACATTCCATTCTGATGGATAGTTACATTTCCAGCTTCCCTTGCAGCTACATCGGCCAACTGTCCTGGTCTCTTTACTGACACTTTGGGAAATCTGCAGGGGTACTTCTGAAGAAGATAATTTGTTTCCCAATAAAAAGGGACAAGTGCAAGAAGGGGGCTTGAAGATGCCATTCTTTCCCTTTCTTCCATAGTCATCTTGATAACAGTTAAGGAATGAAAAATCTGGTGAAATGAAAATTATAGTCTGGGGGCACCTGGGTGGCTCAATTGGTTAAGCATCTGTCAGCTCAGGTCACGATCCTGGGGTCCTGGGATCAAGCCCCATGTTGAGTTCCCTGCTTAGTAGGGAGTCTGCTTCTCCCTCTCCCTCTGCCCATTCCAACACCCCTGCTCGAGCTCTCTCTCTCTCTCTCTCGCTCTCTCTCTCATGCTCTTTCTCTCTCAAGTAAAGAAATAAAATCTTAAAAAAAAAGAAAGAGAGAAAGAAAAATATAGTTTGGAACCTGGATTATATGATCATTTGAACCATCCCTGGGAATGCCTACTTGTGGCCTTTTTGCTGAGACAGATTCTATTATCTTTTTTAAAATATTTATTTATTTATTTATTTATTTATTTATTTATTTATTTATTGTTCAATTTGTCAACAAGATTGTATTATCTAAACTGGTCTTTGTTAGATTTTCTATTATGAGCAGCTAAGAAGATTCTTTTTTTTTTAAAGATTTGTTTATTTATTTATTTATTTGAGAGAGTGAGTGAGAGACAGCACAAGTGGTGGAAGGGGCAGAGGGAGAAGCAGACTCCTTGCTCTGAGCAGGTGCCGGACACAGGGCTTGATCCCAGGTCCTGGGATCATGACCTGAGCTGAAGGTCCCTGACCTATCCTACTGAGCCACCCAGCCACCCCCAAGAACATTCCTAATTGAGGAAGAGTTCTAGAAGGCAAAATGCATTTAATACAACAAGAAATAAGATACTTCCCTATAATTTGGAAAAAGGCCTTGCCTGTATTAGCAATAATCCCTCAATAGAGCCGTCTCCTTGAACTTTATTCTATTAAGTGCACCCTCTCAACCCAGATCCTATTTAGCACATACTTCCTGGTTTCTTTGAAGTATACCAGCAACTGAGAACTTAATGTGTATCTAAGTAGCAAGTTTTCCCACTCATTTTAATGAAACTGTTGGACAGTGTGCTCTTCCAGAATTTCTTGTAATTCAGTGGAGCAGAGGGCAGTCCATGGTGCCAGAGCATGAACCAAGATTCCACCATTTGTTATTTCTTATAATCCATTCCTCCCTTTTATTCTGTTTATTTCCATCTTTTCTTCACCTCCCCTTTAACTCCACTATCAATTTCTAGCACCCCCAAACCTGCTTGGTGACCCCTGAAGGTCACCAAGGCTATTCTAATCAAATCCAAGGATCTTATTCCATTCCCCTCCATGTGGGCACCCACATTCAGTGCTTTCTGTGGGGTTCACCAAAGTCCAACTTCTTTCCTAGACTCCTTTCCTACATCCCTGCTCCTTCAGAGAACGAATCCATGCTAGGGCTTTGGGCACCCCCTCCTTCCTTGGGGTAGAAAGTAGCACTTGGAGCAGACACCTGGGTTTTAGAGCATCCTTGACCTCTCCCCTGGCTGGGAGGCCTTGCATGCATCATTTAACTTCTCTTCTCTTTAGTTGATTAACCTATGGAACAGCTGCTGTGTGTATCTACAAGAAGCATGTTTTGGGGGGCTTGCCCAGTCCACGGCCCCTCCTTGGAAACCTGCTCCCACCAATGGCCTAGGCAACCATACATGTGCCATATAACCCTAATGAACAGATTCTTGGACAGATGGGGAGTGGCTAAGGAGAGCCAATACACTTGCTGGTCCATGACCAAATGTATTCTCTCTTTCTCAGAAAGCTGAACAAAGAGACCCAGAGAATGTACTCTAAAAGGTGATAGTACCAGGCTGGAAAGTCATCTTTCCCACAGAGCACAGTGATGAGTCATCAAACAATAGCAGCTTGCTGAAGAAAGCAAGAGAGCCATGCAGACAGACAGACAGATACTAGGGCTGGAGACCTTGTCTCTCTCCAGAGCACTAGAAGGACTGGGTCTCATTCTATCACTTAATGGCTTCCTGATTCCCCTGAGGCGTAGTTGTTCTTTGCTTCTACAAGATGTCCTCAGCTCCTCCAGTCTAACCCCTTTCCTCTATACTAATTCATTTGTCTAGCTGATCTTTTTAACTAAAAAGCCTTGGTCAGCATAGAGTCTCACATAAGAATGATGAAAAGGAATAGTAGAGTAGAACTAACTCATTTTAAGTCAACAAAAAATCTGCTCCTTCATGAAACCACTTTGATGCTCCATTGGCCCCCAAGAGTCCATAAAGCACTTTCTGAGCATTCACTGTGGGTTCAGCCTTGAAGGTCTGATCAGATTTGGGAACGTGGAGGAAGGGAGGTGATTATAGCCAGACTCTGAAGCAGAAGTCAGAAAAGTATGGAGGAGAGGAAGTGTCAAGGAACAAAACTGAGAAGGTGTAGTTACCTAAAGTGGTTGTTTTATGTCTGCTTGACACATCTTTCTCTCCTAGCAGGAAGAAGACATGTTTTCTTAAAAGACATTTGTTTATTATTCTTTCTTAAAAGATATTTATTATTATTTTTTAAGATTTTACTTATTTATTCATGAGAGACACAGAGAAAGGCAGAGACACAGGCAGAGGGAGAAGCAGGCTCCCCACAGAAGCCCAAAGCGGTACTCGATCCTCAGACCCCAGGATCATGACCTGAGCCAAAGGCAGATGTTCAACCACTGAGCCACCCAGGTGTCCCAAGATTTTTATTTATTTATTTGAGAGAGAGAGAGAGTGCATGAGTAGGGGGAGAAGGGGAGGGAGAAGCAGACCCCCTGCTGAGCAGGGAGCCCAATGCAGGGCTCAATCCCAAGACCCGGGGATCATGACCTTAGCTGAAGGCCGACACCGGACCGAGCCACTCAGGTGCTCCAAGGAACCCTCTTCTCTAAAGAGAACCCAATCTCTGTGATTGGACAAGAGCCCATTCATCCTTCCAATACCTTGGGCATCACCAGCACCACCACGTGGGCACATGACCCTCAGCAGTGCATTCCACGCTCTAGGTCACTGTAATTAACTGAGGGGTGGGCTCATCAGATATGATCATAGTCTGCAGCCAATCCAAATCTCCCCTTCAGTTTTGCTATGGAACCCTGGGGGCGGGGCAGAGAATGACCTTTTCTATAGATCACAAGCCACAAAGAAAGTGCAAGCCCAGAGGTGTTTGGGAATGGTCCTGGCATCCAGGTGGAGAGATCTAGACACAGAATGTGCCCTATACTCTGGTTTCTCTTCAGATCGTATAAATCTTTCGCCTTTTACAGAATGTGCCCTAAAGGAAAGCAGGGATCACAGATAAAGATGGAGCAAGAAAGGAATCTAGATGGTATCACTTGGACTCCTGAATCCAGCTATACCTGAAGCCATTCACACCCTTTTATTGCTTTATTGCTCAATTTAAGCAATATTCCTCAGTTATAAGGTAACAATACATGTTTCTTCTTTACAGTGGTTTGAGCTGAGTTTACATTACTTGCAACAAGCAGAGCCTTACAAGAATGGAAGGTAGGAGAGGAAGGTGGAAGGAAGCAGGGTTGGGCGGGATGCGTGGTCTTCCAGGGCTCTGCAAGCAGGCATGGAAGTTCGCCTTGTTATGAAAAGTTAAGTGCTTTTGTGGACTTGTTGCTGAGAGAAGCTATCGTCATCTTCAGTTATGATTCTTCCCTCCATGACCTGAGGGGTACCACACCGATCCTTCCCTTTAACAGTAAGAGGCTAACAGCAACATTTCACTTCAAACCATTTATTTTATTTTATTTTATTTATTTTTTTAAGATTTTATTTATTTATTCATAAGAGACACAGAGAGAGGCAGAGACATAGGCAGAGGGAGAAGCAGGTTCCTCACAGGGAGCCCAATGCAGGACTCGATCCCCTGACCTGGGATCACGACTTTTGAGCTGAAGGCAGATGCTCAACCACTGAGCCACCAGGCGTCCCTCAAACCACTGATTTTATAAGTGTAGACAGACAAAAGAGCCTCTTAGTCTCAGACAGCGCTGCTTTAAGGATCACTGCAGTGTGTTCCCTTCCTGCTTTCAACTCTGTTCTGTGCTTGCCTCCCCGAATGCCAGATGGAAGCCAGAGGATGTGGCAGTGGCCAGAGCAGGGCTGGCATGCCAGCCTTATTTATTTTTTTCTCAAGATTGATTGATTTTTGGAGAGAGAGAGAGTGTGCGTGCAAGCGGGGGTGGAGGGGTGCAGAGGGAGAGGGAGACAGAGAATCTCCAGCAGACTCCCCGCTGAGCACGGAGCCCACGGGGGCTAGATCTCACGACCCCTGAGATCACGACCTGAGTGGAAGTCAAGAGTTGGGTGCTCAACCCACGGAGCCCCCCAGGCGCCCCAGCCTCATCTGACCACACTCCCGGGTGCCCACACTTGGCTAAAGCATAGGGTACTTTCCATAATTAAAAGCGCCAAGGAGACTCGGAACAGAGAACGTTATTCCAGCGATCCATAAACCTGGGCCGGAGAAAGATCTTGTGTGCCTGGGTAGATGGGAAAGGGTAAGACGGAAGGGAGAAGGAGGAGGAGGAGGAGGAGGAAGGGGAGGTACAAGAGGAAGAGAAGCAGCAGGGATGGGGCAGGTGAGCACCAGCACAGGTGGAAAGAGGAGGGAGGTAAACTGCAGGGAGAGAAACTCAGAAAGCCTCTGGAACATTGAGGCCGGGAGGAGACCCCATCCTCCTGGGTCTCCCAGGCCTCCTCCTGGGCCTCCTCCGGGGCCTCCACAGGCAGCCCTAGCTACCTGTTTGTGGGGCTGAGCGCAAAACCAAAATACAGAGCCTTTGTCCACCACTGATTAAGAATTTCAAGCCAGCGACAGCAGAGCAATAAACCAAACGTGAGGCCCCGACGCTGTGCAGGTGGCCCCCCGGGGAAGCTCGTCCAGCCCATACAGGAAGGTGAGCGCAGCCGGGGTTTTCAGCGAGTGTCTTGTAAGCTTCAGATGTTCCAGGAAAAAAGCTGCCTTCATCTCCTAACTGGGAGAATCTTTTCTGAAAGGTTCTCCGTGCACAGGAAAACCTCTGAGAAGCCCTGCTGAAAAGGAAATGCAGGTAACTCCATTTAAACAAGCGCCGCTCAGGGTGCCTGGCTGGCTCAGTCAGTGCAGGGGGTGACTCTGGTGATGTCACAGTTGTGAGTTTGGGCCCCACACACTGGGTGTAGAGATCACTTAAAAATAAAATCTTTAGAAACAAAACAACAAGCGTTGCTTGCATTTGCTTGACCACAGAGGCATTTGTCTTCCTGATTTTTCCATATTAACATCCAGCAGAAACCATTGTGCAAAATGCTTGACATAGGAGGGGATCTTGAGGTTCCCGGAGCCAGAGGGTGCTTTAGGGATCACTCATGGGAGCACTTCCTATCCTGAGATTTGGCACTCCCCAGCCAGCCCAGTGACAACAAAGGCTTTGTGCCAGATGGGGGTGGGGTGGGCAGGGGTGTGGAGCACCAAGGGGAGGATGAGATCGGAGTAGCCCTCAGAGTTTACTGTGCCTGCAAAACCTGGGGGAGGTTCTCCAAGATGAAAGACAACTCCTTTCTCCTCAGGCATTAAAAAAAAAACAAAGCCTCTGTTTTAATTTAAATATAGTCAAAATGTTACCTCTTCACTAATGTCTAACCTCCCCACAAATTTCTCCAAAGGAGCTCTGATACCATGGGTGGGACAGGGACTTCTTGGTCATGGTGAATAGACACAATGTCTATAGAAACCTTGCAATCTCAGATAATTGCATCCAAAGTGCATCATTGTATTTGGGGAGACTTTATGCCCAGGACAATTGGTCCTGATGCCTGAAACTTTTTAAAAGATTTTATTTATTTATTTATTTATTTATTTATTTATTTATTTATTTATTTATTTGAGACCAGAAGCAAGGGGAGGGAGAGGGAGAAGCAGACTCCCCCTTGAACAGGAAGCCCGAGGGGCTCTCAATTCCAGGACACTGGGATCCTGACCTGAGCCAAAGGCAGATGCTTAACCAACTGAGCCACCCAGGTGCCCCAAGATTAGTTAACTTTCAATCTTGCTGAGGAGAACAAGGTTTAATGCAGAAGAGAACCCTGATAGTCTTTTTGCTTGTCCATCTGCAGTAGGATAAAGTGAAGGATTAAGAAGCTCAAGGTGGGATCTCATTTCTGTCCCCCCAACATTATTGCAGTGGACAAGTCACTAAATTCTCCCCTCTGTGCTTGTGTTTTCTCATCTGGAAATTGGGAATAATAATAGTGGAGATTCTTCTATCAATAAGAGAATGCAAAAAGAGAGAGAGAGAGAGAGAGAATGCATAAGAAAGCCCTCTACAAAAATCGAACTGCTGGGATGCCTGGGTGGCTCAGGGGTTGAGCATCTACCTTCAGCTCAGGGTTTGTGTGATCCTGGGGTCCTGGGATCAAGTGCCACGATGGGCTCCCTGCAGGGAGCCTGCTTCTCCCTCTGTGTCTCTCATGAATAAATAGTTGAACTGCTACAAGCTTTACTAAACCACTTCTAATTTCTCCATTACAAAATGCAGAGAGCCAGATTGCCACAGTGAAGCATGGACAGATGAATTGAAAATCAGAAAGAAGAGCAGCCCGGGTGGCTCAGCGGTTTAGCGCCACCTTCGGCTCAGGGCATGATCCTGGGGACCTGGGATCAAGTCCCACATCAGGGTCCCTGCAAGGGGCCTGCTTCTCCCTCTGCCTGTGTCTCTGTCTCTCATGAATGAATGAATGAATGAATGACCAACATTTAAAAAAATCAGAAAGAAATAAAAATGTTTATAAAAACGTAGCGAGAATTCCCCTCATTGGTCATTTTGCTTGGGGTTCAAACCATCACCAAATGCTATGGAATATCCTTACTTTGGAAATTTAAAGTTGCTTTGCATGAATCCTTTTGGAACCAATCAACTGGTCCCCAGCAAGGAGTCAGTCCAGCAGGGGCTCTCAGAGTGTGTTGGTGACACCTGCTGCTTAGGGGTGGAATGACAAGAGGACTCTACACAGACAAAGGGAGGCGGTCTGGAAACCCTCAGCGGGGAATCTGGGAAAACTGGGCTGAAAAGGAATCTTCTAACCTGGATCCTTGATGCCTAAACTGTGGTCCTGGCCAGCAGCCCTGGAGTCACTGGGAGCTTGATGGATATGTAGAAGCAGACTGTATTTTTATGAGATCCTCTAAGTGACCATATGTGCATTAGAATGCTAGAAACATGTTCTGGAGGGAGTCTACTTCTCCCTCCCCCTTTGCCCCTGCTCTCTCTCTCTCTCTCACTCATTCTCTCTCTCAAATAAATAAAATCTTTAAAAAGGTGGGGCAGGGGAGCATCTGGGTGGTTCAGTTGGGTTAAGCGTCTGCCTTTGGCCCAGTTCACAATCCTGGGGTCTTGGAATTGAGCCCCAGGTCAGGTTCCTTGCTCAGTGGGGAGCCTGCTTCTCCCTCTCCCTTTACTGCTCCCCCTGCTTGTGTTCTCTCTCTCTCTCTCTCTTTCAAATCAATAAATAAAAATCTTTTTTTTTAATATTTTATTTATTTATTCATGAGCGACAGAGAGAGACAGAGACACAGGCTGAGGGAGAAGCAGACTCCATGCAGGGAGCCCGACGTGGGACTTGATCCTGGGTCTCCAGGATCACGCCCTGGACTGAAGGCGGCACTAAACCACTGAGCCACCCGGGCTGCCCAATAAATAAAAATCTTTTTAAAAAATGATTTAAAAAGAAACGTTCTGGAAGATTTAATCTAGTGACTAAGGGTCAAAGGGCAATTCTAGAAGTAGAAAGCTACTTTAATTTCTTTTTTTTTTTTTTTTTTTAAATTTTTTTTTCAGGTATTTATTTATTTATTTATGATAGTCACAGAGAGAGAGAGAGGCAGAGACACAGGCAGAGGGAGAAGCAGGCCCCATGCACCGGGAGCCTGACGTGGGATTCGATCCCGGGTCTCCAGGATCGCGCCCTGGGCCAAAGGCAGGCGCCAAACCGCTGCGCCATCCAGGGATCCCTACTTTAATTTCTTTAAGCAAAGAGCTACTGCTGTACCTGGTTCAAGGCCCTTGCCACTCAGTGAGTAAACTGAAGCCTTCCTCAACCCCAACAACCCTGCTTTTCTTAAATCCATTTTATCGTATTTTCTACCTATTGAAGGCTTTTATTTCTTTCCATGGAATCATTTTTACAATTTTATAATAAAATGATTCAGGGAAGCAAGATTCCCATTGCAGAAAATTCGTTTTAAAATCCTATTTTCTGGGGGCACTTGGGTGGCTCAGTGGTTGAACATCTGCCTTTGGCTCAGATTATGATCCCTGGGTCCTGGGATCGAGTCCTGCATTGGGCTCCACAGGGAGCCTGCTTCTCCCTCTCTCATGAATAAATAAATAAAATCTTTAAAAAAATAAAATAAAACCTTATTTTCTGAATTACCGTTTTAGAGTTCCTTGTTGGTAAGCAAAAGAAATGAATTCTAGCGAACGTAAGCAAGAAATAAGTATGTAAGTAAATAAATACAGTTTATTGGATGGATATGGTGGTGGCTTATAGAACAAAGAAAAAGCTGAACCAGGGCATGTTATAAAGGACAGGAAGCAGGCACACCAGAGGCTGGCATTTTCAGGCAACCTTTGGGATCGATCTGTGCCAAATGTTTTCTGTGTCATGGATCAATATGCAAATTCTCAGGACAGGGAGTCTGTTTGGCCTGGTTTGGTTCATGGTTGGCGCTTGGAGAAGCATCTTGATTTGGCCCTTGGGCCATCTTGATTTCAGGACCCATCAAAACAATATCTGATGAGCACGTCTGGGTTCAGCAGCTGTCACAGTCAGCTTCCATTCCGATTGCCTGGGTGTGGGAATATCCGTGTCATTCCAGTTGTTAAACATTTTGACTATCACCCCTAGAGGGGGCGTGGATTCCCCAAAGAAATTTGAGGTGTTTTTGCTGAAAAAGAAGGAATGTATAATAGGCAGGCAAGCCCAATAGATGTTCTCTATACACATCTGTATTGTGAAACACACAGACACCAAGGTACTGATTGAGGAGGATACTACTCTAGAACCCATGGACTTCTTATTACAGGACGTATCGGTTTGTAACCACTGATGCACAGGATCGGAGTGTTCAGCAAAATTGAGATGATCTTTGGTTCTTCCAAGCAAATCTACTTTCCACCACATCATCAGATTAAAAAAGAAATTACACAGTCAGAAGGGCCTCTACCCTGCCAAGATTTCTGGCATTGGTCTCCCCTCTGGCATTCTAACACATCCACGGAAATGTTATACAAATAGTGAGGGTCTTTCTTTTCTCCTTTTAAATAAGGGAGAATAAGAAAAGATCATGTAGCCATGAAAGATCCATTCCGTCACCAGAGCCACGTCGCAGTTCTCTGGGAAAACATCCTGGGGAATAAACAGCCGCAGTCCCATGGCAACATCAACTGAATAACGCTCTGAGCTGAAAGATGTTCCTTGGTTAGAAATTCATGCCTGCAAAGGGATACCATCCACCGAGTTACTCACCGTTAATTATGGATAATAAAGTCAGTCCACAGCCAGGGGAAATGAGTCTCAATCATGTAGTCTTTCTGCCTCCTTGGAATTTAGCAAGGACTGACCAATGTCCTCACAAAGTGAAATGAATGTGCCAATATATCACAGAGAGGACTCAGGGGCATACCAGCCACCTCATAAAGCTTCTTACCTGGAAGAAAGCATTTTCTTTTCTTTTCTTTTTTTTCTTTTCTTTTCTTTTCTTTCTTTTTTTTCTTTCTTTTCTTTTCTTTTTTAATTAATTGATTCATTCATTCATGAGAGGCAGAGACACAGGCAGAGGGAGAAACAGGCTCCCCAAGAGGAGCTTGATGTGGGACTCGATCCCAGGACCTGGGGGGTCATGCCCTGAGCCAAAGACACTTAATCACTGAGCCACCCAGGTGTCCCGCCGCTCTTGTTTTCTTTTTAATTAATTTATTTATTTGAGAGACAGAGAGAGCAAGTGTGTGAGTTGGGTGAGGGGCAGAGGGAGAGGGAGAATCTTAAGCAGACTCCCTGCTGAGCATAGAGCCTGATGTGGGCCTCGAAGTCATGACCTTGAGATCATGACCCTGAGATCATGACCCAAGCCAAAATCAAGAGTCAGACGCTTTACCAATTGAGTCACTCCAGCACCCCAGAAGAAAGCACATTCTTTTCTGTTCTGTGCATTGATCACACTCTACATATAGCCAATAATAATAATACAGGGAAAGAATGATGGTACCCCCATACGCACTTCCCAAAGACCTATCTCTATAAGCAGTGCTGTTACATTCATGAAGTCTATGTGAGGTCTTATTTCTCTGCTTCAAAACTGTTTCCTGAGATAAAATCATCTATCTTTGTGTTGTTGGGGAGAGTTGGCATCTATGGCCCAAGTAACTAGTAAATGCACATTTCTCTGAATCCTCCTCTTTCATCTTGAAACTCCGAGTGATTTTTGCATTCCATGCCATAACCTATCCTCGCCTATTTTTTAAAAGGGTTTGTTTATTTATTTATTTGAGAAAGAGAGTGAGAGAGAGAGCACACGAACAGTGGGAGGGGCAGAGGGAGAGGGACTCCCTCTGAGTCCCTCTGAGGGGAGAGACAGACAAGGGCTCGAACCCAGCACCTTGGGATAATGACCTGAGCCAAAGACAGACACTTAATCCATTGAGCCACTCAGGTGCCCCTTCCATGCATATTTTAAAAAGAAATCAATGTTGTCTCCTAGATTCTGGATGCACATTCATTCTCTAGGAAGTGGTGACAGGCATATCTGATCATGATTACCTGACTGACATGGCTCAGTGTGGAGCAAGGGGATGGGGGTTCTGGTCCTGGCTCTGTTGCCCTCTTCCAGGGTGCACAAGGCCAGGAACATAATTTCACTGATCCTTCGTCTACCTACTTGGACAACTAGGTGGCTGATTTCTAGTACACTCTCTAATGCAGCTCCAGAAGCCTACCATCCTGGTAATCTGTGTTGTGGACTCCAGGGGTAGAAAAGGAAGTAAAAAAAAAAAAAAAAAAGAGCAGAGGGACAGTGAATCTGCTTCTCCCTCTTCATCTCCCTCTGTGATCTGTCTCATTCTCTCGCTCTCTCTGAAATAAATAAAATCTTAAAAAAAAAAAGAGTGACCAGAAAGCCACCTCTTCTTTGTTTAGTATATCTGGGCCTTCTCAGAAACTTACACTGGGGACTTTCCTTTGGAACTCCCATCTCTGGTCCATAGACTTTGGGGAGCAGGGCCAGAAACTGAGTGCTAGTACTGACAGCCAGAAGTACAAGAAAAAGGATCCAAGAGTTTATCCTTGAAACACCAAATCCTAGGGACGCCTGGGCAGTTCAGTGGTTGAGAGTCTGCCTTCAGCTCAGATCACGATCCCGGAGACCTGGGATCAAGTCTTGCATTGAGTTCCCTGCAGGGAGTCTGCTTCTCCCTCTGCCTATGTCTCTGCCTCTTTCTCTCTGCATCTCTCATGAATAAATAAATAAAATCTTTTTTAAAAAATCCTTGGTTAGCGCTCCTTCCACCATCCGTTTTTTCTTTACCTGAGCAGAGCAGCAGCAGTGAGCACAGAGGTGCTGTCCATTTCCGTCTGGTGTTGTCGCTGCGATGCTGTGATGCCGAGATGGTGGCTTATCAGGAGCTCAGAGGGATAAACGCTATCCCCAGTGATTGAATTAAGATTGGAAAATATCTTGACAGGCTGGAATAATGGACAAAAATCTAACATTTGAAATTTAATCAGGATAAATGTAAAGTCTGGCTCACAGGTTCAGAATACCAAGTATACCAAAATAGCTGATCTCATGACAAAGGCCTAGGACGTTCAGTTTACTACGATCTCAGTCTGCACCAAAACCATGGACAGGCTGATTTCCTGCACTCCCCACACCGCTGCTTCCCCTCACTGAAGCAAACACGGTGTGGGCTTGCTTCACTGAATAAAGTTCCCAGAAGGGGAGCCTGGGGGGCTCAGGCAGTTAGCGTCCAACTCTTGATCTCAAGTCAGGATCTCAGAGTCATGAGTTCAAGGCCCGTGTTGGGCTCCAATCTGGCATGAAGCCTCCTTAAAACAAATAAACAAATAAATTAAGTTCACCAAAGCAAGAGGAGAAAACTCTGCACCATCCTGTGGTCTGTGCTGTTAACCACATCTGTGTCATTAGTGTGACTCGGTGGTAAGATGCAAAGCAGACGAGGCCAAGAGGGAAGACAGACTCCAGGCAGGCAAGCTGTGACTGTTTATTCATGAAAAAATGAGAACAAGGGAAATAATGTCTTAGTATTATTATTAATATTTTGATCCCATAAAGCCCTATGAAAGTTCCTGAGGATCCTCATGGGTCCCCAGACCACAGTTTTTTATTTTTTTATTTTTTTATTTTTATATTTTTTTATTTTTTATTGATTTTATTTATTTATTTATTCATTTGAGACACAGAGAGAGGCAGAGACATAGGCAGAGGGAGAAGCAGGCTCCCTGTGGGGAACCCGATGCAGGACTCGATCCCAGGACCCTAGGATCACAACCTGAGCTGAAGGCAGACACTCAACCACTGAACCACCCAGGCATCCCTGTTTATTTGTGGGGTTTTTTTGTTGTTGTTGTTTTGTTTTTTTTAAAGATTTCATTTATTTATTTGAGGGGGAGAGAGAGAGCGATAGAGCATGAGTGGGGTGGAGGGGCAGAGGGAGAGAGAGAGAAGGAGACTCCCCACTGAGCAGGGAGCCTGACGTGGGGCTGGACCCCAGGATTCCGGAATCGTGACCTGAGCTGAAAGCAGACACTTAACCCATTTAACCTGCTGAACCACCCGGGCTACCCCCACCCACCCAACCCCTATGCCCCCAGACCACAGTTTTGAGAACTAGCATTTTTGGCTCCTCTGACTTCAGTCATCTCCTCTAAACACAAAGCAGGAAGACAAGAAGAGGTGAGGAGGCCGCACATCCTCTTAACCACAGAGGAAAAGCTTCCCATCCAGTTCTTCGCTGCCTTCCTCTGTGGCTCACTGGCCAGCACTGTCACATGATCACAAGTAGCTGGTGTCCAATATGAAAGCAAAGACCAAAACCAAAGAGAGGTATTTTGAAGTTTGGAAGAAAACAAAGACAATCCTGAGAACAGAATGACTACAATTTTAAACCTATAATTACTTTCTTTGGGAAAGTAAGAGGACAATTTTAGGTCCCTAAAATAAGAACAATCTACTATTAAACATATTTTGTAGTCAAAATAAAAATTCAACCAATGATTGAGAGATAAAATTGAGGAAATGTTCCAGAAAAAAAAAAAAAAGCAAATAAACAGAAGAGATAAGATAAAAAAAAAAAATTAGAGGAGACGTCCACAAGGTGTCAGCCAAATCAGACAAATTGTACAAAGAAGTAAGAATACCAAAAATTACCGCTGAAATAATTTGAGAAAATGCTTGGGAATATAAGCATTCCAAGAATGGTTCAGGAATTGAGAGAATTGAGTTTCCCAATTACAAGAGCCTACTGTATGCCCGCCAGGAAGAAAACCTCACAGGGAAGCTCACTGCGGCATTTTCGGATTATGCAGATGAAACAGAGAGAGAGAAAGAGAGAAACAGAGACAGAAAGACAAATTTTGAGAGAGAGAGAGAGAGATGTTGTATATAAAAAAAGAATCTGAGAATTAAGTTGACTGTGTAGAATATTGAGTTGAAAATAGTTTGCCTTCAGAATTTTGAAGGTAACTGCTTTGTTGTCTTCTAGCTTCTGAGATTCCATTCTGATCTTTGTACATGAGCTTTCTCTCTCAAAATCTCTCTCACTCTCCCTGTCTCTCTCCATATATATATCCTATTGGTTCTGTTTCTCTGAACTGGGTGGGCGGATTTCTATTAGGACAGGGAAGAAGGGGAGGATGGGTACTACGGACTATTAGGAAAAAGAAGTACTTACAAACTTCAGGAAGAGCAAAAACTTGTATAAGAAAGGAAATACAGGGCTGCCTATGGGGCTCAGTCAGTTAAGCATCTGCCTTCAGCTCTGGTCATGATCTTGGGGTCCTGGGATCGAGCCCTGAGTAGGGAATCCCTGCTCAGTAGGGAGTCTGCTTCTCTTTCTCCCTCTGCTCCCTCTCATTCCAATAAATAAATAGGGATCCCTGGGTGGCGCAGTGGTTTAGTGCCTGCCTTTGGCCCAGGGCACGATCCTGGAGACCTGGGATCGAATCCCACGTCGGGCTCCCGGTGCATGGAACCTGCTTCTCCCTCTGCCTGTGTCTCTGCCTCTCTCTCTCTGTGACTATCATAAATAAATAAAATAAATAAATAAAATCTTTTAAAAGAAAAAGAAAGGAAATACAGCCATGGTAGACTAGTTGATTACCAATGACTGATATTTTGTATACTTTTAATAAGTAAACTCTGAAACATTGATTTAACTCCAAATTCATCATGTAACTATTGGAATGAGAAGAAGAAAATGAGGAGCAGTTAATGCTTTCAAGGTGCTAAATGATCTTCTTGTATATTAGGACCCTGCTATGGACTGAATATTTGTGTCCCTCCCAAATTCATATGTCAAAATCCTAAACTCCATCCCTCAAAAAGTTAAAAATAGAGCTACCCTAGGACCATCAATTGCACTACTAGTTATCTAAGGTATCTACCTCAAAGATACAGATGTAGTGATCTGAAGGGGCACCTGCACCCAGTGTTTTATAGCAGCAATGTCCACAATAGCCAAACTGTGGAAGGAGCCACGATGTCCTTCAACAGATGAATGGATAAAGATGTGGTGTATATGTATATATGTACACACACATATATATATACACATATATACACACAATGGAATACTACTCAGCCATCAAAAAATGAAATTTTGCCATTCACAGCAATGTGGATAGAACTAGAGGGTATTATACTAAGGGAAGTAAGCCAATCAGAAAAAGACAATTATCATATGATTTCACTCATATATGGAATTTAAGAAACAAAACAGGAGTATAGAGGAAGGGAAGGAATAATAGGACAAGATGAAATCAGAGACAGAGACAAACCATAAGAGATTCTTTTATTTTATTAGTTTTTTTTTTTTTTTTTTTATTCATGAGAGACACAGAGAGAGGCACAGAGACACAGGCAGAGGGAGAAGCAGGCTCCATGCAGGGAGCCTGATAAAGGACTCCATCCCCAGACTCCAGGATCACGCCCTGGGCCGAAGGCAGACACTAAACCGCTGAGCCACCCAGGGATCCCATAAGAGATTCTTAACCATAGGAAACAAACTGAGGGTTCCTTGGAGGGGTTGGGGGTGGAGAGATGGGGTAACTAAGTGATGGACATTAAGGAGGATACAGGATATAATGAGCACTGGGTGTTATATAAGACTGATGAGTCACTGACCTCTACCTCTGAAACTAATAATACACTATATGTTAATTAACTGAATTCAAATAAAATTGCATAAAAACAAAAGAATAGGAAAAAAATCCTAACCTCCGATGTGACAGTATTAGGTGAGGCCTTTGAAAGACTCTGTCTTGGGGCGCCTGGGTGGTTCAGTCAGTTAAGCATCTGACTTTAGCTCAGGTCATAATTTTAGGGTTCTAGGGCAGAGCCCCTGGAGACCGGCTCCATGCTAACTAAGCAAGGAGTCTGTTTCTCTCTCTGGCCCTCCCCCTGCTCATGCTCTCTCTCTCTCTCTCAAATAAATAAAATCTTTTTTAATAATTAAAAAAAAGGGGGATCCCTGGGTGGCACAGCGGTTTAGTGCCTGCCTTTGGCCCAGGGTGCGATCTTGGAGACCCGGGATCGAATCCCACGTCGGGCTCCCGGTGCATGGAGCCTGCTTCTCCCTCTGCCTATGTCTCTGCCTCTCTCTCTCTCTCACTGTGTGCCTATCAGAAATAAATGAAATAAAATAAATTTTAAAAATAATTTAAAAAAAGACTCTGCCCTCATGAATGGGATAAATGCCCTTATAAAAGAGACCCCAGGGGCACTGGGGTGGCTCAGTGGTTGAGTGTCTGCCTTTTGGCTCAGGTCGTGATGCCAGGGTCCTGGGACCGAGTCCTGCATCAGGTTCCCCGCAGGGAGCCTGCTTCTCCCTCTGCCTATGTCTCTGTGTCTCTCTCTGTGTCTTTCATGAATAAATAAATAAAATCTTAAAAAAAAAAATAAAAGAGACCCCAGTGAGCTCCCCTCTCCCTTCTGTCATGTGTGGTTAGAGTGAACTATCCATGAACCAAGAAGTAGGTCTTCACCGGACACTGGACCTGCCAGTGCCATGATCTTGAAGTTCCCAGCTTCCAGAACTGTGAGAAATAGATTTCTGTTGCTTATAAGCCATCCAGTCTGTGGCATTCTGTTACAGCAGCCCTAATGGACTAACACAGGCCCAATAGACAATGTCCAAAGTGCTGAATAAAGAAGTAGCTGTATTTGAAGAATTTAGATGAAATAATATGATGTCCTGGATCCAGCAGTGGGAGAAAGGAGAGGGATGAGGTATGGGAATCTAGGTAAAATAAGATTGGCTGGGAGTTGATCATCATTGAAACCTGGGTGATAGGTACTTGTAGTTTGTATATAATGTTCTCCATACTTTCATTTATGTTTGACATTTTTCACAATAAAAGTATAAATACAAAAAAAAAAAGTATAAATACAGACACAAACAAAGAAAGAGCACTATTAGGTATCTACCAGAATAAAGAGCTGAAGTTTAGAAAGAGATGCTCTGCGGTGGGAACGACTGAAACAGAGAGATGTTGATTTCATTGCGTGAACAAATACGTAGTTTTAAAAATTATTATGGAAGAAGAGTAATGAGATGCTTTTCAAGACTAGAAGATCATGGGGTGGAAAATATAGAAATCAGATTTTTCCTCACTATAACTTGTAGGATGAATGGTTTAAGAAAGACAGGATGGGGGTGCCTGGCTCAGTTGGAGGAGCATATAACTTGATCTTGGGGTTGTGAGTTCAAGCCTCACACTGGGTGTAGAGATTACTTAATAAAAAAAATTAAGATTTTATTTATTCATGAGAGACACAGAAAGAGAGGCAGAGACATAGACAGAAAGAGAAGCAGGCTCCTTGCGTGGAGCCTGATGTGGGACTCGATTCCCGGACCGGGATCATGCCCTGAGCCGAAGGCAGATGCTCAACTGCTGAGCCACCCAGGTGTCCATCCCCTTAATAAAAAATCTTAAAAAACAAACAAAAACAAAAAAACAACGATGATCGCATGTCACTGCTGTTATCAAAGCTATTTCTATCCTGGATAAAAATCAGTGGAGGTTTCTAGGAAGGATGAGCAGATGTATCAAACAAAAACAGAGAACACCAGTTACATTTGAATTTCAGACAAACAATAAATACGTTTTTAGTGTATTTCCTATGGTGAGGGCCTTATACATTGGGACATTATTATACTAAAGAACTATTTGTTGTTTACCTAAAAATTAAATTTCACAGGTGGTCTTATATTTGTATTTTATCTGGCAACCCTATCTCTAAGACTCCTAACCACCCTAAATCTTGTTTTTATATAAGGAGGAAAGGCCTATCCATGTTGATATGGGTCAATTCAAAAGAAATTTTAGCATTTCTCTCTTGCTAAAGCTACCTAACAGAATGAACGATGGAGGGAAGATGGGGTACAATGGCAACTTGATATATAGTTTCTGTGCTCTACCCTCAAGACACAAAACAATCTTGACACTGGATATTCAGACATCCATTGCTGAGTATAATCTGCATTGGTTCTGTAATCACTTATTTATTCATTCTTACTTTACTTTTTTCTATTTAACACAGAGGGAATGTAGAGAAAAATCAGACTTCATAGGAGCATCGCTGTAGGCAGGTGTTGTACTAGGAAGTGTGGGCATGAGTTTGGAGAAGAAGGATTGTAAGGACCTTCAAAGAGATTTCGGTTTAGCCCTGTAGGCACTAGGTTGGTGTTTGCTAAGGGATCCATGACGATGACTACCCACCCATCTATTCTCTTTGTGACTGTTTTCCCAAGGGTGATTATTTATACTCAAAAACATATACACTGAGAACTGGGATATGCTAGAGCTTGAAGAATCCTTTGAAGTTCAAATTGCTTGCTTGAATCACTCTATACAATGAGAAATGACCTCAGAGAAAAGTCACAAAATGAGCCAATGGTGGAGTTGGGATCAAAACCAGGTCTCTTTTCCTTTCCCAAATCCTTTCCCAAATCGCCTTCTCAAACAAGGATGCCAAGCTGTACCACGGGGGTTGGGAGTACCTTTCTCATTGTATTTCATGCAGATGCATAGTCTAGGGTCCACCAGCCTCTAAGGAATACAATCAGCTGGCACCTCCTGGAGTTGTGCAGTGGTCCTGTGCCCAAAGAGATTACCAAGCTATTTCTAGGTGTAAGAGCTCTCTCTCTTTTTTAAAGTTTATTTATTTATTTATGTAAGTAATCTCTATACCCAACATGGGGTCCGAATGTACAACCTCTGAGATTAAGAGTTACATGCCCTTCTAAGCCAGCTAGGTGCCCCGAGAGCTCATTTTTCGAGAGACTGACCCAGGTGGGTGATGTAGGCTGTGGCTGTGGAAACATTATTTCTCCATTTGCAGCCAAGTGACCCATGTGGACTTGACCCCCAGATCCTAGCCTCAGCTTAACTCTGCTCTCAGGACTTCATTCCACTAAAGAAGGCTCTGAGGAGGAGTCACGTGCCCCTGAGAGTGTGTGTGGCCAACAATGCCACCGAGTTTGCCAAAGCAATGTCTCCCTGTGGCCCTGCTGCCATAGTCCTTGCTGTGACCAACTGCTTTTTTCAGACTCCTAATCAGTGCTGCAGGAACTGAGCACAGCAGTCAGCTCAGGAGTCTCACTGTTGCCATGGGTTACATGAATTCAAAACTAAGGATGGTACCAAAACAGGCCCTTAAATATCAGCCCTCAAGTGGGAAGCTAAAAGAAGTGCTCCAACACCTTAAAAGAAATTAAGCGACGTCATGACAAGAGACAGACACCGGATAAGAATACAGCAGCGGCAGCCAGCTGGAGGGTTGCTGCCTGGAGTTGCAATTTGTTAACAGCTGCTAAAAAGATGCTCTTTATATGGTGTTTGCAAGTCATGGCAAATACCCAGAGAAATGAGAATGAATGTCTGAAACTTTAGTCTTGTGCTGTCCAATATGGTAGCCACTGGCCCACGTGTGGTGACTGAGCACTTGAAATGTGGCTAGTCTGAAAGAGGATGGGCTGGAAGGATCATGGCCATAGTGGGTGGGTAGGGGAATGTTGGTCCTTCATCTCACTTATCAAAATATACTCCTGAGGGATTAAAAAGTTAAAAGCAAAAGCATACGTAGAAAAACTAGGTGACTTCTGGATAGCGCAGGAATGTCTAAGAGTATGAACAACAGGAAATCACAAAGAGAATAACAGATTTGACTACCAAAAAATTAAAAGCAGGACACATTGGGCTCCCTGTGAGAAGCGTGCTTCTGCCTCTATGTCTCTGCCTCTCTGTGTGTGTCTCTTGTGAATAAATGAAATCCTAAAAAAAAAATTAAAAGCTTTAGATTTTTT
This sequence comes from Canis lupus familiaris, assembly GCF_011100685.1. Taxonomy (NCBI): domain Eukaryota; kingdom Metazoa; phylum Chordata; class Mammalia; order Carnivora; family Canidae; genus Canis; species Canis lupus. Next base: position 27,058,182 of record NC_049252.1, read on the forward strand.
TTCTTTTCTTTTCTTTTCTTTTCTTTCTTTCTTTCTTTTTTTTTTTTTTTTTACAAATATTGATTTAGGGGCAGCCTAAGTTGCTCAGCAGTTTAGCGCCGCCTTCAGCCCAGAGTGTGATCCTGGAGATCCAGGATCAAGTCCCACGTCGGGCTCCCTGCGTGGAGCCTGCTTCTGCCTCTCTCCCTCTCTCATGAATAAATAAATAAAATATTTAAACAAACAAACAAATATTGATTGCAAAAAGGATAAGTAGTAGCGCCTGGGTGGTGCAGTTGGTTAAGCATCTGATTGTTGATTTTGGCTCAGATTATGATCTCAGGGTCGTGAGATGGAGCCCCACGTGGGCTCTGCACTCAGCGCGGAATCTGCTTGAGATTCTTTCTCATTCTCTCTGCCCCTCCTATTTGTACACTTTCTCTCTCTAAAATAAATAAATAAATCTTCAAAAAACAATTTCAAAAATAAAAAAGTAAATGAAATGATCTTCAGGCCAGCTAGGGGCTCTTAGAAACATTCTCTTAAAATTTTTTTTATTGAAATACAATTGGCATATAACATTGTGTAAGTTTAAGGTATGCAACCTGTTGATTTTTTTTTTTAAAGATTTTATTTATTTATTCATAGAGATGCAGAGAGAGAGAGAAGGCAGAGACACAGGCAGAGGGAGAAGCAGGCTCCATGCAGGGAGCCTGACGTGAGACTCGATCCTGGGTCTCCAGGATCACACCCTGGGCCGAAGGCGACACTAAACTGCTGCGCCACCAGGGCTGCCCCAACCTGTTGATTTAACGCATTTATTATATGTATTGCAATATGATTACCACCATAGCGTTACCTAACACCTATCTCATGTCACATAATTATCATTTCTTTTTTGTGGTGGGAACAATTAAGATCTAGTCTCTTAGCCACTTCACAGTTTATAATATAATATTATTATATTATAATAACTAAGCTGTGCATTAGACCTTAAGAATTATTTATCTACTAGTTGCAAATTCGTAAAAAGCTTCAGCTTTTATAACATTATAGGCATAAATACAATTTAAAACTATATAAACATGGGACATTATTTTCCATAAAGGTCCCATAGAAACTACACAAAAAGTTGATGTTCTAATACCTTAGGAATGGAATGAACAAGTCCCAGAGGAAATACAGGTGGCTAATAAACATTTAAGTGTTTATTCCTACAAGTAATCAAAGGAAAGCAAGTTAAAACTGCCATTAAAAGCTTAAAAGGTTAAATTAAGGCAAGTTTAAAACACTTTATTATGATTTAAGTTAACAAACTTGTTTTTGATGGAAGTCATATGTAGCTGATAGGAATGTAAACAGGGAAAAATTTCTAGAAAGCAACTTGCAAAATACATCAGGAGCCTAAAAATGTTCTATTCTTTGACCTGGAAATTTCACTTCTAAGGAGATTAACAGACTGATTTCTGTGCAAGGATGTCCATATGTTCACTATTCATAACGGCAAAATAACTTGAAGCAGCTGAAAATACGCAAATAAACGATGATGCCACCGTGAAAAAAAAAAAAAAAAGATATGCCGTAAGCATAAAATGCATCCTGGGTTTCTTTCTTTCTTTAAAATATTTTATTTATTTTGACAGAGAGAGTGAGAGAGCACAAGCAGGGGGAGCAACAGAGGAAAAGGTAGAAGTAGACTCCCCACTGAGCAGGGAGCCCGACATGGGGCTCCATCCCAGGACCCTGAGATCATGACCTGAGCCAAAGGCAGATACTTAACCGACTAAACACCCAGGTGCCCTGTGTACTGGGTTTCAAAGACTGGGTGGTTCAGTTGGCTGAGCGATCAATTCTTGACTTCTGCTCAGGTCATGATCTCAAGGTGAGGAGATCCTCTCCAGACTGAGCTTGGAGACTGCTTAAGATTCTCTCTCTTTGGGACATATATATATTATATATATATTGGTTATAATAGGTTAAATAAATTGGGTTAAATAACATGATTAAAATGGATTTCGGGATCCCTGGGTGGCGCAGCGGTTTAGCGCCTGCCTTTGGCCCAGGGCGCGATCCTGGAGACCCGGGATCGAATCCCACGTCGGGCTCCCGGTGCATGGAGCCTGCTTCTCCCTCTGCCTGTGTCTCTGCCTCTCTCTCTCTCTCTGTGACTATCATAAATAAATTTAAAAAAAAAATAAAATGGATTTCATCTCTTTTTTAGTGTGGCTACTAGAAAAGTTAAAATTCCATATGCAACTAGCATTTGTGGCTCACATTTGTGGGTTGCACTACCTTTCTTTTTCTTTCTTTCTTTCTTTCTTTCTTTCTTTCTTTCTTTCTTTTCTTTCTTTCTTTCTTCCTTCCTTCCTTCCTTCCTTCCTTCCTTCCTTTCTTTCTTTCTTTCTTTCTTTCTTTCTTTCTTTTCTTTTTCTTTCTTTCTTTCTTTTATTTATTTATTTTTTTGGTTGCACTACATTTCTATGGGGCAGAGATGCTTTAGATCTGTGGGCAAATCCTCTAGACATTTGTCCTAACCCCATGTCCTCCCCAATTGTCCCTCCCACCTCAGCCTTTCCCTTTCACTTTCCTTTTCTACATTTTATACTCTTTTAACAGGAAACTAGCTCACCTCTACCATTACATGGGAGAAATGATAGTTAACATTTTTTAAAGATTTATTTATTTATTTATTTTGAGAGAGAGACAGAAGGCACACCTGAGCACGAAGCAGGGAAGGGCAGAAACTCAAGCAGACTCCCAGCTGAGCTCAGAGCCAGAGGCTTGATCTCACCACCATGGGATCATGACCTGAGCTGAAAGCAAGAGTCAGATGCTCAACCAACGAGCTGCTCAGACACCTGCTAACATTTTTTAAAAGCCTGAATACTTTACCTGTCTTATGTCATATAATACCCCACTATTCTCTAATGTAGGTAACATTATTGGCACAGAGAGGTTAAACTACGTGTCCAAGGTCATACAGCGAGTAAGTGGAGAAGCTAGGATCCAAACCCTAGGTACCCGGTCTCCCAAGCCTGTCTGCTCTATACTGCATAAGAGAAATGGGAAATTGGGAAATCTTGAGAGAAACCTCTTTTCTTTATTCACAAATGAATAATCAATTGTGTTTTCTCATTTACAAAGTCAGGTTGCCCTGGGGAAGATATTGAAGCTTAAAAGCTAATGGCAGGTTCCCAAACTGTGCCCATCAATGCTGTGGACGGCTTCGTGTCTCCTGAGTTGGGTCACTGCAGCTGAGACAGCACATTTCTGACAATTTCTTACACATTAGGAGCCTCTTGAGGAGGCTTTTAGCCTTGGAAGAATCAATAAAAGAGGATGTGGGGACTTCAAGTGGCATAGGACAAAGGAATGACCCAGTTGGGAGGGGACAGGAATGCTGGGCTGGAAATTGGTGAACGGAAGGAGGTTAGGGGCATATTGTATTTGATAAAAGATCCTTGGCTTTTCAGGAGGAAAACATGTAAGACGTGTGAACAATAAACAATCAACATGGGAATGGTTGCGTATTGGATTTATAGAAAGAAAATTTAGCTTTGACCTGCTGGGTGAACCACCTTACGCTGTGACCTCAAACCACAGTGTCTCGTCCAGTGGCAAAGTGGGTTGCTCACTGATTATTAGGAAAAATACTCAAGTACCCAATATGGCAAAGGATTTACTTCTTATGTGTTTTAAATTGGATGGCATGGGATCCCTGGGTGGCTCAGCGGTTTAACGCCTGCATTTGGCCCAGAGCATGATCCTGGAATCCCAGGATTGAGTCCCACGTCGGGCTCCCTGCATGGAGCCTGTTTTTCTCTCTGCCTGTGTCCCTGCTTCTCTCTCTCTCTCTCTCTCTCTCATTCTCTCGATGTCTCTAATGAATAAATGAATAAAATCTTAAAAAAAAAATAAAGTGGACGGCAGTTTTATTCCAATAATGAGCTCCCACTCGGGCTATCTCCTGTGCTCTAGAGAGCAGAAAGGAAAGGGTGAGGTCAATGTTAGCTCTGTGACTCGTCCCCAGAGCTCCCCCACCTGGGACCTGGGACCCCAAAGGGAATGTGCCGTGCACAGAACACATCTGTCCCTGTTTCCAGGCAGATATGAAGTTTGGGAACAAATACTTCAATGGATGATAAAAGAGAATTGAGGGGATTGTGGGAAGTCAAATAATGGTCAGACAGCAGGAGGGGGGAGAGGATGATATGCAAAAAAATGCATATCATTTGATATGCAAATGATATCCCAGAAGCTTTAGGGATTTTGGTACTATGGTGCAATGATATGGATTGAGGAGTGCCTTGAATCCAGGTAGATTGGGCTTATTTTTTATTTTTATTTTTTAAAAAAGATTTTATTTATTTATTCATGAGAAACAGAGAGAGAGAGAGGCAGAGACACAGGCAGAGGGAGAAGCAGGCTCCATGCAGGGAGCCTGACGTGGGACTCGATCCCACATCTCCAGGATCAGGTCCTGGGCTGCAGGCGGCGCTAAACCTCTGGGCCACCCGGGCTGCCCTAGATTGGGTTTAGATCTCAAAGCTGGATTTACCCCAAAGACACAAATGCAATGAAACGCCGGGACACCTGCACCCCGATGTTTCTAGCAGCAATGGCCACTATAGCCAAACTGTGGAAGGAGCCTCGGTGTCCAACGAAAGATGAATGGATAAAGAAGATGTGGTTTATGTATACAATGGAATATTACTCAGCTATTAGAAATGACAAATACCCACCATTTGCTTCAACGTGGATGGAACTGGAGGGTATTATGCTGAGTGAAGTAAGTCAGTCGGAGAAGGACAAACATTATATGTTCTCATTCATTTGGGGAATATAAATAATAGTGAAAGGGAAAATAAGGGAAGGGAGAAGAAATGTGTGGGAAATATCAGAAAGGGAGACAGAACGTAAAGACTGCTAACTCTGGGAAACGAACTAGGGGTGGTAGAAGGGGAGGAGGGCGGGGGGTGGGAGTGAATGGGTGACGGGCACTGGGTGTTATTCTGTATGTTAGTAAATTGAACACCAATAAAAAAAAATAATTAAAAAAATATAAAAAAAAAAAATAAAAAAAATAAATTGACAAAGATTAAAAAAAAAAAAAAAAAAAGATCTCAAAGCTGGCACTTAGAAGCTTATGGGAGTCTGTGTGGAGTTTTTTCTCTGCATCAGCAGCCAATTCTCTGCCAACTGCATGTCCAATAATTCAATTCAGTGCTGATACTGTGTGCCTGCAGTCAGAGGGATGACATTATCTACCCACAGTGAAAGGGCTCAGTCCTGCTCCAGAAGCCAGCTGCGACTAGGGAGTCCAGGCTACCCACTCTCTTCTTCTTCTTCTTCTTCTTCTCCTTCTCCTTCTTCCTTCTCCTTCTTCTTCTCCTTCTCCTTCTCCTTCTCCTTCTTCTTCTCTTCTTCTTCTTCTTCTTCTTTTTTTTAGATTTTATTTACTTATTCATGAGAGACAGAGAGAGAGAGGCAGAGACTTAGGCAGAGGGAGAAGCAGACTCCCTGTGGGGAGCCTGATGCGGGACTTGATCCCAGGACCCCGGGATCACAACCTGAGCCAAAGGCAGGCACTCGGAACCACTGAGCCACCCAGTCTACCCACACTTTTGCCCGGCTGACTAAAAATCTGAGGTTCCCATACTGCCACCCTCCTCGGGTTTGGTAATTTGCTAGATCAACTCACAGAACTTAGGAAAAAAACTTACTTTACTTTGCTGGTTTATTATAAAAGATAGAATTGGTGCCAGTTGGTGTCAGAGAATTGGTGTTGGAATACACCAGCTAATGCCCCAGGTATCATAGAACAGAGACAAGCAGTCCCCTGGGTGCTCTTTCCAAATCCTGACCCAAAGAATCTCTGCACATAATAAAATGACTATATTTTCATGTCACTTTTGAGGGGGTTGGTTTATTATGTAGTCATAGATCAATGGATCCCGGTGGTCTACCTTCAGAGTCGTAAGGATCAGAAATAACATATGGAGATCACCTAATTTGGGCCTGACCTCCAGCAAATCTCACAAATGGTAACCCTTGTCTTCATTGTTGGAAATGAAAGATCATAACCTACTACCAGTATTTGGTCCATTAATATCCTTTGCCCCACTCCACCCCTGCCCCCCACACCTTCAGGAAATCTCAGCGTCAACTCAGAGAAGCAAAGACCCTCCTTTACCAGTTCCAACTACTTTCTCTACCCAGAGGTGGTGAGGGTCTTTCTAGGTCTTTCTAGCTGATCTGAACCCAGCTTGATGTTAAATCAAGCCCCTCTGCCCACCTGTCTTTATTCGCTTGCCTTTGGGAACCCCAAATCCATGTTGACACTAAAATTATTCTGCAAGCTCTCTGTCAACCCAGGTCTATCAGATCTTGCAGAGCTGGGGAGGCCAGGTGTGGAATCCACACACCCTCTGCTTGGAATGGAAATAGCTTTCTGTACTTCTTCCTTTGTTCCTCACTTTGCCTCAGCCTGTGGAATCTTGCTCCCGAATCCCATCATATCTCTGTGCTCCGATCTGCCAAGGGCACAAGGAACAAAGGTTCCCATCTTCTCTTTGGGGGTATTAGGCAAACAGGACCCCACCCACTCACTCTGTGGCGTGTGGCAAACAAGGTGCACCTCCTGCCAAGTGGCTCTTCCTCTGATTTTTTTTTCCCTTCCAGGTTGAGTTGTGAAACACATGCACTCACACGGATCTGGAGTCCAAGATCAAACAAACCAAAGCAAAGTTCGTAGCCATGGAAATGAACTATTGCATCAGATGACTGCTGCATTCAGGTGAGTAAAGCCTGGAAGCTTCCTCTGCCCTTCATGCAGATGGCCACGTGGAGATAGGCAAGAACCCAGCAAAAGAAAATGCAGGCACTGCCCCATGTTCTATGATCCACACGCAAGTGCTGAAAGGTCAATACATTTTGGGAGTGGGGACATTGTGATTCTACACAGTTCAAGTCAATATATTTTCATGTGTGCTCATCGGCAGTTAGTACTTGTTAAGCACTTGTCATGAGCCAGCCAGCATCCTGAATGTTACATCTGCACTGAATCATTTTATCGTCATTACGACTGGGGTAAACAGTTTATGGTTCCCATTGTACGGATGAGCAAGAAGCTTAGAGGGTTAATCCAGGGCCACAGAGCCAAAACAAGACAGAACTGGGATCTGAACCCAATCTGTCTAGTGGAAAGGCTAGCCTCCCAATTTCCAGCCTCTGCTACAAATGTTAGGCACCAGCCCTGCTCCTGGGGGTACACAGGAAAAGTCCAGTGAGCTCCATGGATTTTTACTGAACCCCTATTCCATATGATGACTGTGTCAGGAGCTCTGCAGAATAAAAGAAAAATGAGGCACAAGAAGAGAGCAGATAGTAGAGAAAGAAACAACAAATCATTCTTAAGACTATTATATAGAGGCACCTGGGTGGCTCAGTCAGTTAACGGTCTGCTTTTGGCTCAGGTCATGATCCCAGAATTCTAGGACTGAGCCCCACATGGGGCTCTCTGGTCAGTGGGGAGTCTGCTTATCCCTCTGCCCCTCTCCCCAACTCATGCTCTCTCTCTCACTGTCTCTATCTATTAAATAAATAAATAAATAAATAAATAAATAAATAAATAAATAATAAATAAAATATTTAATGAAAAAAAGACTATTATATAAAATGTCTTGGAAAATCCTCATTCTTTTGGTCACAGAGCTCTCAGGCAGTCAATTACAACCATTCAGGAAATTCACTTAACAGGAAGGAACATTCCAAAGAACTGTCGGGGGTGGAACTGTGTCCCACAAAAGGACATGTGGAACCCCAGCATGCATGGAGGTAGGACGATGTGAAAAGACACAGAGGGAAAATGGCCATCTCCAAGCCAAGGAGAGGGACCTGGAACAGATCCTCATGGCCCTCAGGAGGAGCCAATCATAGATTTTGGCCTGGTACCTGTGAATGTGACCTTATTTGTATATGTAATTAAGATGTATAGGGCACCTGGCTGGCTCAAGCTGGAAGAGCATGAGACTCTTGATCTCAGGGTCTTGAGTTCGAGCCCCACATTAGGGGTAGAGATTACTAAGAAGAAAAAGAAGGATGTAAAGTAAGATGAGGTCATACAACAGTGAGGTTGATCCTTAATATGCCAAATGTCCTTATAAGAAGAAGAGACACAGAGACAGAGAGACACATGGAGAGAAGACAGCATGAGAGAGTGGAAGCAGAGACTGGAATTACATAGCTACAAGACAAGAAGTGTCAGGGAAGCTAAAACACAGGCACGGACTAAATTCTTTCTTGAGCGTCCAAGAAAGAACCAAATCTGCCAAACTGACACATTGATTTTGGATTTCTGGACTCCAGAACTGCAAGAGAATACATTTTTGCTGTTTGAAGCCAACCAATTTGTGGCACTGTGTTATGGTAGCCCTAGGAAGCCCAACCTCCCGTTTCAACAGGGCTATTTTGTGGGAGGAAATTAATCTCCCCTTAACCTTGTGATCTGTCATTCTTCCTGTGTCTCCACAAAGACCTCCCAATCTTTCACCCAAGCTTGTGTCTTTCTATCCAGCTCGTCTGCCAGGAGCGCTCCCTCCTACTCTAGGGCCATGGCTCCTCTGTGCCATTCACACATCCCCCTGACTCCCTAAGCCCCTGAAACACATATTTGGTCTTTTGCTTTCTCTGTATCCCTCTTGATTAATTATCCCCAGCAAAGGATGGACTCTGCCCAAGGGGTGGATGGAGGAAAAGAAGCTGGAGATGCAGGATGAGACTAGATGCTGAGCAGAAGAAAGTCCTATAGAATCTGCTAAGGCGTTTCAGTTCCACAACCGAGGGGAAGAGGAGCTACCAAAGCAGCAGGATACGTACATACATACATATATATATATATATATATATATATATATATTTTTTTTTTTTTTTTTGAGAGGAGGGAGGGAGTGGGGTTGGGGGCGGGGGAGAGGGAAAGGGACAAAAATAATCTTAAGCAGGCTCTATGATGAGCATGGAGCCCAACACGGGGCTTGATCTCACAACCTTGAGATCATGACCTAAGCCAAAATCAAGAGTTAGTGACTTAACTGAGCCACCCAGGCATCCCTACTTATATATGCTTATCGAGTACCTACTGTATTGTACGCATGGCGCTAAATGCTGGAGAAGTGCATCAAGTAGGAGGAGTGCTTTTAGCAGTAAATGACAGGACACATAACAGACGTAAACCATAAGTACATTTATTTGTTTAACAAGCAGTCTGGAGGGAGATAGGATACTGATGTCTTCAAGGACCCAGGTTTTCCAACCTTCTTCTCCACTGTCCTTGACATGTTGACTTTGAGTCTATGTTTGTTACCTCATGGTCTTGAATGGTGATAACACTGACCGAGATGGATGTTATAAGCTGACGTGTGTCCCCACAACATTCCTATGTTGGAGTCCTAAACCCGAGGATGTGGCTGTATTTGGAGATGGGGTCTTTAAAGAGGTGATTAAGGTTGAATGAGGTCATATGGGTGGGCTCTAATCCAACATGACTGGTGTCCTTATAAGGGGAAATCAGGGGATCCCTGGGTGGCACAGCGGTTTGGCGCCTGCCTTTGGCCCAGGGCACGATCCTGGAGACCCGGGATCAAATCCCACGTCGGGCTCCCAGTGCATGGAGCCTGCTTCTCCCTCTGCCTGTGTCTCTGCTTCTCTCTCTCTCTCTCTCTCTCTCTCTGTATGACTATAATAAATAAATTAAAAAAAAAGGGGGGGGGGAATCAGGACCCAGAAAGGCAGAGACACCTGGGATGTACATGCATGGAGGAAAGACCATGTGAGGCCAGTGGGAGGCAGCCATCTGCAAGCTAAGGAGAGAGGCCTCAGGAGAAACCAACCCTGTCAACACCTTGATCTTGGACTTCCAGCCTCCAGACTATGAGAAAATAAATTTGTTGGCTTTTTTTTTTTTAAAAGATTTTTATTTATTTATTTGAGAGAGATTGAGAGCATGAGCAAGTATGGATGAGGGGCAGAAGGAGAGGAAGAGGCAAACTCCCTGCTGAGCAGGGAGCCTGATATGGAGATCAATCCTAGGACCCTGGGTTCAGGACCTGAGCCAAAGGCAGATGCTTAACCGACTGAGCCACCCAGGTGCCCCAATACATTTGCTGTTTAAGCTGTCTAGTCTGTGCATTTTGTTATGGCAGCCCTAGAAAATGAACACAATTGGGAATACAAGGAAGACCAGGCTGGAGGTGGGTGGAAGGCAGGAGGAGGAAGCCAGCTTCTGTGCACTGATTTAAGCTCTTCCCTCCCCCATCAATCAGGCTCAACCAGGCCTTCCTCATGCCCTAAAGTCACATTGCACATCTTAGAGACCTTACTCATCCTGAGACTCATTTTGGTGCGGAAGGATCCCCTGCCCCCACTAGACTGTGAATTGCTCACTCTGTGTCGAACATTTCACAAGGTTGTTTTGAAGGGAGAAAGATCTGTCGTTCCTTCTTTTACTGCATGATGAACTATCTTCGTGGGTTGTAGTCATGTTCATTCTCCATGCACCTGCATGTCTAAAGGTCTGAAGTTGAACAGAATTAAAAGAAAGTGACCATGAGTTAGAGAGCCTAGTAAAGTGCCTGAAGATGTTGTAGGTTCTCCAAATCCTCCACAATAAAGGAGAGGCTCAGTCTCGGTAGTCATCCTGAGAGTGCTGGGGTAGACCAAGTCCCACACAACATTTGTATCAGAATGGGTGAGAGTGTGTGTGTGTGTGTGTGTGTGTGTGTGTGTGTGTGTGTTTGGAGGCAAGTGTGCGTCCATGTGTGTCTAATGAGGCTGTGAGCAGGGACGCAGTGGACAGATGGCTGCCTAGGGTGGGAGGCTGGTTTCTCTCCCCCTCCTTCTGAGCCCTCACAGGTTTCCAGGTATGAGACTGGCTAAAATGGGCTGAGGAACATTAGGACAAAAAAAAAAAAAAAAGTCTAAAAAAGGACACCAAATTTAATCAGTGGGGTTTGAGGTGCCTGAAGAAGAAACACTGGGATCTCAGCACTTGGCATATGGAAAGAAATGAACCAGAAATCAGCAAACACCAGGTATGAAAACTGGATTTAAGAAGCTGTTAAGAAAAAATTATTCTGATACTTGTTAAAATGGCAAGGAAGACTTTATTCAAGATGATCACTGTACGTGTCAAGACTAGTGCAATAGGGGAGAGACCAAGCTCAATTCTGAGGACAGATGGAATTTTAGTCAAGGGTCATGTGTGAGGGGGCCAGTCGGTAGAAAATTAGGAAGAGGAGACATCAAGAGTAGGGGGATTCTTGTTAAATTGACCTAATGAGATTCCTACTAAAGGCAGGTCAAGGGCAGCCCCGGTGGCGCAGCGGTTTGGTGCCGCCTGCAGCCTGGGGTGTGATCCTGGAGACCCGGGATCGAGTCCCACATCAGGCTCCCTGCGTGGAGCCTGCTTCTCCCTCTGTCTGTGTCTCTGCCCCTCTCTCTGTGTCTATGAATAAAAAAATAAAATCTTTAAAAAAAAAAAAAGGCAGGTCAAGGACTTGTACCTCAAAGGTTGGGGATGAGAAACTTGATCAGATAGCAAGGGTGGGGGATTTTTAAAAAATTAATCTCTATGCCTAACTTGGAGCTCGAACTCATAAGCCCAAGATCAAGAGTCACGTGCTCTACTGACTGAGCCAGCCAGGTGCCCCCATAAGGGGTTCTCTATACTTATTTTTAAAAGATTATTTATTTATTTATTTATTTATTTGTTTGTTTGTTTGTTTATTTATTTATGAGAGGCACAGAGAGAGAGAGAGAGAGAGAGAGTGTCAGAGACACAGGCAGAGGGAGAAGCAGGCTCCACGCAGGGAGTCTGATGTGGGACTTGATTCGGGGTCTCCAGAATCACACCCTGGGCTGAAGGCAGCACTAAACCACTGAGCCACCCGGGCTGCACAGGGGTTCTCTTTAAAGTTACATAGCAATATTCTTGCTAAAACTGGAGGTGGGGGTCAAGGTCAATGCCCAGAAGAAGACCCAGATGAACCTGAAGTTTGGTCTAGGAGAGAGTCTTGTCAAGGTAGCCCCACTGAGAAACACATAAACACACGGTGGGAACTGCAGGGCTAAACAGAATGTAGATCTAAACTATGTGGTAAAATATCTATAACTATGTATACTATTTTATACATTATTTATGTTCCATACATATTATATTTGTAACTGTTCTTTTTTTCTTTTCTCAAAGTAGATTTGACAAATGATTAGACTCAGCTCACCAAAAAACATTCAAATTTTCGATCTCCTAGTTCCTGAAAAACTAACATTTTGGTGAATGCTGACAAAATCTCATGCCAGCACATCAGAGATTTAGGTTTGGGCCTAAAACTGTCTAAAAGACTTTTCAACTAGGACTGTGAAATGAGTCTCATTAATCTTTGAGAAACTAGATGGTCAGCAATGGACAAAGTTTGTCCCAATCATACAGACAGTCTGAGTCCTTTCATAGGATGTTTACTGGATCAACTATGTGACTTAGGAATGTGCAGTAACTTGCTGGAACCATGAAGAAAAAGTGGTGGAGTGAATTCCACTAAAGGCAGGAAAATGTTCCCTGCGGAGAAGGAGGCAATTCCTCCTTGGGCTTTTGGGATTCTCTCAACATTCAACTTAATGATTATGGATAGTCCCAGGGATGTTTGACTCATAGTTATTCATTAATTAGTACATATTTATATTTTATGCATGTTAATGCATAAAATGTGTTACACAATAAAAAGCTTTAAAAAATAGCATGTTCTAATTTCCAATAAACAAATGGAAGCTTCTGGAAATAATCTGGCTTCTGGAAATTACAAACCAAAATAATCCTTGGAAAATAAATTCTAGGATAAGGTATGAAACTGACAGCGTCAATACATGTGATTTGAAAGTGGTGATGCTAGACTGCCAGCATGGGTTTATTTAGAATAAGTTGGGCCAAAAGCATCTGAATTTTGTTTTCCATAGAGTTACTAGGCTAATGGGCCATGGATTGCAGAAAGTATCTAAAAAGATCTCTCAAGATATCCTTGTCAAGGGCAGCCCCGGTGGCCCAGCGGTTTAGCACCACCTGCAATGCAGGGCGTGATCCTGGGGACCCTGGATTGAGTCCCACGTCAGGCTCTCTGCATGGTGCCTGCTTCTCCCTTTGCCTGTGTCTCTGCCTCTCCCTCTCTCTCTCTGTGTCTCTATGAATAAATAAAAAGAAAATCTTAAAAAAAAAAAGATATCCTTCTCAACCAAGAGAAATGTGGGCTGGCCCAAAAAAGTTTATCTAGAGGATACTGATGTTGGTTTTCTATGGATGATTTAAAGGCTGGCTGCAAATGTTTTGATACCCTTCCAAAGAAAGGTGAGGTCTATGCAATGTCACACCGCTACATGTCTAACAGCCACCTCTCTGAGGGAAAAAAAAAAAAAAAAAAAAGCCCCTATTTAGAGTACTTGACAATTTCTGTGGGACAAAATTTTTTTTAAAGATTTTAAAGTAATCTCTACATTCAGCATGGGGGTCAAACTGCAACCTCAAGATTGAGAGGTACACGTTCTACTGACTGAGCCAGCTAGGTCCCCCTGTGGTATAAATACTTCCACCATGATCAATGTCAAAGATCACTGTTTAACAACTTGACTCACAGAGTTTTTGAAAATTTTGCTGGCTCCACTACCCTACTGGATCTATGTCTCCTCTTTTGGATCTAGGTAGGTTTGTGGCAGCTTTAATCAAGGGTCTAATGGAGAGGAGTGAGGGGATGGGGTAACTGGGTGACGGACATTAAGGAGGGCATGTAATGTAATGAGCACTGGGTATTACAAATAACTGATGAATCACTGAATTCTATATCTGAAACTAATAATACGCTCAATATTAACTGGATTTAAATAAAGTAAAATAAACATTAAAAAAAAAAAAGAGTCCAGTGGAAGTGATTCCAAAAGGCCAGTCATAAAGGTGTGTAACTCCCACTCTGATGCTGGAGCACTCTGGGAAAGTCCTCTGGAGTCCCAAACAGCCATGAAAGTTTCAGCACAGAGAGCACATGCCAGATATGTGAATGCATAGACTCAGCTATCTAGTGACCCCCACCGATGCAACAAGAAACAAAAATGTCACCCATTGAGTTTTGCCCAAATGTCTGACTTCCCAAGTCATGGGGTATAATAAAATGTTTGTGTTAAGCCACTAAGTTTTGGAGTAGTTTGTTCAGCAGCAGATCATTGAAATCCTTCCTACATCTTCTTATATCCTTTCTGACTTGTCTTTCTCTACACCAGAGTCTCCAAAAATGGGATTTTCAAATGCCAAGCCTCCCTTCTAGTGAGGTGTGGCCATGTGACAGTTTTGGCCAACGAAATATAGGCAGAAATCTCTGGGGAGATTTTCTCTTTCTGACTTAGGAAGGCAAATACTTGAGAGGAATTTTGCTCTTTGTACTTTGTCATGCCTCATTTTTCCTGCCTAGAATGTTAATATGATGGTCTGAGGTTCTGCAGCTCTGTTGTGCCAGGAGAAAGCTGTTTGTTTGTTTTAAGATTTTATTTGTTTATTCATGAGAGACACAGAGAGAGGCAGAGACATAGGCAGAAGGAGAAGCAGGCTCCCTGCAAGGAGTCTCATGGGGACTCGATCCCAGGACCCCCAGGGTCACACCCTGAGCCAAAGGCAGACTCTCAACCACTGAGCCACCCAGGCATCCTGAGAAAGCTGATTCTAAAAAGAGTAGAGAAGGGCAGAAATCCTGCGTTATCTGCCTCTGGATCTCTTGTGACATGGAAAAAGTAAAACCTTAATTGTTTAAACCCTTGTTTGGTTGGGATAGCTGTTACAGCTGGAAGCAATTCCAGCTTACTTTAGAGAAGTCAATTTGTAGCAAGTTGGAGGAAGGAAACCAAAGAGGTTAAATCAGAGCTGGTTTCTTGGGTATCTGACCTGTGCAATCACACAGGGGCCCACACACAGAAGGGTCCACATTTGGCTTAATGCTCTTCTATCTTTACCTTGAAATTCTGAACAAGTTTTGAACAAGAGGCCCTGCATTTTAATTTTGTTTATTTATTTATCTTTAAAATAATCTCTACGTACAGTGTGGGGCTTGAACTCACAAGCCTGAGATCAAGAGTCACATGCTCCACCAACTGAGCCAGCCAGGTGCCCCTGCATTTTCATTTTGTGCTGGGGCCCACAAATTAGCCAGTTCTGGGTTTGATGAATCAGTATGGCCCTAAATGGAATTTTTATATAAGTTATAGCATCAAACTTGGTCACTCAACATTTTTCTTAAAGTCACAGAAGAGGAGGCACCTGGGTGGCTCAGGCGGTTGAGTGTGTCTGCCTTTGGTTCAGGTCATAATCCGGAGCCCTGCATCAGGCTTCTTGCTCAGCAGGGAGTCTGCTTGTCCCTCTCCCTTTGCCCCTCCCCCAACTTGTGCATGCATGCGTACTCTCTCCCTCAAATAAATAAATTTTTACTTTAAAAAAAATAATAAAATATTTTAAAAAGTCACAAGAGAGGGCATAGAAAACATGAAATTTGTAAACAGCACCAAACTTGATATATTGTCAATTAGTTAGATGATACATTTAATATTTAAAAAGAAATCTAAATGGTCATGAAGCCCAAAGCAAGAAATCTAAATGGTCATGAAGCCCAAAGCAAGAAGATGACATTTAAAAAGAGATAAATGAGAAACCCCTATCTTTGGGATTTCTTAAAAAATATCTTATTTATTTTAGAAAGCAAGCAAACAAGGAGAAAAGCAGAGAGGGAGGGAGAAAGACAAGTAGACTTTGCAATGAGCGCCCAGAACAGAGCCCGACTCAGGGCTCAATCCCACCACCCAGAGATCAGGACCTGAGCAGAAACCAAGAGCTGGATGCTTAACAGACTGAGTCACCCAGGTGTCCCTGGGAATTTTTTTTTAACTACATAAGATCAGAGCTATCTATGTGGAAGGAACTCTGGTAGGGGGTCTAAAGTAAATCACCACTTCTTTGGAACATGGTATCTTGATGTGAGTGGTAAGGGGTTTAGCTGAGTAATACCAGGTCAATCTAATGATTCTTTTTTTTAAATTTTATTTATTTATTCATGAGAGATAGAGAGAGAGGCAGAGACACAGGCAGAGGGAGAAGCAGGCTCCATGCTGGGAGCCCAATGCGGGACTCTGACCTGAGCAGAAGGTAGGTGCTCAACCACTGAGCCACCCAGGTGACCCTAATCTAATGATTCTAAGTAAGCTATTTACTTGGGCTTGGAAATCTTTTCACCATATAGTGAAACTTAATAATAGTATTTTATTTGGGAAGGAGCCATGTACATATTTCCTTAAAGCTTGAAGCTAATGATGTGGTACCAGATGAGTGGGTGAGAATTGGTACCCACAGACCTTGCCCAGTCTTCTCTACCCCAGTGATACACACACACACGTACATACGTATTTACATAGTAAATATAAATACATGTACATGTAATAAGAGAAAATATCAAAATATTTACGAACCACTTGGTCATCATCATTTGATTATAGTTACCCAGAACAGACCACTTTATCCAATTAAAGTTTATAAATAATAAATCTGCCATGAGAAAAACTGATGTAATATTTTATTAACATTTCCAAAACCATGTTGAAGAGTAAAACAATAAGCCAGAATCTTGGTGCCCCAGGCCTCAAAGACTGTATCAAAACAGCACTTGCCTCCTTGTCTTTTGAAAGGATTATATGAGGCAATCCAAGCAAAGTGCTTGGTACACAGTGAACTTTCAGGAAGTGAATGTTTAGAATAATACAATAATATATTTGTTCTTCGCCTAATCATGGCCCAAACTATTAGCTAAAGTTTTTTTTATTTTTATTTTTTTTAATTTTTATTTATTTATTTTTTAAAGATTTATTTTTATTTATTTATGAGAGAGAGAGAGAGAGAGAGAGAGACAGGCAGAGGGAGAAGCAGGCTCCATGCTAGGAGCCCGACGCGGAACTCGATCCCGGGACTCCAGGACCATGCCCTGGGCCAAAGGCAGGCGTGAAACCGCTGAGCCACCCAGGGATCCCCCCCCCTTTTTTTTTTTTTAAGATTTTATTTACTTATTCATGAGAGACACAGAGACAAGGGCAGAGACACAGGCAGAGGGAGAAGCAGGCTCCTGCAGGGGGTTGGAGGGCCTGATGTGGGACTTGATCCCAGGACCCCGGGATCACGACCTGAGCTAAAGGCAAAGGCTCAACCACTGAGCCACCCAGGCGCCCCAGCTAACATTTTCTTTGGCATCGAAGAAGTGAAATTCAGGGAAACCCGTCAATGAGCGTCAGATAATGAGGCTACCCATCTTTGAGGGGGGAGGATGTGAGTGGGAGAGAAGATTGGGCTGCAAACTCTGTTCCCATGTCACCAGCACCTTGGAACCTCGGAACCTCCAGCTGATCATAAAACAGAATGTTCCCCAAATCAATGAGTCAGCAGCAAGCTGCTTGGTGACCAGGGCAACTATGAGGTGGTGGTGCCACCTGCTGGTCACAAGGCAACAATTCTGTGGGGACGGAAGCTGGCTTTGAAAACTAGGGGAAACCGTTTGTTTTCACAGGACAGCGTGGCGGAAAGAAAACGGAATTGGGGATGAGTCACCTGGGTCCAGATCCCAGCTCAGCCACTCGCTGGTAGTCTTGGGTGAATTACTTAACCGTTCTTAACTTCCTTTCCTCTGCTGTAAAAATAGAGCCACTAACAGGGTCTTTGAAAGGAGTCTGGCTACACCCGCCCAGGGGTGACGGAGAGTGTTTGGGTTACTTGAGCAAGTTTCCAGATCCTTAGCTGCTTCTTGCCCTGGTTCCCTGATTGATCTGACAACAGTGTGGATAAAGGGTCAAGCTGGTTTTCAGTTTCCCTCCCTCTTCCTAAGGCTCTCGTCTCCCACTTCCCAGAAGGAAGGC
The DNA here is from genome assembly GCF_011100685.1 of Canis lupus familiaris. NCBI lineage: Eukaryota > Metazoa > Chordata > Mammalia > Carnivora > Canidae > Canis > Canis lupus. The sequence goes on from NC_049252.1 coordinate 27,076,131, forward strand.
ATCCCTGCCATCTACCCTCAGCCTAACTAAAGTGCCCAGTCTGGGCAGCCTGGGTGGGTCAGCAGTTTGGCGCAGCCTTGGGCCCAGGGCATGATCCTGGGGTCCCGGGATAGAGTCCCATGCTGGGCTCCCTACAGGGAGCCTGCTTCTCCCTCTGCCTGTGTCTCTGCCTCTCTCTCTCTTTCTCTCTCACTCTCTCTCTCTCTGTGTCTCTCATGAATAAATAAATTAATCTAAAAAATAATAATAAAAAATAAAGTGCCCAGTCCCCAGGAAGGGATGGGCGGGGGGTGGGGGGTGATCCTGGGGCACCAAACAAAGGGACAAAAGGAGATATCCGTGCCTGCAGTGAGAATGTGAATGACTAATGACAATATAGCCAGTCCTGATAAATCGGGTCATTCCCATGCATTGTCTTAAGCAAAATTAGAGGACCTAATTGAATTGCTCATTACTAGCTCATTAAAGTTCATTTAATAAAACATCACTAAATGATTTCTGACATATTATGCTGAAGGAATTAAAAGAATTGAACGGTATCCGTGTGATAAAACTCCTTCCAGACCATCTACTGATCTAGGTGAAGCTGGTCTCTCAGAAGACACATCCTTTTTATAATCATTATTAAAATAAAAAAAATTAAAATAATTATAGATTCACCAGCAGTTGTAAAGATAATACAGAGAGATCTGATGTACCCTTCACCCAGTTTCGCCCAGTGATTAATCTTATGTAGGTATAGGACAATATCAAAACAGGAGGGATCCCTGGGTGGCTCAGCAGTTTAGCACCTGCCTTCGGCGGCCCAGGGCGTGATCCTGGAGTCCTGGGATCCAGTCCCGATTGGGCTCCCTGTAGGGAGCCTGCTTCTCTCCCTCTGCCTGTGTGTCTGCCTCTCTCTGTGTCTCTCATGAGCAAACTAAAAAAAAAAAACAAAAAAAAAAAAAAAAAAAAAAACAGGAAACGGACGCCAGTGCAATGTGTGTGTAAAGTTCTATGTCATTTTCATACTCGCGCAGATTCACATCACCACCACCACAATCAAGGTCCAGAACTATTCCCTCACCATGAAGATCTTCCTTATACTGTCCCCTGACGGTCACATCCACCCCTACGACCCCACCATCCTCAACCCCTGATAACCACCCGTCTGTTCTCCATCTCTATAATTCTGTCATTTCAAGAATGTTATATAAATGGGATAATACAGTATTTTACTTTACCACATTGGCTTTTTTTTTAGTATTCAGGATGCCCTTGAGATCCATCCAAGTTGTCACATGAATCCAATTTTTTTGTATGCTGATGCATACATCTTTCTACATGAAGAACAGGGCTAGAACTGATGCCAAAGCCTGATTCATTCTAGCAGTAAGTAATTTTTATTACCAACAAGATAAACTCAGTGTCACCAAAAAAGCATCCATCTCATGAAGATAGGGACTTTTGATAAAATTACTTTTTATGTTTAATAGCTGTCAATATTTTTGTTCTTTTGGGACACCTGGGTGGCTCAGCGGTTGAGCATCTGCCTTTGGCTCAGGGCCTGATCCCAAGGTCCTGGGATCAAGTCCCACATCACAGGGAGCCTGCTTCTTCTTTTTCTTCTTCTTTTTTTTTTTTTTTAATTTTATTTATTCGTGAGAGACACACAGAGAGAGAGAGAGGCAGAGACAGAAGAAGGCTCCATGCAGGGAGCCCGATGTGGGACTTGATCCCAGGACTCCAGGATCACACCCTGGGCTGAAGGTGGCACTCAACCGCTGAGCCACGGGGGCTGCCTAGGGAGCCTGCTTATCCCTCTGCCTATCCCTAGAGGTCTCTGTCTCTCTCTCTCTCTGTCTCTCATGAATACATAAATAAAATATTTTTTTTTAATTAATTAATTATTTATTTATTTATGATAGTCACAGAGAGAGAGAGAGGCAGAGACATAGGCAGAGGGAGAAGCAGGCTCCATGCACCGGGAGCCCGATGTGGGACTCGATCCAGGGTCTCCAGGATTGCGCCCTGGGCCAAAGGCAGGCGCCAAACCGCTGCGCCACCCAGGGATCCCTAAATAAAATCTTTAAAAAATATATTTTTGTTCTTTTAATCAATTAAATACTACTGACCATTGTAAATTAATCCAAATTAAGGAAGATTTAGACCTTATAACTTATGACCACATGAAATGGAAAATATTTCAATTTAGATAACTTAATTGGACAGAAATAGTAGGTGATCAACAGAAGGTCTTCAAGCATGTTTTAGGAAGAATTCTGTAGGGGATATGGAATAGAAGTATAATTTGAAGGGGGAAATGGTGCCAATTTCTGACTGGTAAAGAGATGGTTCAGTGCTTTGTAAATGGACAAAGATGGATTTTTTTTTTCAAAGATGGATTTTAAATCTCTGGGGTATTTAGGTTCCATCAGACACATTTGTGAGTGATCCTAGAGGCTTGTTTTGTGGTAAGAACACCTAACATGAGATCTACCCTCTAAACAAATTCTTATGTGTACAGTACAGACCTGTTAACTACACACTCAACAAAGTGATTTAAGAGTTTTACTTGGAAATGTCAGTATCTCCAATATGACAGGAATTACATCTTTTGCAACAACCTAACATGAAAAATGGTTTTTAGGGACACCTGGGTGGCTCAGTGGTTGAGCTTCTGCCTTCAGCTCAGGTCATGATCCTGGGGTCCTGGGATTGAGTCCCACATCAGGCTCCCTGCAGGGAGACTGCTTCTCCCTCTGCCTATGTCTCTGCCTCTCTCCCTGTGTCTCTTATGATTAAAAAAAAAAAAAAAAAGTGGAACTAGAGATGGCAATCCAAGGGTTGGGGAAGCCCTGGATGGTTAGGAGGGGAGGGCAGGGGAGGAGGGGTGATGGAGGCAGGAGTTTCCCACAGCTTATATTTAATTGATGGACCTCTGGCAGGAGATGGATGGGGGAAGGGGAGCCACTCATATGAGAGACCATAGAGTAGAAAGGCCAACCTCTAGATGGCCAGAGAGCAACATGGGACACAGTCACCATCAAAGTCCTGACAGTGATCCTCTGAGGGACACATGTGTCATCACTGTGTCACAGATGAGAATACTAAGGCACATAGAGGTTAAACTATTGTTGGAAGTTGCATAGCTGGGAAGCAGGGGAGCAGGGTATGGGCCAAGCCATCTGGCTTGAGTTGGCCCTTGGATGCTCCATGCTGATGCGTGGGGCACAACACCCCCTGGTGAGGCAGAGGCATCACCAAAACTTCAGCTAGGTCTCCTACAACTCTACTCCAGCCTGAAGGATGAAAAGCCAATTAAGCAAAAGGTGGGGACCTGGGAGCGAGGAGCGATGCCTGGGAGGAAGAAAGAACTGGGGCCAGGATTCTAAGACGGACAGCAAAGGGCACCAAAGTGGCGGTTGGTCAAATGACTTCCCAGTGGACTCTGCCTCCCTGACATTGCTGGGAGCTATGGAAGGAAGCCCAGTTCAGTGATGAGGCCCAGAGGCCCTGAGCGGGTTGGGGTGGGGTGGAATGGGGTGGGGGTGGGGGTGCTGGAGCGAGGCAAGCCCACCCTGAGGCAGCTCCTCCCTGAAGACAGCATCCTGGCCACACACCCACTTTGGAAGCAACTGGGATTTGGTTTTGTTTTGATTCTTTTTTTCTTACTGGGGTAAAATAGGCTCAACATAATATTTACCATTTTAACTATTTGTAAGTGTACAATTCAGTGGCATTAAGTACATCCACCGTATTTTACAACCATCACCAACATCCATCTCTAGAACATTTCATCATCCTAAACCCGAACTCCATACCCCTTAAACAACTCCCCGATCTCCTGTACCCCAGCCCCTATAATCTCTATTCTATTTCTGCGTCTCTGAATCGGCCTATTCTGGGTACCTCGTCGTAAGTGGAGTCATGCAGTGTTTGTCTTCTTGTGACTGGCTTATTCCATTTAGCATCACGTCTTCACGGTTCATTCATGTTGTAGCATGTAGTGTAAATACCTGGCATTAAGCTTTTGATGCTGAGGCATTCATTTTAAAAGACATTCCTTTTGAATAAACATGTTGCCAGCTATATGACAGGGCTATGAGCAAAACGACCAGAGGAGCTGGGCCTCCCTACCCATGATGCTCCTTTTATGGAAACCCTGGACTGCCGAGATACCTGGCCACTTGAGTGACCCTGCCTCCACTCTCCTGTGCCCCAATTCCTGCTCTGATGCTTCAAATTAGCCACTAGACAGCCCACCCTCTGACCCTAATATAGGCAGAGCCCCAGGTCCATGCTCATCTCTCAGCACAACCGACAGAACATAATGTGCATCAGAACCTCGTTTTTCTTAAGGTACGGATGTCTCTTCTTCGCCTCTCCATTCACCTGTTGATGGACATTTGGGCTGTTTCTACGTTTAGCTATTGTGAATACCATTGCTCTGAATGGTGCACAAGTATCTGTTTGAGTCCCTGTTTTCAGTCCTGTTGTCTACACTCCCAGCAATGGAATTGCTGAATAATCATGGTAGCTCCAAGCGAAACTCTTTTCCACAATGGCTGCACCATTTCCCATGTCCACCAGCAATGCACAAGGGTTCCTGTTTCTCCACATCCTCGCCAATACTCCTTATTTGTGGAGGTATTTTTTTTTAAGGTTTAATTTTTAAGTAATGCTTACACCCAATGTGGGGCTCGAACTGTCAACGCTGAGATCAAGAGTTGACTGTTTTATTACCTGAGTCAGCCAGACACCCCTCCGTGGGGAGGTTTTTGGGCTCTTCACATCAGCCTGCACTTCAAGGCATTGGAATGAGAACCAGCAGTGGTGAGGTCCTTGCTTAGGGATCCATCAGCTTCGCTGAAGAGATCAGAGAGCCCCAGGGTATTTCTTATTGCATCTCCCTGTTCAATGCACTGGCACCTGGCTCCTCCTCTCTGGCTCCACAAAGCTCAGCAACACTGTTTCCTCTTCTTGCCTCTACTTAACCCTCTCTTTGCCTCTATTATCATTACCAGTCTAATGGGTCTTTACTATCCCTCTCTGTATCCCTTATCCCTGCAGTGCCACTTTGTAAATAGATGCTGTGTTAAAGTATTTCCACAATTCCATTTGAGTGTGCCTTCAGCTTAAGAAAGCTCTGCCCATGGACAAAGGCAGAAAGAGGTCACAGGACTGAGGTGTTTCTCTTTTATTAGTCACTAACATGTAGCGTTGTTGATGTCAGTGAGATCAAAGAGAGAAAATGGAGCCATGTGGATTGGAGAGTGGGCTGGCTCTCTGTGAGTTCTGCCATCATTCATTTTTCTCTCCACCTGCTGGAGCATCACGAAGATGGACTCAGAGGGGGCTGGTGAGCGTGAAGGAGAGATACATTACCATGAGATAAATTCCCCCAATCTTCGGGCAAAGAGGAATCAATTTTTTTCCATGCAAATTAAATTTTTTGAAGCTTTTGTATCTTTTAAAATATATTTATTTTTTTAAGATTATTTATTTATTTATTCATAGAGATGCAGAGAGAGAGAGAGAGAGAGAGAGAGGCAGAGACACAGGCAGAGGGAGAAGCAGACTCCAGGCAGAGAGCCCGACGTGGGATTCCATCCAGGGTCTCCAGGATCACGCCCTGGGCTGCAGGCGGCGCTAAACCGCTGTGCCACCGGGGCTGCCCTATATTTATTTATTTTTAAGTAATCTCTACACCCAACGTGGGGGCTCAAACTCACAACCCCAAGATCAAGAGTTGCACGCTCTTGCAACTGAGCATCTTTTCAGGTGTCTGTGGCCATCTGTAAGTCTTTTTAGGAAAAAATGTCTATTTGTGACTTGTGCTAATTTTTAATTGGATTATTTGGGGTTTTTTGGTGTTGAGTTTTAGAAGTTCTTTATATATTTTGGATATTAACCCTTATCGGGTATGTCATCTGCAAATACCTTCTCCCATTAAGTAGGTTGTCTTTTTGTTTCGTTGATGGCGTCAGCTGTAGAAACATTTTTCTAGATACATCTCCTTTGGCAAGGGAAACAAACGCAAAATAAAACTATTGGGACTACACTCAAAAAGCTTTTGCATGGTGAGGGAAACCATCAACAAAACAAAAAGTCAACCTATTGAATGAAATCAACCTTTTTATCTGTTGGTGAGAATCCCTGGCTTGGTGTGGAATCTTTGAGATCTAGAAAATGTGGCCAGGCTGATTCCGCCATGAGATCAGCAAATTTATTTATTTAATGAAATAAACATATTTATATAAATCATTAATACATTAACAAAATAAATCAGATTTAGTTAAAGTCCATTCTGCCCCACATTTTGCTGAGCTCTACTTAATAATTCACAAATAGACCATTGGTTTATCCTATGTTGTTGGTGCTTAAAAAGATAAACTCTGTTTAATAGGCTGATTATGGGATTTCTCAGCAGCCCCTAAAGCCAGATGGCTCCATGCAAGACAACATCCAGGATCCATCCTCAGGAAGTTCCTCTGGCCTGGTGGAAGCTCCTTCCCCAGGCCTTTCTGCCTCTGCATCCCTGAAGCTATAGCTGCTGAAAGTAGTGTCAACAGATGTCATGTCCTTTGATTCCATCTGTTTCTTTATTTTAAGTTGTTTTTTTTTTTAAGGTTTATTTATTTATTGGGGGGAGGGGCAGAGGGAGAGAGCATCCTATGCAGACTCTGCCTTGATTGTGGAGCCCAATGCAGGCTCAATCTCATGACCCTGAAATCATAATCTGAGCTGAAATCAAGAATTGGACACCCAACCGACTGTGCCACCCAGGCATCCCAATTGTTTCTTTTTAAAAATCTGGAGATTTCACATAAAATCTGATTTTCTGGATTCTCTTACAAAAATGCATAATGGGCAGCCCGGGTGGCTCAGTGGCTTAGCGCCACCTTCAGTCCCGGGTGTGGTCCTGAAGACCCGGGATCGAGTCCCACATCAGGCTCCCTGCATGGAATGGAGCCTGCTTCTCCCTCTGCCTGTGTCTGTGCCTCTCTCTCTCTCTCTCTGTGTCTCTCATGAATAAATAAAATTTTAAAAAATGTATGATGTGGCAACACTAGATACCATATTCCCACAAGGTAAGAGTTGACTGGAATAGATTATCACTACCATGTGTTTATTTTTTGTTTTGCTTGTTTTTGTTTAATTTAAATTAACATATAGTATCTTCTTAGTTTCAGAGGTAGAATTCAGTGATTCATCAGTCTTACATAACACCCAGTGCTTATTACATCACGTGCCCTCCTTAATGCCCACCACCCAGTTACCCCATCCCCTGCCAACCTCCCCTCCAGCAACCCTCAGTTTGTTTCCTGTGATTAAGAGTCTCTTATGGGGCAGCTGGTTGCTCAGCGGTTTAGCACCATGTTCGTTCTAGGGCATGATCCTGGAGACCTGAGATCAAGTCCCATGTTGGGCTCCCTGCATGGAGCCTGCTTCTCCCTCTGCCTGTGTCTCTGCCTCTCTCTCTTTCTCTGTGTCTCTCATGAATAAATAAATAAAATCTTAAAAAAAAAAAAAAGAATCTCTTATGGTTTGTCTCCCTCTCTGATATTCTCTTGTTTTATTTTTCCATCCGTTCCTCTATGTTCTTCTGTTTTGTTTCTTAAATTCCACATATGAGTGAGATCACTTAAGAATTGACTTATTTCACTTGCATAATACCTTCTAGTTCCATCAATGCTGTTGCAAATGGCAATATGTCTTCTTTTTTGGTGGCTGAGTAATTATTTGTGTGTGTGTGTGTGTGTGTGTGTGTGTGTGTGTGTCTACGCACACTACATCTTTTTTATCCATTCATCTATTGATGGACACCTGGGCTCTTTCCATAGTTTGGCTATTGTGGACAATGCTGCTGTAAACCCTGGAGGGCAGATGCCCCTTCAGATCACTACATTTGTATCTTTGGGGTAGATACCTAGTAGTACAATTGCTGGGTCATAGGGCAGCTCTATTTTTAACTTCTTGAGGAACCTCCCACTGTTTTCCAGAATGGCTGCACCAGTTTGCATTCCCACCAACAGTGTAAGAGGGTTCCCCTTTCCGCATCCTCACCAACATCTGTTGTTTCCTAACTTGTTAATGTTAGCCACTCTGACTAGTGTGAGGTGGTATCTCATTGTGGTTTTGTCTTTCCCTGATGCTGAGTGATGTGGAACATTTTTTCATGTGTCTGTTGGCCATCTGTATGTCTTCTTTGGAGAAATGTCTGTTCATGACTTCTGCTCATTTCTTGACTGGATTTTTTGGTTTTGGGGTGTTCAGTTTGATAAGTTCTTTATAGATTTTGGTGATTCCATCTATTTGGATTCTCCTTGGACACTAGTCTTCAAACTCTTCTATTTTCACTTCTCAAGGTACAGTCATTATTCATGAAGAGTTCCAAGGACTATGTCTTGATGATATTAAGGGAAAGCAGTAGATATTTTTCCTCCATCATTAAGATTTCAGTTTGTCAAACAAATTACTGCTTTTGGTGACAAAGAAAAGGGAATGAAGTCAATGAAGGAATTAATTAGGCATTTATTCATTCAGTGGATTCCCATTGTAGCCACTGTGATGGTTAATTTTATGTGTCAACTTGGCTAGGCTATGGTACCAGTTGTTTGTTCAAATACAAGTTTTGATATGACTGTGAAGGTATTTTTAGACTTTGAGTAAAGCCAGTTACCCTACACAAGATGAATGGACCTTATCCAATCAGTTGAAGACCTTAAGAGAAAAGACTGAGGTCTATAGAAGAGGAACCAGTTCTGCCTCCAGCCTAACTGCAGACTCAAGACTGTAACTCTTCCCTGGGTTTCCAGGCTACCCTAATGTTTCAGACTTGCCAGCCTACAGAATCATATGAGCTAATTCCCTAAAATCAAGCTCTTAAAATCAATCAATTTAAAGAGATTTCTTAAAATCAATCTCGTTTTCTAAAAGATTTTTATTTATTTATTCATGAGAGACACCAACAAAGAGAGGCAAAGACATAGTCAAAGGGAGAAGCAGGTTCCCTGCATGGAGCCCGATGTGGGACTAGATCCCAGACCCTGGGATCACGCCCTAAGCCAGAGGCAGATGCTCAACCACTGAGCCACCCAGGCATCTCTTAAAATCAATATCTCTTAAAATATATGCGCGTATGTGTGTGTGTTGTGTGTGTGTGTGTGTGTGTGTGTATACATACATACTATTCTGTTTCCCTGGAGAACCCTGACTGATACAGCCCTTCTGCAGGATAAAAACAGCAGACTCTGCTTTCTCAGGAACTTAATTTTAAAGACTACGTAAAAGGCTGGATTTTAGTTGGCAGAATTACCCTCATGAATCTTAAGTTCTCAGTAGGGGACCATCTTAACACAGTATGCTGATGAGTGACATATTAGCTGTCCAAAATAGTTCTCTTCCCTGACACCAGAGATAAGCAGATTGCTATTTCTATGTTCATTTTCAATTGAGCATCAGCTAAAATAATCGCTTGAGGATACAGGGCCTTGTTATATCAAACATAAGTACCTAAACTACATCGAACTTAAAAGTTTCTGCACAGCAAAGGAAATAACAAAGTGAAAAGACAACCTACTGAATGGGAGAAAAATATGTGTAAATCATTTATCTGATAAGGGGTTAATATCCAAAATATATAAAGAACTCACACAACTCAATAGCAAGAAATCGATCATTTAAAAATGGGTGGAGGATCTGAATAGACATTTTCGCCAAGAAGATATACAAACATCAGATGACCAACAGACACATGGAAAGATCCTCAGCATCACTGACTATTGGGGAGATGCAAATCAAAACCACAACAAGCTATCACCTCATACCTGTCAGAATGACTAGTATCAAAAAGACAAGAAATAACAAATGTGAGTGAGGATGTAGAGAAAAGGGTACCCTTTTTGGTATAGCCACTATAGAATTAGTGCAGCCACTATAGAAAATAGTATGGCAGTTCCTCAAAAAATTAAAAATCGAGGGGCACCAGGCTGGCTTACCTGGGAGAACATGCAATTCTTGATCTTGGGGTTGTGAGTTCAAGTCCCACATTAGTGTTAAAGCTTACTTTTTTAAAAAGGTGTATTTTGGGGCATGTTGGCTGGCTCGGTAGAAGGAGTGTGTGACTCTTGATCTCAGTGTCTTGAGTTTAAGCCCTACACTGGATGTGGAGCTTACTTAGAAAAATTAAAAATAGTACTACTATCTCATGCAGCTATTCCACTTCTGGGTATTTATTCTAATAAAATGAAAACACTGGAATGCCTGGGTGCTCAGTGGTTGAACATCTGCCTTCGGCTCAGGTCATGATCCCAGGGTCCTGGGACTGAGCCCCACGTCAGGCTCCCCACTGAGGGAAGAGCCTGCTTCTCCTTCTCCCCACCCCTCGTTCGTGGTCTCTCTGTCTTTCATAAATAAATAAAATCTGTAAAAAAAAAAAGAAAGAAAGAAAGAAAGAAAGAAAGAAAGAAAGAAAGAAAGAAAGAAAGAAAGAAAATGAAAACACTAATCTGAAAAGATATATGTGCAACCCCATGTTCCCTGCAGCATTATTTACAATGGCCAAGACATGGAAACAACCCGAGTGTCCACTGATGGATGACTACATAAGAAAACATGGTATACAATGAAATTCTGCTATTTGTAACACATGGGTGGACCCAAGGGCATTAAGCAAAGTGAAATAAGTCAGAAAGGCAAATGCCGTATCATTTCACTTATATGTGGAATCTAAAAAACAAAACAAACAAAAAAACAAGCTCATAGATCCAGAGAACAGATTGGTGGTTGCTGGGGAGACAAGTGGGCCAGGGGAGAAACAGGTGAAGAGGAACAAAACAGTATAGTCTTCCAGCTACAAAACAGAGAAGTCCTGGGGATATAAGGTACAGCACGGTGACTATAGGTAATAATACTGTGTTTCATATTTGAAAGTTGTTAAGAGAGTAGATCTTTAAAGTCTTCACCAAAAGAAAAAAAAATTTATAAGTACATTTGGTGACAGATGCTAACTAGAAATCTAGTGATCATTTCACCACATAAACAAATATGGAATCATTATGTTGTACATCTGAAACAAATATAACATTATATGTCAATTATATACCTCAATAAAACTTTTTTTTTTTTTTCCCAGAGAGAAAGCAAGCACGTGGTGGGGGGAAAGGAGGAGCAGAGGGAGAGAGAGAATCCCAGGCTGCCTCCATGCCCAGCACAGAGCCAGACACAGGGCTTGGTCTCATGATCTGAGCTGAAATCAAAAGTTGGATGCTTTACCAACTGAGCCACTCGGGCACCCCAAGAGTGAAGAGATTTTTTTGAATCTAAAGGAATAAAAATTGATTCCATACCTGCTATGGGTAAAGTACTGTAATGAAACAAAGGTGAATAAGATGTAGCTGCTCTCTTCAAGGAAGAGAATCTAGTAAGAAAATTAAGACACAGGTAGTACACAGGCCCACATTTTGGTGTGTAAATGCCATTACCAACTAAAAGAAACCCAGGATTCTTTGAAAAAGACCAAACTCAGATCTTTGGCAGGGAATGTAGGAGAGGAGTGAGATCTCTGCCATGGAAAGCAAGAGCAAAGACCAGTAGTGTCCTGTCATGAAAACTCAGAACTAATCTGATGGAGTTCCCAAGGCTCCAAGCTGAGAAAATCTGAGTATCAAAACCAATACTGTACAACCTAAATGTCCACTAATGGATGAACGGATAAACAAAATGTGGTACATACATACAACAGAATATTATGCAGCCTTTAAAAGGAAGGAAATTCTGGGGATCCCTGGGTGGCTCGGTGGTTTAGTGCCTGCCTTCGGCCGGGAGTGTGATCCTGGGGTCCCGGGGTCAAGTCCCGCGTCGGGCTCCCTGTGTGGAGCCTGCTTCTCCCTCTGCCTGTGTCTCTGCTTCTCTCTATATATATCTCTCATGAATAAATAAATAAAATCTTTAAAAAAAAAAAAAAAGGAAGGAAATTCTGACAGATACTACAACCTGGATGAACTTTATGCTAAGTGAAATAAGCCAGTCACAAAAAGACAAGCACTATGTGATTCCACTTATAGGAGATACCAGAGTAGCCAGATTCACAGAGAAAGGGAGTAGAATGGAGGGTACCAGGGGCTGGGGGAGGGAAATGGGGAGTTCTTGTTTAATGGGTTTAGAGTTTCAGTTTAGAATGATGAGAAAGTTCTGGAGATGGATGGTTGTGATGGTTACATAACAATGTGAATGTACTTAATGCCACAGTGGCATTTAACTGTGGTATATCTTACCACAATAAAAAAAAAAAAAGTGGCACCTGACTGGCTCAGTCAATAGCGCATGGGACTCTTAATCTTAGGATTATAAATTCAAGCCTCACACTGGGTGTAGAGATGACTAAAAAATAAATAAATGAATGGATGAATGAATGAACAGAAATAATTACAGCCAGGAATGATGATCTGGAGATGGACGGTGGTGTTGTTTACATAACAATGTGAACGTACTTTTTTTTAAAAGATTTTATTTATTTATTTATGAGAGACACAGAAAGAGAGGCAGAGACATTGGCAGAGGGAGAAGCAGGCTCCCCATGGGGAGCCCGATGTGGGACTTGATCCTATGACCCTGGTCACGCTATGAGCCGAAGGCAGATTCTCAACCACTGAGCCACCCAGGCATCCCTGAACATACTTTAATGCCACTGAAGTGTACACTTAAAAAGGGTAAATCTGTGCTGTGTATATTTTACTGCAATTAAAAGGAAAATGATACTTAGAAATTATTATCACCAGGAAAGAAGTTCTCTTAATCTAATAAATACACTATAAGGGTGAAAAAAAGACTAATAACTTTAACTGAAACAAGGGATTATATAAAAAACCATGAATAGAAAGAAAACATGTGTGAATGGAAGTCATATGAATTTATGCTCACCTCCACCAGAGGCAAAGATAACGGAATGAAATTCCAATATGTGTTTTCTCCAGCTCCATGGGCAGTTCACTCCATTCTGACACTATGTATCTGCGACACTATCTACCTGCGGATAGTGTCAGATCCCATAGGTTAAGGGCTCAGTCCCCCTAGACTCCCCCTCCCTCCCCCACCCACACCCTTCAGATGCCAATTGCAAGTCAAAGTTGTTATCTATGCTCCTGGTCATTGGCTATTAACTGGAGGATCCCACAACTCCCTCCTTGGGCTGCATTAACTTGCTAGTGAGGCTCACAGAATTGAGAGGAACATTTAACTTACTGGGTGATTGGCTCATTATAGAACAGTATAATCAGGAACAGTCAGATGGAAGAGATGCAGAGGGCAAGGTCTGTGGGAAGGGGTGCAGAGCTTCCATGACTTCTCTGGGTGACTGTTCTCCTAGCATCTCCATGTATTCACCAACCTAGAAGCTTTCTGAAACCCATTCTTTTGGTTTTTTATGGAAGCTTCACTACAGAGGCATGATTGATGAAATCACTGATTGGCAATTGATTCAACTTCTAGCCTCTTTCTCTTCCCCAAAGGTCAGGGGATGAGACTGAAAGTTTCAGCCTCTAATCATATATCTGTTTCTGGCAACCAGCCATCATCCTTAAGGGCTTACAAAAGTCACTGTGTTAACATAAGCTCAAGTGTGCCTGAGAGGGGCTTCTTCTGAATATCAAGACACCTTATCACTATTGTCACTTAGGAAATTCCAAGGGTTTTAGGAGCTCTGTGCCAGGGCTGAGGACAAAGACCAAATACATATTTCTTATTATAAATTGCAACATCACAGACATCTTTAAGGAGAAGTGATGGAGTGTGTCTGTGGGAGGAGCTGTCCAGGCAGAGCAAGGGGCTCGGAGCAAGGGGTGTGGCTGAGGAACATCACAAGGCCCACTTGGCTAGAAGCAGGAGGGGGTAGTTCATGAATAAGAGATGGGGCAAAAAAGCTGCCCAGTGGGAAGACAGGAGGTGGGACATGAGTTCCTGTGGGCCCTTTGACACGTGTTCAACTTCCTGCTGAATGCAGCCAGTAAGGCTGTCGAGCAGAAAGGAGATGCTATAAACTTAAAAAAATGCAAATAAAGTGTCAATGAAAATGTGAGGTGTCACAAACTCTCACAACACAGCTGCAGTTGCATAACCAAGTTCATCCAGCCTGGAGGGAGGGGCCTCAGAACACAGAGAACTTAAGCATGTGCCTGCCCATCATGCAACAAGTTCATGCTTGCACAGGGACATAAAGGAATATGTATGACTTGGTAGCAAAGTCTATTAGGATTCTCCAGAGAAACAGAATCAATAGGCTGCACACTGCCTGTGTGCATATGTGTGTGTGTGTGTGTGTGTGTGTGTGTGTATATATATATATATATATATATGCACACATATATAATATATAATATATATACACATATATAATATTTTATATATATATATATAATATATAAAATAAGGAATTCACTCATGTGGTGATGGAGGCTGAGAAGCAGGCAAGCTGGAGAACCAGGAGGGTTGATGTACGTAACAGTTGGAGGGCAGGAGAGGATGGATGTTCTGACTCAGAGATTCAGGCAGGAAAAGTTCCCTCTTATTCAGTCTTTTTGAACTATTCAGGTCTTCAGTTGATTGCATGAGTCTCACCTATATGGGGAATGAGGGGACAACTTCCTTTACTCAGTCTACCCATTCAAATGTCACTCTCATAAAAAAACAAAACAAACCACCACCACCAACAACAAAAAAAACCCTTTACATACAGTCAGAATAATGTTTGAATAAATGTCTGGGTACCCCAGGGCCCAGTCAGGCTGACACATAAAATTAACTATCGGGAAAAATAAATAAATAAATAAATAAATAAATAAATAAATAAATAAATAAATAAATTTAACTATCAGGTGGCTCAGTGGTTTAGCACAGCCTTAAGCTCAGGGCGTGACCCTGGAGGCCCAGAATCGAGTCCCACGTCGGGCTCCATGGAGAAAAACCCGGAGGGCTGGTGTATTCTTTTTTTTTTTTTTTTAAAGATTTTATTTATTTATTCCTGAGAGACAGAGAGAGAGAGGCAGAGACACAGGCAGAGGGAGAAGCAGGCTCCATGCAGAGAAGCAGGCTCCATGCAGAGAAGCAGGCTCCATGCAGGGAGCCGACATGGGACTCGATCCCGGGTCTCCAGGATCACACCCAGAGCTGCAGGCGGCGCTAGGTGATTCTGGGGACACCTGGATGGCTAAGCGGTGTGGCGCCTGCCTTCAGCCCAGGGCGTGATACTGGAGTGTCAGGATTGAGTCCCAGATCCGGCTCCTTGCATGGAGCCTGCTTGTCCCTCTACCTATGTCCCTGCCTCTCTCTCTATGTCTCTCATGAATAAATAAATAAAATCTTTAAAAAACAATACAAAACAAACCCCAAAAGGTGATTCTGCACAAGTAAGAAGGACTAGCTGGAAAGGAGAGAAGACAGAGGCAAGTGTTGTTAACCTTTCCCATGCCATGGATTCCTGCTCTGGATAATGTTCCTAAGTGCTGCTATGGTCTGGTTGGTTGTGTCCCCCACAAATTCATATGTTGAATTCCTAACGCCCAGTGTGATGGTAATTAGGAACAAGGCCTCTGGGAGGTGGCTTAGGTCAGGAGAGAGGAGCCCCTATGAATGGGATTAGTGCTCTTACAAAAGAGACCAACCAGGCAGTGCTCCTAGCCCCTTCCACCATGTGGGGATGCAGCCAACAGAAAATGGCTTTCATCAGAACCTGACCTTGCCAATCCCCTGATCTCAGACTTGCAGGCCCCAAGAACTCTAAGAAATAAATGTCTGTTGTCTATAAGCTACCAGCCTTTAGTATTTTGTTCTAACAGCCCAAACACATTAAGACAAGTGCAGAAAATAAGATACACAGATTTACAAAGGAAATATTGTTGAAATCCTAACAGCAAAACGTATTTAAAATCTGATATGTAATATAGGGGCTTTCTTTATCAATACAATGAATAACTAGTGGTGAGTCTAATAACTCTTAGGATATCAAAGGAATGATGAATGTAAATAATATTCTGTGTCAGTTGTAATGTGATATAAAACATCTGGAATTTCCATGGGTGACACAGCCATTGGTACTGTTATGCTTTGTTGTCTCATTCATAATTGAAAAGAATAATGAATTTTACTAAGAGGTTGGTGAAAATATCAACCTAATTGCTTTCTCAGCCAAATTTAGGACCCCCTGAGTTCTATCCAAGGATACCCTGGGGACACCAGGTAAAGACTCCTGAGCTTGAAGCTGTCTTGTTTACCCTGAAAATCGATACAGCACCGATGGGTGTATTTTTAGGATCTTGCCAAAGTCAGGGAAGACTCCGTTTTCTTTACAAAATCTGAGTTCATTAACATATTCTTTGGGGTGAGACAGTTTGGAGTAGGATACTAACGAAGGCTCTAAGTATCTCCCCACAAGTGAGTTATTAATTATACAGAGGAAAAATACTCTTATAGTGGAGAACTATCCCAGACATAATGTTGACCACCACAGCAAGTGTCCAATACTCAAACACTAACAGGACAAACTGAAATCATGTTACTCCAGACCAAAATGTGGAACCAGAATAATCTCAAGGAAGCAATCATATAAACCCCAATTGAGGGGCCCTCTAAAAAATGAGGCATTTGTCCTCTTCAAAAATGTACATGTCGACAAAGTAAGGCGGAGGAGTGCTTCCAGATTATGGGAGATTAAAGAGATTTGACAATTGAATATCTTGCTTAATCCATGGTTGGAGCCAAGTCTGAGAACAAAGGTTTATAAAGGATATTATTGGGACAATCAGCAAAATGTGACTATGAGAAATATATTAAGCAACAATATTATATTAATTTCTTGAATTTGATGATTTTTCTGAGATTATACAAGAGAATGTCTTTGTTCTTAAGAGATATACTCTGAATTATTTAGGTGCAAAGAGTATATAATTAGTCTCAGTGATTCAGCAAAAATGTCACTACATAAGATAGATGTCTCTCTTTATATATGTGTGTATATATATATATATATACATATATATATATATACACATGTATATCTGGACGTATACAAATATGTACATATATGGAGAGAGTGTTAATGAGCAAATGGGCCAAAAATGTGAATGGATGGAAGATATAGAGAAAATATATATGGGGATGTGTGATTCAGGATAATACCTAGAAGTGATATTTCTAGGTCAAAGGTAAATACTACATACTTTTGTTAGATATTGCTTTGTTCCCTTCATCAGGGGATGTACCATTTTGGATTTCCACCAGTCAAGTATGAATATCCACTTCTCCACTTGCCACAGAGTAGTTTGTCAAGATTCTGAGTTTTTGTCTTGGTGACGGTGCACTGTGGCTTCAATGTGTGTCTTGTGATGTGCACAGAGCTTGCACTCTTTCACCCGATAAGTGGCTCCTAAGACATTCTATCAGAGAAATGGCTTCCACTCAGGTTCCAGGTATTCTTTCAACCCCAATCCCTTTTTCCTCCCTGTCTAGACAGATAAGCTTAGTCAGATTGCAGGAATGGGGTCCTCACGGTCATCATCATCATCATCATCATCATCATCATCATCAAATTTGCCTAGAATGAGAGTGGGCACTCGATACATTTGTGCCAGTGGTGCATTTGCATAGAACTGGACAACTTGCCCAGACATTTTGCTTCCATCTCAATCTGCACAGCAATCTCTTCCAGAGGGCACACAGACAACACCCTCCTCCTTGAGTGGTGAGGAAAAGGAGGTTTAAGGAGATGAAGTGGCTTATTCAGCCAGCAAGTGGAGAATACAGGACTAGAGAGCACACATTCGGATTCCTAGTAAGTGCCTGTAAAGTTACAGAACAGTTCTCAAGACTACCTTCACTTCTGACACCCAGAGCAAGTCTAGGGATCCCCACCCTAAGCTCCCCAAGTTCAAGAATTCACAAGAAGGACTATCAACACTTGCTGAAACCTATTATACTTACTGTTCTGATTTATCACAGTGAAAGGATACAGATTAAAATCAACCAAGGGAAGAGATGCGTCAGGTAGGGCCCAGGAGAGTTCCATACATACACAAAGCCTCAGCTGTCCTCTCCCAGTAAAGTCGTGGAGAGTGTTGATTCTTAGCAACAATTCATGACAATACGCATGGACTATTGCCAACCAGGAAAGTTTACTCAAGCCATGAGTGCGGAGTTTTTCTTGGGGCTCTTGGGATCTTGTGGACACGGTTGGCTGCCCACATGGCTGACCTCGGTCTCCGGTCTATTCAAGGCTGAGCCGATACGACCTGACCAAAGCCCTCACTACAAATCGCATTGTTAGACTATCTGGCATGACCCAAGACATCCAAGTAAACAAAATCGCTCTTATCAGGCAGCACATTCTCAGGGTTTAGAGATCACCCCCTGGGGGTTCAGGAAAAAGACCAGATCTCTCTTTGGGCAAGGTTAAATCTTTATTGCATAACGCCCTTCCCTTGTAATCCATTACAACAAGTGGAGTACCTGCACCTCTCAGCCTCAGCAGCCGCACAACTTTGATGGAGAAATCCCAACCTGGCTGCGTAGCAGGACTGGAAAATGGAAACTGAGCAGAGCAGAAGGAAGGAGTGGCATAGGGGAGCGCAGAAGTGAATTTAACAACGGCCCTCTGCAAAAAAAGCAGTCGATTCTGGTGATTGAGAATTTGCGTCCCATACTTTCCTCTGCTCATCATGGATGGAAGGAAAGTGCTTCCTTGACCCCACTTGTTTCTGGGGTCAGGTCCAGCTGGCCTCAGTATCTCTCTCTGATTGAGTGCAGCCAGACCCTTAGGGGGCGCACACTTTCAGTTTGGGCAGCCAAAAAGAAAAAAAAGGAATCCAAAAGATTAACAAACCTCATTCTTCATCAAATTACATTTCCTGGTGAGGTACTGTTACAATGAAAATTGGCTTGCAATTTGTGCAAAAGGTGTAAATTCACCTCTTTTATTCACTTTTTAAATCTTAGCCGTGGGAATGTTGTTGACACTTGGAAAATTATTCTACCTCTAAATAGGACAAAGTTCAATAGAGATGAGGCCAAACCTTACAATAGAGGGGAGGAGGAGAAGGAGGGGCAAGCAGGGAGCTGGGAGTGAGAAGAAAAGGCTTGTTCACTTTCCCTCAGAGCTTCCTCTAAGCGCAACTCTGTGTCCTAAAGGAGGACAGAACTTCTGTCCAGTTCCCCAAACCCATCCCAGCTGTTCTCGGGATTTTCATTCTCTTCCAGCCTTCCTTGGAAAGGAAGCCACAGCCAGAGGCAACTATTTTATTTCTTCCTAACACAGACAAAAGCTTGGAGAGACCCAAACTCAACACTTGGGTTGCCAAAGCCTTGATGGGTGCTTATTTTGGGCACAAGACTGAAATAATGAGAAGCCTTGTCATTAGTGATCGATGCCCCCCTTCCATTACCCTGTCTCATTCCCACAAATGAACCAAAAGCCTCCTCCCAGGCATACTGACTGATTAACAAATATTTACCCATTAATGTCAAGCACCCATTAATGTCAAGCATTGGTGGGAGTGATGATGGGCAGACACAAATGACAAAAATAAACCAAATACATACTAGCAGGTGGCCACTGTTTATAGGGGAGTAAAACAGTGTTTGGGTGGTTTTCTGGTGGTCAGCAATGGTCTCTTTAAGAAGGCTGACTCAGCTAGAAGAGCATGTACCTCTTGATCTCAGGGTTGTGAGTTCAGGCCCCATATTGGGTGCAGAGATTACTTAAAACAAATAAATTAAAAAAAAAAAAAGGTGACATTGAAATAAAGGCTTGAAAGACAAGAATGAGTCAGCAATGTTAAGAGCTTCTGTGGGAAAAGAAAAGAGAAACAACCTTGACTTGATGAAGAAGCCCTGACTCACCCCAGAATATGTGGAATCAAATAAGGTGAACTGAACTGGCTGAGATGTGACTTCCAAATGTTTGAAACAGAAATGAATCTCCTTTACAGAAAAATTAAGAAAGCTACAGTGCTCTCCATGAGGAGGAAAGGCAGATTACAGAAAAGGGCCTTGGGCTGCTCTACTGAAACCCACCAAAAAGGCTCCAGGGCTTCCTCCAACACTTGCCCGATGGGGACCCCTATGATTTTCTGCACAGTGAAGTGAGAAGGAGCAGGGACTCTGGCCTCAGAAGGATGAAGCTTTGAGTCCTGGGTTTGTAACCTTAGGCAAAAAATAATGAGCCGGAGCCTCCCTTTCCTTATCTGTAAAAGGAGTCTAATGAACACTCCCACTCAGTGGGGCCAGGAGGGCACCATGCAATGAATGGCCCGGCACACAGGACTTCAGAGAGTGACTCATTGCCACCCAAGATCCTTGGGATGGCCAAGGATGACAGTTCAGTGGAATAAGCATGGTTCCCTTTGGTGGCCCCAGGGGTAGGGTTAGGAAAGGAGTAAGGAACATCTTTACTCTCTGGTGGGCTCTTTTCTAGCAAACTCCTGGCAAGTACAAAGGGCACTATGCCACGCTGCTGATTATATAACTGGTTGCATAACTGCTTAAGGGGAAACATAACTCTACTGAAGGTTGCGATTTAACAAAATCATTTGTAATTGTTTTAAAATAAACCATTCCCCACACCAACATGGAAATAGCCACCATAACAGACAATGCAGGTGGCATTGCAACCATCTAGAACATTCTGGTTTCTAGGGGTTGTTCAACATAAACTGAAAGAAAAAGGCAAGAGTCCATCTTTTTTTTTTTTTTTTTTTTGGTAAATATGTAGACCTATTTTATTTGTCAGGGATCCCTGGGTGGCTCAGCAGTTTAGCACCTGCCTTCGGCCCAGGTTGTGATCCTGGAGTCCTGAGATCGAGTCCCACATCGGGGTCCCTGCATGGACTCTGCTTCTCCCTCTGCCTGTGTCTCTGCATTTCTCATGAATAAATAAATAAAATCTTAAAAAAAAAAAAGAGTATCAATTTTATTTAGGTACAAAAATGATCAGAATTTCAGTCCTGGCTGGGTAGCCTTGGGCAAGTTACTTAACCTTTGCTACTCAAAATGTGGTCCATGTGCCAGCAGTAGACAGATACCTGGGAGCTTGATGGAAATGTGTTACATCAGGCCTACCCCATATTTGCTGAAACAGAGCCTGTATTAACAAGATCTTCAGGTGTTATGCACATGAGAGGTGGGGAAGCATTCATTGTACTGCATACCTGAAACTACTATAACACTGTATTTTAACTAACTGGAATTATTATTGTTGTTGTTGTTATATTTTTTAAGTAATCTCTATACCCAATGTGGGACTTGAACTCATGACTCCAAGATCAAGTCGTATGCTCTACCTACTGATCAAGCCAGGTGCCTCTTAACCAGAATTAAATGAAAACAGGGGTGTCTGGGTGGCTCAGCTGGTTGGTTGTGCCTGCCTTCTGCTCAGGTCATGATCTCGGTGTCCTGGAATTGAGCCCATGTCAGGCTCCCTGTTCAGTGGGGAGTCTGTTTCTCCCTCTCCCTCTGCTGCTCCCTGCTTGTGCCTGCTTGCTCTTTCCCGCAAATAAATAAGAAAATTAAAAAAAAAAAAAAAAAAAAAAAAAAAACGAAGACTTAAAAAGCCAAAAACAAAACAAAACAAAACAAAAAAACACTAGGGAAACATTGATTTAACATCTCCAAGTGTCACTCTCATAAGAGAGGAGCCAAAGTGGCTTTTAAACAAATTAAATATAAATATAACCAGCTTTTAAAACAAATTTGCTAAGTCATTCTCACCAATTTATTCTTCCAAACAAGCTTTCGAATCCTTTATCAGCATTCCACCAAAAAAACAAAAACAAAACAAAACAAAACAAAAAAAAACAAACCAATAAAACACCCCAGTGGAATTCTCATTAGAATTACATTAAAATATAAAATAATTTGAGAATTGGTATCTTTATAATATTTATTCTTCCTATCCAGGAACATGGGCTGTCTTTCCCATTTATTCAGTCTTTTTACTTTTTATTCAAGTATAACGATTCAATAATTCTATACATTACACAGTGTTCATCCTGATAAAAATATGGAACACCATGAATTTGCGTGTCATCCTTGTGGAGGAGTCATACTAACCTTTTCTGTATAGTTCCAATTTTAGTATATGTGCTGCCAAAGCAAGCAATATATATATATATATATATATATATTTTTTTTTTTAGCAAGCAATAAATTTAACCAGCTTTTTAACAATTAAAAATTAAGCAGCTGGCTCAATCTTGGAGCTTGTGACTCTTGATCTCGGGATTGTAAATTTGAGCCCCGTGTTGGGTGTAGAGATTACTTAATAAAATCTTTTTAAAAAATTAAGCAGAACAGAAAGTAAAGTGAAAAGCAGGGCAGCCTGGGTGGCTCAGCGGTTTAGCGCTGCCTTCAGCCCAGGGCGTGATCCTGGAGACCCCGGATTGAGAGTCCCACGTTGGGCTTCCTGTAGGGAGCCTGCTTCTCCCTCTCCCTGTGTCTCTGCCTCTCTCTCTCTGTGTGTCTCATGAATAAATAAATAAAATCTTAAAAAAAAAAAAAAGTCCTCCTCCATCTCCCAACTCCTCCTCACCCCACAACACCCCTACAACTCCTGTCCCCCACTAGCCATTCTCTGAACCTCCTCCAGTTTGGCCTGGGGGTCTTTGTCCTTGGCAGGCAGCAACCACCACACTCCAGGCATTATTTGCCTTGAGTCTGGGGGGGTAGCACTAAAAAATCATCCTTCCCTTCTATAAGCCAATATGTTCTTCAAAGAAATGCTCACTCTGATCAGGCTGACTGATCCCTCCCTTTCTCCTATAAAGCCCACAGGAGGGCATGGTTCCAGGTCAAAAACTGGTCCAGGGGGATCCCCGGGTGGCTCAGCGGTTTAGCGCCTGCCTTTGGCCCACAGTGGAATCCTAGAGTCCTGGGATCGTGTCCCACATCAGGCTCCCTTCATGGAGCCTGCTTCTCCCTCTGCCTGTGTCTCTGCCTCTCTCTCTCTTTGTGTCTCTCATGAATAAATAAATAAAATCTTAAAAAAAAAAAAAAAAAAAACTGGTCCAGTCACCTCTTAGCAACTTATAAGGAGAGATCCCTACCTCTCTCTTAAAAATGTTAGGGTCAGGGGATCCCTGGCTGGCTCAGCAGTTTAGTGCCTGCCTTTGGCCCAGGGCGTGATCCTGGAGTCCCGGGATCGAGTCCCATGTCGGGCTCCCTGCATGGAGCCTGTTCTCTGCCTGTGTCTCTGTCTCTCTCTCTCTCTATGTCTATCATAAATAAATAAAATCTTTAAAAAAAAAAAAAAAAAAAAAAAGAATGTTAGGGTCAGGGCAGCCCAGGGGGCTCAGCGGTTTAGTGCCGCCTTCAGTCCAGGGCCTGATCCTGGAGACCCGGGATCCAGTCCCATGTCGAGCCTGCTTTTTTTTCCCCCCAATTATTATTATTTAAAAAAAAAATTTTATTGGAGTTCAATTTGCCAACATATAGCATAACACCTCGTGCTCATCCCAAGTGTCCCCCTCATTGCCCATCACCCAGTCACCCCAACCCCCCACCCACTTCCCCTAACATTCTCTTTTCTTTTTTTTTTAAGATTTCATTTATTTATTCATGAGAGACAGAGAGAGCTTGCTTCTTCCTCTGCCTGTGTCTCTGCCTCTCTCCGTGTGTCTCTCATGAATAAATAAATAAATAAAATCTTTAAAAAAAAGAAAAAAAGAATGTTAGGGTCTTGGAGGAGACCCTAAGGACCCTGAGAGACTCTGAGGTTACTCAGTGGGTTAATCAGCTGCCTTCGGCTCAGGTCATGATCTCAGGGTTCTATGATAGAGCCCTGAGTGGAGAGGGTGTCCCTGCTCAGCGGGGAGCCTACTTCTCCCTCCCCCTCTGCTCCTCTCCCCTGCTCATGCTCTCTATTTCTCTCTCAAATAAATAAATGAAAGAAAGAAAGAAAGAAAGAAAGAAAGAAAGAAAGAAAGAAAGAAAGAAAGAAAAAGGAAGGAAGGAAGGAAGGAAGGAAGGAAGGAAGGAAGGAAGAAGAAAGAAAGAAAGAAAGAAAGAAAGAAAGAAAGAAAGAAAGAAAGAAAGAAAGAAAGAAAGAGAAAGAATGTTAGGGTCTTGTAACATGTCACTGCTATTCTTGGTTTGGAGCTTCAGCTGATATTCCTGGATAGGGGTCTGTTACAGTCTTCCAAATGTGGCAGTCTGTGGATTGATCCCAGAGACCTGATCCATCTCAGTGATCATTTCATGATCGTTTCGTGGTCAGCTCCCTCAGTATGAATATGACATGACTGAAATAGGACTTCCTATTAGTTTGTCACCTGGGCTTCTGACCCACCAGCTATAGACTGGAGGTTCCAAGTACCCCTTCCTTGGCCTTGATTAATTTGTTAGGGCGGCTCACAGAACTTAAGAGGAACACATTACTTACTAGATTTCTGGTTTATTATAACTCAGGAACAGCCAAGTGGAAGAGATGCACAGGGCCAGGCTTGGGGAAAGGGCGTGGAGCTTCCATGCCCTCTCTAGGGGCGCCAATCTCCCTAAATCTTCACGTGTTCACCAACCCACAAGCTCTCTAGACCAGTCCTTTTAGGTTTTTACGGAGACCTATTGGATAGGCTTGAATGATTAAACCACTGGCCACTGGTGATTGATCCAATCTCCAGTCCTTCTCCCTAGTGTAGGTCAGGGACTTCCATCCAGTTCTAACCGTCTCATCACATGGCTGGTTCTCAGGGCAACCAGTTCCCATTCTTAGGTGCTTCCAGCAGTCATTTCATTAATGTTCTTATCACTTAGGGAATTCAAGGGGGGGCTTTGGGCCAGACATGGAAGACCAAATATATACATAATCACAGTAGCACACTTGACACAAATATCCTTTCCTTAGCAAAATGCAGAATTGAGGAATATAAGCAGCTTGGATTTTCTTTTGATACCAACTAATTTATTCATCAAATATTTATTCATTTATTTTAAAGATTTTATTTATTTATTCATGAGAGACACACAGAGAGAGAGAGAGAGAGAGAGAAAGAGAGAGAGACAGGCAGAGGGAGAAGCAGGCTCCATGCAGGGAGTGCAATGCAGGACTCGATCCCGGGTCCCCAGGATCACACCCTGGGCCGAAGGTGGCACTAAACCACTGGGTCATCCGGGCTGCCCCATCAAATATTTATTAAGGGTTTCCTCTGTGGCAGCGCTATACTGGCACTAGAGAGATTTGATGATGAACAAGACAGGCAAAGTCGAAGTTGAAGAAAGACACCCGTATGAGATGGCTTTCGGTTGTTTTTAATTCTTGAGGAAAAAACTCTCTGAGAACTGAAAAATTTACCTCTGTCTTGTGAAAAGTAAACTGAGGCACATTAAGCATTTTTAGACTTTGAGCAAAAATCGACTGGAATCAGACAGCAGCATCTAATCTAGCAGACAAGAGTCCTGAGATGCTTCACAAAATGAAAGACTCTTATAGTCAGAAGGCAGCAGGAAGAAGGAAATTATATGAGGCAAAAACAAACAAACAAACAAAAAAAAACAGGCTGGTTGCTTCAAGGTTACTATCCTGTAGGGGATGGCAAGGGGTCTGTCAGGGGGATACCTAACTAGCACGATTCCTGACTGACTGGTTTAAGATTCCATTTCTGGGAGCACCAAGACTGTAATTCAGTTAAGTCTTGGTTTTGTGATGTGGGATTTAGCATAAGCACCCCAATTTTAGGCTGACTGCCTTGTTTTTAAGTCCCAACCAAAGGTGAATCTTGTATCTTATAAAGATTTGCTTGGGAGTATTTTCAATAGTTCAGCATTTTTAAAAACTATACTAATTTTGGAAAAGCTCACACAGTACATGATCATGGCCAAGTCAAATGGCCCTAGAAAGTACACAGGTAAGAGTCTGCCCCTTGCTCGTCACCCAACCCCATCTCCAGCTCCCTCCCCCAGGATTGGTAGGTGAGGTTTGGGCTTAACGCCTCCTAGCCAGCTCTCCTTCCTCCTCAGTCCTATCTGAGATCTTTGGACCAGAGGGTCTTGGCTTGTTGGACAAAGGGGCAGGAATGAGGACAAGTCCCCAGGCCCCATGGGAGGCCCTGAGTTCTCATATCCAACTTGCTGTTTGGAGTAGACATAGAAGTCATTCATTGTCAAATGCTTATTGATTGCCAGACACTGATCCAGACATTTGGAATACACCAGCCAATAAAACAGACAAAACTCTGCATTCATGAGAGCTTACATTCTAACATGGGAGGGCAGAGTGAAAAATAAACATGATAAGTAAATTACGGGAATTAGCCACCCTTCCTCCTTGGAGGTGAAGAGCTAGGAAGGGGTGGGCTGATGAGGGCCTGAGATTAGAACCAGGGCAAAAACATCTCCCTTGGGATGCCTGGGTGGCTCAGCGGGTAAGCATCTGCCTTTGGCTCAGGACATGGTTCTGGAGTCCCAGGATCAAGTCCCACATCGGGCTCCCTAGAAGAGCCTGGTTTTCCCTATGCCTGTGTCTCTGCCTCTCTCTGTATCTCTCATGAATAAATAAATAAAATCTTTTTAAAAAATCCCCCTTCTCACTACTCAAATTGGAAACTAAAGAGCTTTAAGCTGGGAAGTATGAGTCCCTCCTTCCTTAATCATCTACAATGCAAGGCCACCACCAATGCCTCTAATACGAACAAGCAAACCCTAACAATGTTCTCTTGTGCTTTCCTTCAACAACAAAAATGAAACAGACCTCACAACACACGGGTCCAGTGAGTCACCCATTTTTCTGGAACACTCCAAGCAGTATTCTGCACTGTCACTTCTGGACAAGGAGCCATCTCTGATTTCCAGTAAGACTTCTTATAGCCAGTAGGTTGGAGATGTGGCCCAGTGTGAAAGGAGCGAGTGTACACTGGTCACAGGGCCACGGTCCTGGGTATGCCCTTGTGTGTGAAATTATCTGGTGTGAAACAGGGCAAAAATCACCCCTCTTCACTGGTCCTTTACTCACTTACCTAATTTTTAACTGTGGTAAAATATACATAACATAACGATTACTGTTGTTTTTTTTTTAATTTTTTACAAATGTTTTACTTATTTATTTGAGAGAGACAGAGAGAGAGAGCACGAGCAGTGGGGAGGAGCAGAGGGAGAGGGAGAAGCAGGCTCCCTGATGAGCAGGGAGCCAGATGCAGGGCTCCATCCCAGCACCCTGAGATCATGACCTGAGCTGAAGGCAGATGCTTAACCGACTGAGCCACCCAGGTGCCCCTCTACCTGAACCTTTTTTTTTTTTTTAAGATTTTATTTATTTATTCATAGAGACACACACACAGAGGCAGAGACACAGGCAGAGGGAGAAGCAGGCTCCATGCAGAGAGCCCGACGTGGGACTCAATCCAGGGTCTCCAGGATCACGCCCTGGGCTGCAGGCGGCGCTAAACCGTTGCGCTACCGGGGCTGCCCTACCTGAACCATTTTTAAGTACATAGGTCAGTGGTACCAGGTACATTCATACTAGTGTAACCATCACCACCATCCACCTCCAGATCTTTTTTTTCATCTTGCAAAACTGAAACTCTGTACCCATTTAACAAAACCTCCCTATTTCCCATCCCCAGCTCCTGGCACCCACTATTCTACTTTCTTTGTCTATGGCCCTGACTGCTCTAGCTCCCTCATATAAGTGGAATCATACAGTATTTGTCCTTTTGTGTCTGTCTTATATCCTCTGCATAATGAAAGGTAATTTATGGTTCATACATGTAATAGCAAGTGTAAGAATTTCCTTTCTTCCTTTTTAAGGCTGAATAATATTCCACTGTATTTCTACACCACGTTGTGCTTACCCATTCAACTGTCCATGGAGACTTGGTTTGATTCCATCTTTCAGCTACTGTAAATCAGACTGCTATAAACATGGGTATACAGACAGCTGTTCATACCCTTTCAATTCTTTTGGGTATATGCCCAGGAGTTGCTCTCCTCACTTTTCTTAATTATGAACTAAATGACTCGGTTACAAGAGAAAATCAGGATGGACAGGTAGTCTGTTGGAC